>NC_089227.1:11454925-12109425 GCF_963924675.1 Phocoena phocoena
TAAGAAACAAGAAGAAAGGACCCTGATTAGCCCAGTGAAATCTACCGTGGGCTTCCATTTTGCTGCTGGTAAAAGAAAAGCTTCAGTTTCCCTCCTGCACCATTGCAGCCTCCGAGGTTGACGCCGATGGCCGGGCTTCCCAGAGAGAAGCCCTGAAAACAAAGATGTCCCTTCCACTTCCCCAATGGCCAGGCCAACTGGAGTGATTCCCCCCAGCCTTTCTCGCTGCCCCCAGAGCTCCATGGGGAGTGCAAGAGACAGGAATCCTGGGTCTTAGCTCATCTTCTACAAACATGATCACGATGGCCAAATACCAGCTTGGTTGGTTGGCTATGGGCTCCTGAGATGTTTTATTTGTTTCATCAGCCATCAGTTTCCTGAGGCAAATGCTTACAATCCCATTTCATCGGAAAGCTCAGAGTCTGGATTCAGCCTTTCTGGGGGTGCCTGGTCCCGGCATCTTCGTCCTGTTTATTCAGACAGGGAGCGTCCGGACTGGCCCCGCGGAGAGGGTTGGCATCCACCGCCGTAATTTACACCATCTATCTCCTTCTGGCACTCAGGCCTCTGGCAAATTGCATGTCTTTGTGTTGCATTAGTTTGGAATTTAATCATGCATTATTTTCCTTCCAATTAAATTATTTATATATTTGATTAACCTTTTCACTGCCAGGAAGGCAAATTTTCAGTGAAACCACAGATAAACACAGGCCCATCAGAGTTGAGGCCGGCGTCCCAGGGGATCGACCTGTTTGTTGACTGTTAAGAATTCGCTGTGTACGACTCTTCTTAACTACCTAGGGTTTTGGTGAGCGAAGAAGGGGTGCTTTTTCCATCCAGTCCCAGGACCATGATGCGGAGGGGGACGTCTGTCTATCTCCCTCTCCTCGTGTTATCCCAGGACCCTGACTTTTATTCCTTTTTACTGCCTTCTCTTTGCTCTGGCGCTGAAACATGCCTCCTTCTAATTTCACTTCCTCAGGCTTGAGAGCCAGCCTGACCGAGACTGTCGAGGGCTCTGTTAGCCCAGAAAGGAAACTTTGAAGTCATCTCGTTCAGGGAGAGCAAATGAATGGCCCACAGGCCAAATCTAGCTACTGCTTGTGTTTGTACAGCCCATGAGCTAAGAATGATTTTTATAGTTCTAAATAATTAGAAAAAAATGTAACGGATACCCCAGGCTATGTGAAATTTTCAGCATCCATAAACAAACAGCTTCACCATGTGCTGTCCGTGCTGCTCTCCTGATACAGCAGCAGATGAGAGCTGCCCCAGCAGAAACGTTTGGGCCTGCAAAGCCCTAAAATATTTACTCTCTGGCTTTTTACAGAAAAAGTTTGTGGACATCTGATGGAGTTCATCACGCTCATTTTACAGACGAGAAAAATTAAGGCCCGACTAGGTGAATTGGCCAACGGTACACAGCTTATCACAACTTGGTCTGGGGGGCATCTTCCAATGCACCCACCCCCCATCTCCGAGCTCATGTTTTATAAGATCTGCCCTAAGATGAGCCCTCCATGAGCACCCCGCTGCGGAGGCCAAAGCAGCTTTTTTAGCAGAGTAAATATTTAGGACATGTGGACGTGTAAAATCTATGATTTCTTAGAATTTTAAATTTCACCTGAAATCTAGCTTCGGGAAATGTTTTAAGCTCAAAGGTGCAAAATGACATATACACACTACCTACTGTATTTAAAATAGATAACCAGCAAGGACCTACTGTACAGCACAGGGGACTCTGCTCAACGTTCCGTAATAACCTAAATGGGAAAAGAATTTGAAAAAGAATAGACACGTGTATGTATATAACTGAATCACTTTGCTGTACACCCGAAACTCACACAGCATTGTCAATTAGCTATACCCCAATATAAAGTAAGTATTTTCATGAATAAATAAATAACCTAAATAAACAGAAAGCTTTCTGTGTTTCTTTGAAGTAATTGATTATGTCTGTGCTCAGTATTTGGACCCTAAAGACAAGGAAGGTAGACCTGTTCCCTGCTGGCTGAGGTCACAGAATCTCATTTAAAGAAAAATAACTTGTAATCTCAATCCAAGTTGGCCCTCAAGAGCGGTTTCAGAAAATTACAAAAGCATATTAGACAGGCCTTAGGTCTACTCTACGGGGCAGAAAGGGAAAATTCCCAAGGTGCTAACCTTTCTGAAAGTGACGTTGCCTCCACGGTCCCGAGAAGCTTGCCTGTCCCTCCCCACGTGGAGACAAGACGGGGTGCTGTGTTTACTGATGGGCACTGGATTCCCGCCACTGGGATTTTCAGATATTGTCCCAGAGGCCAAGGCCAGGTATTGATCTGAAACGGTTTGCACTTTGCAGTCATTGGCCTCACCAGCTGTTGTCAGCTCTCCCCTCCCAGCTTGGTGGCAGATACCTCAACACCCTGGTCGGCAGCTTCTACAACGTCTCAGCCACTTTTGGTTACTAAAGTCCCATCCGATTTAAACCTCTAACCTGCTATCTGCTCAGAGCCTCCCCTCCATATACCAGCCAGGCTCACAGCTCCAGGGGGCTGGCAGGCTGTTTCTTCTTCCCCTACCACGCCACCCATCCAGGAGGGGACCTCTTCCCTCTCCTCCTAGAGTCTGGCTCCCTCCAGCATGATGGGGAAGGCAAGAGACAGGGTCCATTGCTTCACTAGCTGCTGCTGGTGGTGCTTCCGTGTCGGTCATCTCCGTTCCCCTGAGTGACTCCAGGTCGCTTGGGGCAGGCATCCAAGTGCTGGCTTTCTGGTGGGGTGCACTTGAGTTCTGTGCAGGGGTCTATCCTACAGTCTCCCTGCTGGACACCTGACCCAGCACTCTGCATTTTAGGTGGGCCCAAGCTTGGCTACCTCACTGGTATCCACTGGACCCCTGGAAACTCGTGCCTTCGTACTACACCAAGCAGTGGCAGTGCTGGAAGCCTCCTGCGTCAGCCTGGCCCATCCTCACCTGCCCTGCGTGTTCCTCACCCTGTTCCTCAAAGGCACTAAATTCTGTCCTCCTCCAGGGGCTTCCGTCTATCTTTCTCCCCACCCACACCCTTACCTGCACACCTGCCAAGTCTCCACTCATCCTTCAGGTCCTACTTTAAATGCCACTTCATTGGAGAAGCCAACCCTGGTCTCTGGTGTTCCCCACGGATTTGGGACCTCCTGTTAATTGTTTTTCTAAAACTCTCTTATTTCCCTTCAAAACGCTGATCACAGCTATAATTGTACTATAGTCCTTTAAGCCATTATCCGTGCCCCTCCAGTAATTCCGTGTCTCTCCAGTAATTCCGTGTCCCTGCCCTGTAATTTCCTCAGGGCAGGACTCAGGTCTGTCTGATTACCCAGCACAGGGCCTGGTGTGGAGTGTTACCCAGTACATACGTGTCCATATGTGGGCGATGAATGAAATGTTGGCAGTCGCTGAGTATTTGTTTTATTCTCCCCGGCAAGATGGGGTTCTCATTGAGCTATCATTCGAATCATTCAAGTTCTTCTGAATTCTTGATGGTATATTATTTTAAAGTAATATAACACCTACCTTAATATCTTACCGTACGGATACTGGATGAAATGCATTTGAAGCAAGCTAGGCAAAAGCATCAAGTATAATTTCTCTGGTCCAGGGAAAGTTCAGTTTCTCACATGAGCCGATCAGTCCAACAAACATTTACGGAGGACCCGCCAAGTACCAGGGCCACTGTCAGTTGCTGAGAATATGAAACCGAAAGGTGTGGATCGCGACTCAAGGAGCAGGTTCAGCCCAAATTCTCAGACCGTTTTCCAGTTTTAACTTTGCCTGCCTCCTTTTTCCCATCCTCCTTCCCGCCCCCCCTTCCTTCCTTCATTTTCTTTTAGTGCCTATTCATCCAGGAAGCTTGATGCCCAATAACTTGGAACAAAACTGAACCAAGAGCAGTTTGTGTGGAGTGGCCTTGTGTGATCGTTCATTGCTTTCCCTGGACAGGAGAATCATAGAACCTCTCTGTATCATGTGGGCTTAAAGACTGGGCTCCAGCACCCATCTGGGACAATCCTGGGTGATGTGAACAGATGCAGACATGTTCTCGAAGCATAAATTTAAAGATGGCGTGTTATCCCCTGGCCGGCACATCTGTTCTCTTCATCCACGTCTGTGCCCCTGCACCACGTTTTAAAAAAATTTTTATTGGAGTATAGTTGCTTTACAATGTTGTGTTAGTTTCCGCTGTACAGCAAAGTGAGTCAGCTATACGTATACATAGATCCCCTCTTTTCTTGGATTTCCTTCCCATTTAGGTCACCACAGAGCACTGAGTAGAGTTCCCTGTGCTCTACAGTAGGTTCTCATCAGTTATCTATTTTATATATAGTAGTGTATGTGTGTCAGTCCCAATCTCCCAGTTCATCCCACCCTCCCTTTCCCCCCTTGGTATCCATGTTTGTTCTCTATGTCTGTGTCTCTAGGCTGTCGGACAGAGTGAAGTAAGTCAGAAAGAGAAAAATATTGTATAATATCACTTGTATGTGGAACCTAGAAAAATGATACAGATGAACTTATTCCCAGCATCACGTTTAAGAAACATTCATACTGAGGCAGTTGGCTTTCTATAAGAAACACACATCTGTCAGGGGTTGGGATGCTGTCGTGAACCTGAGTGATTCTGTGTGGTTTCCTCATTGTGTTCAGAGCTCCTGAAAGGGTCCTAGTTGTCTGCCTGCGCCCTGGGCTGTGTCACCCACTCTCCCCTGTTTCTCGGGCTTTCTGAGAGCTGTTCTAGGAGAGGAGAGTACACAGCAATTGCTTTTCTCTGCCCGCATCCAGTTTTAAACTCCCCAAACAGCACAACAGACTTTTTTTTTTTTCCTGCGGCAGCCAGCTGCCTAGTGGAATAACTGAGAAAGGTCGAGTGATGGTGGAATTTTACCATCAGCTCCCCAGAGACCACTCAGTTAGGAACCAGAGCCTACGCAGGAAAGTAATTAAACGTCATGTCACCGTTACGGGGCTCAGGGAACCCAGAGGAGGTTTCTCTCATTGCACACATTTTTTAGTGATGTGTTTCCACATATGTGGGAGAAAGGACTCACAAAGGCCTTGAATTAAGGCAAATAAAGTATAGAGTGACCAGAGAATGAAAACAACAGGATCAACCTAGGGCACAAACTTCCTCCGTCATCCGTGACTGGACACTAAAATCATAGACTCATCTTCCTGGAGTAGACTTGAATTTGGTCCAGATTAAGAACCACCTGTTCCTCTGGCGCTGCTGTAGATTTCACATGTCTCCTAGTTGTAGGACATTTGATGTATGAATCCAAGGAACTCTATTAAAAAACGATCCTAAAACTTTGAAGTGGAATTTGGGGAAATTCATCTTCATTTTAAAAACCAAATTAACAGAATTCTAGAGCCGGGAAGAACCTTAGAAACTAGGGAATCCATTCCTTTATTTTGTGTATGAGGACAGCAAAGACCCTCAGACACTAAGCGTTTTGTTGACCATCACCTGGCCTTCGGCATCAAGGACATTTATCTGTGGTTCTTATCAAAGGGGTGAGCCCACTAATTGGAACTAAAGGGTCGTTTGAAAAAGTGCTTTGGTTTTTCTTGGTCCTTGTTACAGACTGTGTGTGTGTGTGTGTGTGTGTGTGTGTGTGTGTGTGTGTGTGCCCTTTCTGCAGTCTTGAGCCACAGCACTAACCCAAGGTGCTACCCAAGGCCTCGAGGGACTGAGAGCTGGAGGTCACCTCTGTGGTCAGTTCACCTTGACCCCGACCTGGCCGATGAAAGATAACGGAGGCCCAGAGAGGACGTGGGTGTCTCACCCCGTTTCTGCTCTTCTGATGCCCTAGAAGGACTTTTTCTGGGACACCAGGCTTCTTGCAAACCGGGTCACTCCTATAAGTTTGGAAGTATCCCTCCACAGTCAGTAAGAGCAAATTTACTTAAGAAACATCCTAAATATAGTAAAGGTTTGCAGTATAGTAAAGGTACCATGGAGTCTTTAGGACTTAAAGTTGGGGGATTTGGGGCACTCCGTTCTTTTGCCTTCAGAAAAGAGTAGTACATTTCCATTTTATTTCTCTCTTTCTTTTTCCAAACTCCAGCATATAAATAACGACCATATCCATGGAGAAAAGAAGGAGTTCGTGTGCCGGTGGCTAGATTGCTCGAGAGAACAGAAACCCTTCAAAGCCCAGTACATGTTGGTAGTACACATGCGCAGGCACACGGGGGAGAAGCCTCACAAATGCACTGTGAGTACCGAAGGGGCGGGGGCCAGCTGTCCACTTAGGGGAGTCTTGCACCTGTGGGTCCTTCCTTGTACTCCAAGGGCCGTGCGAGGTGATGAGTGGTGGGAGAAGAGGGTTGCAGTGCTGTTTGTGATAAACTCCTGGGGTTTTGAGAGGGGTTTCCGAAACGGAGGGGAGGGGAGAAATGGAGAAAGGATGCTGACAGCTTTGGGGGATGCTGGAAGGAATTGATCTAGACCCGCCCCGTCCAACATGGTGGCCATGAGACACATGTGCATTTGAGATGTGACTAGAGCAACCACAGAACTGAATTTTAAATTTTAACTTAAATTTTTAAATTTAAATAGCCCCACGTGGCTAACAGCAACTGAGTCAGACAGCCCAGCTCTGCAGAGTGGCAGGCAGGCAGGTGGCAGTGGGGACGTGCCATCCGGCACTGCCAGTGAGCATCGGGCCACTGGGCCTGCCCTAGCACCAGTGCCTGTCACACCAGAGCCTTGGGGAGCACGGGGAGGGGCCAGTTTCGACTTGAAAAACTTAAGTTGACTTCTTAAAACTATAACCCTTATGGATTTAGAGTTTTTCCTCGCCCTAGTAGTCCGTCCCCATGGCCCAGTACAGACCTATGAGGGGTTGGGATTCCTGCGAGGCTAAGGCTTCTTTCACTAAGGTGCCCGCCAGGCAAGGCTCAGCCCTGGTACTTTACATCTTAAAGGCCCTTTACAAACAGGATCAAATTCCCTGCCTTTGTAGGCACACAAAGCCATATTAATGAACTTTGTGCTGAATCTGAAATCAGTGGGAATTCAAGGAGATCCCTGAGCAGATAATGAAACCCATTGTCCACATTGAGTGGCCTTTAAAAAAAAAAAAAAAGTCCAGGATTTTTACTTAGCCCTGAAAACGCTTTCTCTCGAACAGCCCTGAGCCCCATCTGAATCCCAGTAAAGGCAGAGTTTACTGGACTTTTGTTCATTGGTTTTGAAAAGCTGCCAACCCTCCAAACGTCCCCGTCTTTTTTTTTTTAATTGATTAATTAATTAATTTTTGGCTGCGTTGGCTTTTCGTTGCTGCGCGCAGGCTTTCTCTAGTTGTGGTGAGCAGGGGCTACTCTCCGGGGGCTACTCT
The DNA here is from genome assembly GCF_963924675.1 of Phocoena phocoena. Classification (NCBI taxonomy): domain Eukaryota; kingdom Metazoa; phylum Chordata; class Mammalia; order Artiodactyla; family Phocoenidae; genus Phocoena; species Phocoena phocoena. Next base: position 11,462,284 of record NC_089227.1, read on the forward strand.
TCGTTGCAGTGCGCGGGCTTCTCATTGCGGTAGCTTCTCTTGCTGCGGAGCACGGGCTCTAAGGCGCGCAGGCTTCAGTAGTTGTGGCTCGCGGACTCTAGAGCGCAGGCTCAGTAGTTGTGGCGCACGGGCTTAGTTGCTCCACGGCATGTGGGATCTTCCCGGACCGGGGCTCGAACCCATGTCCCCTGCATCGGCAGGCGGACTCTTAACCACTGCGCCACCAGGGAAGTCCCCCAAACGTCCCTGTCTTTCATCCACGCGGAGCGAGTGGGATACATCAGCCATCATCGTGTGGGATCATCCAGATTTACCTGTTTCCTCCTCAGTTTGAAGGTTGCACAAAGGCCTACTCGAGACTCGAAAACTTGAAAACACACTTGAGATCTCACACTGGAGAGAAACCATACGTCTGTGAGCACGAAGGTTGCAACAAGGCTTTCTCGAATGCCTCTGATCGCGCCAAGCACCAGAACAGGACACATTCCAATGAGGTAAGGCCCCTCCAGGAGACACGTGTTGGGTCCAGAGCTTGTGGTGGAAATAAAAAATCCTCTGGGGAATGTACTTGGAAACGCAAGCCTGTTCCGTTGTATTTGCTTCTGGCCACTCCCAGCACGAGTGGGTTTGGGGCCCCAAAGGTAGGGCTGAAACCTGGGCCCGGATGGGAGAGACGTGCAGGGTGAAGGGGGGACGAGTTTCACGTTGTTCGGTACTGCCACCTACTGGTCAGACAGCAGGAGCATTTAACTTGGAATTCCATCCACTCGCTCTGCCTGGGAGAACAGAATGCGTTCAAAGGACGACCCTGTAAGCACCAAGGAGAGATTCAGAAGCAAGGTGTTGACAGCCAACAGCTTACTGCTAAGACAGCCACTTCTATTTGCTTTCTCCAGGTGGTGTCTTCAAAGGCACTTATATCAAAAAAGACTTTTGCAGAGTAACCCACCTTGGCTAAATAGGACTTCCAGACATTCTAAATTCCAAACGATCTTGGAAGCTAGAAACCCAGAATGGTGTCTAGTCAGTTATTTAAGATAATATATTGAGTAAAGCTTCATGGTCGTAGTTGGTTCCTGTTGTGTTGTTGTTATTTTTAGGTATTTATCCCCCCAAATTTCAGAGAAGCATAAGAATGAACGAAAATGATTTCCAATTCATTTTGTTTACATTTTAATGCACGTCTGCCTGCAGACCTCCAATTTCTCCTTGAAGATCTAGTTTAGATTCTTCCTCCTTTGTGAAGTCTTCTCTTGAATGTACCAGAGATTAACACAAAGGCTCCCCACGTTTGTGGTAGAAATAGGCTAGCTACCCAGAATTTGTTCCCATGAGATGTAGTTCTGCCCCACAAAGTAGGTCATCAGTTTGCTTGAAACTGTGTGAGAGGAGCATTTTGACCTTGGCATGACTCTCATCTGACCCCACAAGGTGCCAATCAGGCCCGTTCTTGATCTTCCAGATGGAGAGCTGGGAGAGGGAGTTTGGTAAAAGTGGACCATTCAGCTCACTGGCCATTGGCTTGAAGGCGGCAGAGATGGTCCTCACCAAGTTTCCTTTCAGCCGAACTGACAGAGCAAAAACATCTCTAAGAGGATTAGCCACACTAAAAAAAAAGCACACTCACACATAAACTCACACACATGAGTTCACTTATACGGACGCTTTCTGAATGGTTCATAGTAGAATAAGGAAGCCTGAGTCCTTTAGGATCTCATTATTGATCCAGTGTTTGCAGATGTTTTAGAGGAGATGCCACATCTCCATCTCTTACGTCAAAAATGCTTTACAGTGTGCGAAAGTTGCGGTGTAATCCGCTGTACTTGTTTTGTACCAACTAGAATAGGCAGATCCATAGAGACAGAAAGTAGATTGGTAGTTGCCAGGGGCTGGGCGAGGGGGAATAGGGGTGACTGCCAATACGTGTAGGGTTTCTTCTTGGAATAATGAAGATATTTTGGAATTTGATACTGGGGACGATTGCACAAGATTTTGTGAACGTACGAAATGCCACTGAATTGGCAGCTTAAAAGGGTTATTTTTATGGGATGTGAACTAAATCTCAATTTAAAATGTTTTAGGGGATTTGATTAACTTAGAATTTAATTAATATGTTTACATTTCATGTATTTAAGTACAATCATGACTAGAAACTTAGAGGGCATTCATTCCTGTAGATTCTCTCCTGTTACTGTGGATCAGTTTGGGCACTGGGTATGTTAGGACTTTAGCAGTGCATACATATAAACATAGTTACAGAGCTTTTTATTTTTTATGGACTTCAAATGTGTGCCCATGTCTCTTTGCTTTAATTAAGTGCATTATATTTAAACATGAATTCTTCTCTGCAGTAAAAAGTGCAATGTTGCAGAGAGCTTAATATCCATCATGAGATTAAAACATACCTTGGTCAATAATATCTTTCACCAAGGTTGAGCAACTTACCTAAAATAAATTATTAACATTGGCCATAAACACATAAATATAATTTTATTCACAAACACGTAAATCATTTTTTTCTCTGTTCCACATAGAGAAAGCCCTCATCCTTGCGTATGAATGATGGACGGTTTCAGATACACCAAAATTAAGTGTATCCAGGAAATCCAGACTTGCGTCATCAAGCAATTGTAGACAAATCTAGAAGTCTTCTTTCATTTCTTTGCTCTCTTATTTGTATCTTCGTTCTTTCACTGAACAAATATTGATAGCTAGTTATCTGCCGAGCACCTTGCTATTCTAGATGAGGCAAGCAGGGTGGAATAGAACAGGAAGGGAGCAATACCCATTCGGGTAATCTAGGTCTCCTCACCGCCCCCATGGCTGCCCTGCCCATTTAGGGTCACTGAACCATCGCAGTGGCCTCTGACCGGGCTCCCTACTCCAGAACAGGGAGCTCCCGTTCCTCCCAAAACCAGACAAAGCCAGTTTCCCGGAGCTCTGATTCGGTTGTATCTTCCTCTCCAGAAAGTTCCAGGGGCTCCGTTTTTCCTATAGGAAATGTTTAGACTCCTTAGGCTTGTATTTGCTCTCACTGGACCCAAGCCTTCCCTTTCACCATTCCCTTGACCTCTCACAATGGTGACCATAAATGGAACCTTCCAGACAGCCATGCCTGCATGCCTGAAGTGGTCCTGCTGCTGGACCTTTGCTCTGGATAATTTTTTTTTTTGCATCCTCTTGCCCTCATTTTTATCCTTCAGCATCTTGTTTGTCTTTCAGGACCCAACTATGACGCCTCTTCCTAATCAAATCTCTGTTTATTGAGCACTTATTATGTGCCCCACATCACACCGTGGTAAGCACCGCGTGCACATGGTCTGATTTAGCCCGTACCCTGACCCCGTGATCTGGGCGTTATACCCAGATACAGAAACTAAATTGATGCCTCCCATGATCGTCCCAAGGATGATCTGTCCAATCTGTCCACATCCTTCTCTAGCATCCACACTTTGTACTGTAGGTAATTCATGCTGTCTTATTTTTCCTACCATATTTTATACCCCTTGAGATTTGATCCTGTCTTATAAAACTTTGTGCTCAGAGTCTTGCCTATAGTAGGGGCCATTACATGTTTACCAAAAATTTTATTTGGATACATTCTACACAGTCAAGTAGAATAAGTATCCCCACTCTCACAAAGTACCTTCCAGTTCAGGGAGTCAAGAAGGCAATGACAGTACCGAAAGTTAGGTGTCCAGGACAGCAAATACGGGTAACTCAGGATCCTGGCAACATTTATCTTTCCCTACCGTTAGATTGCATTTCAGTGATTCATCACAACAGAATTTGGGGGCCAAGAAACGTAACTGAGTTAATGTGTTTTCCTGTGAAGTTAAGTTTCCTGACCCTGTGTTCTTGGAGTTTTTTTGTAGGTGGCTATTGTGTATGTCCACATGCAAGGGCACATGGGCACACATGTACTTGTATGTTCTGTTGGTCCTGGAAATGCAGGAACTGATGAACATTCGAAGATTCATTCCACCTCTAGCTGTGTTCCCATTTCCAAGCTAACCCGTGATACGTACATGCAGATATTTATGGGAAGAGTAGCTCTTCAAACATGTAACACGGGCCTGGCTTTGTGTTCCCTCTCCCTACCCCAGGCATTCCTGTCTGTCTGTCACAGCAGCAGAGTGAGCAAAGCACAGGGCCGAGGTCAGATGCTATACGGTAATAGCACTAATCATCAGAGCCATTCTTCTGTCCCTAATGCATAGGATTCGATGTGCTCATTTCATTATATATATATGCTGCAAATCACACAGGCTCCTGAGTAGAAGTAATTTGTAGTTAATGGGAATCAATTCTACCCAAAAGAATCGCAAATTTGGAGGTGAGGTCTCTCAAGATAATTTCTGGAATCTTTATTTCACTACTTTAGGACATTTCATCATTTTAGGTAGCTCTCAGTCTGTTCTTGGGCTTTTAGGGAAAAAGCATCATTCTGTAAGACAGGGAATCTTTGTAATATAACTGTAATGGATGCGTTGTATTACGCGTGACTTTTATGACTGTTGTTTACCTAATAGCACGTATTCCGGTATACACAGAGGTAAATATAGACTCATGTAAGTATCCTTGAATATATTAGATTTCAAGGGAAGTAAACGAAATCACAGTTCTGACGTTGGTCATGAATACAATGCCATGAGTTCTGTGATGCGAGTAAATACTCAGCTATACGGGTCCGTATCATTTTTTATGACTGTATCTGTAGGCTTGATCACTGGCCCACGTAGAAAAGAAAAGTAGCATGAACTAATTTCTAGATCTTAGTACTCGCGAGCAGAGCCTCATGCAGGAATCCTCGTCTCCAGGACGACATCCATCCGCCCTCATCGGTTTACGAGTAAGCATTCGTGGACACTCGGACAGGGCTTACGACTTCGGAGATCAGAAAGGTCCTGGATATTCTGAGCCCTGAACAACCCCCGCAGTTGTAATACAACCCAAAGGAAAGTAGTTTAGTGATATCTAACCCGGGAGAGGCTGCAGGCAATTTTTTTTTTTTTTTTTTACTGTGTCAGTGTGTAAAGAGCTCATTTTCAAAGGAGGTAGAGTGATATTAGGTCTGAGAACCAGGACATTTGTAAGAAAGGTCTTCCCACCAGCTCTCCCCAAAGCGTTCTTCTCATTAAAGGATGGGTGTCTTTTAGCCGCCTTCTGTTAGCATCAGCAGTACCATCACCACCATCCTCAGCATCAAATTATCTCTTGAGCACCACGTGACACCATGATACTTCTTCCTACTCACAGGATAAATGCTTCCAAGAACATAAGCGCAATTTACACGTTCTCCGCTCACCCTGAGCACTCTCTAAAATAATAATGCGTTCAAGCTGGATTCTTAAAGGTTAATTAAACCTTTGCACCATTTAGAGGGTTTCGAACACCTCACAGCCTTGTGATCGTGCTTTGAAAGAATTAAAGCTAGAATGAGTAGCCACAAAAGACCGTCGGGCGGGGGAATAATCGCTTTGATAACAACCTATTCTTTCATCCTTGGGGCATTTGGCAGAAACCGTACGTGTGCAAAATCCCCGGCTGCACCAAGCGCTACACAGACCCCAGCTCCCTCCGGAAACACGTGAAGACCGTGCACGGCCCAGAGGCTCACGTCACCAAGAAGCAGCGTGGGGACGTGCATCCCAGGCCCCCGGCGCCACGAGATTCCGGCGGCCACTCACAGTCTAGGTCACCCGGCCGGCAGACTCAGGGAGCCCTCGGGGAGCAAAAGGACCTCAGCAACACTACCTCAAAGCGGGAAGAATGCCTCCAAGTGAAAACGGTCAAGGCGGAGAAGCCCATGGTATGTCATTCGCTTTCCTTCCGGTTTTCCCCAAAGTTCTCCCAGGTGTTTAAAGGGGCCAGGTAGGGCGCTGAGGGCAGGGGTGAGGGGCGGACTTCACTGCCCCGTTCTCACTGCATCCCACTGTTTGATTTCCGGAGGTCAGAGCTCCCTGAGCCGGATGGCCTACCCCAGGTTGATCTGCACGGCAGAGCTCAGCTCAGAAAAGAGTTCCAGGGTTTCCTAACTGGTTTTTGAAATCCATCTGGAAGCATCCCACCTTGCGGCAGATCGACAGACACCACAGTGCACCTTTTCAGCAGGTCTCTAATGTAGAGAATCCTCCGTTCAGTCCTTCTGTAAACATATTTTCTGACTTTTTTGCCCTGGTGACCCCAAGATAAATAAGCCACGGCCCCTATTCTTTATGGGTCTGTAGTCCAGTGGGAAAGGGAGACCAAGAAACAAACACAACTCAGTGCGATGGGGCTTTAAAACAAGTCTGGGTCAGAGGGTTCGGAGCCAGTGCACTCAAGGACACGACGGGAAGGCAGAGGGCAGGTGGCCGCCAGGTCCCAGCGCTCAGAGAGGCGAAGGACCGCATGCTGGAGAGCAGGACCGGGAGCGGCCAGGCCCCAGCCTTGGGGCCCCGGGGGAATGTGCCAGAGTAAAAAGAGGGGGAGGATATAAAGGGATCTTTTTAGGTTTTCTAAGTTGTTAGTAAAGACAACTCCAGTGCCAATCTAGAGACTGGTTGATAGACTTCGAGACCGTATCTGCGGTGGTGCCTGAACTGAGGAGGTGGAAAGCGAGGGAGGGGTTTGAAAGATGTCATCAGCAAAAATCATATGGTTTGATGACAAATAGGAGACATGGATTAAGCTACTGTTGCAGCTTCTTTCAAACTTCACTTGGTGATTTTGCCTTATGCCTGGGCCAGAATGAACTATCTAAAATTTTTCCGAAGACAACGAGAAAAATGAAGAGAGTAGCGATCAGAGGAGATTCAGTACATTTGTATTTGGCATAGGTCAGCTCTGCGCTTTGGGTTCTAGTCTGTCAATCTCGGGATATGGAAGAAACGTACTAGGTAGAAGTCACAGGCTTAGACTTCCAGATGCATGGAAATGACCAGACAGGCAGATTTCTACTCAGTTCAAAGAAGCATTTGCTTAAAATTAGAAAAGTCCAAGAACTGTATGGACATCCTATGAATTCCTAAGTTATGTCACCATGTAGCGGTACGTCTGGGTGGGAATTAATGCACATAAAATTTCAGAATCGATAGAGTAGAATTTAATGACTTACTGAGTTTGTCTTTAAACTCTTACGAGTCTTAGAAAGTGACACTAAGTCTAGCCCCAAATCATGCAAATAATCTATCCAGATGTATCATCATTTCCCAGTGGGTAGCCCTACTTTGCTTTTACAAAAGCGCCTTAGTAAGAAGTTTATATACGTGTTATGACAGATCACTAGAATTAATCAATTTGTAAACTGTGTTTTATGTGCTTTTTTGGGGGGGGAGCATTTATCAATTTCCTAAAATAAAGTCCACCTATATAATAATTGTGCAAAAGATTCAACCGTTTATCCTCAAGTGTTTAATGAAACAAGGAAAGTGAATTTGTGGTCTCCTAGATTATGTCATTGAAAGACCATGATTTATGTTTTTAGGACATCCTAGGAACCCAGAATCCCTTGTACTTTTCATGTACATCCATAGCAAAAAAAGTTTAAAAAAAAAGAAAGAAAAGAAAAGAAAACTTATCTCTTTTCCAAGCACCCATTCTTTAAAAAGAAAATTGGTAGAAATAAAAATTTACAGCGGGGCTTCCCTGGTGGCGCAGTGGTTGGGAGTCCGCCTGCCGATGCAGGGGACATGGGTTCAAGCCCCGGTCCGGGAAGATCCCATGTGCTGCGGAGTGGCTGGGCCCGTGAGCCATGGCCGCTGAGCCTGTGCGTCCGGAGCCTGTGCTCCGCAACGGGAGAGGCCGCAACAGTGAGAGGCCTGCGTACCACAAAAAAAAAAAAACATTTACAGTGATTTTGCTCAGTGACATCTGAGGTTCTCCAAGATGTGAAATATTTTATAAAATAATTAAATCATAGAAACAAAGGGCTGGAAAGAGTTCACAGAGACTGAGACTAGACCCCTTATATTACCAGTGTGGAAACTGAGGCTCAGTGAGGTTAATAAATTAGTCACATTTCCACGGGAGACTATTTTATGAATATGTACACACACATGTAAATATAAGTAGATATCTTCATAGGCATTTACTAAGGTACAGATTTACATTTCTAATATCCTTTCTTCAAAAACTTGTCTTTGGTTTGCTCATCATGCTATAAATTAAATTCTTTCTCCTTTTTTTCTTATTATTCCAACTCCTCTTCTGTGTAATGCTCCTAAATGTCTTCTTCTCACTTCCTAAGGACAGTGGGTAATAAGGTGAGGGAATTTTGGCTTCTCTGCTCTCTTTGTTTTGTTTTCATTTAACTTTTATTTGTTTCACTTTTCTTTCGTCTTTGTCCTTTGTGATATTTTTAGTAGTGGACGTTACTCAGATATGTTTCCAACATAGAAGTGATGTGTTTTGAACATTCAGCATGTGGAAATGTGGAGTTAGATGTTGAAATCCATCATTCTATTTGTCTTGGTTTTCATAATAAATCACACTGGGGCCGACCAAGCAGATGTTCTCAAAGACTATTTAATTGTCATATTGACCAGTGTAAATTTATTCTTGGACCAGACGTGCACCACCTTCTTCGAGCAAGATCTGAATACACTTGTTGGCAATTTAATCTATACTGAAACGTCTGCGCTCCTTTATGCATTTTCTAATTGTAGGTGCATGTGAGCCTTCTTCCAGGCCCTGTGGAAGTGTGAGCCTGCGTGTGTGTGTGTACATACACACAGATTCACACACACACACACACGCATGCTGATTTGACGATCCAAGCGTAAAAGACATCCAAAGCCCTGGATGATCTAAGTTCTCCGCAAAGGAGCAGGTGGTCTGGCCCTTCAGGACACTGCAGAAGCAAAAACTTAAGACAGGCCTCATGCGTTCATGATCACATTTGTGTATCTTATTTTTCTCTGCTTGGTTGCCCAGGACACGCTTAGTGTACCATGTGGTGCTCGCTTAGAAAGTGTTCATTTGCTTGGGTGTATGTACTGTGTCCTCAGAAAAACTGTTCCACGGAAAATGACTGTGTCCAGACCCCTTGCTGACAGCACTGTGGTTCCACCAGAGACCACAGCCGTCTATACTGGAGTGTGTGTAGTTATCTTTCCCTGCTCTTGGGCTGCTGTCAGGCTGTAGTTTTTAGGTAACACCGGAGAGGGTGCTACAGAAGAATGGAAGGGAGGCCGGTCTGGGAGTCTAGGTCATCACAATGTTCGCTTTGTGACTTTGGGCAGTCACTGAACTTCTCTGAACATCACTTTTCTTATCTCTGCCTGAAGGATTGGAGTGTTTATCCACCAGGGCACCACTGGAATTTTAGATGGGCCAGTTCCAGGTTGTGTGGACTGCTCGATGCAGGCCATTCTATAGAGGGCTCCCAAATGTGGAGACAGTGAGCTTTCCAGTCCCCACGGCCAGGGGCCCGTGGAGGGCGTGCTTTCCCTGAGAACCAGTGGACCAGATTAAGTTCCCATCGAGTTGCAGAACTGGCTTACCCAGTCCACTTGGTTGGGGTTAAGGAAACCGGGCCCAATTCTCCTAGTGCAATGCAGATCCTCTCTGGCTATAGCAGAAGCTAAGTGATTGAAGGTTTCCCTCTCACAACTGCTTTTACCTACACCCTGCTTGGAGTTCTACAAAGCAAGAAAATGTAGAAGGAAAGTAGAGAGGTTACAAGAGCCTGGAATAGTATAGAGGGGCTGGTTGGAGGGGAGTTACCATATGCTCTTGGGACATATATTCCGAGGACTAAAGCGATTATAATAACAACTGCTAACGCTCTCCGAGCCCATTAATTATTGTCATCCAGGTCTTTTTGAACTTTGTGTGTTTTCAGGGCTTTACACCTCTTTCCCACAACAATCCCTAGGATAAATAAGTTGTCCCCATTTTCTGGATCAGCAAACTGACGTTTAGAGTGGCTAAGTAATTTGCCCAAAGGATAAAGTCATGGAGGTGGGGTGGGAACCAACAAGGAAGTGTGATGCAGAGCTGGCATTTGGGGCAGGGTTCCGTGGCTGATACATCATATCCGGCACCCCCGCCGTCCATCCCCTCCGCCGCACGTCCGCCTGCGGCGCGGTCACTGAGGTTGAGGGAGGCCACCTCCACTCACCGGAACGTAGTTCTCCTCGTCCCACCCACTGAGAAGCCCGCAGGACTCGGTCTGCGTGGTCTCTCGTCATCCGCTCCCTGGCCTTTATCATCCGGCTGACACTTCTTTCCTTTCCTCTTGACCGCACAGACATCTCAGCCAAGCCCTGGTGGTCAGTCTTCATGCAGCAGCCAGCAGTCCCCCATCAGCAACTATTCCAACAGTGGGCTCGAGCTTCCTGTAACCGATGGAGGTGGTATGGGCGACCTCAGTGCCATCGACGAAACCCCAATCATGGACTCGACCATTTCCACTGCAACCACAGCCCTCGCTTTGCAAGCCCGGAGGAACCCGGCAGGGACCAAATGGATGGAGCACGTCAAGCTAGAAAGACTCAAACAAGTGAATGGAATGCTTCCGCGACTGCATCCCATTCTACCCCCCAAAGCCCCTGCGGTCTCTCCTCTCATAGGAAACGGTGAGCTCTGGCCAGTCCTCGTGTCTGCGCAGGGTTTTCTGTTCTTTCAAGGGCAGCCGGAGCACTAAGCAGACCCGGGCCCTCAGTTTTGCATTTGCTTGTTTCCCCACCAGCCCTAAAACGATGCTGGAACCATACATATTTGTTGCCTTTCTGGAGAGTCCATGTTTTAAAAGCAGGCGGTAAGAGGTTAATCCTGAAATGAAAAGTAAGACTGTGCACGACTCATATTCTGATGGTGAAATCATACCTCTTAGACCAGGGGAAGGAAATCCCAGCCGCAGAGGCATCCCGGGTTAGCACCTGTCTCTGGCTTCCATAGTCTGCGGCCAGGAGGTAAGCAGCCACTTTGACTGATGGCCCAGTTCAGAGAAAGGCAAGCCATCTTTGTCACCGTCGGCCCCCAGTCCGTTTGTGTTTCTGAGATTACGCTCGGTATCTGCGGCGTAACCCGAGGGTGCACCTCCCCCACCCACCTCCTCAGGTGCGCTACACCCGCACGGGATGCCATGGGGAAGCCCTGAGCTTACATATATGCCTTCTGCCCTGGTACTTCCTATAACTTGAGCACTGTATATGCTTCCAGGGACCCTTCACTTGGCCCCTACCCTGCACCAGTGAAGGAGCTTAACTCATCCAGGAAGTTGTTCCTGTTTTCTTTAAACCAGGCGTGGGCCACGTACAGCTCCCACCTGCTCTTGTAAATAAAGTTTTATTGGCACCCAGCCTCACCCACCCCTTTACTACTGTCCCCAGGCCCTTTGGTGCTGCAGGGCAGCGATGGGTAACCTTGGCCGAGGCCGCCCGGCCCCAGAAACCGAAAAGAGTCACTGTTCGCCGACACCTGTGTTAAGTCATGCTGAAATGAACCCCTGTCTCCCCGGCTTTCTGTGCAGGCACGCAGCCCAGTACCAGCTGCAGTCTGGGCGGGCCCCCGCCCCTTCTCCCGAACAGAAGCGACCTCTCTGGGGTGGACATCACCATGTTGAACCTGCTCAACCGGAGAGACAGCAGCGCCAGCACCGTCAGCTCCGCCTACCTGAGCAGCCGCCGCTCCTCCGGCATCTCGCCCTGCTTCTCCAGCCGCCGGTCCAGCGAGGCGTCCCAGGCCGAGGGGCGGCCCCAGAACGTGAGCGTGGCCGACTCCTACGACCCCATCTCCACCGACGCCTCGCGCAGGTCCAGCGAGGCCAGCCAGGGCGACGGCCTGCCCAGCCTGCTCAGCCTCACGCCTGCCCAGCAGTACCGCCTGAAGGCCAAGTACGCCGCTGCCACGGGCGGTCCGCCGCCCACCCCGCTGCCCAACATGGAGAGGATGAGCCTCAAGACCCGGATGGCCCTGCTGGGCGATGGCAGGGAGCCCGCGGGGACCCTGCCTCCCGTACATCCTCCCCGGAGATGCAGCGACGGCGGCGCCCACGGGTACGGCCGGCGCCCGCTGCTGCCCCAGGATGCGCTGGGCAACGGCGTGAGAAGAGCCAGCGACCCGGTGCGGACGGCCTCCGAGAGCCTCTCCCTGCCCCGGGTGCAGCGGTTCGGCAGCCTTAACAGCTTCAACCCTCCGGTGTTGCCTCCATCCCTGGAGAAGCGTAATCTAGTGCTTCAGAACTACACGCGGCCAGACGGGGGCCAGTCCCGACACTTCCACGCGTCTCCCTGTCCCCCGAGCATTTCTGAGAACGTCACCCTGGAGTCCCTGGCCATGGACGCCGATGTGGGCCTGAACGATGAGGATCTCCTGCCCGACGACGTGGTGCAGTATTTAAATTCCCAGAACCCAGTCGGGTATGGGCAGCACTTCCCGGGCACCGTCTCTGATGACAGCAAAGTCCCCCACGGGCCCGGCTTGGGGAGCGGGCCCGGCGACTTTGACCCACTTGGGCTGCCCGGCAGCCACGCCGGCCAGCAGTATCGCGGGCTGGAACCGCCCTGCGCTGATGCCGGTAAATCCGACCTGCCCATCCAGTGGAACGAAGTCAGCTCAGGCAGCGCCGACCTGTCCTCCTCCAAGCTGAAATGCGGCCAGCGGTCCACAGCGCAGCACGCCCGCGCCTTCGGGTTGTACAGCCACGTGGGCGTCCACCCACAGAATCCCTTGAGGAGTGGGGCTGGCCCGGCTGGGGGGTATCCGACCCTCGGGGAGCACGGCGGCTCCTTCGCGGGCCCGGAGCACTTGGTGAGCCACGGCGGCGGCGGCGGAGCTGCGGGCACCAACGGGAACGCCTTCCACGAACAGCCCTATAAGGCCCAGCAGTACGGGAACTGCCTGGCCCGGCAGCCCGGCTTGCTCGACGGGGCCTGCGGTGCCGGGATGCAGGCAGCAAAGCTGAAAAGCATCCCCGTGCAAGGGAGCGGGAGCCAGCCGGATTTTGGCCTGTCGGTGGCACCGAACGAGTCAGCTGGCAGCACGGTGAACGGCATGCCCAGCCCAGACCCGGTGGGACAGGGGTACCTGGCGCATCAGCTCCTCAGTGACGGCATGCACCCCCAGGGGTCAGGCCACCCCGGACAGCACATGCTGGGGCATGGTAGCGCTACCTCACATATCCACGTCTATCAAGGGCCAGAAAGCGGCCTGCCAGGGCCTCCCAGCACCGGCATGCAGCCGTCGAGCCTGGCAGCCGTCAGGGGCTACCAGCCGTGTGCCAGCTACGGGGGCAGCCGGCGTCAGGCTGGGCCGAGGGGCGGCCTCGCTCTGCAGCCGGGACAGCTCAGTGACCCAAGTCAGACCTGCAGGGTGAATGGCATCAAGATGGAGATGCCAGGGCAGCCCCATCAGCTCTATTCGAATGTGCAGAGTTACTCTGGTCAGTTCTATGACCAAACCGTTGGCTTCGGTCAGCAAGACATGAAAACTGGGTCCTTCTCCGTGTCAGAAGCCAACTGCCTGCTCCAGGGGGCGAGCGCCGAAAACTCTGAATTACTCTCCCCAGGTGCTAACCAGGTGACGAGCACAGTGGACAGCCTCGACAGCCACGACCTGGAAGGGGTGCAGATTGATTTCGATGCTATCATAGATGACGCAGACCACGCCAGCCTGATGTCAGGAGCCCTGAGCCCAAGTATCATTCAGAACGTTTCTCATAGCTCGTCCCGCCTCACAACGCCACGCGCCGCCCTCCCGTTGCCAGCTCTGTCTCTGAGCACCACCAACATGGCAATCGGGGACATGAGTTCTCTGCTGACCTCCCTCGCAGAAGAAAGCAAATTCCTTGCAGTTATGCAGTAGGCATTAGGGGGGGAAAAAAAAAAAAGACTGCCAAGAGACCTGAAACTTTAGGAGTTTAAAAGATTAAATTGACCCCCCTTTTTTTTTTTTTTGGCTGTTTCGTTTTTGTTTTTTTTAGTTCTGTATATGTTTTAGCAATCTCATCTCACCTAACTGGGATGTGTTTCAAGTATATTCCTTTTATGGAAAAGGACTCTGAAAAACCCTAAAGTATTCTAGGGAGAAACTGTCTTCCACTTCAGTTTTGAATCAGTATTGTTACACTCGAAACACCCTCTTTTTTTAAAAACTGTAAGCCTGCCCCCCTCCTTTTTTTTTTTTTAGTAAACCGGTGTAAATGTGTGATGTGCATGTTCTTTCTTTCTTTTTGGAGAGAGGGCAAATGAAAGGATTTGACATGTTTCTCTGTTACTCCAAGGAAATAGGAACTGGTGTGCTTGTGACCAAGGGGTTACACTTCCAGCTTTTTTCCATTTTCCTTTACATGTGTTCAGCGTTTGTTTTCGTGTTTTGTTTCTTTTGTTTTTTAATTCCCACACTGGGCACGAGAATCAGAACATGGAGAGTGAGTTTGGGAATCTCTTGTGAGTGTACTGTATCAGAGGTCACAGGTTTTTGAGATGCTCCTTGCCCGCAGTTCAGTTCAGAGCATGCTTTAGACAGATACACACAGGTCGAAATTTGGGACTCTTGCACATGAAATGGTGTGCCCACCACTGGGGTTTAAAATTCTTCCTGTCCATACGTGAGCTTGGGGTGGGTACGTCTGTACGACAGTTCTCAGTTATCGACCTCGCCTCCTGTCTCTCTTTCTGTCCGTGAATGTCCAGTGCTCTTCCAGGGAGACGGGGAAGGGCGCTGGGTGACACTCAGACATATGCTGTTACTTTCGTCTGTTCTGGTAAGAAGGTAGGTGGATTGCAGATTCAAGCTACCGTGGAGAATTTGTTTGGGGAATATTTGTGGGTTTGCGTGTTTGTTGATAGTTCCATCTCTTGCCCCATTTTCATAGATAACTGACAATTGATGATATCTAGTTCTGAGTATATAGGTACTTAACCCCACAGCTAGCTATGTCATTAACACATGTTAATTCCACTATAGCGAAGGAGTATTTCTATTCTAAGTGCCCTATTTTAGGGGATTTATAAAACTTGGTTGTAAAAGAGAAAAGCTCACAGACAAAGATATTTGGAATAAATCGCTTCAAATATTTTTAGTATTTAAAAGCACTAGGGAAGAAGTTTTGTAGCTGTGTGGATACCTTTTTTTTTTGCACCCTATCTATTAAATGATGCATCCGTTTAAGAAGTTAAGGGTTGTATGCAGTTTGTCCTTAATGTGGACTTAATCTGGACTTTTTTGAATTAAAACATTTAAAGATTTAAAAAGTGCAGCTACTCCCCAGGTACAGTTGCTACACATAAAAGACATACTATGTGTGCACGGAGTACGTGGATTATCCAGCTTTTTACTTTTAAAAATATGTAAGCTATGAAAATAAAACATCGACACCGCAGGCTACCTGCTGTATTCTGGCCCCTTGACCCTGGAGTTGGATTTTTCCAAAGTGATGCATGAGTCCATTATGTGGCTTTTTCCCTTTATCCCTGCCATTTAAATGAGTATTAGACAAAATCAAATCAAAGTATTAAATAGACTATTAGGAGCAGTCCATTTTTCTCATGTTTACGTTCTCTCATTTGGACCAAGAATCTCAGTGTGGAAGTAAAATTGCCCTTTGGGACTTTGGCTAAGACAGTCGGTTTGCTTTCAACTAAATGAAAGCAGAGAGATGCTGAGGTTCTCCGGCCATCCCCACCCCCTTCCCCGTGCAACACCTACATTTAAATCAAAGGAAGCATCCACTTCAGAACAGAGTCTAAAATCAAAAGACAAGTAGTGATCTGAGCTAGGAGAGTGAGTCTCTACCACTTTTCAATGGAAAGATCAAGGCATTTTCTGTGTTCTTCAAACAGGTCATGATCTGGTTACAAAATCAGTAATCCATTCCATGAATCTTGTTTTTGCCATGAACTCAAAATCTCCAGGTCCTGGTCTGAGCTTGCATGCCCTTGTGGCTTAATCCAATCCCTGTCTTCCTTCTCCTCCATCTGAATCCTTTCCCCACTAGCATTCCTAGATGTGTCCTGCATTTATCAATTGCCATGATTTCCCATGTCACCTTTGCCACTACATGGAAGGATGGATGGAGTCTGGGATGAGCACGGTTGTCACCTTGTGCCTCTGTTTTTCCTTTGGTTTCTGGTGATTCTCTGGGTTACCCCCTATCTTTTTCTCTTCATACTTTGTTTTCTTTGCTCCTGCCTTCAGATTTGCAGGAGACACTCATGCTTCAGCTCAGTATTTGGCTTCTCTTGGTATGGAAATCTCAGAAAGATGGAGGAAAGGAGAGGTGGAAGAGGAAAGTGTATGTTTTCAATCTGTTGTGATAGTGTACGGAAGATCTTCTGGGGCCACTTACAAGTGTCCCGTCTGGACATGGATCTCTGTAGACTTGGCATCTCCTGTGATGGAACCCATCCCCAGCCTCCAATCTTCTCTCCACTTCCCTGTCCCTTGCGTTTAGGGAGATAACACCAACTCTCTGGGGTCCTGGCTACTTTTTAATGCAGGCTCATACACGGTACCGCCGTTTGGCATCCACGTTAAGCATGTCGAATCCATTTTGTTTTCTAAAGAGCTAATTAGACTGTCCCTGCTCCTCACTCACTGGCTCACCCTCTTGAGCTGCAGAGTTTCGATTCTTGCGATGTATGTGCCTTATTTTATGTTAATGTCGTCGAAGCGAGGGACCACTTGGTGTTGCCCAGTCAGGGCTCAAGGCTGCGTGCTCCCCAGACGAGAGCACACGATTGTAGCAGAGTCTGAGCTGTCTTGTAACCTGGCTTCCCATGTTGTTTTGAACTGATAGGAGGATGTCCTCTTCTGACAAGTTACTGTTGTGTATCCTGCAAACGTGTAAGATAAAATACGAGTTCATTGTTTTCACCTTTTTTAGATTTTTTAAAAAATAAAATGTGTAATCCTTTTTTTAAAAGAAACACGTGTAAATACATTTAAGTATTGTAGGCATAGTGTTTGGACGTGGCCGGCCCTGGGCCTTCCTCAGATTAGCCCGCAGCCCGTGCAATGCCCACCCGCGCCCACCTCTAGCCCGGGGCTGCAGCCCCGCCACAGATGGACTCTACTTTTGCTTTCAGAACCACTTAGTCTTTTTATAACAAAGAGAAAGAACAATGTTTCTTACAATGTCAATAAAAAACTCTTTGTACTGAAATTTCTTGTAGGTGGTTTATTTAATTCACAGTTGAATGGGAAAAGGGCTTTCTTTGGAAAAATCCAGAACCTGTTTAGACCCAGGCCCCCTGACCCCCGACACACACACACACACACACACACACACACACACACACACACGCAGAGGGAACTTTTGCTCTGAGACCCAGATTCCTCATCCCAAAGATGGAGAATGGGGCAGTACACCCTGCTAGGGTGTGAGGACAGGGCACCTGGGTGGCACACCAGTTGTATGTAACCTGGACTGATTTTCTTAATTTTATCTCTACCAAACTCTAGGAGGAAAGACATGAATAGGTTTAATGTCTAACAACTTGTCCCTCTTTTATATATTATCCTCTCATTTCAGAGATACCCTACCACATGTCAAGAGAAAATCTGACATGGTAGAAGCCTACCTTTATGTGGTTTTTAATAACTGACATCAGACAGAAACATAAGCTATTTCTCTCATTTGTCTTTTCTCGTCAGCTTGCGGTAGTTTTCTCCAGATCACTATTAAAAGACTCCAAAAGTGTTCCCTTCCTCTTCCTGAGTAGTATCAGGTGTCTTTTGAGCCACCAGCTGAAGGCATTGGTTGTTGCTGGGAAGGACAGGTGGTCCTGGTTGTCACTATCACAGGGCTACAAAGATGGGTGCAGGCCTCACGCACGGGTGCAGCCCTCACGCCCAGGTGCACACATTAGCACTGTCTCAGGGAACCTCCTGTCCCGTGGGCGGTGAATGTTTCTCTCCTTGTCCTATAGCAGAGATTGTTCAGTCATAGGGATGTTTCATGCTTTTCTCATTCACAAAGGAGAATTTCCTCCCATAAACCCAAAATTCTTTGCTTTCATAACTAGATCCTTCACATAAGGTGTCCAAATGCGTTCAGAAAAAAATAGGAACTTATGCCCTGTCTTAGGTATAAATTGTTAGCTTACAAAGAAGCGGACGAGGTAGCAAGTTAAAATAAAATAAATAAGACAAATGAGGCTAATAGAAGGAAAAAGTATGAAATGGGACACTCCTGGGAACGAGGCGTATGACAGACTCCTGTAAGTTCATGTGAGCAGACCGCAGGTACCACTCACAGCTTTGTTTAAAAGATGCCTCCTGTAAAGGAGACGTGAAGGAGGCAGAGTCAGGTAAAATGGCAAAGCTGCAATCCATCTGGTATTTCATAAAGATTTATATTAAGTAATTTTGGTTCCAAGATGTTATGTGTTACCCAGAAAAGAATATGACAGGAGAATTCTGGTATTAAGATGGAAAATTTTAACCAAGTGCCAAAATGTCTTCTTCATCCCTTTTTCCTCCATGGCTTTCTCTTTATTTTCTTGGCAGTTTTCCCCCTTTGGTTTGTTAAAAAAAAAAAATTCAGCTGAGTAAATCTGAAGATCTAATTGGCTCTATTAAACTGTTCATGAGTGGAGTACCATATCCTCTAGGAGGCAGAGAGACTCCTAGGTTTGTGCAAAATGGAGGGCTTTTATGGAAAAGAGAGTGGGACAAGAAAGTCATTAACGAGAGAAAAATGAAAGTTCACTGGAGAAAAGTGAGCATTGGGATGATGATGGCCCCTTGTTGGCTGAGCTGCATTTGTTCATAGTCAGGAAGAAAATCTTCCTTCTTCCTCCTGGAGTAGTAAAGTTGTACTTCCTGTTTGGGAGTACAAGGTTGTCTCTTCCTGTGGGGGTCTGTAATTGATATCTTCCTGTTTGGGGTAATTGACAAGGAGTGGTATTCCTTACTCCAGTTTTCTTTGAGGTTTCCCTTTCATTAATTTTCACAGGTTTTACTTTACGGTATATTCGCTATTCCAAATACAACCTGAGCTAATCTCTCCTTTAATGTTAGCTTTCTTAAAATTTCATTTTACCAACATAAACCTGGTTTATGCCTTCTCTACCTAGTTATTCAAACTCTTTACTATTTTTAGGAATAGTCATAGGATCTAGAATAGAATCTGGTTTTAGGCTTTTTTTTTTTTTCTTTCCGTATGGTTTGTGGCCCATACTCACCCAGCAGAGGCATGGAATCTTAGGTTCTCCAAATTTTCTCACCCTTCCCTGAATCTTCCACTCCCTCCCTTACAGCTTCCAACCTTCCTCAATGCGCAGTGGTAGGTTATGATGGTCTCCGCCTTCAGAGAACTTACAGTTTATCTGGGGATATTAGACGAGAGTTACGCATTCTAGGGACTAGAGACGGGACGATGAATAAAGCAGTGGATCCGTAGGCTTGTATCGCAGTGGAAGGGACAGACATGTAACCACAGAATACAACGGCATGCCATAACAAGAAGACATTCAAGGGCAGGTTCAGTTTGGGGCGTTATCCATCTGAGGTGCATAGGGCAGGGCTTCTCAACCTCGGTATTATTGACATTTGGGGCCAGAGAATTCTTTGTGGTGGGGGACTGTCCCGTGTACTGTAGGATGTTAAGTGGTATCCCTAGCCAATACGCACTAGATGCCAATACCACCCCTACCCCCAAGTTGTAACATCCAAAAATGTCTCTGGACATAGCTACATGTCCCTTGGAGAGAAAATAATTCCAGATTAAGAAGCTCTGGCTTAAGGAGTGAAAATACAAGGAGACACATACTGTAGGCAGGTGCCCAGAAGAGAGATTTAAGTACCAACCCAGACTTGGGAGCCTGTGGTATACAGGTGAGAGATGAAGCAAAGTGTAAGAGCACCATTAACAGGCACAGGTATTGAACAAGAGGGAGACTGAGGGGCTTCCCTGGTGGCGCAGTGGTTGAGAGTCCGCCTGCCAATGCAGGGGACACGGGTTCATGCCCCCGTCCGGGAAGATCCCACATGCCGCAGAGCGGCTGGGCCCGTGAGCCATGGCCGCTGAGCCCGCACGTCCGGAGCCTGTGCTCCGCAACGAGAGAGGCCACAGCAGTGAGAGGCCCGCGTACTGATACAAAAGCAAGCGTGAAATTAAGCTGTGACATCACGCTTCCTAACCTCTAAGAGACAGATTGCAATTTCAGTGGTGTCATGGGCACCTCGGAGAGTATGAAATACATTAACTCCAGGGGAAGAGACCGGAGAGGTGGAAAGTTGTTCCCCTTCCTTTCTTCCATTTTTCCTTTTTCCCTTCTTTCTTTCTTCCCTCCCTTCCTTCCTTCTTTCATGCAAAAGGCTTGACCGTGTTAATCATCCAATAGGAAAGAGGCAGAGGAGAGGAGGTGCTTGATGTTGTGGGGAACAAGGCAAGCATCATTGGAACTACCTGGACCGCAGGATGGAGGCTTCTCCAGGGAAATGAGGGAAGGACTGAAGGATGCGGGCAGGTTTAGACAGAAGCGAGGTATGGGTACCTCGAGGCTGAGGGAATTCAACAGTGACTTAGACCTGTGAAGACACAGGATGGTCTGGCACATGTCAGGAAGGCCAGTGACCTTGAACTGGGCCTTCAGAACGAGTAGACAGTAGAGAAGGGATTGGAAGGTAGGAGGGAACAGCATGAAGTCGTGTGAGGCTCACCCGCTCACACCGCCTGCTCCATGCCTACAGGATCCAGATCCGATTGACCGGGGGACAAGACTCAGGTGGGAAACTATTGTGATCTTTGGGGGTAAAATAACTTAAATACCTTTTGGCGGTGACGGTGGGTGGCATGTGGAAGGGAGGGGGAGTGGAGGTGATGCCCTTGGACTCAGACAGGGAGAGCCCAGAGCTGCTGTGCCTTAGGGAGGCAGGAGAGTGGGCAAGCGAGGGCCCCTCACCATTTTCTTCCCATTGCCCAGGAGGTGGGGTCCAGCCCAGCCCTGCAAAGGCAGAGCAAGCCCAAGGGAGCTGGAGTGCTAGGGAGAACAGGGACCAGCAGAGCTCTCCATCACTGGCTCGTCACCAAGTGAACAAGAAACTTTATGTGGTATTTCCAGTTAAGAGTGCATGGAGGGTTTGGTTTTTTTTTTTTTACATTTTCATATTAGGAGACTATTTTAACAAAGTAACAGGCGTGCTTCCCCACTCTTATCTCTGCTTCCCACCTGCCACGGCAGCTCTGCAGGGCTCAGCTCACACCTCCTTCTTGCTTCTAATTTCCCTTTTGCTGGAGCTTTCCCAGGCCCGGGCTCAGTGAGTACGTGTGAGGTGGCCTGGAAAGCTAGCCAAGCAAGCTGGAAGAAGTACTGGCAGACCCGGAGAGCCGGCCAGCCTCGCCCCAGCGCCGGCCCCTGGGGAGAGAGGCCTGCTGCTGCCTGGGTCCACAGCCACTACCGGGCCAGGGCAGGGAAGCGGGGTGGATTGGCTGTGCTCTCTTCCCGAGATGCTTCTGTCTGATCGGGCTTCTTAGTCAAGATCTAGCTGAAGAAAGATTCCCCAGCCACCCCAATTAGAAGCAGCTAAACCCCTAGCCTGTCCCTGCTTTGAAAAAAGCTCTGGAGTTGGCATGAGGGCTTCTGATGCCAGTGGTAAAGGGATATCACAGGTTCTCGGTGCCTGAACCATTGAAATAAACCCCCCCAAAGATGTGTTTGGCCATATTTTTGACCCAGTGCATCACTGGTGTCTACTAATTTCCCTGACTACCAGCTGGAGGGCTTACGAAACAGTGGTTTATCTTCTCTGAGACCAGGGGGAGGCAGGCAGGAGAGAACCCCACAGACTGCTCCTTCTTTGCTGGGCCTGCCTTGGAGCCCCTGCACTCCTGCCAGGACCCCTAAGGAGACGGGAAAGGGTCGGCTTGCCCCTGGAGCAGCCCCGCGGGCCTCCAGATCAGTGATCTTCCCCCGCAGCTGGGAATCCTCCTGTGTTCAGTCTCAGCCCATGTGATCCGCGCTCTGCAGTTGGACCCTGGCTCCTCCCACTTGGCAGGCACAGGCCCGCAGCCCTCAGGGCTTGCAAGGGCCAAACGCACTGCAGAGGTGTGATTCATTGAGTTCCCAGAGGAAACAGAGGCAGCCAACTGGCAGCGGATTACTGAACAGCCAGTCCAAGGAATTCCGTTGCTGTTTGGACGGTGATGAGCAGCTAGCTACCTCACTTCTCCTCCTCCCCCGCGGAGGCCGGCCAGGGCTTGGGGGGCAGAGGAAAGGAGCCAAGCTGGCTTCACTGACCACCAAGATAAGGGTCTGTGGCCATCTCCCCAGGGAGTCAAGGCAAGAAATCCTTGCATTTTCATTTGAAGATGATTCTGGGTGTCCCCAAATGTTTATCCGAAACACCCCAAGATGCATTGCCCAGAGGTAATGTTTTAATAAGCATCAGACTTGTTAGGCAAGAAAAATAATATTGGCTAACAAACAAAACAAGCCCAGCGTGTACGTTACAGGTCAGTGATGGTCTAGTCTCCCGGACAGGAGATTTCTTTCCCCTGCACGTTGACTATCTCAGGCTCTCTGGGTGTCTACCAGTTACAAATCCATGGGACAGTCATTCTTAACCCTGTGACACTTAAGAAACTGGCTGCTCCTTGAACCCAGGCCCCTGGACACCTCTCACTTGATCCACACCCTACACAGATGATGTCATGAACCATCCCGGTAAAGATTTCCCCTGAAGTTCACGCAAAGAACCAACCCCGAGGACCTCATCCAAGCTCCCTCCCCTTCCAGCTTAGCTTCCTGCATCCCTTGAATTGAGGTAACAGGTAACAGGGTGATCCTTTTTCAACTACCTCTGCCCTACCTGCAGGGCAAACAAACAACACTCTCTCCGAATCCCAAGGCAGTTGGGAGAAGAACAGAACGTTCCATTGACTTTCAAGACAGAAGGTCAAGGAACAGCCTTTCCTTGGGTTGCCTCGACCTGGGCTGTCTTCACTTGCTGTGCAGTTTTAGACGATTTAGTATCACTTTCCACTGTTCCGACTGAAAGGCCGACGGCTTCCAACACGGCGGCCTTCCAGCTGGTTGGAAAGGCGTTCTGAGGCTCTCTTAAATCAAGTGGGCTTAACATTCAGCCAAAAGGAAGGTTTTCGAAAATAAGCTGATTTCAGTCCCTCCTTACTGGCCTTGTGCACCAGGATTCCAGCTTCATTCAGACACAGGGTTTCCCTTTCAAAGAAGAAGTACAAAAGGGGTACAGGCAAGGGGGCTGCTCTGATCCCACCCCCAGCTGGCCCCTCCCCCTGGATGGTGATGTTAGCACAGATCCCATAAGTTAAGACCTCAGTCTTCTACAAAATTGCCCCCATTTCAGAAAGCCCGCCATAGGTTCAAGGGGGTCCCCAGGTCACTTGCACTTCTGACTGACTAGCTACAAATTTAGGGGTTCCCATGACCCCTCAGGTCGATAATTCTCCAGAATGACTCACGACTCAGGAAAGTGCTCTACTTATGTTTACAGTTTTATTACAAAGGATGCAACTCAGGAAGAGCCAAAGGAGGGGATGTATAGCTTGAGGTGTCTGGGGGTACCCTGAATGCAGAGCTTCTGTGCTCCACCACGTGTGGAGTCAGCGCCTGTCACCTTCTGGGCACATCAGTGTGGTCCCCA
This sequence comes from Phocoena phocoena, assembly GCF_963924675.1. Taxonomy (NCBI): domain Eukaryota; kingdom Metazoa; phylum Chordata; class Mammalia; order Artiodactyla; family Phocoenidae; genus Phocoena; species Phocoena phocoena. The sequence goes on from NC_089227.1 coordinate 11,485,837, forward strand.
TGGAGAAGCTCCACTGAGACTCGGCGCCCAGAGGTTTTATCAGGGTTTCATCACGTAGGCACAATTGATCAAATCACTGGCCACGTGATTAAAAGCAATCTCCAGCCCCCATCCCCTGCCCAGACGCCAGGTTGGCTCCAAGTCCCAACCCTCTAATTTCATGGTTGGTTTCTCTGGTGACCAGCTCCCAGCCCTGAAGTCACCTTGAAGACACCAAGTGTCACCTCATGAACATAAACTCAAGTGTGATCCCATGGGCTCGTGAATAACAGAAGCACTGTTATCGCTGGGGAGATCCCAAGAGCTTACATCTCCCCAAATTCTTTACTACACAACAGAGAGCTCCTTGGAAATGCCTAGAAAGGAAGCTCTGAGGTCCTGGCTCACCAGAGAAGAGCCAGCCCTGGCTGGCACGGGGACAGAGCGCCAGCACCTCCTCCGCTAGCTGGATGTCATCCCCTGAGCATCAGTGGTGCCATCTGCAAAGGTGGCTTAATTATTTCTGTCTACCCCAGAGTTCTCACGAGGAGGGCTTCAGACGGTGGATAGAAAAATGTCTGGCATGTGGAGGAGCCAGCGAGCATTCAGTGCATATGTTTACCCCTCACCCGGGCAATGTTTCCACATGACTGAAGTGCAGGAAAGGAGACCCACAATGTACAGGAAGATGGAGGTCCCCAGAGCCAGGGATCTTACAAAGGGATGCATTTACGCCTTTACCCACCAGCCAACCTGACTGCTTGCCGACTCTTGACTCACAAAGCCAACAGCGTGTGCACCTGGGTCAGAGTTCTCAGACTGAGAACAGAACACTAAAAAGATATTTCTGTCTAGACCGACCTCAGAGGAATCAACAGGTCCACAGAAGCAAATACTGAAGCTGGTATTTTACCCAAACGTCTGAGATGTAACGGGTTCCTGGTAAACGGTAGTGCTAGAATTTAGATCTTTTTTTTTTTTTTTTTTTGAAAGAAGATGTTGGGGGTAGGAGTTTATTGATTAATTAATTAATTTTGGCTGCGTTGGGTCTTCGTTTCTGTGCGAGGGCTTTCTCTAGTTGTGGCAAGCGGGGGCCACTCTTCATCGCGGTGCGCGGGCCTCTCACTATCGCGGTCTCTCCCGTTGAGGAGCACAGGCTCCAGACGCGCAGGCTCAGTAGTTGTGGCTCGCGCGCCTAGCCGCTCTGCGGCATGCGGGGTCCTCCCAGACCAGGGCTTGAACCCGTGTCCCCTGCATCAGCAGGCAGACTCTCAACCACTAAGCCACCAGGGAAGCCCTCTAGAATTTAGATCTTTTAATCCTGGAAGAGCAAAAGAATATGACTTATTTACAAGTCCTCTACGGACTTGTAACGAGTTCCATTCCGAGAGCATGTTCGTAAGTTCAATTCGTCCGTAGGTCCAACAAAGTTAGCCTAGGTACCCGACTAACACAATCGGCGATATACTGCTGCTTTTACACTTAATCTGGATATCTTGGGCTTGAAATAAAGATACTGTACTACGGTACTCTACACAGTACTGTACAGTAAAGTACACAAAAGCACAACTACTTGTAGAGGATTCACGCACATGACAATGTACGCCAGACACATGAACCAACTTACGTGATTGGACGTGTGAATGCATGGTAGCATCTTGGAAAGTTCGCACCTTACTGTATTTATTTATTTGTTTGTTTTCTTTTGGTCATGCCACGAGGCTTGGGGGATCTTAGTTCCCTGACCAGGGATTGCACCCGGGCCCACGGCAGTGAAAGTGTCAAGTCCCAACCACTGGACGGCCAGGGAATTCCCCAAGTATGACTTTTTAAAAAGACATTTTATTACCGTGTATACGCACACACATACACAAATACATTTACAGAATCCAGATCCACCCTGCTGCCCTTTCCGTCTCTGCCCTCCGCCACAGCAGGGCAGCAGGATCCATACTTCTTTGTCTGGTCTCAAGACCAGAGCTCAGAGACAATCCCCATGGAGCCTCACCAAACACTATTCCAACTTCATCCTCAGCTAGTTGCTTGCAGTAGTTTTGAAAGCGGGGGATCATTTCTTCACACTTATTTTATCACTAATTTTGTTCTTTGGATGCTTCAAGTATTTAGAATTTAAGATAAATTACCTTCTGTAGAATAAGACCCAGTGGTTAAGTCTGATGATTAGAAACATATCCCTGTTCTGTGCAAAGACAGCCACTCAATATTTTGGTGTGTCTTCTCCCAGGCTTTTTGGTGATGCATTTCTTTGTTCCAAATAACATTTATTTTCTTATTATAAAATGAATACATACTCTTTGTGGAAAACAGAAAAAAAAAAATCAGAAAAAAAATGTCAACCACCCAGAAATCACTGCTGTCAACTTTTTGTGATCTAGTTCTGGGTCTTCCTTATACAGGTAACATTCAATGATGAACATTTTTCCATGTCATTAAAAATTATGGTAAAACATGTGGCTATGGGCAAGGGAATGGAAAGACCAGTGACGGGGGGTCAGGAGATGGGACCATTGCTTCTGTGCCAAGGTCCTCCTACCTCTTGGCTGCAGGCTGGCCACATTCTTTCTTTCTTTGAGCCTGTGTATCTGTAATACCATCACGATTTTCACACTCAGTCTAAGATACAGAAGAGGCAGACAAACGCTGCTCTGTGCCTGGTGGCTACTGGAAAAATGGGTGATAAATGGGCAAGAAATGAGGCACACTCATTAAAGGTGGAGTCACAAGAGCAGAGGCTCTGGCCCTGAGACCCAGTCAAGCTCTCCAGCTGCTACAGCAGCTCAGTCCCTGAGCTCCCCAGGAGGCAGACAAGCGGGTTCAGAAGATAAAGGCACGTACACTACAGGCTGCTGAGGACGAGACGGGTAATCCGTGCCTCTCCACTTACCCCAGATCCTACGACACGCAAGGCTGGAAAATGCTCACCAAGGTTCCAGGGTACCTTGATAATCTTTCCGAATCTTGGCTCACTCCTGCAGGCCAAGTGCGCATATGCAAAACCGCAGCGGAAACCTGATTGGCTGCTGGCAGCGTCCGCAGGAAAGGCTAGGGATGCGCTGAGGGCCAAGGACCCCGTTATCTCAGCCTGGAAACAGTCACCTGCAGTCTCCCCCGCGCTGCCTGCCCTCCTGTCACTGTCATGGACACCACCCTACACATGCTTCCACAGGCGCTGGCAGGACAGGGGTCTGCGGCCCTGGATGTGGCTGAGATAGAGGAATGGGGGTGTGGGGAGCCGGCGGCCGAGGTTTCGGGGGAGAGCAGACTGGCTGAGGAGCCTACAGTCTAGGTCACTCAGGGCAGCGTGTTGGATTCTCCTGGAGCCTCCATATCACCCTCTGGCTGGAGCTTGGACCAGAGGCGGCTGACAAGCGAGACCCAGGGGAGCGTGGCCTGGGGGTGTGGAACTTTGGAACGGGGTGGGGGGCTTTTATGAGGGAGACACTTTGAGATGGCCTGAACCACGGCCAAACTTTAACATGCTGGTGCAGAGGCAGTGCCCAGCCACACCTCCCCCACGTTCCCGTGCCTTCCTGTGCATTTCAGCTTTGCCGCCTCCCACCCAGTCCCTCCCCGCTGCCCCGCTCCATGACATCCACGCCACCCGCTGCTTCCTTTACTTGGAATCACGCACAGTGTCTGCATGTTAACCCCGCAGTGTCCAACAGCTGCCTCAGAGTGGCCCTTGGTCCAACATACTAACCCGCAGGGGCTATTGGTTCAGTGCCTGGCTTGGCTTCCTTGCACTTCTCCCCGGACAGCGGGACAGACAAGCAGAGGCCTCGGGACTTCCAGAACTACCCCCCCAGAGAGTCAAGGACAGCGTTTATTGAGTACTTACTACCGGTGTGTCCAAAAAGGACGTAATGAGTTCTTGTCTTAAGGACCCCACAGTCCAGATGGGAAGAAAGAAAAGCACGCAGTAATTCCTGGAGACAATGAGACGTGTTGTGAGAGCAGAGGCCCGGGGTGTCAAGGAGGGACTGAGCTGCCAGCGTCAGTGAAAACAAGGCGAGCGGAGTCTTGTACACTGCTGGTGGCACCAGGCAAGCAGTGCACGTTAATACTCTGGACGTCAGGGAAGGGCTCTAAGGATACAAGCGAAGGTTGGGACGGGTAGGTGTCTTTCAGAAGATGCAGAGGTGGTGGAGGAAGGTATAGGAATTGGTGTGAGACGGCAAAGTGGACCCCGCGGCTGGGGGACAGGAAACAGACGTGTCTGGCCAGAGAAGGGAGGGGATTGACAAGAGCAAAGACTCAGGGCTACGACCCCCGATGAAAGAACCTGGGCTTGGTCCTGAGGACCAGAACTGAAGGGAAACTGCAGGTAAAGTAGGGGGTGTGCTTTGGGAGAGCATTTAGAAGGCAGAGTAAGTCAGTGGTCCCCAGTCTAGAAGCCATCACTTTGGGAGTAAGGAAGCCCCAAGTACAATGAGAACAGGCTGGTCTTTGGGAGTTTAGGATCCAAAGGCAGGGTCTGTTGCACCGCGATGGCAAGAGAAAAATTCCTGATCCCCTGCTGCCATCTCTAGCTCCCGAGGTCGATGAGAGAAAAGAAGGTGAAGTGCACATTCAGCCATCAGACACAATTTCTAAAATTTGACTGCCACTTTTCTCCCTCCCCGCACACTCCCCGCATCCCACATTCGGAGAGCTCCCCGGGGGGCACAGGCAACCCGGAGGGCGTTCAATAGTGGCTTCTCAGGGGGCAAAACTGAAACGTCTCAGCCCCTACATTCTGAGCTGCTACTGCCACCCCGTGGTGGAATCAGGAATTACACCCACTCCTCCTCCCCGGTTAAGAGCCCCCAAGCCCACCTCCAACTCTACCTCTGCCCTCTGGCTGATGGAAAAAGAACAGGTGGACCCAACGCATAGGAAATGTTTCCCTGTCGGAAAGTGTAACGGAAAGGTTGAACATTAGGTAAAAAATAGTATCTTTGGAGAGGGGGGGTCTTAGTTCAAATGCACCTGGGGATTCTAAATTTTATGAAATGAAACTTATTTAATACAAAACAGATGACCAACAAGGACCTACTGTATAGCACAGGGAATTATACTCAATATTTTGTAATAACTTATAAGGGAAAAGAATCTGAAAAAGAGTATATATATCTATATCAATCACTTTGCTGTCCACCTGAAACTAACACAACATTGTAAATCAACTATACTTGAATTAAAAAAAGAAGTAAAAAAGTAACTTATTTAGAGAAACATCTCTCTTGCTGATACTGTGATTTCCCTTCATCGGAACCAGAGACACTGTCTTTGTTTTTTACTAAATACAAACAGGAGAGCTTCCCTGGGCTGCCTGGGTTGGGGAGGCGGGTGTGGGGTGGCAGTAGTCCCACTGCTGACCACACCTGCGTACAGTCTGGATAGAGCCATCCAGTCCAGCTGACTGGAACAGCTCTCAGCCTCTCTGTTGATTCTGTTTGCCCCGTCCCTGGAGTGATCCAATCCAGTATTTCCTAGAGTGTCCTCGTGTATTTATCATTTCCCTTCTCTTTTTAGAGCTGTGGCTCCCTCTTTTGGAAGGCATAAACAGGACACCCTCGGTCAGTGCCTCCATGGAACAGGGTGTGAGCAGATTTGCAAGGAACCACGAGTTACAACAGGATGAGGATGAATTCTGGAACCACAGCTCTCAGTTCAAGTTGCACCCCTGGAGATGCAGGTGACTCTGAGTGAGTTATTTAACCTCCTGTGAGCCTCTGTTTCCTCATCTGTAAAATGGGGTTGCTCTCTATCTAGCAGATGGGTTGTAAGGATCAAACAAGGTGTGTTTTCTCTCTAGTGCACTCATTCCAGACCATTTGACAAGGTCCTCTTCCCCTTATTCCCTGGACTGTTTAAACTAATGGGCTGTGACCCCTATAGTCACGTCCAGGTAATCTTTTCCAACACGGATGTAAGAGAAGTCTGTACAGCCGGAAGTATGTGGCAACCCTGCCCTCCCAAAGGAAAGGACAGGTCGTGGTGACAATCACAGGTCATGGTGACGACCGTGGGTGCCCTAGAGGAAGCCCACAGATGAGGAAATTAAGGAATTTGAAGAGCAGAAGGTAAGAGAGATTAAGGCAAGTGCCCAAGGTTCCCTACCTGGTCTTACAGAGTGAGGTGGGGTGCTCAGCCAGGGTGGGGACAGGGCTCACGCATCTGCCAGTTCACTGGGCTGCCTCCCTGGGGACAGCAGATGAGGGGAGAGGGCTACAGACTCAGAGGGAGGAGGGTCTTTTGACCCTGGACGTGCAGGGCGAGCTGGATCTGTGGGTGAGAGGCAGGTGGGGTTTCAGGTGAGGTGTCGCAGCAAAGCCCAGGGAGAGGAGATGAGAGCGGGAAGAACAAGGTCATGGGCAGTCGGGGTGAGATGGGGGCTGCCAGACCCAGGGCTCTGGGGAAGGGAGCCCGTGGCGGGGGGCGGGGGGGGGGGAGTGGCACGAGGATGACTAGCTTTCCTGGGGCCATGCTGAGGGCAAGGAGACATCCTGTGCAAACGTCCAGGAGGTCAGGGAGTTGGAGCGCCTGTGCGTGGGCATCTCATACTCAGAGTTCATCTCTGATGGCCTTGTTCATTTCTCAAAACAGAAATGATTTACTTCTAGGTGAAAGGAAGGAGAGAGACAGAAAAGAAACATAATAGACTGTCCCAGACAGGACCCAGCACCTTCGGGACAAAGGTCAGCCACCCCTTCCTTGCCCATTGACAGGTAACGATCGATCTATGATTCTTTGTCTTTATACCCTTCTCCGAGTTGTCTGGGCAACCAAGGAAACATTTTCCTGCCACTAAGAGTGCCTCAGTATTATGTAACAACCTAAATGGGAAAGCCACTTGAAAAAAGAACAGATACGTGTATACGTTTAACTGAACCACTTGGCTGTACACCCGAAACTAACAGCATTGTCAATCAACCATACTCCAGTGTAAAGTGAAAAGTTTAAAAAAAAAGAATTACTCAGACTGCAGCTGTTGTGGACTTTTTTGTCACGAAGTTCAGTTTTATCACTCCGGGGAAGTTCTGTCAAGAGAGTCAGTGAGGTCCATGACTTAGAACCAGCGAAGTGGAGGCCTGTTTTTTTGGAATAAAACTGCTTTGAGGTGTGGAAGAAGGGAGCCCAGGGAGAAACGGTGGTCACACATCGCCCCCTGGTGTCCGCAGCGTTTATTGCATGTCAGCTGGACGTCCAGGCTCATCTTACCTAACAAAACTCCTTCTTCCTAGGTCTTACGCGGGCCTCTCACTGCTGTGGTCTCTCCCGTTGCGGAGCACAGGCTCCGGACGCGCAGGCTCAGCGGCCATGGCTCACGAGCCCAGCCGCTCCGCGGGCACGTGGGATCTTCCCGGACCCGGGCACGAACCCGCGTCCCCTGCATCTGTAGGCGGACTCTCAACCACTGCGCCACCAGGGAAGTCCCTTCCTAGGTCTTTTGTGTTTCTTACAAGTGTTCATCCCAGCAGTCAATGATGAGAACCAGTTTCTGTGTTTACCACTTATTTGCACACTAGTTGGTTGCACAACCCCACCTGGGAGGCGGTCTGTGTGATAGTTAAAAAGCACGCACTTGTGTGAGTCAGCGTGAAGGAGTCAACCTTCAAACCATGTGGAATTAGTACCAAGCAAATGAAGTACCAATGAGAGGCAAAATTACGGTGGATCAGAAATTGACAGCCTTGCAAAGAAAGTCAATCTTCAAAGAAGTGAATGTAGCAAAAGTGCAGAGAGACGCACCAGTGAGACACTGCATGGAGAGAGACTGAGAGAAGATACAGAGAAATACCAGATGACTTTCTCTTTTCCACTGGACGTGGAGTTACTTCTTACATGCAGGTTCCATAAGTTTTCCTATATGTTGGCTGCTGCCTGGCTAGGAGACAGCAAACCAGTGCTTGTTAAAGGGCCCCTCAAAGGTTCGCGTTAGAATCCCTTGGGCTGCTGATCGAACAGAAAAATTCCTGGGCCCTGGCCCATCCAAATTGCTGGCCGCTAGGGATCGACATTTTTGAGAGGCTCCCCAAATGATTTAGGGGTCCAGACTCTCCTTTCCAGTGCAGAGCATGCATGGCTTTGGAGTACAAGATGATATGTTTTCCTATTTCTCGTGCTTCTTCTTTTGGATTACGTGTCTGGAACAGGGTGGAGGTGGTCATTACGGCCCGTAATTTGGGAGGTGGCCATGACTCGTTTGCCTGTGTCCTCACTCCATCTTAGTGATTCCCTTCACCTGGAGTTTAAACTTGGCCGTGTTCAATCACCTCCTCCAACAGAAAGCAATCTCTCTGGCCCGTAGACTTGGTGCAGGCACACGCAGTGAATTTCCCACAGTATCTGAGGAGGCATCGCTTACCTCCACTGGAACACCCAGACATGTACACCAACATCCCCATCCTGTACCCTGGAATGTTCCCTCACCCTGCCCTAACTTCCCTGCCCAGAAGAGCCAGAGGTAGGAATTTCTAGGTATCTAGTCCCCTCTCTGATTTCTCTCTCTCCTCCATAGAACCTCCTGCCATAAAAGCTTCTGTGTATGGAGGCAGAAGGGCAAGAGATAGGATAGTGCTATGAAGGGAAAGCTGATAGAAATCAAGGCATTTCATATTTAAAAATAGTAGCTCCACACTTAGGGTGTCCTGTGTCTTGGATATTATATGTTAAGCTATTTACTCTGCAAATGTCTCCAAGTGCACCAGCTCATCTATGTCTTCCAGCACCCTGAGCGATAGCTACTAGATCTCATTTTACAGATAAAGAGAGTGAACCTCAGAGAGGTTTAGGAATTTGCTCAAGGTCACACAGCAAGTAAGTAGTGGAAACAGTGTCAGAGCCCACAAAGACAGGAGAGAAAAACTCAGTGATCTGAGTCATGACACTGGAGTCCTATTCCATCCCTTTTGAAATCACTAACCATGTAGCTTAACGTAAATATTTTACTTTTTCTGAACTTCACTTCCTTTCCATGAAAATGTGATGGTCGAGCTAGGCGGACTTGATCATCTCTTTTCTGAATACTCATTTACCCACTTGTCCAAGGTCAGGTTTCTCTGCTGGTCTTGTGGCTTACTGGTCAGTGACTCAGACCCACATCCTTGAGGGATCTGAGCCCTTAGTACCATGACATTCTCCAACCACGGCTGCTTCTCTGCTTCTTGCCAAATTCGGTCTGAGAGTAAGGAGAGATGGCTGGATCACGTGGGGTCAGCCCTTTCTTGCCCTCGTTGCATAACAGTAACCATACCTCCTTCTAAATGTCAGGGCCAATGAAACCTGCAAGTCAGGTGATTCCTTTCTGAACTGATGGACTCCTGACACAAGGAGCCTAAAGTTCTCAGGCTTCAGACAGAGCTCAGCATTGAATGGGGTCCTTCCAATGTTTCTTGCGATCCTCGTCTGGGAATCAGGATTTCTACTTACGTAGAGCCTCACGTTTCAGGAATGGAAAACTCAGTTTCCCCAAGTGGATCTTTGGGGATAATGGTGAGCAAGTCACTGCCTATTTCAATCTCTTGCTTCCTGGACTCTTTGTATTCTACTTGTCAGGGTGAGAACATAGTGTAGGATTTAGCGTGTACCCTTCACATGGAGGGCGTGTCCCATTCCTACATGGCATCATCTCCAAGGTGGCGCTAAGCCTGTTCATTCCATTGCTCTCTAAGGCTGGCAGCTTCCGGCGCTGTGATATGCCATAGGACCATAGGTCCTGTGACATCCTGATACAGCTCCTTTGTCACACTTGGTTTGAAGCAATGCTATACGGAATCCCATGTTGGTGGGTCAAATACTCTGCAAGGCTTTGGATAGGAGCCTGCAAGTAAGAAGAACCAACCTGTACTCAGAATATCTGCTTATCCAGTCAAGATGTCTTTCTACCCCTTCAAGGATGGAAACGGTCTAGTGTAATCACCTTGCAACCAAGTAGGCATTTGAGGAATGGTACCATATTCGATGGCTCAGCATTGGTGTCCATTGCTGGTACGTATGGCAGCAGCAGTAGCTAATCAGACTTGCTGGGTGGGAACCTGGCTGTGGGACCCATGCATAAGCTCCTTCTGAATACACTGGTCATGGGCTCATTGCACCAGATCTGAGGTGGCCAGTGACAGAAGGTGGCTGTTGTTGAGTCTTATGGTCATTCTGTCTATCTAGTGGTCTGCAGCCTCTTTAGTGGTGGCTGCTTTCTGGCGGGTATGAAAATGTGATACAAAATCTTCATGTATGGTGCCCGCTCCATAGGCTGACACACATGCCTCTTCCACAGACCTCTTTATTCCTGATCTGCTAATCTGTTTCTCCATGGCCATGACCAACAGCCAAACCATTCACTACGGCCCATGAGTCTGTATATAGTCTCACCTCAGATCACTTTTCTTTCCACACAAAATGAATGACCACGTGCATTACCCAAGCTCTGCCGGTCAGGAAGATCCACCTTCACCACTGACCTTCAGGGTCATCATCTGAGTCCGGCCATATTTCAGGATATAGTCCATTTTCACCTTGTACCCACATACTTAGCCAACCCTTCTGTGAACCAAACTCGGCCTGCCTCCTCTTCTGCCAATCGTAATTGCTGAAGAGGAGATTCCAGTACAGCAGTGGTGATTGACATGGGGGTCTGGGCCATGCGCCCCTGCAATTACTTGCACCCTCTTCCCATCCCTGTTTGTTCTGGTCTTGGACATGCCACATCTAACGTAAGGTGAATTGTTGACGAACCCACCTGACCTTAGGGCCTAATGGATCTAACCCAGCTCATGATGGGCCGTTCTGGCTCCATAGTTGATCACGTGATGTCCTATTGTTCTGCCCTCTAAGATATTCCAGTAACAGGAGCTAATTTCCAAACTGTGTATAATTCTCTACTGCAGATGAGATGGCCTTGTGCCAGAACTGTCACAGGGATGCATGCTGCGATTTTCCCATCAGGGCTTGCCAGAAACTCTACACCAGATCCCACTGAAGCCATAGGTGCTTTGAGGTCATAGAGCCCACATGGAAAGACGGTTTTCACTGCAGCCTGAACGTGTTATGGAGTTCTGATCTGCTCACGGCCCTGCTCAAAGAACAATGTGATACTCTGAAGAACTGTTACATAAATGAGCCAGAGATGGCCTCTGTATGTGAGCCCCTAGACTGTTTATTCTTCACAGCAAGCTGAGACCGATAAGCTCAAAACCCACTGGAGTCAAACTCAAAAATTTACACGTTCAATTGTATTAAACATAGCTCAAATAATTTTAGCCACTTAGAGCCTGCTTGCTTTGTATACCCTGCCAAACTACACCCAACCTCTGACAGCACAGATAAGCCTCAGGGCTATAAAAAAAATCCCAAGCCTTGCTGTCCTTTGGAGCTCTCTGACCCAGAGATTCCCTGCTGTCCTGCTGAGTGACATCACTTAGATCCATAAATCCCCTCCTGCCCATGAAACGTATTTGAAAATGTTCCAAAATTGATTGTTGTGATGGTTGACCAACTCTGGATATACAACAGCCATTGAATTGTGTAGTTTAAATAGGTGAAGTGTGTGGCATATGAATTATATCGCAATAAAGTAATTCTATGATTATCTACATAAATCTTTTTTTTGCGGTACGCGGGCCTCTCACTGTTGTGGCCTCTCCTGTTGCGGAGCACAGGCTCCAGACGCGCAGGCTCAGTGGCCATGGCTCACGGGCCCAGCCGCTGCGCGGCACGTGGTATCTTCCCAGACTGGGGCACGAACCCGTGTCCTCTGCATCGGCAGGCGGACTCTCAACCACTGCGCCATCAGGGAAGCCCTATGTAAATCTTATCTATAGAGAGGGAAGATAAACAAGGATAAAACTGTGCTTGATAAAGAAGTAACTGGTAAAGTCACTCATTTTTGTCAAGAGGGGGACTTGCAGTGTTTTGTCACTTACATAGCGATCTTGGATTTGTCTGTGCTTAGACAAAAGTACGGAGCAGCCTGGCTTTGTCTCACTTTATCAAGTTCTCAAACTGACCTTGCCTGACACTGATGCTGGCTGACATTGGTGAGACTGCTGGGGACCCACCCCCCGGGGGAATAATGCAGACCAGCTGTGAGTGCCAGCAAGCCTCGACCAGCTCTTAAGTGCTGAACCAGTTCTTGGATGTCAGGGGCTGATTTTCTCCTTTCCCACACGGATGCTCTGGAGGTTATGGGGATGCTTCGGTGGGCTTGTGATCCCCTGAAATTATGTGCCACATTTCAGAGTGAGAGCATGAATTTTTACAGTGAGAAAATCCATAGAATTTATTGGATTCTTTAAAGTGGTCTGTAACCAGAAAAGATTAGAAACCACTGGCCCAGGTTAAAATGTGAAAAACAATAAATATGAAACCCTGATGCTCCAGACATTTTAGGGGCAGCTAGAGTAAGAGGATAGAGGATGCCGCAGGGACTGAGGAGCCCTGATGAGACAAAAAGGAAACTGACCAAGACGGATGAGTGCTTGAAGCCCCGGGGCAGGGCGGGGCGGGGGTGGGGGGGGGCGGGGGATGCTCAAGACGCCGCCTATGCCTGTATCTGCAAAGACCACAGAGAAGTCGGGAGAGGTCAAAACCAGACCAAGTTAATTACACAGTTACGTCTTGGGGCTGAGCCATCAGTGTGGGATACTATCCCAAGAGATACTTTTGTAAGAAAAATCGGTATTCATTTTCCCTGAATGGTTTAGTCATTGACCTGCACGAAATACCTTATGGTTTTTGGTTGCTTTGGGTCTGTGAATTTGAGGTGCCACATTTCCTTCTCCAGAGGCAGGATCAGGATACAAAGGTCATGGGTCTCTGTGAGTTACTGAGAAGGCCAGGCAGGCTGTGAGCCTCCTGGAGCTGGCTCTCCCAGACCAGCTCCCTGACTCACCCTATCCATCCTTCAGTGAGCTATGGAGGGTGACAATAAATGGAAACTATAAAAATTCCCAACTGAATGCTTCTGAAGTAGCCACCAGGGAAACAGGAAGTTGCACACCTCATAGGTCTGTGTCTCCAACTTATGACTGTGTTCCCTTCATTCAGCCAGGAAGAATTTGCTCACAGCTCTGCCCCACCTGGAAAAAAAAAAAAAAAAGCCAGAGATGGGTTTTCCTGAAATAGAGTGGTCTCTCCTCATCGAGGATGTGGTTCCCAGCTTCTACCATCCTCCACTTCACACGGGAAGAAGTGGAGGGGGAGAGGTTAGTTCTCCTTCTGACTGTATTGGGAATATTTCTCAATCAGCTCAAGGACTCTGATTATGACCCATGATCAAGATTCCAAGTGAGAATCCATTACTTGCCATCCAATTTTGTTCCCCTTAAGCCCAGAATATTAGAAAGATTCTGTAGCTAATATTTACTGAATACTTACTGTTTACCAAATAAATACTTGACACACATCAGCTCATTTAATCCACACAACTCTATTCTGTAAGTGTTATCGTTATCATGATTCTGCAGATGAGAAAGTGAGGCTTGGAGAATTTAACTCTAAGTCCTACGATTGCTTATTCCATACATACTGTATAGCTCTATTCCATAAGAATGCTATTATTATAAATATTCCCCCTATTATTGATTCAATACATAACAGTATGATTCCCATTTTATAGAAGAGAAGATGAGGCACAGAGCATGGTACTAACTTGCCCAAAGTCACACAGCTAAAGCTCTAAGGAGGGTGTCACTGTCGTATATGGGGATCTCTGCCTTTCTTCTCATGAGCAGCGTATTGTTGACTAGCACTCACCTTTCCGGCAAATGCCAGAGGCTCAGAACAGCTCAGGTGGCTGTGATGGGGGTGCTTGGTCAGGCACATGTGGATGTGGCCTCGGTCTTTCACAGCAGGACCTTGGGCATCAGCAGTGGGCAGTGGTACCCACGTGGGGATGGGAGGACAGCTCTCAGATCAGGGTGTCTGTGCAGCAGCCTCCACTGGGGGCTGTTATCTTTTCCTCGTTCTGCAGATCACATCCCTGCCTGAGTGGGATGAGGATGGTTACCATTCCAGTGAATTTTCTATTCTATAGTTAAGCTGTTGAGTGTTTCAATTATGTAAACTTTCACTCAGCATCTGAGAGCTGTGTGAATAAACCTGCCAGAGGCAATGATAATACTGAGAGTCGAAAAATACATATCGTAATGCCCAAATACCAGTGGACCCAGTCTTGGATCTGAAAGTCTTGTGAAATGAGTCCTGGAACTGAAGGGTCTGAGGTATCAGGATGTGTGCATAGATGCCCTGAACAGATAAATGTCCTTTGGAGATAGAGGACTTGGAAGAAAAAAAAAACCTATATCTATATCTATCTATATCTATGTATACATATGTACGTATATATATACACACATATTTTATATATAGGCTGATATAAAAATATCTATATATGTATACATATGTATGTATATATACACACATATTTTATATATAGGCTGATATAAAAAATATATCTATATATATACATATGTATGTGTGTGTGTATATATATATATATATATATACACACATATTTTATATATAGGCTGATATAAAAAAATATATCTATATATGTGTACATATGTATCTGTATATATATATATACACATTTTATATATAGGCTGATATAAAAAATATATATCTATATATGTATACATATGTATGTGTATACACACACATTTTATATATAGGCTGATATAATAATATATAAAGAAAGGAAAGTACCTCCCATATGAGCAGACTGGAACATGAAGATGTTTCCTGAGCACATCGGCATTACAGAACTCCCATAAACCCCTTGACCTTGCCAAATTGGCAAAAACCAAGCATTATGAGCACTTATCCATGAAGTTGATTTTTTTTTAACTTTTTAATCTTATATCAGAATCTAGTTGATTCACAATGTTGTGTTAGTTTCAGGCGTCCCGCAAAGTGATTCAGTGATACATATACATGTATCCTTGTTCAAATCCTTTTCCCATTTAGGCTGTTACATAATATTGAGCAGAGTTCCCTGTGGTATACAGTAGGTCCTTGCTGGTTATCCATTTTAAATACAGCAGTGTGTACATGTCTTTGCAATGTACGTGGCTATAGCATGGACTTCTGTAAGGCAATCTGGAGTGGCTGATGGGATGCAGCGGCAGAGTATTTCGATGGCAAAACGTAGGTAGAGAGAAAAGAGAGGATTCTCCATAAATCTGAGTCCCTGGTTTGAAATGGAGACCTAACTAAATATCACATTAGCTATAAATCAGAGCAAATACGATACTATATCTATCACGAGGCTTCTATTTCTTCCCCAATACACTTACTTTAAAGAAGTATTAGCCCAAAATGTGACGTTTAATTGAAATGTACTTACGTTTAATTTGCCTGTCACCAATTATATTTTCCTTAGAAATTAAGGCTTGAGAATGTGTGGTTATAATCTTCAGATATATCAGAGAGCTATACTGAAAACTCTCTGGAGTGGTGTAAGCAGATAGGTTAGGGCATCCCCGGAGAAAGGGAACCAAGCATGGCTTTCTTGACATAAGAGAAGCCATTTTGGCTTAAGACATTTTGTGATCTAAACCTGGCCACAGTACTTGCCCTGGAACAGTTCTCAGTAATTAACAATCTTAAGGGAACAAAGGAATGCAGGAACAGAAAAAAAGGCGGTCAAACAATAGTGCAGAGATAAAGCAGATTTCTAGTTCCCCCTCAAGGGATACACATAATAATATATCTAGGAGTTCTGCAGGAACTAAGACCCCCATCCAAGTGGAGGACGGAAGGATGGTGTTGACCCTCCAGACTTCAAGCCACTAAGACTTGGACTCTGTTGACCTTTGCCCCAATTCTATGCTGAATTCTCCTCTGCTCAAACCCCTTCATGAATATGCATGTGACCTTAGCTTAAAATTTCCCCAATTTTGCTGTTCGGGTAGACACTGCTTTGGGGAAAAAACCCAGCGTCCTCTTTACTTGCTGCAAGTAATAAATCCTTCCTTCTCCAGCACTTTGGTTTGGCTGTGTCTATGGGCTCGACACCCACCAAGAGGTGAACCCAGTTTCTGGGTAACAATGGTACTGATGTACAAAGTGAGAGGGGTGAGCTATCTGCACACCTGAACTTCATGGACAGCAAAGGATGACACGTCCTCAAACACGCCACAAACTGATGGGTAAACAACCCCTTGACAGCCAAATAATTTTGCTTGAATAGTGTAAATTTGGCCTCCTGTTATTTTGCATATCGTGGGAAGGGGGAAATTGACTTTTCATGGTGGGAGCAGACGGCATTGTCAGGATGATGTGCGGTGACACACCGGGTGACGCCGAATCAGGCTTTGCTTTTGCAAGGCCAGGTGGAGGTATGTCTCTGGAATGGAGTGCGAAATAGTACAAGTGAGAAAGTGGAGCAGATAGGATATGCAGGTCCAAAGTCCAAGATCAGAGATGCGCACGCACTCTCTAAGGAAGGGCAGAGAAAGTCAGATGCAGAAAGCCAGCAGCCTAGGGACTGTTAGCAGAGCCTAAGAGCACTGGCTGGAGAGAGAACAAAGAGTTAGGATTCTTAAAAGAGGAATAGAATGAGGTTATGGAGGGAGGTGCCTGGAGGGCAGGTAGTTCTGATGAGAAACCACAAGAATTATTCACAGAACCCAAGAAGTGAAGGATCTGCGTCCTTGACCGTCTAATTGCAGGCCAGTGGCAAAAACTGACTCCGGCTGGAGGATGCAGGTAGCCTATAAGAGCAGAGGAGGGAACTTTCAGGTTACAGAAGGGAGTGGAGACAAGGGAAGATCAGAAAGGGACGTTTGGCAATAAAAATCTTTCCCAGACAATCGAGAAAGTTCAAACTATCCAGGGTTTCCTGTTGGCTTCAATCTGCACATGGTGACACCCTTGAGTTTTGCACTTGGATCAGAGAGTGTTCTGGACTGAAATGACCCAGGTGATGGAAAGACAGGGAGCCTATACAGGCCACAGTGGCTTGATCTTTGACTCCCTTCATCAGCAGGGCGGGGCTCTCAGCTTCAGGTACTTGAGTTCAGTCTTTCCACTACGAATCCAAAATGGCTGGGGCTGGGGGGACACCAAGGCACGTGGAAGGAGGGAGGGACGAGATTAGTAAGATGAATAAAAGATCTAATGTGGAGAAAAATCACCCTGACTGCAGTGGCGAACTTAAGAGTCTGAGAACGTGGCCACTCTGAGACGACCCTGTGTGCCTGTCTAACCCTTTGATCTATGAAAAATCCACCTTTATTTAGTGATTTTGCTACACAAGCTTCTCAGTGTCGTCAACAGAGCAGTTGTTTCCCTTTAAGCTCACCGTCTATCAGGACATGTTTGAGGAGTCTAGGTCACAGCGCTAAATTTAATTGAGAATGTGTGGTTATAATCTTCAGATATATTAGAGAAACTGAGGTTCAGAGAGGTTAAGAGACTTGCCCAAGGCCACACACCTTAGACTATTTGCTGGAGTTAGAATCTGAGACTAAGCAGTCTGGCCCTAGAGTGTGTGCTCTTAGCCCAATACATGATCTGTTCCTGGACAGCAGTGGACACTGTACTCTACCCTCAAGAAGCCAGCTTGCAATGTACCTCAGAGGCCTTTATTTCTCTTAATTTCAAATTCCTCAAATAGCGATAATAATACCTCTCTTGCCTACGTCGTCAGGTTTTGGGTTATAGCACGTGAAATCAGTTTAGGGAAGGGCTAGGTAAATTGTGAAGGAGTGTGAGGTTGAGGTAAGTGGTTGTTATGGCTCCATGGAAACTTCTTATCACAGCACAGTGAATGGCCAGCCTAGCGTAAGACCGTACGGTCACTGTCACTCACAAAGGGCAGCATATTCATTTTTCTGTGTCACTGGGAAAGTAAAAACAGGAAGCATCCCAGCTTCTGGAGTGATGGGCTTGAGTCAGAAGACACTACCCTGACCCATTATGATAACTTAATTATGTTCTCTTTGGGAAAGACCATAAAAGGCTAATGTACTCGGGTAGTGATGACATTAAGGGGCACTGGTGAATATCCATCATCTTTGGGGTTATTACACTACATTCCTTGCACTATCTCTCAGGAAGATTTCCAAAGAGCACAAAGAATCTTGCTCTCTGACTTGTGAATCTTACTCCAAAAGTAGGCATGGTCCTAGATAGAAACTTTCTTCTTCCAAAAACTAATGTGAGCGACTCAGAACTCAAGTCCACAAGTTTAATTTCAATTCACATCTGGGTGACGAAATCTTCTACTAATGACTGTTCAAAGGCTGAAGAGGAAGACATTGGTCAAGTTGGGAAGCTCCCGGGAGACACATCAGTCTCAAATCACAGCCACAGCAGACACCATCTAACGGCCTTGATGACTCTTCAGTAGACACATGGAAGATATAGAGAGAGTAAATTTGAGTGAAAAATAGGAGAAAACACATGTTCAGAAGAAGAAATATCCTGAGGAACATTCGTTTAAAACTATGTCATTTAAAAGTTCAAGTATTGCTGATAAAAAGCACATATTCTATGTTTGTTGGATAGAATGCTCCACATTAGATCAATTAGGGCTACCAGATCTCCAAGACCCATTAATTCATTTAGTAATTTTTCATTTAAAAGATAATAATCACAATAAATCGATATTAACAACAAAATAAAACAAAGAAAAAATAATAAAACACAAAATTTTTAAAGATAAATATTTAAGAAAATATGTGATCACTCTTATTTGTTAAATTTTATTCTGTATCTCTACCCTTGCTTTTCTTCTTTCAGAAGCATATTCCCTGGAAGTTCTTTTGAGGAACTCTTTGGATGGTAAACTTCCACAATCTTTACAAGTTTGAAAATGCCATCATTTTCCTCCCACTCTTCAGTAATAGTTTAGCTGGGTATAAGCTCCAAGCTTAATGGTTATTTTTCCTCTACTCTTGGAAGACATCTTTGAGAAGGCTGCTGTCTAATTTTCATTCCTTTCTAGGAACTATTTTATCATTTATTTTATCAGTCTCAAAGGCTTTAAGATTTTCTCATTATCTGATTTTATTTCCTTTATCTGTTTTATTTTATTTTATATGTTATAATGATATTGATATTTCTGGGTGTGAGTCCATCTTTATTCTTGGTGTTTGGTATCTATTTTCAATCTCAAGACTTTCTTATTCCTCATTTCTGTAAAATTCTTTTCTAATGTTGCTGCTTTCCTACTATTTCTTTCATTCTTTTTCGTGGAACTCCTTTCAGACATAAGCTGAGTATTTAAATGATCCTCCATGTCTCTGAACTGGACTTTCTTTCTTGCTCTGTTTTTTAAATCTTTGTGTCTTTCTGTGATGTGTTCTAGTCTTAATCCTGTGAGATGCAGAGGGCAATGCTCTTGTCCCCCTAAATGGCATTAGCAACCTAAGATTGTGAGGTTTTTCATGTGAAAATAAAGCACATATGTCTGTTGAACAACTAAAGTTGTAAACTGAAGACTGAAACTCTTATTTAAGCAAGTATCACACTGCCTTATGGGCTCCAGTAACTCTTTAGCATGCCATGAAGGAACCATTCCAATCTGACCTAAGGCCTCCAGACACACCTCCTGCAACTTGCACACGCTTTCCCTTTTTAACTGTGTAGACACAATGTTCCTTCATGACTTCAAGTCTTTGTATATGCTATTTCCTTCTCCTGGGATGCCTGAACACCTTTTGAGACCCACTTCAAAACCAACATTTCTGTGAGATCATTCCCAAGTTCACCAGAATCAGCAATTTTCTCCTTGCTCCACAAAGTCTATAAAATCACAACATACTGTAATTTTCTACTTACAAGTCTATTTCTCTAAGGAGACTTTAAGAGCGATTTGAGGGCAAAAAATAACAGTCTCTGTATATCCAGCAGATCATTGCCTGTCAAAGTTGTCATGAAATGTTTTTTGGATAAGTTTTCAATGACAAAGAGAATTCATTATGGTTTAAAATGAATCTTCTTCTTCTTCTAAATTTTCCTCTGGACCACCCTCCACTGACAGTTGGAGCTGCTTTTGATTTGGTAGTGTTCATTTTTTTTCTCCCAGGAGGTTGCAATCACATCCTGCACAGAGGAACCAGCAAACCCAGCTCTGTCCTCTCATTATATGGACTCTGACGCTCTTTTGCAAACGCTTGAGTTCAGCAAGTTCCCAGTCATATTCAGCAATGACACTTCCCCTGTTGCATTTTGAAGCCAACACGAGAAAGACAATCTGTCTGGTTTTGATTGGTTAACACTCAACTGGTCAAAAATGTGTTTTGTAACACGTAGTTCATGTCCAAGAGGTCTTGCGAGATTTCCAAAGCTTTTCCCACACCATTTTTCTTCTCACTCTCGAAAAAAGAAACACTGTTTTGCCAAAAACCAGATTACCTCAATTCTCAAAAAGGACTGCTCTTGACTAGGAATCTTCAACCCACGAGAGTTCATTCGGGGCCTCATCTCGGCCAAAACTCACATCCATGTTGCCTGTTGCATATCTAATTGGCCTCCGGCTCAAGAAGCCAAGCTGAGTAACATCATCACCTCTGTATCCATCCCTCAAGGCTGCCGGCCCTGAGTCAGCGTGGACTGGAGATAAACAGGACACTGAGTGGGAAAGAGGACCCGGGAAACGCCTGAGGATCTACATACTGGAAATGTTTCCTGATGGCCAGCTGTGGTCACAAACACTATTGGCCACAGGGCAGCCTAAAATTCTTTTATTTTTTAAGCCAAATGAGGACTGGTTGGACTTCACCTCAAATTGTATCTTGTCACCAGGTAGAACTGGCCTGGAGGAAAGGACAGAAGCAAAATTCCAGAATAAAGAACTCCCTGTTTATTCACAACAGGAGTAACTTCACGTAAAACCTGAGGTTCTCAATCATTAAAATGCCTTTGAAATGGTTTTGTAGAAAGGAAACAAGAATTAATGTAAAATTGTGTCGAAGCAAAAAAAAAAGTGCAGGGGAGGAATATATTAGGAGGTTGGTATTAACATAAATACACTACTATATATAAAATAGATCATCAACAAGGACCTGTTGCATAACACAGGGAACTCTACTCAATACTCTGTAACATTACAGAGTAATGTTCTGAGAAAAGAATCTGAAAAAGAATAGACATATGAATATGTATAACTGAATCACTTAGCTGTGCACCTGAAACTAACACAACATTGTAAATCAACTCTACTCCAATATAAAATAAAAATTAAAGAAAAAGCTATGGAGAAAAAGAAAGAAAGAAAGAGTTGGAAACGTATATAACCTGTAGAAATAAAAAAATGACTTAGTTATGTTAGTTAGTCATAGTTGAACTGTTATAAACAGGTTGCTGAATGATTCTTTTTCTCAAGGAAGGTCAAACTGAGAGACATAGAGTATCTTTCTCACCATGCTAGCCTCATTGACAGCTGCCAGAGATATGTCTTTTCCGGAACAATACAAAAGCCTCCCAGAATCTGACCTCTGCCTCCCCAGTGCCATCATACCTACTACTGTCAGGGAACTTTATCTGAAGTGCATATCTGGTCATTCCAGTCTGCTACTAAAACCCCACTTAAAATATCTTACCTTGACCTTTAGAGTCCACCATGACCCACTATATCTCACACAGCTCCCCACATGCAGCCAACCTACAGTCTGGCCAAAACAGGCTAAGGGACATAGGTTATTACACATGATTATTAATAAATCTAGTGAGTGTTACTAAAGAAATAAAGGAAGGAATACAAATATATTTAAAAATCAGACACTAAAAAATAAAGTATGTGTATAGTACTAGAAATGAAAAGTATGGTCATTGAACTGAAGCCCTTAATAGACAGTTGAAATGGTAGAGACTGTAGATAGAATGAGTGAGTTGAAGGACAGAGTAGGAGAAATCACCGATGAAGTGGCACAAAAAGATGAAGAAATAAGATGTTAAGAGTTACAGAAGAGAGAGGATTCAACATTTCTTTAGTAGCAATTCTCAAAAGAAATAAACTAGAGAGTCAGATAGGAGCAAATTTGAAGAGGCTATGATTGACAATTTCCCAGGATTGAGGGAATACATAAATCTAGGATCGAAGGGCCACAGCTTGAAGAAGTAAACCCAAAGTTGAAAAAAAAATATATGCGCACATCCACACATTATATCAAAACTTTAGAATTACCAAAGAGAAAAATTCTAATAACAATCAGAAGGAAAAGACAGATTCTTTTGAAAGGAACAAAAATTAGACCAGCAGAAGGGTTCTCAACAGCAAAATGAGACAAATTAATGAGAAAATATCTTCAAAGCGTGGGGGCAAAAAACCCATCATTTTAGAATTCTACACACTATGATATTATAATTTAACATTGAAGGTGAAATAGAGACATTTTTGGACAAAGCCTGAGAGAATTTACTACTCACAGGTCTATTATTGGCTGTAGTTCAGTAAGAAGTGAATTTAATCCAAAGGAAGGAGTGATATGTGGAGATGAACTTGAATGCTATCTTGGAGGCAAAATTTACTTTACCTAACTCCCAGACCAGGGCTCCTGATAAAGTGGAGAGAGGCAAAATACGCTCTTGGGAGAGTTTATTACAAGTGCTGCTTTCAATTTCTACTGTCATTTCAACATTTTCTCAATGTTGATGAGAACTAAGGGTATATTTATTTAGCCCTTAGTTCACTGGGTTACTGATTTCTAGCAGCTGGGTGCCTCCAATAAGGTTTGGGAATTTAACTAAACAGTTATTTTGTATCAGGGTAAAAGTTGGAGTCACTCCAATTAAATTCTGGAAACATCTTAGCAGAATCTATTTATGGCAAAAACACTGGTTCTTCATTTTCATTTCTGTGTTCTAAATTTACAATCTACTTGTAAGTTTTGTAAGGATTCCTGTAGGGACCATTTTTATCATTAACAGGATGTAGAAAGAGCACAAAACAGAATAAGCAAGGGTATTTCCAGTCTCTCCATATTGGCATTATGAACTTGTACAAGTTACATAACTTCTACGAACTATAATTTTCCTCATCTGTAGTATGGAGATAATAATCATTTCCTCTCTGAGTTATTATGACAATTAAGGAGACTATTGTATGTGCACTCCTCCCAGCTACATGTCATATCAGAAAGTCCAGCACTGGTGCCCAGGAAAACTGTTCCCTGGGACGCAGGAGTGTAGCAGTGTAAGCCTCACCTCGCCTTGACTCTTGTGTGAGCGCACAGCTGACAGTAATCCCCCCAGCACCATGCCCGTCCCATCCACCTCTTTAGAAATCTGAGATTTCAGGTCATGGGAATTGTGTCCAAAGCCACTTCCTTTGACTCTGTGGAATCTAGATCAGTTGTGGTCACTGAGTGTACAAGAAGGGGGTCCTCATCTGCGATGAGAGTTGTCAGACAATTTCTGGTCATGGGCATCACGCATCCTAACCTACCGAGTTTCCCCAAAAATGTACCGTAGCCGTGTGGCTTTCCTTCTCTTTCAGGTCAGTTTCCCCCATAGCGTCTGTGACTCATACGAGTAACACACGTTCTTCTCATGGGAGCTGATGTTTATTCACAGTCCTGAGCAACACTTTGCCTAACCCAGTGGTGTAAGGATTTTAGCTTTCTGAACAGAAAAAACTTACATAACTAATGTAGTTTAGGAGAAAGAAATTCTCCGCAACATCTGGTGGTACCATACCCTGTACTATGGAAAAATGACTTGGAATTGACTATTTGGGTCCAGTGACTGATATATGAATGGGGCTTGAGTGGTCCCTTTGCCTCTCTTCCCAGCTTAGTGGTGAAAAAGAATATTTGTTTATATGATGTGAAAGGACATAAAGGAAAAGGGGAGAGAAGGAAGGAACTGAAGGAACCTAGCATGTGCCTTGCATAGAGTCTGTGCCGGGTTGTGGAAGGTTCTGGGCAGGTGTTACCCTATGATGCTCCCATTTTATAGATGGTGAATCAAGGAGGTCGAGTAACTATAAATCCAGTGCTTTTTCTAGTATACCATCTTGGGATATTATAGTTCGCCCAGCTTTGAATTTTGATTGTAGAGGAAGCTCTGTGTGAGTGACACTTTAGGATACTCAAAGGACTTAATCCCTGCCCTTTAGGGACTTATGATCTAGTAGGGGTCAAAGATCATAAGTGCTGATTGACAAACAGATGCTGATTGACAAATGGATGTAATGGTTCCCAAGAGCAAGCAGCCTGCCAGACCTTCCTAGAGGGCATTTGGAAATTAGGATGACCTGGGCTGCCACTGTGACTGGAAGGTGCTTTAGGATGAGTGGGCAGGGGCTCTTGATGCTAAAGATCTCTACTGTGTGGGACAGTTGAACAAAAGGGAACTTATTCCCTCCCCAAATGCCAAGCTTTGCCTGTGGAGGAAATTCTTGTTTAGATAGAAGCTTAAAAAAATAAAAGTAGAACTACCATATGACCCAGCAATCCCACTACTGGGCATCTACCCTGAGAAAACCATAATTCAAAAAGAGTCATGTACCACAGTGTTCATTGCAGCTCTATTTACAACAGCCAGGACATGGAAGCAACCTAAGTGCCCATCGACAGAGGAATGGATAAAGAAGATGTGGCACATATCTACAATGGAATATTACTCAGCCATAAAAAGAAAGGAAATTGAGTTATTTGTAGTGAGGTGGATGGACCTGGAGTCTGTCATACACAGTGAAGTAAGTCAGAAAGAGAAAAACAAATACCGTATGCTAACACATATATATGGAATCTAAAAAAAAAAAGGGTTCTGAAGAACCTAGGGGCAGGATGGGAATAAAGACGCAGACCTACTAGAGAGTGGACTTGAGGACATGCAGAGGGGGAAGGGTAAGCTGGGACAAAGTGAGAGAGTGGCATGGACTTATATATACTACCGAATGTAAAATAGATAGCTAGTGGGAAGCAGCCGCATAGCACAGGGAGATTAGCTCAGTGCTTTGTGACCACCTAGAGGGCTGGGATAGGGAGGGTGGGAGGGAGGGAGACGCAAGAGGGAGGAGATGTGGGGATATATGTATATGTATAGCTGATTCACCGCAGAAACTAACACACCATTGTAAAACAATTCTACTCCAATAAAGATGTTAAAATAAAAAAGGAAATGCTGTAAGAATTTGGAACAAAAATAATTCTAGATTCATGGAAGAAAAAGTCTGCATCCAGGAGGA
This sequence comes from Phocoena phocoena, assembly GCF_963924675.1. Taxonomy (NCBI): domain Eukaryota; kingdom Metazoa; phylum Chordata; class Mammalia; order Artiodactyla; family Phocoenidae; genus Phocoena; species Phocoena phocoena. The sequence continues at coordinate 11,510,957 of NC_089227.1, forward strand.
ACTCTCAACTGTACTTTTAAGGAGAGATTGGATTTAGAAGTTAGACATGTGGCAAGGAGACTTTCTAAGTAGGTAATACTTGCATCATTTTTCCTGATACAACATACCAGTCGTGATGATTGACGAGCTCTGAAGCAAGGAATGGAAGGGCAGGATGGTTAAGGAAATGTCTGGCAGCTTGGTGAAAATGCATGGAGAAGAATGCCATTGGCATGGTTCAGGCCAAGTCCAGTCTGGGCCTGGAGAAGGAAAAAGTGAATCAGAGGTTTAGAATTTAGAGCTGGAAAGGATCTTGGGTGTTATCTAGCCTTGTATTTCATAAAATAGTTCTCAGAACTCTTGTCTCACAAGATGCTCAATGATGAAAAAAAAAAAAAACCTCCCATCAATTATGTTTAAGAAATATAGAAAACCACATTCCCCTGGGTAAATTAGAGCCCAACGCATCTGGGAAGTCCTATGCTAAAGACACCTGCTACCTGAGGTTTTCCAAACATAATGTTACCTTTAAACACTACTTATATCTAACAGTTCTAATGTTCTGGAAAATTCATTCTGGGAACCAATGATCTAGTCTTATCCTTACGTATCACAAATAGTAAACTGAAGCTTGTGAAAGCTAAGTGTCTTATCCGAGGAGAGACCCAGAGCTAAAGAACTGATTTCAGTGGCCCTTATCACTTTATAAATTTTAAAAATATACATTAATATCTATTCTGCACATAACGGAAATGAAAATTACATATCTAATTACTGTTTACTCAACAAAGCATTAAACCCATACACTTGAGAAAAATTCTCAACCGAAGAAGGATTTTTAGAGACTAACTTTCCATCAAGGAGCAACTCCCATTCCTGCACGCATCCTGGATCCTGGATTTTATACTTTACAAGAGTTTCGTTTTTGCTCTCAATCTGCGTTTTTTGCTTACTTGTAATATAACAGCTAACACTAATGAGGCACAGTTGATGTTCCAGGCGCCGTGTGAAGGGCTTTGTATGCATTTTCTCTGTTAATCCTAACAACAGTTCTACGAGCTAGTTGACATTATCATCCCATTCGAAGCTGAGGAAGCTGCGACTCAGAGAAGTAAGGAACTCGCCAAAGTTACAGAACTCATAGGTGAAGGAGCTGAGTATCAGACCCAGGTCTGGCTGACTCCAAAGTTTATAGGCTTAACCACTATATCTTCACAATATTCAGGAAGCTCTGTGGATTTAGAAGATTCCACACTGACGTCTCCAACTGTTCCATATCAAGCCCCATTAGGAGAAACAAGTGACTCAGTGGCTAAAGAATTCATACTAAGGGACTGACATGTTGAGCAAGCCTCCAGCCTGCTATTTATCCTATGGCCTTCTATAAATCATGAGGAAAAGAGGTGGGACTTTGTGTCGTCAACTTTGAAAAAGACAGCAGAAGCCAGAGTTGCATCATCGGGTTAGGTCTGTGACTGACCACCTACTTTGTCATCACTTGACCAGTTGAGTAAAAGAGTCAGCCCATGAGAGGAAGCATCCAGGACTCACATGCACACATACAGGCATGCTGTATTTTTGCCTTCCCTTTTATTGGTGACCTCTTATGGAATGCTGTGGGAAAACACTCAGTTCCTAAAGTTCCATTGACTACAAATGAAGATGTCTAGACTAACTCTTGCTAAGAAACTGTAATTCAGAAAGACACAGACCCTGCCGCAATTATACTTGTGAATTTCATTTTGTTTTAATTTTTTCTAAGTGAAATTGCCTCAGAAAATTGGAGGGCTATCTTACTTTCCATGTGTAGAACTGATTAGATAGGAAAATAATTCATCTTCTTATAGGTAGACATTGTGATTAACCTTTAAGGAAAACTAACATCAGAGTAATAAAATCTTCCATGTGCAGAGTGTGTACGTTCAAAAACTATGGTCACATCCATTTCCTCTCTCTGATCCTCACGAGAGCGTTTGAATGCTGGCAGGGCTGCTAGTATGAGTCTTTTTCCTAGCCATTCATTCATCCATCAACTATGTATTGAGTGCCTATTTTGTGCCAGGCGCTGGCAATGCACTAGCAAACGAGGTAGGTAGGTTCTTTGCTCTTAGGAAACTTGTATTCTACCAGGGGTGGCAGTCAATGAAAGAATGAATACATAATAAGTAATTAAATAAGGAAATAAGATGGAAGAGCCATAGGTGCTACTTAAATGCAAGGAACACGTAGGTGCTGTGAGATAGAGAGCCTGGGCAGATACCTCAGATGGGGTGGTCAAGGAAGGATCTCAGAGCAGGGAATTTTAGCCTGAGACCTAAACGATAAGGAGCTACATCTGCAAGGATGGGGCCACCCATTCTGCATAGATAGGAAAATTGAGACTCAAATAGATTCAGTGACTAAAGATTATATAGTTAGCCCATGATGGCCTTAGACTTCAACCTTAAGTTTCTGAGTCCAAGACCAGTGCTATTTCTGTCCACCATCTCCTTCAACAGTAAACATGGCAAAATACATAAATAATGCTCATCACTGCTTTTGTACGCTAGGAGCGCCAGGTTAAATAATATAAATGGTCATTTTGATAATTTAATACTTACATGTTGATTATTAAATTTCTTCTAAATGAGTAAGGCAATTGTAGTTTGAGCTTTTAAGAAATATGTAGTTAAACTGGACCCCTGCCTCGATGATGGCTTATTTTCTGATCAAAAGGAATTTATACAACAGTATTTCCAAGAGGTTCTTTCTTCTTTCTTCCTCCTTCCCTCTCATATTTAAGTATCTCTTGGTTTCAGGCAGGAACAATGCATAACAGCCCTGACTATTCCGCCCAATCCCTAGGACTTATAATTTCTCATTTCCTCTCTACTAGTAGCATGCTGGATGATGCAAAATATTTGAGCCTCTCTTTGCAAATCTATTAACAGGATTATAAGGCAAGCCTTTTTGGTGGAATAATACTGCTATTACAGCTTGAAAAATTACCCTGGAGTTCATGACCATAGGTGATTAAGGAATCTTTTAAAATTCCTTAAGTGAGTTTAAGTGTTGACAAGAATCCTTCCAGGATGGGTTAAATATAAATTCAAGAAGGGGGAAAAATACATATATATATATAACACATATGTATAAATGTGTATACATATGTAATATGTATATTATATATATTACACATATGTATATAAAGACAAGAGCTCTTAGAGGCTCTTTCTGATTCTTTGTAGGAAAAAGAAGCAATTAATACATGTACATTTAACAAAATCATTTGGTATTGGGACTTAAAATTTTCATTCAAATTGTGAAAGACACAAAAATATCATGTCTAATAAACACCTAATTAAATGATAGTCATAATTGACCAAAAAACTTGTTTAATTAGTTTTTGTTGGTATTAATTCATATAAGTATACAATTTTAAAGTAAATTTATTTTATTTATTTATTTTTATTGAAGTATAGTTGATTTACAACAGTGTATTAGTTTCAGGTGTACAATATAGTGATCCAGTATTTGTATAGATTACACTCCATTAAAAGTTATTATAAAATAATGGCTATAATTCCCTGTGCTGTACAAGCTATCCTTGCTGCTTATCTATTTTATACACAATAGTTTGTATCTCTTAGTCCCATACCCCTATCTGGCCCCTAGAGCTTCCCTTACCCCACTGGTAACCACCAATTTGTTTTCTATCTCTGTGAGTCTATTTCTATTTTGCTATATACATTGGTTTGTTTTATTTTTTGGATTCCACATATAAGTGATATCATGCAGTATTTATGTTTCTCTGTCTGACTTATTCCACTAAGCATAATATTCATAGGTCCATCCATGTTGCTGCCAATTGCAGAATTTCATCCTTTTCTATGACTAATATACATTATACCATATATATATATATATATATACAAAAATAAACTCAAAATGAATGAAAGACCTAAATGTAAAAGCTGAAATCATAAAAATCCTAGAAGAAAAGTAGGCAGAACGCTCTTTGATATGATTCGTAGCAATGTTTATTTTTGGATCTGTCTCCTAAGGCAAAAGAAATAAAAGCAAAAATAAACAATGGGATGTAATTAAACTTAAAAGCTTTTGCACAGCAAAGGAAACTATCGACAAAACAAAAAGGCAACCTACTGAAAGGTAAAAAATATTTACAAATGATATGACCACAAGGGGTCAATATCTAAAATATATAAACATCTCATACAACTCAATATCAAAAACATAAACAAACTGATCTAAAAAATGAGCAGAAGGGCCTTCCCTGGTGGTGCAGTGGTTAAGAATCTGCCTGCCAATGCAGGGGACACGGGTTCGAGCCCTTGTCCGGGAAGATCCTACATGCCGTGGAGCAACTAAGCCCGTGAGCCACAACTACTGAGCCCACGTGCCACAACTACTGAAACACGTGTGCCTAGAGCCCGTGCTCCGCAACAAGAGAAGCCACTGCACTGACCCGTGCACCACAACAAAGACCCAACGCAGCCAAAAAGTAAATTAATTAATTAATTAATTTAAAAAAATGAGCAGAAGACCTGAACAGACATTTTTCCAAAGAAGTCATATGGATGACTGACAGGCACGTGAAAAGATGCTCAACATTGCTAATCATCAGAGAAATGCAAATCAAAACCACGAGATACCACTTCACACCTGTCAGAATGGTCATCATCAAAAAGTCTACAAATAACGAATGTTGGTGAGGCTGTAGAGAAAAGGGAACCCTTGTAAACTGTTGGTGGGAATGTAAGCTGGTGCAGCAACTGTAGAAAACAATACGGAGGTTCCTCTAAAAACTAAAAATAGAACTACCATAGATCCAGCAATTCCACTCCTGAGTATATCAGTATAGCCAGAAAAAAAATGAAAACACTAATTTGAAAAGATACAAGCACCCTAAAATTCACATTTTAATGTGAATTACTTCATATACCATACACGTAACCTTTTTGTTAATATTAATTCATAAGCTATTCAATTAACTATTTTAACATGAATTGCTTCCATAGTTTTTAATGTATTCACAAGGTTACATAACCATCACCAGTATCTAATTCTAGAATACTGTTATCATCTCAAAAAGAAGGCCTTTGGCAACTAGTAATTGCTTCTCTTTCTTTATGGATTTGCCTATTCTGGACATCTCATATGAATGAAACCAAACAATGTGTGGCCTTTTGAGTCTGTCATCTTTTATTTAGCATGTTTTCAAGACTCATCCTTGTTGTAGCATGTATCAATACTTCATCCATTTTACGGCAGAATCGTATTCCATTATGTTGGATATACCACATTTATTTATCCTTTCATTGGTTGATGGACATTTGGTTTGCTTCCATTTTTTTGGCTATTAAGAATAATGCTGCTGTGAACATTTGTGCACTCGTGGACACATGTTTTCACTACTCTTGGGTATATACCTAGGAGTAGAATTGCTAGGTCACCTGGTAACACTCTGTTTAACTTTTTGAAAAATTGTGCAACTGTCTGGCACAGCAGCTATACTGTTTTACATTCCCATCATCAGTGTATGAAGATTCCAATTTCTCCACTTCTTCATCAGCACTTATTATTATTATTTTTGCTTGTGGTTATTTCCTTGTGCTATCTCATGAGTGGTATCTCATTGCAGTTTTGGTTACACTTCCCTAGTGATTAATGATATTGAGCATCTTTTTGTGTACTTATTGGCCAGTCGTATATTTTCTTTGGAGAAACCTCTATTTCAGTCATTTGCCCATTTTTCAATTGGGTTCTGTTTCTTTTTATTTTCAGTTATAAGATTTTTGTGTGTATTCTGGACACTAGACCCTTGTCAGATATAGATTTTGCAAATATTTTCCCTAATTCTGTGGATGTTTATTTCATTGTTATAGGTTCTGTACGGTTATGGATCTGGACTACAATTGTTAGTATAGCATTCATGTATTATTTTTGTCTGCATATCACTCCTTCTTCCCTCCTCTTTAGCTGACGACACTCTCCTCTTCCCTTCCATCTGTGAGTTTCTGGCCTAATCATCCTTCCTTCCCTCCCCAGTGGCTGATTCCCTCATGTCCAGGACCCAGGCTAAGCCAATTAAAACCCACCACCAGAATTTTTCACTTTGGTTGGAGGTTATTTAAAGATCCTTTTCCCCTCTGCTCGAAAACCTGTGAGTATGTAACAGAACTGCTTTCTTCATGTTCCCCACATGGCAAAAAGCCCTTTGGTAGTAAGAGTGAAATCCACAAGCAGAGAAGCAAAGCAGAGAAAGACAGAGCTGTGGCTGTCCATTTGTCCCCAGCTATACCCCTGACCTTCTTTGTTGTGTGAGCAACTAAAGTCCTTTTTAGGCTTGACTGAGCTGAAGTTATCTGTCACTTGTAGTGTAATACTCACTGACTAATGGAGTATGTATATGGCTTATCAAAGATATTACCAGCAACTCTTGCATAGCGAGAGTTTGTAATCGTTAGTCTGTGGGAAGAAATGCAAGGAAAATATAACTGGGTAGAATTTGGGAAAACACAGACTAACACATCTGGGGAAACAGGATAATATGTTTGAGTTTATGGGAAAGAGACTTGCAGGGAAAAGAGTCATTCCAAAGTAGTTGCAATGAATGGCAGTTGACAGTGAATCATACTATATGAATCGATGATATGAAATGACAAGTAAAACAGCCTTTGAGGTATGGAAGAAATGACAGTCAAAGGTACTGTGAGTCACAGACATTTGTGTTAAGCGTCCTTTGCAGAGCCCTCCATGGAGACCAGTTGTCAGAACCAGCTGGCATGTCTCACATATGAATGTGACTGTTTTTTCTCCTTCTCCCTTCTGTGTCATTTCTCTGTATCTTTCTCTATTCTTCCTCTATTGTCCCCTAACAATCTATCCTTTGGTCCTTTTTTTTTTTTTTTTAAAGATTGAAAAGACCAGGTAGGTATTATGAATAAACAGAACCAACAAGTAGTCCTTCCCTCTTTCTTTGTTAGTAATTTTCTTTTTGTAAATTAATTTTCATTGAAGTATAGTTGATTTACAATGCTGTGTTAGTTTCTGCTGTACAACAAAGGGAATCAGTTATACGTGGGGCTCAAATCGTCCCATTCCAGGGACTATTACTGTTACTTTCTATTCTGTTGTCAGTGCGAAGCTTGCTAAGAATGATGGAGGATTTATGGAGTGTTTCTGTGATCTAAAATGCACAGGCTTGGATATGGTACACAAAATCCTGCCTATGGCAAACAGCAAAGTTCATCCTCTTAGAAGACCGTCTCTGCACTTTTGGATGGGCTCTTTCCTCTCTGGAAATCAATGAATGCGTTGGACTCAATGAGAGGGTAGGTGAGTGGTCACTTCAAGATACTGGAACCAGTGTACTGCAGGAATAAAACAGTACTGGGTTAATATCTCAAAAATATCACCCACATCACACATGGATCTGTGCATAGTTGAGAAGGAGATGGAAGAGCTAAACCTACACAAGAATAGTTGCCCACGTCTTTGTCCTTTAAGTGTGAAATTAAAAATTATAGAGTCTAAGTAATAGTAAATTTCCTAAGACATCACCCAAGAAATGCACCATTGTATAATGTAGACCAGTATGACGGTACAAGAGGACGCAGGCTCAGGAAGAGGGGGAGAAATGTCTGACACAGCCTTCTCAATCATAACTCATCTAACTAAGATAGAAAGACTCTAATATTTTAATATATTTTCTCTATAAGTTGCTTAGATTCAATATTTAAGATCCTTCATATATTTTTTGACTCACAAGTGTCAATGTTTCCTGTTCAAAACCCTCTAGAGCATTGTTTGGTTGAGTTACAACCCCGGGGTCATGTGGAGCCCACCAACAATTGTAGTTGAGATTCTGGGGTTGAGAGTGAGCAAAGGAGAGTTAACAGTGCCCCCTCCGACCTGGAATATTGTCAAGTATATTTCTGTCTGGGAAACAGCACATACTTGCTTCAGGAAAGGAGTATCTGAAGCTTGGGTCTTGAATGAATGATTTTTTTTTGTCTGGATGAGCTATCCATTGTTGAAGGTGGGGTATTGACGTCCCCCACTATTATTGTATTGCTTCTTTCTCCCTTCAGATCTGTTAGCATTTGCTTAATATATTTAGATGCTCCAAGTGCTCCAATGTTGGCTACACATATGTACATGACTGTTATATTTTCTTGATGAATTGAACTTTTTCATCATGATATATTGACCTTCTTTGTTTTTTGTTACAATCTTTGGCTTAAAGTCTATGTTATCTGACATAAGTATAACTACCTCTACTCTCTTTTGGTTTGCGCTCGCATGGATAAGTTTTTTCTGTCTTTGCCCTTTGAGCCTATATGTACCCTTAAAGCTAAAGTGAGTCTCTTGTAAGCAGCATATAAGGGGGTCTTGGTTTTTTTGTTGTTATTTTTTGTTTGTGTGTTTGTTTTATCCATCCATATACTTCTTATCTTTTGACTGGAGAATTCAATATATTTACATTTAGAGGAATTGATAGGTAAGGACTTACTAACGCCCTCTTATTGTTACATTTCTCTTATTCTTTTCTTCCTCTCTTGCTGTCTCCCTTTGTGAACTGATGATTTTCTATGGTGGTATGCTTTGATTCTCTTCTCTTTATCTTTTGTGAATCTACTGTAGGATTTGGCTTTGTGGTTATCATGACGCCTGTATCTCATAGATATAACATCTCAGATATAACAGTCTATTTTATGCTGATAACAATTTAACTTCAATCACATTGAAAAATGCAGCCCTTTTACTCCCTTCTTTTATGTTTTTGATGTCACAGTTTACATCTTTTTGTATTGCATATCCATGAACCATTATTGTACCTTAGCTGTTTTTAATCCTTTTATCCTTTAACCTTTATGCTTGAGTTAAGTGGTTAGCACATAACCACATTACAGTTTTAGGGTATATGCTTACTTTTAACAGGGTGTTGTATATTTTCATGTTACTAGTTAGCCTCCCTTTATTTAAGCTTGAAGAAATCGTTACATCATTTCTTATAAGGCACGTGTAGTGGTGATGAATGGTGCATGGGGCCTGGTGACGGATGTCAGGTTAGCAACATGCAGGTGCACAGCTGGAGGGATCGGCCGTGAGTGCATGCACAGCAGGGAGGGTCAGCTGCAGGGGCCTGGGCTGGTGTTTTGCATTCATGTAGCCACGAAGGCCTTGGCTGCTTGCAAGTGCAGATCCCAGGATCCGGCAGGTAGGGGAGGAAATGGAAAGGGACTCAGGTGACCGGTGCCTGTAAATGCACATACCTGTGTGGGGCAAAAGCTGGTGAAATCTGCAGGGGTCCATGGTGGCTGTTCTGGCCATTGGCTTCTTCAGTGGCGAAAGCTGATGGGGTCGTCCACAGAGCAAATCACTGGGAACGTGGTTGGTCCTGCTTCTTGCCTGATATTAGTAACCCTTGCCCCCTTTTTCCTTGTCCCCAGTCATCTCTATAATTCTCAGCTTTGCTGGCTTCTCCAGAGGGACTGAGGTAGTCACAAAGCTACTCATGGAAGCATTGTTTGAATAGCAAGAGACTAGATACAAGAAAATGCTCATAAGCAGGCCTAGTTAGAGAAACCATGGGACGTTCATGCAATGGAGTCACTCTATGAGGCCATAAAGGAGAATAGGGGCTCCTTTGTGTATCAGTATGAAATGTATGCAAGACATATTCTTAAATGGAAAAAGTACAGGGCAGAATTTTGTGTAAATATATTACCGTTTGTGTAAAAAAACGAAAAACATATATGTCAGCATTTTCCTTTGGCCTTGGTGGTTTTTTCTCCCCCCTCCCCCCCCCCCCGTGCAGGGAAAAAAAAAAAAAACTGAAAAGAAGGAGAGGAACTTTGGGAAGGATTATTTGTTGTTTCCGGAAAATAGCACAGTGAGTTTTCTCAGCTTAGCTGCTTATAACAACAGGTGATCCATGACACTTTGTATATTAATTCCAGATGTTATGACAGCAATCTCAAGTTCAGAAAAGCTAACAAAAGAAACTTTCTCTTGCCTCTTCCAGACTTTCATCCCCCCATCAATGGCTCAGAAGAGGTGTACCATCCACCAGAAGCCCTGATGTTAGAAATGGAGATAACCAAGCCCTTGGCAACATATATTCTATTCTGAGTGTGAAATATGTGTGAGGATATTGTGATACGGGGAAGATAATAAATCATGGGATCTGTACCCCCAGCATGCTCAGAGTATTGTTGGAGAGACAAGACAAACATTCCTTGAGAGCACTAAAGAGAGGAGGAATCCACTAATGTGACCAACGTGAGTTTTCTTAAATCCACCCACATATCTGGATTGATCGGGAAAAGCCAATAAAGATCCCAAGAGATTGTGTATAGAAAGCACTTTGTAAACCGTAAGGTCCTATGTAGTGTGAAATGAAAAATATTGCCTGCTATGTCAGTAAACAAAAGATGTTGTTGTAGGCATCAAGCAATCCCGGAGGGTGAGCCCTGTGGGAACCCAGGATGGGGACAAATGGGCTGCCCACTGCCAAGCTCTCAGCCACTGCAGTCAGCCCCAACTATACACCCTGAGGGGATTCAGGATGGGGAAAATCAGGAGACCGCTCCTAGATAGTTAAGCTGTATATCAAAGGCATGACTTCCATAAGCCCAGAGTCTTGCATCTTCCCATATATAGAAAACTGTTAAATTCTTTAACTTGAGATATCTGATTTTCTTTAATTAACAGTAATCTTTTGAAGTTCCGACTACCTGATCTTTGTTGCAAAAAGTCCTGTATATCCTGGCTTCTCCCTTTACCTCTTGGGAGCCGTCCCTCAGAGGCTGTGTTCCAGGAACAAGTCCTCAGTTTCGTCCACCAAATAAAACATAACTCTCAAATTTTAGGTTGTTCTTTCTTTTTTATTTCAGTTGATAGTAGATACTGTAATTTACTTTGGTTGTGCTTTTTTTTTTTTCAGTCGACAGTAGATACTGTAATTTACTTTGGTTAGAGAAGACTTCACAAAGGAGGTCGGTACATAAGCCTGAGCCGGAAGCATGGGTGGCAGGCGGCAGAGGGGTGAGGGAGGGCCTTGCAGGTGGGGAGATACAGGTGTTTCTGGGAAGCAGGAGTAGGCGTGGTCAGGAGAGGTGGGCGAGCTCTCCTCACAGCCGACTTGAAAGGTTGGTGTTGGTCTCCATGTTACAGCTGAGGACGTCAGGGAGCCAAGGTAGTGAAACCGAACAGGACACTGTGGGGCTCCTGGGCGCTTAAGCCTTTCTGTGTCCCCTGTTTCTTGTTTGTAGGGAATAGGCTTCAGCCGCCATGACCTTCCCTGATTTCCAAAGGGCAGGTTCAAACAGTTGCTAATCAGGGAAGGGAGGAGATGTAGACACAAGGGAGGAGAGTCAAGAAACAATAGTGCAGCCTTGGGACCGGATCCTGGTTCGCCTAAAGAGATACACATAACAATATCTTTGAGCTCTTCTGCAGAACTAAAACCCCCAACAAATGGAAGACATTAACTACTTGATGAACCATTCTTTATTCCAGAGAGAAGGTCACAGTTTGATAACCTCGAGAACCACAGCAGCTCATCAGGAAACCACCTGAGGCCAGATTAAAGGAATGCAGGCCCTGCACACAACCCTGCCCTTGACATTGCTACAAAACTCCTCAACAAATCCTCCCCAGCTGCTCACCCCCGGGTGAGGACACACAATTTTTGAGGGCACGAGCCCATGGTTTCCCCCTTTGCCTGATAAAGCAGTAAAGCTAACTCTTCTACTTCACCCAGACTCTTGTCTCTGAGATCTGATTCGGCACAGGTGCACAGAGGCTGAATTTTCAGCATTAGTGAGAAGCTTGGCAAAAGACATGGTTAGTGACAGTCCAGGTCTGTAGCTCTTTCCACTTACGCTATGAGAATCGAATCTGAGGGTTCAAGCTCAAAGTCACAGCTCAAGGTCAACCAGCTCCAGGCTTCACATTTTTCTTCTGAAACTCAACCTGCTACTCTCAGCTGGCATCAGCAGAGTGCGCGGCATGGAGAAGTGAGCTTGGAGGAGACCCATCTTGTAGGTCTTGTCGTGCTTTATAGAAGCTTCTGGGAGAGCAGGGAGCATGGAGGCCCACAGACCAGACTGCCTGATGACCTGGAGGGCTGATTTCCCGTCTTGTTGTTAAAGAGAATTTAGGGAAGCCAAAAAGACACAAAGCAGCAAGAAAAAAATTAAATGAAAGCAACAGAAGAAATAAGGCAAAGGGAAGATAGGAGAGAAAGATGAATCTGGAAGCGTGGTTACTCCACACAATACGTGCTGTAGTTTCCGTGCATTTGCTAGAACGGACCCTGCATTTGGCTCTACACTGCGTGAACAGGGAAACAAAACCAGTCAGATGATCTGTGGCTTCTCTGGCCACACAAAGGTGGATGGAGGCCTTGCTGTGTCACCTTACACCCAGGAGAAGGCAGAGGAAGTAAGGGAGCCTGGCCTCCTGCCCTAAAGACATTGGCTGGTAGCACAGGCTTACAGAGGGGCGGGGCAGGGGCTGGGGCAGAAGCTGGCCTGCAGTGACAGTGAACCAGTGTTGCTGAGGAGCCATCAGAGGTAGAGCAGCCCAGCCCCCCTGGTTCTTCTAAGCCTGAGACAGCTGGCCAGGCTGCTGGGGAATCACAGCACCGCTGGGGAGCCTATTCCCAGCAGGGCCCCACTTGCAGGCCTGCGGGTGAGCCTTCCGGGCGCTGCTCTTGGGAGTCCGCCCCGTCTGTCCTGCCCTGCAATCCCCATTCCTGGGTGCTTAGCTGTTCAGGCAGCCGCCTCGCTGGCGAAGAGGCTGCGCCCCGGAGAGAGAGCCAGGGAAAGGGAGGGCCCCGCTCAGAAACTAAGGCAAACAGATCAGGAGCAATCTGGACTCTGCACCTGCCACATGGATGAACTGTTCTGTGTCCAAGGTTTTGCGATTAGAAAAACCTGACTTTGCTGCCTGGAAGCTCTCTGAACGCAACGCTGAGATGCAAAGTAGAGGGGAGAGAAGAGGAAATGATTCCCTTCCTCTCTCTAGTTTTTTCCTACTTTATACTCTCCACCCTCCTCCCCCCAGATTTGTAAAACGCACACGTGCACACACACACACCCTGATGGGTTAAGTGAAAACAGTGCCCCAGGCGGGTTGAAATGCTGTGTTTGCGGGTCCGCCAGGAAGCTGGTGCTCTTTTCCTAAGGAGCTGTAGCTTCTGACTCTGGCCTGCAGCCGCAGCTTCCCTTTGGTGTTGCCGAAAGCACTTAGCCAGCCTCCGATAGAGCCCAGCCCCCGGCCTGCACAAAGGAGCTGAGTCATCCTTTACGGCTACATTGGCTCAGCGGTGCCCTAAGCCTCTCTCAGGCGGTCAGGAGGGAGCCTGGAGTTTCTGGGAGCACAGTGCAGACTCCAGGGGTGAAGCTCCCTTCTTGGTGGTGGGCTGAGGCTGGCAGGGCGGCTGAGAGCCCTAAGCGTCTGGGTCAGGAATACTCCTTCTCTCCGGGCTCCGAGCCCTCTGGGCCTTGCGGGGTCCGTTTACTTATCTGTGCTGCAGGTGGTGGCTTTGTTAGTCCTGACCCTCAGCCACGCCCAGGAAGGAACTGAGTGTGCTTAGGGCCTGTTTGGGACCGCTCTTGGTCACGCTGAGGAAGGGAGATCCTGTTTGTGTGTTTCCATGCAATATATGTGTCCTCAGCTGAATAAATCTTCCGCAGAAGCAAAGGCTGATGGGAGACGCGTTCGTTTACACTTAGCAGGTGGCAACTTAGGACCTGGTGTACAGTTGTTCTGTCCTCACCCATCTGGGAGGTCATCTGTTTACTCAAAGTCTACCGATTTAGAAGTTAATCACTGGGCTTCCCTGGTGGCACAGTAGTTAGGAATCTGCCTGCCAATGCAGGGAACACAGGTTCGAGCCCTGGTCCGGGAAGATCCCACACGCCGCGGAGAAGATAAGCCCGTGAGTCGCAACTACTGAGCCCGCATACCACAAGTACTGAAGCCCATGCACCTAGAGCCCATGCTCCACAACAAGAGAAGCCACCACACTGAGAAGCCTGTGCACCACAATGAAGAGTAGACCCCGCTCGCCGCAACTAGAGAAAGCCTGCACACAGCAACGAAGACCCAACACAGCCAAAAATAATCATAAAATAAATAAATTTTAAAAAAGAAGAAAAGTTAATCACATCTAACAAATACCTTCACGGCAAAAACTTGACTGGTGTTTGACCAAATACCTGGATACCTTGGCCTGGTTAAGTCGACACATCAAATGAACCCTCACACAGGTGATCCAGGTGAGTAATTTAATGCCTCCTAGCCTCTGTTTGCTTCCCATTAATGGGGATAATGTAGCACCCACCTCACAGGGATTTAGATAGAATTAAAGGAGACCGTGTCCGATGAGCAGCCTTGACATTGCCCCGCTCATGGTAGACAGCAGTCTTGCCTTCAAGCCTCACCCTTATTCCAACCATGTTTGGCCCCAAAGGAAGGGCCGTGTGACACAAGAGATTCCAAGTGCCCAGCCTTTCCTGCTCTTTCCACACCCATCTCAGCGGAGAGGAGGCTCCACTCTCTTTTCCCTGTTCCTGGAGGCTGGCTGAGTGTGATTCCTTCATTCCATTTCCATACCCTCTGGAAAAGGGGGTTGAAGGGATGGAAATTGCTGAGGTCAAAGTCACATATAGACTCCTTAAAGGAAGGATGGGAGAAAGCTAGATCGGAATTGGAACTCTGCTCCTAGTAGATTTTGTACCCCAGTCCCCCTTCCAGACTCTGGCTCCACACAAGCTCTGGAATCACAAAGGCCGGAACCCAAGATTTTATTTCTAGCAAGGGGCCTCCGAGTCTGAAGACACTGCTAGTGTATGTGCACACATGCTGCTGTGCTTTTGGCTTTTGTTCTCATTTCCTTGAAATAGAGATAATTTTGTGTGATTAAAAAAAAAATGCTTAAATGTAAGACCCATAGACCTCCTTCTATTTTAAGCAAAATTAGCTTTCTTTTTCTGTAAAAAAAGGAAGAAAAAATATTGCCCATCATGTGTGTGGCCTGAACACAACCCTCAAAACATATTAAAGGTTATCCATCAAGGTTTTTAAAAGGAAATATATTATTCTTAATTGTTCTTATCTTATTATTATGTAATACTTTATGGATTTATTTTTTAACTTATCGTCTTATGCCAGAAAGGGCCATTTGGCTTATTTTTATTGGTAGACTGAAACAAAACTAAATATGTGGGACTGTGTTTACTATTTTGGACCTTATTCTCTATTACTTTGCCTTTCAACTTGAAAAGGAATTTTGTGCTACGGATAAACGTTTGGCCCCGGTCAACGGTGCTCCCTTCAGGCCAGGAGGGAACGCCTAAGAGAATTCCGGACCAGCAGGCAGCCGTATATTTCTTGCTTAATCCTGTGTGCGTGGGCGAAGGATCAGGCAAAGGTATAAATAAAATGTTCTAACTCCGCATATGGTATTTGGGGTTGAAAAATCCTTCATAAACTTTTTCCATTCCTATCAGCAGTTTTATTCATTACGGGACATCCAGTAACTCTCCTTTTGGGATTATTTGAGAGGCAGCAACAACGTATGAAAAGAGCATTCTGGCTGTAAGATTCAGTGTAAAGATTGACTGCCTGTGGGCAAGTAATCCCCATATAGCCGATCTAAAATGTTCAGTGTGGTTTCCCCCTTTCGTCGGCTTTCCTGTCCTCAGGTGCATGGATTCTTCAGTAGCGTAGCCATAATGACGGGAAAAAGCCTTCCCCTTTCCCCCCATTGGACCAGGATCAGGTCCATGGGCTAGCAGATGGGTTTTCTCCCTTCTTGTGTTTTTACTAACATGGGGGTCCACAGCAGGAAATCAGGCCCAAAGGATATCATTTCAAAATTTTAACACTGCGTCACTCTGGCGAGCTCCCTGTCTGGCACATCACCACTGGGTGTTGGATGTTTGGACAAATCAAGAGGAGCGAGCATCAGACCAGATGGTGCCACGCCCTCTTCTCTGTCATCTTCCATCTCTAAGCATCACGAATCACCTGTCCTTTCGCTACAGAGACACTGCCTCTGCCTAGGTCATTTCTATTCCTCCAGACACGTGTCCTCAGCTGCAGTCAGACCACATTCAGCATCCTTAGAGAAGGATCTTGTAGCTAATAAACTAGTAAGCTTCAGCCTCAGGGCCTCTCCCTACACAGTCCCCCTTCCAAGAGCCAGAGGAGCCCTAGCAATGTGTTCACATAGTCACTTATATATTTTAAGTGTATTAACAGTAAGATAAATGTACTCACAGTTGGTTAAGACTGTTTTCTGTTTCCATTCCAACTTCCCCAACCTAGCTACTGTGGTGGGGTTTGTGTAGTCACAGGCATTTTGGGGCTCCAGCTAAAAAGAAGTGGAGTTGGGAATACATTTGGTTTGGGTTTAGTAGGGGATACTTCTGTGATTGGTGGTAGTTTCCAATGGCAGGGAAGTTATGGCTAGCCATCCTGGTGTAGAACTGACCTCTAAGAATACTCCTTTGACTTCCTGTGCTGAGGTACCCAGCTCTGGGACACGAGGTAAATTGAGTGTGTCCTACAGCATCTGACACCGAAAGTTACTGCAGCTTCAAAGAGAAGCAAAATTTAAGATGCATAGAGCAGGAGGCCAGTCCGTAAAGACTGTTACAAACATCCATTGCATAGAATTGTAAGCAGAGGACTTCGTTTTCAGTAACAACCAGTCAAAACAGAAGTTCTCTCCTTTCCGGAATAGAATACATCATGCTATGTATACAGTTATAAAGACATCATACCATGTTTTTCTCTTTTAATGCAAAAGAGATTTCTTGGAATTGCCATGTTTTAACCCATGTTTGTGGTGTGTGTTTTCACAATCTAAAATTCGATTGTATAATCTTCAGGCTCCAGAAAATGTCCATAAGCCACTGACTGTCCTCCAGACTGTGGTCAGGTTGGTCTTCTTACAGTAGAAGTGTGCCCTGGTGATGACTGTGTAATGTGAACTCTTGGGTGACTTTCATCTTTTCATAACCTGCACAAGCTGTCCTCCCCTCCTGGGCACCAGAGATCCCTCACGCCCAGGGCTCCTGGAGCATGCTGTCCCGTTTGGCCCTTACCTCCTTTGACCGCGTGGGTCCCCCTAATGACAGTAACGCCTTCAGTATTGGTTTGTTCGATAAACTTCTCTTCGTCGTTCACCAAGCAGCGAGGCAGAAGATCACTCAGTTGAGTCGGAAACCTGCCAGGACTCGAGTTGGGTGACGTGGCCGGAAGGGCTGTAAGTGTTCACAAATGGCTTTTTCACAGAAGCTGGGCTTGGTCTGTTTGAAGGGCAAGAGCACAGCGGCCAGTGGGAAGCGTACCTCAGATCCCTGGAGGCTGGCTCCTTGGCTGGCCTCGAGCAGGAGCTTAACCCCTGGTGCTGATGAGAGCTGGACCGCTATCGTATGCTGGTAATCATTGACAGTAGTTCCAAAGAAAAGCCTCGTGAAAATGTTATGCCTTACGTAACAGCAGAGTAACGTAAACTATAATACAGTTACATTTCATAAACCGTTTACTACGGCTTTGTGACAATTGCATACTCATATTTTAAGGGACAGGTGAATTTACTACTTCCTGAAGTTTATTGATGCTTCCCTTTTGTCTCACGTAAAATGGAGTAGCGATACCCATTTTTCTGCATTGTAATACACTTGTCTAGGGATGCCTAGACAATCAGAACATTGGACTACATTTCTTAAGAGTTAGTGTTTTACTAACTCAGATCAGTTTTGTGGACCCTCTCTTCCTTAGATGTAAATGATATTAGTTCACTGTTAAATGAAATAAAGTGGACATTTTAAAACTAGGGCTATCAGAAGTTGGCCCAACACTGGGATGCGAATTCGTCCCTTTCTGACCTTCTGGTCTCCCCTTAGGCTACATCCCAGCAGCAGTGGCCCTCTGGTCTGGGTCCAGGCACCTTCAGATCCCCTCCTGCCCCTCTCACCCTCTCACCCACACTTTCTGACACTCTCGTTTTGTTCCTCCTTTTGAAGCCAGAGCTGGGGAAACACCCCAGAGAGAGTCATTTATTCCTCCTTTCTTCTTCATTTATCAAGGTTATCTCACTATTTTCCCCACTTTTGATTAGTCCGCTGAGAAAACGGTTTCTATCAATAGACGTCAGCTTATATGTGTGACTCAAGGGTCCACATGACATGGGACAAAACACAGCAGCAAGTGCGGTTGTAGACGCTCTTTGATTTCCAGGGGGGCGGCAGTATTATTAGCAGCAACACTGATGATGACAAAGCAAAGGCTGATTATTGTTTACACGGTAACTAAAGCCTTTTCAGGCAAGCACTTCTTCCCTATTCAGTGGGTGCTTTCATTAATCACAGAGCTGTTATACTAAATTAAGCCATTTCAGGTGATTTTCTCCTCTTCATTTCCTTTCTCGTCTTCTGTCTGAGTGTATAATCCAATCTTCCCTTTAGTTTAGGGATTTATATGTAAGGAAGATTAGGCCAAGTTACAATCCCCACCCTCAACCCCTTAGAAGGCATGCTAGGAATCAAGAAAAGACATAAGGAGACTCTGGGAAACTTCCAGGCCAAAGAAAGCAAATGTTAAATCTATCATTCTTTAAGTGTGTCCTTGGACAACTTTACAAAGCTCTCCTGTGATTAGCTTTTGGGGGAAAAATGAAAACACATTCCTTTGCATCCCCAAATGCATGCACTTTATCTCTTCTTCCAGATATCCAACTGGCCTGTTTGAAGCCCACCCTCAACCCCAGTCTCTCTACCCCATCTGGGAAACAAAACGCTACACCTCTCCTCACTCCCAAGAGCTGCGACTCTGTGTGGATACATCTGCTCTTCAGATTTGCTGTTTCTGATATTACCTTACTCAGTTAAGCTGCAGGAGGAGTCCTAAGAACATGGTCTGGTATGGTATGTACCTGTCCTCAAGGCAAGCAGAAGTTCACCACTGCTCTGTCAACTTGACCGTGAGGAATGAATCAGGTAGGAACGCTGCCCCTGGCTTCTCCTGTCCAGGTTCAGAGTTTTATAAGTGAGATCAGGTTGGGAGCTGGAACCCCTGAAGTGTACTTGCTCAGTCAGGGCTGAGAAGTTGCCAGGACTCCTAGACTTACTTTAAATGCCTACCGGGTGATGGGGGCTTTCGGGCCACTGGAGGACTGACATGAGATGGATGACGATTTCCCCAATACAGCATCACCCAGTTGGACTTGAAACCAAATGGTAAACACCAGAGAATCATAATCACCCAGTAATCAAGAGTGAAATGGTTTCAAGGACATTGACTGTTATTCCAACAAAACAGCCATCCAATGTTCAGCTCTAGAAAGTTCTGATCTTGCTTTCATCCTTTGTAAGTAATAAGGGTTACAGTAGGATCAAGGGTGCAGGCTGGGAGTGTAAGATAAATGACAATGTACCACGCCTTCTAGAGAACACAGAAAGGAGACTATTTATTTTATGCAAAAATAGTTATAACTCTTAGATATGCTCAGCAGATCTATTTTGCCCCCAAAGATAAGTAGCCTTTCTTTCTCTTTCACATAATTAATAGTTTCTTATCTGTAGTTCCCTTGTTTAAGTTCTGCAGCAAGGCAGAGTAGAAGAAAAGCAAGGGAATATTTGATATGTTAATTATGAGGTTATGACATTATTAAGTGTACCCCGAATACAAGTGGCCTCAGAGATTCTGCAATCTGTACCAAAAATGAAGCATAGAGCTGCTGCAAAACATTCAAGGAGGGACCATTTCTATAAGTTTCTTATTTATCCATCATTCCTTTGAATAAAGCTGAGGAGGTTCTTTTACCTTCTTCTATCTGGCCACACTTTAAATTTACATATTGAGTAACTGTCTCTGGGAGATGGAGGGAATGGGCCCACCACCATGCTGTGAGGTTAAGATGGGAGGGATGCTTTAATCTAGCAAGAGGTATGCTGAATACACAGGGCTGCTTGTCAGCATATGGTTTCATTGGGTCCCCAGAAGCCCACATCAGTTGAGAGCCAGTAACAAGCCAAGAGGAGGGTGCCCGAGAGAAGCAGGCAGGCTGGCCTTAGCCTGAGAATTTCTTTCTGTGGTACCTGCACAGGGAAGGAGGGGCCTGACCAAGAGGCAAAGGGAAGTTTTTGCTGCTTCCAAATTCTAAAATAACCTGGCTTGGACTTTAAGCCACTTCTTTCTAGAGGTGGAGGGAGCTCCTCCTGTTTTTCTTTCTCTTGGGCTAAACCACTCAGTGCCAAAGTCTTCAGTCAAATCGATGATTTCATCTTCCTTTACATCTTGTTGCTTGCCATAAATTGTGTTTTTTTATTTTGAACTTGAAGGAGAGAAGTTTGAAACAAAGCACTTTTTTCATATTGTACATCATATATTCATTTTATCTGAATTCAAAAATGAATCCAGTGAGTAAAAATTAAAATTCTGCCCACTTTCTAGGGCAAGCCACCTCTCCCATACATCTCATAATCAGCCACTGTGTTTTTATTTTTATTTATTTATTTATTTTTAACATCTTTATTGGAGTATAATTGCTTTACAATGGTGTGTTAGTTTCTGCTTTATAACAAAGTGAATCAGTTATACATATGCATGTATCCCCATATCTCTTCCCTCTTGCATCTCCCACCCTCCCACCCTCCCTATCCCACCCCTCTAGGTGGTCACAAACCACCGATCAGCCACTGTGTTTTACACACGCATCTGTATGCCCAGCCTGCCTCTAGTCCAGGGCGCCTTTCAAAGAGCAATCTGATTTTCTCACACCTGGCAGGCAGGGGGCGCTGTGGCCTGGGGGAGGTGGGAACTTCTACTCTCCGAATGCTTCTGCAAATTCAGCTGCCTCTGGGACTTTCTCCAAAGCATTTCCCTGCTCTACCCCACCCTCTCCACGTCTTTCCACTCCATCCTCCCTTCTTAGTTTCCAGCGGTGATCTAGAATCTCTCCACCAGGGCCCAAGCCCCACCTGCATCTGTCATCCAACACTGGACTTCCACAGAGCCTCTTACTAGCTGACCTGGAGACACTCTGCACATGCTACATGCGATTTTTCCAAATGGCTGGCCTTTGACAAGCCCCAATTATATTTTGTCAATCACTTTTTTTCTCCAATTTTTCAATCCCTTGTGTAATTTTTTTTCTTTGCGGTACGCAGGCCCCTCACTGTTGTGGCCTCTCCCGTTGTGGAGCACAGGCTCTGGACGCGCAGGCTCAGCGGCCATGGCTCACGGGCCCAGCCACTCCGCGCCATGTGGGACCTTCCCAGACCTGGGCACGAACCCGTGTCTCCTGCATCGGCAGGCGGATTCCCAACCGCTGCGCCACCAGGGAAGCCCCCTTGTGTATTTTAAGAGGAAATGTAATCTACTTCTGGTTCATTTGCAATTACAGTAACTCATCGGAACCTTGCGTGGTAAGACTTATTTGATGTTCAAGAAGTCTTCTGAACTTTCTCAGAGGACTTTAAAGACATTCTTCCTAGAATCTGGAAGTAGCCTTTGGCTGCCTATAAAAAACTTCAACATGACATGGGGTGCATTCAAGAGCTAAATGAGCTCAAATGTGTTTTCTCACTCCCATGAAGCAGTGGTTCAGGGTGGACTTGGTTCTTGAATGCCCCAGGAAGAACTTTAACTGGAACTGCTTCTGCCTGGAGGGCAGAGTCTCCTGGAGGGCCAGCAGTTACAGGGTGGGTTGAGGAGGGGGGCCTGGAGAAGGTGACTTTAGAACTTCAGCCCTTTAGGGTAACCCCTGAACATGAACGTGACTGTGAAAAATCCCACATCCAATCATCCCAGTTCCTGATAAGAAGTCTGAACTCAGGAAAGTCCTTAGACACATACACTCACACACACACATCCCGGTGAAATAACCAACAAAACCGGATGGTGGCAGAAGTGGGGACTGTGAACGCAAGTAGGTCTTTGGGGATGGAAGTCCCTGGAAGTGGAGCTGACTGTGGAAATGATGTGTGGACAATTGAAACAGAGGCTGGAGTTTCCATTCCAGGCCATTGTAAGAGGAGTGAGGAGAATAATTTTAACCGCTCTTGCTGTGCTCGGGAGGGGAAACTGCACACAGACTGCAATGTAAACTGGACATCGGGAAGCCTAGACTTACGGGAAGGCTGCAGACAAGGACTCAAGGACCCGAAGAAGGGCTGGGGAAGCAAACGTCCTGCTGAGTGTTCTCTGGGGAACTGTGTCTCTAATGGTGCCAAACAACCAGTACCTTCTGCTCACTCTGCAGAATCCAAGTGGAAACTGGGGCTTGGCTGGATCTGCCCCTGTTTGCTACGCAGTCAGTCTGCATCCGTACTAGCTGGAGTCCACTCTGATTGGGCAGTACCCCTACTGAGTCAGTGGTCAATTATCAATATTTTGTAGCTTTCTTTTCGATTTAAACCTTGTAATCCTATCCTATAGATAAGCTTCTGAGAGAATCTTTGGGGATGCAGTGACAAGCAGAGAATTCTTTTGATTAATTCCACAGGCGGCTCCACTTCCAGCAACTTCCATCCAGACATGTGTCTTCCACCAGAACAATGTTATACAGAGGACATGGCAGGAGTCACAACAGAAGAAGTTACGAGAAAAAAAAAACAATGAAGTAAAGAAGAGAGATCCAGTTTGATCACGGTTAGTGGAGACGAGCTACAGACCACCCTCTGACGTACACCATCCCTGATTCAACCGTGTTGAGATTTGGATTCCGAGTGAAGTCAGATAGGAGATTTCTCTCCGGGGTGAAGGCTGCTGCATGTGGAGAGCTGTGGACCCCTTCTCAAAGTAAGCAGCAGGGCTTCCCTGGTGGCGCAGTGGTTGAGAGTCCGCCCGCCGATGCAGGGGACACGGGTTCGTGCCCCGGTCCGGGAAGATCCCACATGCCACGGAGCGGCTGGGCCCGTGAGCCTTGGCCGCTGAGCCTGTGCGTCCGGAGCCTGTGCTCCACAACGGGAGAGGCCACAACAGTGAGAGGCCCGCGTACCGCAAAAAAATAAATAAATAAAATAAAACAAAGCAAGCAGCAGTCAGCTCAGTTCCCGTCCTTGTCACCCGAACCCTTTTACTTCCTCACCACATTTCTAAATCCTACTCACCCCTCAAGTCCAGCTCAACCCCCACCTTTCCACGAAGACTTCCTGGGTCTCCGAAGTCCCCGTGGTGCCCCTGTTCATCTCTCTGCCCCTCATACTGGTAGATCATGACGTTTTATTGACGTTTCCTTGCACTGCTATTCTCCTTTTTATAGATGTTGGTCTGGTCTCCTCCAGTCACATGGTTAAATTCTCCACGACTTAGGGTTGTATCTATACCATGTTGGTTTCCTACCAGCCTAGCAGAGAACCTTCATTAACCAACTGTATGAAAGGCTGTGAGGCTCCCTGAACCCTCTGGACCTTAAGGTGGCTCCAGGTGGCCACACTGACTAGTTTTAGGGTGGAAAATAGACTCTTGGGCTCGGAGGAAAGAGGCAGGGAACAGGCTACAGCAGAAACAAGAACTTGAGAGGCATCCTTGTTGGGGGAGCAGTTGTGTGTGAAGGTGGGTGCAGAGAAGGGCATGTGTCCAGTGCAGCAGGGGAATCGAAGTCTGTGGCAGAACAAAAGCAAACTGACTCTTTGGCTTTAGGTGCATCTGGCCAGATAATATGAGGCAGCCTGGAATTGCCACCATCCCCATTGGGAGTTTTTTTTCTCCCACCTGCGACCTTTTACCCCAATAAGGATGCAGATCAACAACACGGTGGGTGTTGGGCTTTATTCTCGTCCCCTTTCTCTCTCTCATGCAGAATAAACACAAGTGACCCCAAGGAGGGATACTATTATAATTAGCATCACTGTCATTTAAATCAAGCTCTACTTAATTATACATTTTTATGAAATGAGATTTGCCCAATCTCAAGTCTAGGATCATTTTCGGTCACTACCTGAGACCCACTATTTATATATAATGCCACCTTATTTTTAATTTATTCTTTTCTATAATTTTTACTGTACCCATAACTCCACATATTTTATCTACATCAGGGATTATCTATGCCCAGCAAAGTGGGCCAAAAGGGAACACGCTGTGAAAGAGAGGAAAGCAGAGACGTCAGGCGAGAAAGATTTGCAGAAAGTGTGAGAAGCCAAGTGCCTTGTTAACTTCCCAGTTGTACTAAGAGTCAAATCAAATGGCAGAAACATTGATGCTGGGTTGGAAGATATGGATGTAGTTGTTCATCTGGACAAGGGCAAGGCCACATACGTCTTTGGGGAGGAAGCGAGATTGGAGTTCTTTGAGGAATGAGTTGGAGGTGAGAAAGTAGACACCGGTGAGGACAACTCAATACAACAAACTAGTGAATGCAACCAAAAAGAAGCAGACTCACAGATACAGAGAACAAACTAGCGGTTACCAGCGGCGAGGCGGGGAGGGACAATACAGGGGTGTGGGAGTGGGAGGTACAAACCATTGGGTGTAAGACAAGCTCCAGGATGTATTGTGCAACACGGGGAATACAGCCAGTGCTTTGTAATAACTGTAAATGGAAAGTAACCTTTAAAAATTGCATAAATTTTTTTTCTTACTTTACACCAAAAAAAAAAAAAAAAGAAAAAGAATGCTTAGCTATGAAAGAGAGAAGATGAATGAGCTAGGAAGGAGTTTGCTTTGCTTTGTGGACTCTTCTCCTTAACTTTCCACTATGTTGCAGGACTTGTTCACTCTCTTCTCCTCTCACCCAGATTCTGGTCTATTCCTCCAAAATATCTGTTCTTTTCTAACGCTAAGGACTTTTGTTCTCCATACCAAATCAGACTCCAAGCCCCCCTTTGCATTGCCTCACCCAGCAGGACCACCATGCTCCACCCTGGTGTCATGCTCCTTAGCCTGACCTGCTAAACCTGGAAAGGCTCCATCCTTAAAAATAGGAAAATCTAGATGAAGCTTAAAAATTAGCTTTTTTTTTTTTTTCTCTTAAAATAGTTCCAGTCAAAAACAATTACTTAGGCAGGTCTCTACCTCCACCCTCCTCCATAAGTAAAAAAAAAAAAAAAAAGTAGAAAAATTTATTCTATTCTTCTCTTTAGCTGTTTAGCAGATGGCCAAGGGGTGTGTGTGTGTGTGTGTGTGTGTGTGTGTGTGTGAGACAGAGAGAGAGAGAGAGAGAGAGAGAGAGAAGAGAAGGCATAGGCTAGAAAGAAATTGAGAATCAGTCAGAGATACCTCTTTATGTAATTACTCTGCTCTCCAACTACATTTTTGGCAGGTGTGTATGGAAGCATCTTGCATCACCAAATTCCAATCCAGGCCTGAAAGTTACAAGACAGGATATAACAGCTGTTTGTGCTTTCTTTTCTTATACATTTGTTCTAGTAGGTTTTCCATTAATCTTAGGGTATTCTGGGTGCACACTTTTAAGTACAAGGAATTTTTTTCTTCTTCCTTCTCAAGAGTTATATGTTAACTTTTATTTCATGTCCAATTTGCATGGCTGGGACTTCAGAACGATGTTAACTAAATTAAGAAAAAATGGACATTTTTGTCTTGTTCCTGAATTCTCATGTTTCAGCATGAATTTTGATATTGGCTTAGTATCCATATTCTTCTTTGTGTTATGAAAACATCCACTTATTCTTAGTAGAGTTTTTGTTTGTTTTGTTTTAATGTGAAGAATGGGTGTTGAATGCTGGAGAATGCATTTTCAGATCTACTATAATGCTAATATGATTTTTTCCCTTGCACCCACTGAGATAAACTTTGGAGTTTCTAATCCTAAACCAATCTTGCATTCTTATAATAAATTCAACTTGCTCACAAACACTTATTTGTTGGTTGTTCTTGGACTAACTGGGTTTTGTTTAAAATGTTTAGGATTACGTAAGACAATTATTTAGTGTCCATGTTTACAAAGGAATGTTTATGTTATCTTCTATTATATTGTCAAATTTTAATATGGCAGCTACATTAAAATGAAATAGATTGCTTCTTATCGTTTTCTAAGTACTAGATTACTTATATAGCATATTAGTTAGAATAATCCTAGCTAGTTGCTACAACAAACACCAGTCTCAGAGCTTTAACCCAGCACGTTCATATCCCGTGTGGGTACAGTTAGATGTGGGCAGGTGTGGTGTGTCCTGGAGCTAGCTCACTCAGGCTCATGAGAACTGACTACAAGCATCTCCTCCTGACAACGTGTCTAAAATCAGCCATACTCAGAACATTTACAGTAAGAGAGAGCATGGAAAGTCCTATAGGTCCTTTTATACGTCAGGCCTGGAAGTGACATCCTTCATTTCTGCTGACATCCCGTTGGCCAGAGCTTGTCACAGGGGCCCCCTTAGATGCAAAGAACATGAAACAGCTGAATGTCATCCTTCTATGTGTACGAGTAGGTCTCCTTTGGGACATGCAGTTTGGTCCCATGGACTATCTATTATGGTACCAGGACTAACTATTCTTATTACTATAGCATCACATTTTTAGATCAAGTTCTTCCTTACTTGTTTTTTTCCCCAATATTTTATTTGCTATCTTTGGCCATTTGTGTTTCCAGATTGATTGATTTTAGAATTCATTTGTCAAGAAAAAAGATTGCATTTATATTTTATTTAAATTGCAATCTAATCTATAATAGTTTATAGATTATTTGGGGGTAAAACTAACAAACTGATGCAGATGTTACACTAATATGTTAACTAATATTAAATAACTTTGTAATTCCTGGAATTAAACCTCCTAGGTCACTTTGTATTATCCTTTTAATAGACAGTCAAACTGAATGGATACTATTTGATTTAGAACTTTTACACATAATTGACAGACAGGATTGGCATCATGTCTGTCTGTCTGTCTCTCCTTCCCCTCCCTTTTCATACCATTGTCAGATTTTATTATTAACTTGAGAAAACTAATTGAGAATGGTCTCATCATCCTTTTTTCTTCTTTATAATGGCCAGGAAATTATTTGTTCCTTGAAGCTATCTGATATTGATTATTTTTGATTTTATTTTATTGATTTTTATTGATTTGATTTTTAAATTTTTGGCTGTACTGCGTGGCAGGCAGGATCTTAGTATTTGAAAGTTGCAGAGAGTAGCTCTTAAAAGGTCTAATCACAAGGAAACAATTTAACTATATATGGCGACAGATGTTAACTAACGAGACTTACTGTGATGATCATTCTGCAATATATACAAATATCAAATCATTATGTCGTACATCTGAAACTAATACAATGTTATATGTCAACTATACCTCAATAAAATAAAGAAAATAAAATATGATTCCTCTACTTACCAGTGTCAAAAATTAAGCCGTATCAGCTGATCTCCCTGATGACAAAGTAAATATTTTAACTTCTTCTGACCCTCTGCCTCATCTCTTTCTTATTTTAATGTACAGTTTGCCCAGAGCAGGCACTCAATAAATGTTTAAATCAATGAATAATTAGAAAAGAGACAAATGTGATTGATCAGCCCTTCTCCAACACCAGCTATAGAATGTATATATTCATAACACACCACCTTCGGATGGATAGTGGGTTTCTCCTCATTCAAATGGCAGGTTCACTGAGGGCAACGTCCACTATGGTGCTAGGCGTTTAAAACGTCCCATGTGTGCTTATGAAATGAATGCAAATTATTCGTGAGAAAAGAAGTCTTCCATTGTATTGGTAGGACATCAGAAATAAGAAACATAGGATTGCCTTGGTCTCCATCTGTTGCTTGTTGTCTAGTACTAACGGTGAATGGAAACTTTCATCCAGCCTAACACTGAATAGTGTGTCAGTTTCACAAAGTGTGCAAATGAGGGACATTTAGGAAACACAAAATAACTGTTATATTCAATGTCAAAGAGGAATTACACCCCGTCTCTGGAAGTGGACGCTTTAGTACACTTCGTGTACCACCATCTTTTCCCCACAAATTATAATTTGCAATGTAATATATAATAAGGCTACCGCTATCGTGGTTTGCCAGGGATTGAAGGATTTCCCAGATGAGGGGCTTTCAGTGCTGAAACCAGGTAAGTCTTAGGCGAATCTGAAAAGTCTCAGACAAATCAGGAGGAGCTGGTTACCCTAAGTATAGAGCCGAACACATATAGCATCCTTTATATCATAGATAGTAAACAGCATATTATATAACAATGAAGATGTCATGAGACTCAGCATTAAGCTGAAATTTTTGAAACGCAGGTTATGAGCTGACTATAGCATTGTTTCCACAGCAGGTAGAATTCACGCATCGAGTGATTTTGTAAAATGGTGTAAGAGTGTTTTGATCAGTGGTCTAATTCTGAATCACTGGTGGTATTTCTAGACTTTGAGGGCGAGGATGCCCATGTCGATCAGTTTGCCATGGTGATTAACCATCATCGCCCAGGTTTATGAGACCATGTTGGAACCTACGGACTCCTTCTGACTCTGGTCTCCTGTCATCAGAAATGCCACAAATTTACCAAAAGTGCCAAGTCACCGGACCCACGGGGTTAGTTCATTTAGAAAACAGAACTGGATTTCCTACCAAGATCCAGAAAAACGTTGAAAACATAAAACAGTAAAAATCTGTGGCGTGTTTGCAAAAAATGAAAACTCTAATAACCCTGATCTAAACCAGACTGTTTTCCTCCTGGCTCCCTCCCTTTTTCCCTTAATTAAGCTAACTGGAAAGGAAAGGCTTTCATCAGACCAAAACGGCAATCTCCCTACCCTAATCTCTAGGACAAAACAGAGAATCTGGTCTGGAATTGAATTTGAAATATTAAAGAAAAATGACTGCCAGCTTAATGCTGTCACTGTTCTGTGTTTATTTTTCTTTCTTTTATGTCTGATGTCAAGGAGAAAATAATGTCATCTGCTGGAAATGTGAGCATGTTTGCATTTTGAGATAATTAGAATTAATGTTGGAGGGCCAAACTAACACCAAACAATCCTGTGCTTCCCGTGTGTGTAAAACATTTTGTAATGACT
The DNA here is from genome assembly GCF_963924675.1 of Phocoena phocoena. NCBI lineage: Eukaryota > Metazoa > Chordata > Mammalia > Artiodactyla > Phocoenidae > Phocoena > Phocoena phocoena. The sequence goes on from NC_089227.1 coordinate 11,539,938, forward strand.
TTCACTTAATCTGGGAGCCTGGCAGGCTGCCACAAACCACCTAGATCCAAACAGCAGAGTTTCTTTCTCAAAAAGAAAAAAAACGTATATGCTGGAAGTTAGAGATCAGAACATCAGGAAAACAGAGCTCTACAAATCCCTTTATCCATTTGGGTTTTTCCTCCATCTCTTTCCTTCTTTTCCAGCTCGGATGGCAGTGCTTCTAGCGCTTTTAGCGATGATCGTTCATCTCACAGCTAGTGGAAAGGCAGGACTTTTAGAGGAAGGGGCACAAATGAATTTTCCTTCAGGAGCTGTAAACTCTGGGAACCTGGTACTGAGCCTTCATCTGGGAGATTCATTGAGAGAGGCGCAAACACGATGGTCATTTGTGTGGGGAAGACGGTAGTTGACAGGACGTTTGACTTTTCGATAGACTGTTTTGCCAACTGTACACACAATGTGAATCATGCATTAAAAAAATCTCCTGCTTAAAATCTTTCAGTAGCCTCTCAACACTCAGAGGGTAATTCCAGACTCCTAAACCCCTTGGCATGAGGCCCAAGGCTTTTCTTGCAATAGGTCATCTTTCATGGCCTGGTTTCTTTTCCCTGCTGCCCATCCCACATACCACAGGTCACAGATATCAAATGCTTTGCAGTGCCCTGTTCTCATTGTGCTGGCCCACGGACACACGCTTCCCTCCATTTGGAAACTCCTATTATCCTTCATGCATAACCAAACACTTAGCATCTAGTGTTGGTGTTCAATATTTTTATTGAATGAATTCCAAAATTCAGCTCCAATGTCATTTCCTCTGACTCCCCAGGATGGAATAAGGAGTCTATTCTCTGTGGGTCCACAATTCCTTGAATGTGCTTTTGGTACAGTGGGTCACAGCCAGGTGTGATTTTGCCTCCCAGGAACAGTTGATAACATCTGGAGACACTTTTGGTCAGTACACTGGGGGGACACTACTGGCATCTACTGGGTGGAAGTTAAGGATATTGGTGAACCTTCCATGCTACACAGGACAGTCCTCTACAACGAAGAAATATCTGACGCAAGGTATTAATAATGCCAAGGTTGAGAAACCCTGTTTAGCATCTCATCTTTTGAGATAGTCACCTTAGGGACATCTGTTTACTCTATGAGACAGTAAGCCCGTTGACATCAAGGACTATATCTTAATTACCTTTGCATCCCCATTATCCTTCACAATGTTGGGCATGTACAGACGCTCAATGAGAGTTGAATGAAACGGATAATGGAAGAAAGGAATGATGCATTGCAGACGTATTCAGTAGTGATCATTCTCTAAGGAATTATGAAAAATAAAGATATGGCTTGTTCCTAGACATGACAAACTGAAAGAGAAGCTCAAAGAAGTTGCCCAGTTTCCAGGAAGTGGCATCTCTCCACTTTTTCCACTTCAAAGGGATTGCTTTCTAATGATGCATAACCAGCAGCGCCATGTTGGAAAGTACCTTCTGCCTTGGGAGAAGTAGCTTCTACCTCATTGCCCTTTTCTTAGCTCCTAAAATTCATAAAATTCATTTCTTAGCTCCTAAAATTCTATTTTTATGCCAGCTCTCGAAATCATGGTCTCTTTGTGATTGGTGTAGCTACAGCATTTCAGAATGCCCCATAAATAGGCCCCATTTGGGAGCTTTTGGAAGTACTATTTTGATACCTCCTCCGCATACTCACTTGGACTCCAGCCATTTGTCAGGGAAACCATTTGAAAAGGCAATTTGGAAGCCCACCCACATGATCCCAGTAGCTTTTTCTTCTCGCTGATGGTATTAGGCTAAAATTGGTCTGGTTTTGACCTTACCCACCCCTCTGACTAAATAAGTAGACTATGTTTAGAATAAGAACTTGAAGCAAAATGGTCCAACTGTGAAGTCTTTGCTCCTCAGAAAACTTCGCAGGGACCTCCTCTTCACTTTGCAATTCCTCCACAGAATTGTGTTTTGCTTGGAAACACTACAAGCAAATGATGTTCAAAGTTGGTATCTGCCATGATGAAAATGTGAGGGGTACACTTTTCATTTAAAGTTTGTCTTCCCAGGAGGAATACCCTGTTTTGCTGAAACTCTGAGTTGGGATTATCCTTACCAACCGAATAAAAGCATGAACAATTCTGTTTCGATACCCACAAGAATTAAGTGCACTCCACATGGGCAAAACTTTTCTATCTTTCCTTTAGAGAATTCTACCCAATTGTCTTCTTGAAATGTGAATTTATTACATTGAAGACTATGCATTTAACGTAATAAAACAATTTACGAGACTTAATGAATATGTTTCACAATAGCCCTTTGTTTATTTGAAAGCATAACAAACAATTATTACATATTACGATGTGCAAACAAGAGATGGGGATCCAGGGAAGGATAACACAGGAAATTTACATTATCGCCAAGAAACTTTGATTGGGACCCCGGGAAGCGTAGAGGCAAAAGGCCTTCAGAGAGAATTTGACAGTGAATGGTTGACAGATGTTATTTCAGCGGCAGAGAAATGAGGAATTCGGGAAATGAGGAAAATAGAAATGTAAATTTCTTATAGATGCTTCATTAAAGAAGAGGAAGAGATCAATGTTTCTTCATACCCTCTTCCAGACCCTCGTGTAGCTTTGTTTCTCTAGTTCGGTATCCTCCAAGCTGGACTGGTTTATCATGTGTCATCTCCGTTCTCTGATATCATCATCTTCTAGGGGACAGAAGACGTATTGCTCAATGCCGGATCTCTGTAGTGGATATCACGGCGTTCGCTACAGAGATTTCAGTGGACCTTACTTGAAGAGAAAGTGATAACTACCCATGATGCCTTACATACACTGGGCAGAAGTGCTCACATTAATAACATAAAAAAGGAAACAAGACATCAGAGAGTGTGCTATTCAGGTTCCCCCCGGTATCCGAAAGTAGAGTGTTCCTGTGAAACCTTCCGTAAGCCGAAATGATAAAGCGAAGAAGCAGTTACTTTAGGACACATCTTGCTAAGGGCTGCACAAAATAAATTGAGATAAAGCATGGATGCTCACAGGCACAGGTCAAGGTGATGGCGGCTTGATGCTGAGATGCTGAGTGTAGCTCCCGGGGAAGGAGCCTGACAGGGCCGCTCTCACTGCTCAGAGCGTCTGCTGCCTCTCTAACGACTAGATGCAGAACAAACCCTGATGCTATTTTCGCTTTTTGCCTCTTTTCGTAGAAGTGAAACATCCTCTTCAGATTTCTTTCGGTTAGTGAAAGCACGTACCAACGTGGGTCTTTCGTAAAAAGGGGGTGCCAGGAGGTGGCACAGTGGATCGTAGGTTTGCAAGAGTCACCCTCCCTCACCATCTGATGCTTCCTTGCACTGTGCCGAAGTCCAATTGCTTTTGTCCTCTTCTGGGCTTATAGAGGATAAAAATGTGCCGTGTGTCCCCACCTTAGGTGGTTTATTCAGTTTTATTCTCCCATGAACATTCCTGAAATGACTAAATTCAAAACAATTTGAAAGCCACCTTAAAAATAAAACTGAAATCCACAAGTCAGTGCCTTCGTCTCTTTCTTCGGGGCCTAATTCACAACTTCTTTAGAGTCTGGAATTTACTCCAAGGCAATTCTGCAAATACTCTGTGCTTAATTGCATCTTGGAGTTTGAGATCAATATTCATGCTCATGAACTGCGTTGAATTTACACATAAATTTTACTTGTCCCATTTACTAATTACTGAGACGGAGTAATGTGGCGGCATCTAAATCTAGGAAAAACATCTCAAGCGCTTTTGCACACGTTTTACATTTAGCATAACCTAAAACACATTTCCCCACAAAACTTTTCCCCTTAACTCTTGAGCCCCTGAGTATTTCAATGGAAACGCAATACTTTTTATCTGGATTCATTTACACTCTCATTCACTCATCAGCATGGTGTTTTGTAAGAGATATTTAATATTCTCCAAGAGCCCTTTTTACTTCTGCACATTTCAAAGTTTTTCCTGTAGGAAACACTGTGTTCCAAGCCATAAATTGAGCCTGAATCCAGAAAACAGGAGTTGGGGGAAGCCGTAAATTCCAAATGAATTCCAAGTGGTACTGAGCTCGATTGCCCATTATCCATATGCTGTGGTTTCCACAACAGGAAGTGAGTAGCAAGGGTGAAGGAGACTGAGCCCCGTGACATTAACTGGGATTCAGCGCTCATGCTTAGCAAAGGGTAACTTGGGGTCTCACTCTCACTTTGTTGATTCTAGGACAGCTTCGTTTTCAAGAAACAGGTGTCACAACCGATGAGTCCTCTCTGGGACTCCAGCCGTCCAGAGTGACTTTCTCCTACGGGAAGGAAAGGGCCAGCATGGTGAGTAAGCTGCCTGTCACAGTGGCCAAAGGACGCTCCCACCCATGACCATGTGCAGCATCATAGTCGACTTTACCCTTCCTGAAACGGATCCAGGCTTAGAGCTGACTCTCCTGTCACATTTCTTTTGATCAAAAGTGTTCGAAATCAATTCTAGTGAGCTCTTTTAAAAATAAGTGTATTGGAAAGATACCACGCCTCCCTTGAAATTCAAGGAAAAGCTGAAAACGCAGCTCCTTAAGATGTGGCCAAAGGGACAGTGTAAGGAAGCTGCTAGGAGCCCAGGTGTTGGGCTGAACCCTGCAGGCCTGTAAGCCCTGTACTTGCCCAGCCTCAAGACAGAAGAAAGAGCCCAGTGACGGCGACAGAGACGTCAATGGTTTAATTCATATGGGGATCTTACATGTGTGAAGCAAGGTCCTGGAGGGATGCCCCACCTGTGTGGCAGACATTGGGCAGGACGTGGCATCAGTCTTCGCTACCTGGGGGAGGGAGAAGTTACCAGGTACAGAGGGCATTGATGCCGGGTTGGCTCATCGGTTACCAGGGAAACCAGCAGAGGGACAAACCCCTTTGATAAACCATCATAGTAGCGCTAGTTCTGATCTAAGGATTAGAAGGATCACTAGCTGGGCCAGGGGCAAGTCTGTAGACATTTATTGATTAGGTTCTATTCATAAGAGGGAAGGTCAGTCATGTGAGTAGGGTGTGGGTGAGGCAGGGACTGGTCCAGCAGGAGATGTACAGAGAGCAAGAGAACAGCCGTCCTGAGTGGCCTGACCGTACACCAAGGCTATAGGTGGATGGGGCAAATCACACAACATGAAATACATCCGAGCAGATGCCCAGATGGTATCTAGTGGTTCTATTCTAAACTAATCATTCCACAAGTGACCACCCTTCCGGCTGACTAATCTCTGGTTTGTTCCTTTTCTTCTTTTCTTCAATATGGAGATTGTGGCTTCCTTATGTTCTTTGGTTTAAAAAATTACGTTATTCTTATAATTGATGATTTGTCTGTAGAATTGACTATGTTATTATCACCTTCAGATTTAACATTAAAAATTTGCTATTGCCTTCTGTATCTAATCTGTTCATGGCTTCTCTTGAGACTTTGGGTTCCTAATATGATGAAACTATTTCTGTAACTGATTCACACTGTCCGTTAAGAACAAGCCTCAGTATAGCACAATTTGAGTCTCCAAATTCCCTCCCAGTCCAAATGCTTGTAATTGTTGGACTTTTCTTAGTGACAAGCGTGCCCCAAGGCCTGAGAAGCCTGGTTCAAAACAGATCAGTTAGTTTTCCTCTTTTAATTATTTACTTTTCAGTCAAAACCAACTGTTGAATTATTGGATCAATCAGTATACTTCCCCAAATGTATATGCGCATGAAGCTAGCACATCATTATTAGATAATTAGATACAGCCATACATTTATATATATATATATATATATTTTTTTTTTTTTTTTTTTTTTTTTTTTTTTTTGCGGTACGCGGGCCTCTCACTGTTGTGGCCTCTCCCGTTGTGTAGCACAGGCTCCGGATGCGCAGGCTCAGCGGTCATGGCTCACGGGCCCAGCCGCTCCGTGGCATGTGGGATCTTCCCGGACCGGGGCACGAACCCGCGTCCCCTGTATCAGCAGGCGGACTCTCAACCACTGTGCCACCAGGGAAGCCCCATACATTTATATTTTTATAAAATTAATGAGAACCACTAAAAATTTGATGATAGAAAATTAATAGTCTGTTTTGAATGACTTCAATCCATGCATTTTAAACGTGATAAATTTTTGCTGGGACTTCCAGGTGGCCAGTGATACTGAAGGCTCAGATTCAAGGGTTGGTAATGAGAGAACGCAGAGACTCTAAAAGGCTCCTTGACTATAAGACAAGAGAATCCACGCATCTGCTCATCAGTCACATTGGCTTCCCAGCCTCCCTAGGTAACGTTTACTCCTAGCAACCTCAGTCCTTGTAAAAAATCTTATCCTCCATCTAAAAAGCAGATCTATTCAAGGGCTGCAAATAAAAGACAGCCTTATTAAAGGCTTTTCTGTTGTGCTTGCTAACAGGACTCCAAAGTGTTCATCCTTGGAAGTCATCACGTCCACGTTCTTAGGGTTGAAAAATCAGAGAAGTAACTAATGTATTCTTTCTCTTCTCTCTGACTTTACTGGGTCAAGAGAAAAACCTGTAAACAGAGCTTGCTTTAATCATCTGCCAAACACATGGATCCAAGGTTTTCCCCCAAGGGGAGGAGATCTTAGAGGCAGTCCTAGGGAATAACTTTACCCATAAGAAGCAAAACATAGACTTAAGCAAGCACCTTCTCCTTAGGTGGACACAGGTTCAAAATTTTAAATATCTAGGAAGACGATATTCTTAAGGGAATAAGCATTAAGGATAAAGGTATGTGTTAGTGGTAGAGAGCATTGAGGCAATATAATATAATATAATGTAAAATAATATTTCATCTATTCTCAATATGGGACCACACACTTCCACAAATTAACCTGGGTCTGAAAGAAAGTGATCTCTGTGGTCAAATGAGAATTTGAATTTAAAATGCTTTAAAATGTGTTCCTCACCAATTACAACTTTTTGCACAGAAGGTCAAGAAATATATTATGGTTCAAAAATATCTATTGTAGGGCTTCCCTGGTGACGCAATGGTTGGGAGTCCGCCTGCCGATGCAGGGAACACGGGTTCGTACCCCGGTCCAGGAAGATCCCACATGTCGCGGAGCAGCTGGACCCGTGAGCCATGGCCGCTGAGCCTGCGCGTCCGGAGCTTGTGCTCCGCAATGGGAGAGGCCACAACAGTGAGAGGCCCGCGTACCGCAAAAAAAAAAAAAAAAAACCTATTGTAAAACTATCTTTAAAAAAAACTATCTTAAAACCATAAGGTGAAAGGATCTTTCAAGATATAGCTGCACAACGCTGGTTTCACAAATGAGAGAGATAAGGACTTAGAGAATGAATTTTTCAAAATGGCATAACCGTTATATGGCAGATTTCAGAGCAGAATTGGATTTCATGACTTCCCATATTCTTTTAATTTTATTTTTTATTGAAATATAGTTGATTTACAATGTTGCGTTAGTTTCCCATATACAGTAAAGTGATTCATTTATATATATATTCTTTTTCAGATTCTTTTCCCTTATAGGTTATTACAAGATATTGAGTATACTTCCCTGTGCTATACAGTAGGCCCTGTTGGTTTTTTTATACATAGTAGTGTGTATATGTTAATCCCAAATTCCTAATTTATTCCCCCACTGCCAATAGTCTTCTCCAGTTTGATTGGGGTTAATGTATGAATTCTGATTTAAGGACTTATAAAAATTATTTACAATTCCACCATCAAGTGCTGTCTGTACTCTCTTTGTACTGAGATCTCACAGAGATTAGGAAGAAGAGTAACAGAATTTATGCCCTAAATAATGTGTGACCTGAATAACAATATGAATATCAGGATCCATCACCCTTTGAAAATGTCAATTCAAGTAAAATATTTTTCATAAAATGTTATCAATGACTTTTTTTTTTTTTTTGCTGTACGCAGGCCGCTCACTGTTGTGGCCTCTCCTGTTGCGGAACACAGGCTCCGGACACGCAGGCTTAGCAGCCATGGCTCACGGGCCCAGCCGCTCTGCAGCATGTGGGATCTTCCCGGACCGGGGCACGAACCCCGCGTTCCCCGCCTAAGCAGGCTGACTCTCAACCACTGCGCCACCAGGGAAGCCCTCAATGACTTTTAAAAAATAGAGTTTTATGTTTACTTCCACTTGAATACAAAGAATAATTCAACATTTGTGGGGCTAACGTTGAAAAAAAGAAGGCCTTTGTTCAGTCTCAGTTTCTTTACCTGTATTATGGGGAAAATAATTCTTAATTTGTCATGAGCAATATGGGAGTTCCATGAGATAATGTGTGCAAGGCATCTAGAATTGTGCCTGGCACATAGTATGTATTCAGCAAACGCTGGTTTCCTTGAGGAATATTAAACTCCTTCTAATATCTATGACTTGACTACTTCAAATCTTTTTTGAATAAAACAGGGCATAACTGCTGGTGGGAATGTGAATTGGTTCAGCCACTATGGAGAACAGTATGGAGGTTCCTTAAAAAACTACAAATAGAATTACCATATGACCCAGCAATCCCACTACTGGGCATATACCCTGAGAAAACCAAAATTCAAAAAGAGTCATGTACCAAAATGTTCATTGCAGCTCTATTTACAATAGCCCAGAGATGGAAACAACCTAAGCGCCCATCATCGGATGAATGGATAAAGAAGATGTGGCACATATATACAATGGAATATTACTCAGCCTTAAAAAGAAATGAAATTGAGCTATTTGTAATGAGATGGATAGACCTAGAGTCTGTCATTCAGAGTGAAGTAAGTCAGAAAGCAAAAGACAAATACCGTATGCTAACACATATATGTGGAATTTAAGGGAAAAAAATGTCATGAAGCACCTAGGGGTAAGACAGGAATAAAGACGCAGACCTACTGGAGAACGGACTTGAGGATATGGGGAGGGGGAAGGGTGAGCTTTGACAGGGTGAGAGAGAGTCATGGACATATACACACTAACAAACGTAGTAAGGTAAATAGCTAAGGGGAAGCAGCCGCAAGGCACAAGATATTAGCTCGGTGCTTTGTGACAGCCTGGAGGGGTGGGATAGGGAGAGTGGGAGGGAGGGAGATGCAAGAGGGAAGACATATGGGAACATATGTGTATGTATAACTGATTCACTTTGTTGTAAAGCAGAAACTAACACACCATTGTAAAGCAATTATACCCCAATAAAGATGTTTAAAAAAAAAAAAAACAGGGCATAAATTCATTGATACACAAAGAGAGCTGGAATGAATTCTACAATTGTTGGTTGAAAATATGCATTTAGTTACTTTTACTTGTCTTTGGCTGTGTCAACATGGCCACCCGACTTCAGATCTCCAGCCCTTTGTGTGCTGGCCTTTTATGAGGTTGGCTTGCAGGTATGTTGGGGAACAAAGAACCCAAATTCACCTCGTTAGTTGGTCCTTCATATACTCATTGTACCGGGTTGAAGGGTGTCTTCCACTCAAGATCTTATTTGGAAATAGGGTCTTTGCAGATGTCAAGTTAAGATGAGGTCATACTGCATTAGTTTTGGACCTAAATCCAATATGACTCTGTCCGCATAAGAAGAGAAGACAGAGACACAGAAGGAGGATTGCACACGTGAAGGTGGAGACAGAGATTGGAGTTATGATGCCATAAGCCAAGGAATGAATAACAAGGATGGCTGGCAACCACCAAGCAGTGCAAGAAAGAGTCCTCCCCTAAAGTCTTCAGAGAGAGCATGGCCTTGCAGACTCCTCGATTTCAGATTTAAGTCTCCAGAACCATGAAATAACGCATTTCTATGGTTTTAAACCATCCAATTTGTGGTAATTTGTTTCGGCAGGGAAATGAACACACTTGCTCATACAAATTCATGGGTGTTTGGCAACGATTATGCAGACCATCCTCTGCACTGGACCAGTGAGATTTGTATTCCCTTAGTAATCCTCATTTGTGCCCAAATATGGGACTTGGATTTGTGTCATCTACACCATTCCTGTTATTTCCTTCAGAGAGAGAATGTTGAGCGATGAGGTCACCTCTGGTGTCTTTTCCAAGGAGTCCAGACTAATTTTCTCCCTTTGAATCTCAGCACTCAGGCTTTCCCTGAGATAAGTTTCCAGTTCTCATGAAGCAGAAAACTGCAAAATCCAGAAGGCCTTGGAGAGATATCATTAATGTGCAAATCTCTGACAACTGACAAGTTCAGGCAAGAAAATATTTTTGGTGAACTGACCTTGTGGATATTAAAGTGGGTTTCAGGATTTGGAACTTCCCTATTTGAGCTTCCCCCTTGACCATCTTCTATAGCGATTGCACAAGACTTGACGTGAAAAGCAGGCTTCTTTTCACCCAAGCATTTTGTTTCCGCAGGATTTTTCAGTTCATGTCAAATTAAGCATGTGTGTTCAGACTTAGGTAAGGGTCTGACTTCATTCAGACAGTGTTACATGGGAACACAAAGGGCGGGGTATGAAAATATAAATAAATCTCCTCAGAACTTACTGGAAGCAAAGGAAGGATACATACAAACATACATAAATTCGAATCCATGTTTCTCATTGGACTCTTTTATTCCAGTTTTCACTGTATTAATAGACTATTGCAATAATCTTCAAATTGGGCCTCTATAGCTTTTCTCAGCCAAACTGTACTTTTGACAAACAAATCTGCATACAGCCCAGGGCTGGAATGGAAGATAGGAAAATGAAGAAAGGCTAGACTTCTGTCTTTGAGGACTCATGTTTCTGCAAAAACCAGGTGCACACAACTTAGGATAAACTATAAATGTAAAAGGACTATGGCTATAGAGAAAAAGATCACATAATTTTTCTTGACAGGGTCAGTCTTCAAGGGCAAATGAAAGAATATTTGAACTGGTCTTAGGAAGTGAGCAGGTGTGAGAAAGAGAAAGAAACGGGGAGAGAGAGAGAGAGAGAGAGAGAGAGAGAGAGAGAGAGAACCAAGCCTCTTAAATCCATGTACCTTCCTGGAAGCTCTGTGTCAGACTAGATTAATCTACCTGCTGCTGCATGGCTCAACCCATGTCATCCCCCGGCTTGTGAAACATCATTGTCTGCCCTGACTCTGACTCGCCACCCCATTGCTTCTGCAGTGCAGTCATGACACCTCAGCTGGAATTTAAGACCTCGCACCATCACATCTCAGTTGTATTCCTGTTACACCCATACCCCACCCTCTCCTTTGCTCAGGACTTTGCCTCTATGGCTCCAGGTTCACCCGTTCCTTCCCCATTCTCATCCCCACTGCTAGTGTTTCAAAAACCAGCTGGGCATCACCTCCTTCAGGAAGTCTCCCTTCTTTCCTTCCGGTAGAGGTGTTCTTCGGGTTTCCAGATTCCCAAAGCACTTCATCTAACCCTCTCCCACGATATGTGTGACAGGTTGTGTTCTATTTCGCACATATTCACTGCTCTCACAACTGCACCCATCCCTGTGTCCCCTCCCTGGTGCCCCATTGACATGAGATACGGCTGGTGACTTCCTCAGACCCTTGGAATGTGAGAGGGAGTTGATCTCAGGAGGTCTTGGCCTGCAGCGGCTTGAAGCAGGATTTTGGTTCCCGGCCAAAGATTGAAGCCAGGCCACGGCAGTGAGAGCACTGAATCCTTGTCACTAGAGCACCAGGGACCCGTGGCCAGTGACAAGGCCCCTGGCCCGTTGACTTTGTAGAAATGAATTCCCACAAAGAAACGGAAAGTAGTGAAACAAGTAAAGTGTTTATTAGGAGGAAAAAGTACGTGTGAACAGGCACACATGGGCCAGCTCAGAGAGAGAGAGTTGCGCCCTTGTGGTAGTTTGAATCACTTATATGGGGCATTTCTCCCAGGTTTCCTCTGGCCAATCATCTTGCTTGGCCTGGTTCTGAGTCCGTATTTGGTTTATCTCAGCATCCTCCCACGTGCGCACGCACATCTCTTAGCCAAGATGGATTCCTGCAAAGAGGCCTACGGGTAGGTTGACATCACTCCCTTTTGACCTCCAAGGAGCATTTCTGTGCATATGTAGTCGGGAAGGTCTCCTTGACCTCAACAATGAGGATTATGTGGTCTCTATCTTTTATCTGGGCAGGGCCCAGCCTCTCCTGTTATCCTCCTGCTATTATCTTCATCTTGGAGCATCTGTCCACAGGGGACAGACACCAGAGGCTCAGCCTGGGGCCCATCTATCTCCTGCCTCAGAGTGACATGCCACTTCTGTGCAGAAGCTTTACAGGCGTCCACATGGTGTGTCCACGGGACCATGTCTCAGAAGGGGCTGCTCCTTCTGCATGATTCCAGGAATGTTGGCAGCCTATGGACCCAAAACATGGCAGATCCATAAAGGACTTCCCCACACAGAAACGCATGAGAGCCACTGAGAGACTGTGGTTATATTATCACAGTGTAGTCTCTCAAAAGATGATTTCTACAACAGGTTTCATATTCTGCCTTACACGACCAATGTTTGTATAGGTGCCTTTTCTTCCCTATTAGAGCGTGAGCTCCCTGTAGAATCCGTGTGTGATCCATTTTTGGGTTATCGCTCTCATCACGGTGCCTGCCATTCAGTAGTTGCTCATTGACTCATTTAGCAGACGAGTGAGTGACTGTAGGAAGTATGTGCGTGTGATGTATGAGTGTGCGGGGCTAGGGGTGGGAGGGCTGTGAAGATGAGAAGAACCAGCCCATTTTCTAGTTCAAGTTAGTCCTGACTCTTTATCATTAAGGCTTCCTGCCCTGCTGGGCTATATTATCAATTAGTCAGTTGGAAGTTTAGTTTTCATTTAGAGATTTGGTTTATAGTCTTCAAGACAAAGAGCAGAATTTATTTTGAGAGGGTAGACTCTGAAAAGGGTATAACCAAAACATTAGATTAACAGAGTGATATTTTAGGATAAAGGTATGTTAATATCATAACCTGATATGATCAAAATAACAGATGTGGTGAAGATTATGAAGCGCAGTCTAACTTTCAGGTCTCTTTGATGATACCTGGGAAGTTACAAAAGGCAGATGCGATAGAAGTTTCACTAGGTCTCCTTGGAAGGATAACATGGAGCAGTGCATCTTCAATTTTAATGTGTTTGATAAAATGCAGATTCTCATAGGGTAGGTTAATGGGGAGGCATTGAGGTAACACGTTTCTAACGGGCTCTCAGATACTGATCCTTGGATCACCCTTTGAGTAGCAAAGTGTTGAAGGCTTTGGGATTGAGTCAGCCATGGAACACTATGCTTGATACCTTCTAGCAAAAAGAAAAGTAGGCACAGTGAGTCCCAATGCCTGATGGGAGTTTGGGACTCGACTAACCTTTACAGCATTTGGGAAAGTCTGTACTCTGCACTTTTCTGAAAGTCAGAAAGGAAGCATTTTTTATGTGCCCCACAGTGGACGTCATAGCCAAGAAGTTTAAAGTACCAGGACTGGAGACAGTGTCTTGGGTTCAAAGTTCAGCTTTTCAATCTAATGGCTGGGTGACCTTGAGCAGTTTCTTAACTTCTCTGAGCCTGCATTTCCTAGTTTATAAAAAGAGAGAATGTCAGAATGTAGCCCAGGTACCGGAGGGGATTGAGCCCTCCATGGCAGCAGGATTAAGATATTAAAAGAGGTCTCTTCTCACCATAGTTTTGACTTGGGTGTGAATTCTAGAGATATCATATACCAAAGGGGATATCAGGGTGAGTCCCATTTGCAAAATTTACAGAAACTTTTTGTAAAATGGTTACATGATATTTAACTTCTTTCACTGACTTCAAATAAAATAAGAATTGAGAAGAAGGAAGGATTTGAGAAAAGATTTCTTTGTAAAGAGCTGTTGCAGTGTCCCTTCCTGGAGGGTATGAGGTATAGGGATGGGTGCTGCCTCTTCATCAGCCCAGTGAGGGGCTTTCATGGACCAGCTGGAGAGCTTGCATCTGGGAGACATGGAGGACTTGAGTTTGATAACTAGAACACTGTCAGCCTGTCATGACAAGATGTAAGTTGCTGGAGTGAAATTTGCTGGTGATCCTAGCACTTGTTGGGTCAGGGGACACTTGTTCATTTCTTATGGAGCAGAGCAGGGAGAGAGAGAGAGAGACAGAGACAGAGAGAGCGCAAGGCCAGGCATGTGGCTGTCTTGGGAGCCGTCCATAAGAAAGTGAAGGAACCCAACAGTAGGAAGCTGAAGGTTAACATGAGATCCATAGGGGTTTTCCACTTGGAATGGAATGTTTCTTTCAGGATCAAGGTAATCAGCATAAATAAAGTCCTTGGTGGTGGAAACTCCAAAGAACGAGGAAAGTGTCAACAAGGGAAAGCATAATCCTTATTCATCTGCCAGACCCAAGGGTACAAGGTCAATAAGGCTTTCATTTCTTCTTTCCATTCAATCATCTGTCTGTTCTGACCCGATCAGAAAACATCTAGCAAGTGCAGGGTCAGCGGAGAGGCAAATGTCAGTAAGAAAAGAAAGAAGTGCTTACCATCTTCCTTGAGACTGCAGCTCTCAAGACTAAGGAGGAAATAGAGGACATTGAAAACTTTGGTGTTTTGATTAATTCTTGGTCTGGACATTCTGACTTCAGAATCAAGACTTTTACAGTTATCATTTAAGATCTACTGCATGTCTATTTTCTAAGCAGAAAATTCTTGGGCCACCTCAAGTTTTCATCTAGGGGCAATGGAGGGTAACCTCTTTAAATAATTGTAATGAAATAATGTCAGATGAATAACAATATTAACATAATATTAAATTGTATGTCAAGTCCATGACACTTGGGCGTATTCAAATACAAGTTAAATCCATTTTGGCAGCAGAATTAAAGACCCACTCACGACAACAGCAAGGTTTACCACGTGGAGGGGGGCACCTGGTAAAGGAAGAAGGAAACTAGAAAACCTACTGAAGAGGGGGTTTGAACCACGTGGTGCCCCTTGGAAGCAGGTGTCTTGAGGGACTGGGAAGTCTCTGGATTTATAGAGCACCAGCTCAGGAAAAAAGCAGATGGCTTTCACCCAAAGGAGGACCTCAAGGCAGCACCAGTGATATTCTCATTACCACTGTAAATGTTAGCTAAGCCTCAGCTGTCTGTATTCCTGCTCCCCTTTCCAACGTTAGGAGAGGGAATGCGGAAGAAGGAAGTCTCGCCAAAATCTGAGAGTAAAGCATTGTCTGAATTCCACATTCGTGACGCAATTCCAACAGTAGTTTTAATTGCTCGTTCAGGTAACACTGGGCAAGTCAACGAGGGAATGATTGAAGTACAGAGGAAATGTTTCCTGAGTTACCTGGAAAATCCTAATCCGAATTCCTTCCGTCCTCACTCTGCCCAGAGTGGCAGCAGGTAAGCCAGGCTTCCTTCCCAACTTCCTGCCTCACTTCCTGTCATTTCCAGAGAGCTGCTCAATTCTGATGTCTTTCTTAGAATGATCTTACTTCCTGGCTCTATTCTCCCCAGACAACTTTTTCTTCTCACTTTGATTAGGGAGAAGAAGAAGTAGGGTTTTATGGGGTCAAAAAATGCAGGGAGTTCTGACCTGACACAAGAGAAAAGAGAAAAGAAATCTGCTGAAGCTGCTAAGAGTAAGGCACTTCAGATTCTTTCACACTCTTCCTGACCACTGAGGTGGGTGGTAGAATCTTACACTTTAAAATGCATGACCATTGCAAATCTATTGCATCTGTGTGTCCCAGCACCAGTGTCATGTGCAGGCTGGCTCCTCACAGAGCACATTGTGGTAGGAAGAACACAAGCTTTGGGGTAGGACAAGCTCAAGCTCGAATTCCGGCTCTGACAGCTGTTGGAGTTTGCACATTCACGCACTCAGTCATTGATTACCACAATACCCTTTCCTAAAGCACCTTCCGTGTGTGGAGTGATGGGGAGACGCTGGGGCCACATGGCTCCAAGAGATGAGTGCCTGCCCTCTAGCAATTCTTAGCGTAGTAGGGGAGATGGCCATTGTGACAGATAGAGTACAGTGTGACTAGCACACAGATGGAGATACGTGGAGGTCTTCCTGCTACCCACTTGCGGACGGAACACCACTCACTGAGGCAGAAGTAGAGAATGAATGAGAATTTAATGGCTGGACATTGGCTGAGTGGAGGATACTAGGTGTGTGTTAATTCCCAGAGGATTGGAAAGACATTGTGCATGTACACCCCTGGCACAGAGTGGTAGTGGGAAGAGGTTGGATGTAGGGATGGAAAGGCAAACATGGGCAAGGTCATGGGATCATGGAATGCCCTATAAACCATGCTAAAGAATTTATATTTTATCCTACATACAATAAGAACCACTAAAGAGTTTTATGCCAGGGAAAACCGTGATCATATTTATATTTTAGAAATATTTATCTGAAGGAAGTATTTGAAGGGAGAGATTGAAGCCATGAGGAAAGTTAGGATATTATTGCAACTGTTCAGGTGAAAAAAAAATTTTTTTCTGAACTCAAGTGGGAATGGAGAGGAAATGTCTGAAGTTGAGTTCCCAAAGTAGCAGACCTGAAGGTAAGGTTTTGAGTGCGTGTGGTTCATTTGGAAGAGTACAGAAATAGAGGGGTAAAGCCTGGGAAGTGGCAGAAAGAAGGAAGCCAAGAAAGGCTGCCCAAATGATCAGATTACCTCTCTGGGGTTGAGGCTGAATTTACCCGGGAATCTGTACAGAGTGTACTAATAGTTGCCCCATCCGAGGGGTGGGGAAGAGGGGGTGTTCATCCACTAACTTCTGTCCATCATTGGTTAGGAACCTCTCCTAAGGGCGTTAGCTCTTTGACGCACTAGGCCTGCTTTACACACATGCAGAGAAGTAGGAAACAAGCTTGACATTCTATCCCAAATGCCAGCAAGACGAACCTAGTATTTATCTAGAAAAATAAACAAATAAAAGAATAGGCAAGAAAATGTTGAAAAAGAAAGAGAACTGTTTAGGAATTTACCTACCAGTTACAATCTGCATTGTGCTTTCAAAAATTACAGAGAAAGTAGTGTGATTCTCATGTATAAGGTGATAGTCGGAAGAATGAAATGGAAACATGGGAGTTAACAACATGGGAAAATGTCCTTAAAATGAAATTCAATTTTTAAAAAATTGGTCTTCTAAGTCTATCATCAAAAAGAACACAAATAACAAATGCTGGAGAGGATGTGGAGAAAGGAGAACCCTAGTACATTGTTGGTGGGAATGTAAATTGGCGCAGCCACTGTGGAAAACAGTATGGAGGTTTCTAAAAAAAACCAAAACTACGACTACCATATGATCCAGCAATTCCACTCCTGGGTATTTATCCAAAAAACACTAATTTGAAAAGATACGTGCACCTCCATCTCATAGCAGCATTTATTTACAATAGCCAACATATGGAATCAACCTAAGTGTCCATCAACAGATGAATGGATGATGTGGTATATAGAGAGAGAATGGAATATTACTCAGCCATAAAAAGCATTAAATTTTGCCATTTGCAGCAATGGATAGACTTGGAAGGCATTATGCTTAAGGGAATAATTCAGACAGAGAACGACAAATACTGTATCATATCACTTATATGTGGACTCTAAAACATACAACAAACTAGTGAATATAACAAAAAAGAAGCAGACCCACAAATATAGAGAACAAACTGGTGTTGCCAGTGGGGAGAGAGGGGGAAAGGGGCAGTATACAGGTAGGGGATTAAGAGGTAGAAGCTATAATGTATACAGTAAGCTATAAGGATATACTGTACAACATGGGGACAATAGCTAATATTTTATAATAACTCTCAATGGAGTATAACCTTGAAAAATTGTGAATCACTCTGTCGTATCCCTGTAACATATAATATTGTACAGCAACTATACTTTAATAAAAAAATAATGTCTATTCAAAGGAAAGAAAGAAAACATAAAAAATATTAACAGAAATATCTGTAGTTTGTGGATCGCCCATGAGTTTTCATATTCATCTGCCTATTTGTATTTTGTAAGTTTTCAGCAATGATCGATATGGATTTTAAAATCAAGAAAAGGTCTCGTTTTCAAAAGAAAAAAAAAAAAAAGAAAAGACAAAGAATCCTGCCAGCTCCAGGAGAGCATCCATCTGCCTTTTGGAAAGGCCCTTCCATGAGCTACCTCAAGCTGCTTTGTGCTCTTTTCTCTGTGTGGGCAGAAACAGAATAAAACGCTGATCTTGAGGAAACGCTGGGAGATGCTATCAGAGAGAAATTAAGAAGTAATTTTGAATGGAGATTGGAGGATTTGTCAACAAACTGGAGGGAATCCAGAGAGGAACCGAGGAATAACTGAAGACCTGGGGCTGAAGGCTGGACTTGCGAGTAGAGATGAAAAGAATATGTGTTTAGCTTGGCTAGATTCTAAGGAGAGACTTAGAAACAGCATTGGAGTCCAATCAAACCGCCGTTAACTACTGCCAGGCACATCCTCGTCCTAAGTGACCCTGAAAGGTCAAAACAACCTCTTAAAATTTCCAGTGCTTTTTAGTTCAACCTGAGGTTAGAGACCATATCTTCCACACAGCACAGATTGCTTTTGCATGGATGCCAAGAGCTTGTCTTCGAAGTGCATTAAGGATGCAAATACTGTGGAGAGGAAGTGAGTCTCTAAGGGCAGCTCGAAAGCATCCCCATGACAGAGGATGCTGACGGGGCCAGAATGAGCAGGGGTTCTTCCCAGGTTTGTATGGCACGATGCTCTAATAAAATGGTTTATTCTTCCTGTGGTTCACTTTTCATGCTTGTTTCGTGTTTATCTGGGGAAACAGAGGGCCACTTAGAGTGATGGCAAAAGAGAGAAGCAGAAAGAAACAGAAAAGTGAGGCCAAGTGAGTTCCTGGGAGAGACCCAGGGAGGTGCCCAGAGGGAGAGAGGGGTTGATAACCAGCCAGAAAAATCGTAATTAGATTGGGATAAAGACTTGAGCGGAGAGAACCGGAACAGGCAGCCAGAAGGGAGGGGAATGACAGAGAGGGCCCAGTGATCTGTCCTGGGTTGGGGAACAGTAGGAGGTCTGACTCACTGGTACTAGTCAGACCACTTAAAGGAGAACAGAGATGCATGGCAAGGCAGCACTGTTTATTTTTAATATGGACTTGTATTTTGGTAACAGAAAGGGGAAGAAAAGCAAAAGGGAATTCAGAGTGGAGCTTGGGAACTCCGCACTGAATCTTGAGAACCTCTCAAAGAAAGGCTGTGATCAATGGCCTGTGACTGAGCTGGGGCTGCTCTGTCCTGCTCCTATGGATGAACCTTGACCACAGGGAAGGACACTGTCAGGCATCGTCAGCCGAATGTAGGAAATTTTTGCTTTGGTTGCAGCACTCTGAGGCACTTAAACCCTGACACAAGGGCACGTACTTAGGAGGCTTTTTCGATGGAAGCTTCGCAACCTTGCCTGGCCAACGATCTAGACCGCTCCAGCATTGCACAAAAGCATGCCTTCGTGGTTTCCCTTGCTTCATTCGTGTCCTGCTTGTTTAGGAAAATGTCACTAAGTAATAAAAAAAGTAAACATTTGTACTTATCATTCTAGGGTTTGATTACAAATATTAGGAAAACCTCTTAAAGGAAGAGGTTTAAAAATTCTCAAACTTAAATTGCTTTTTTCACTTAAATAGCAATATTGACATTCACTAGGAAATACTGCCATTTCAAAATGACAAAGATGCACAGTACAAGAAAACAATGTGTCCTGTCCTAGAAAAATACATATTTGTAATATTGGCTCTAAGCCTGGTATACCTAGTCTCTTCATTGACGATGCCCACGTCTAGAGACCAGCTGAATGACTTGCTTACTCTTGGGGGTAAGCTTTTCTGGATTTAAACATGATTCTTTTGAAATACGATGCACTCATACATTTGTAATTAAATAAATATACCCAAATCAGGGATGCGCACTCAGTGATAGGAGTGAAAGACCCAAACCATTTGGGTACCACTCCTGTAGACTACAACGTATGGTGGGGTTTCTTTGAGCACAGCACTAAGGAAGAGGAAAGTTACAGAGAAACCTGGGTTAAGGTTAAGAAGCCTGGGTTGAATTCATTAGAATCACCTTAGGAACGTTTAAAAGATACAGACTCTTGGGATTTATCCCAGCGCTATTAAGTAGGAACTTCATACTGAGACCTAGGAATCTGTATTTTTGCAATCCTTTTGACGTCTAGACCAGGATTGTGAATAGTGGGCTAGAGCACATTGTTTCTGGCCTCTAGTTACTGAATATGTTCTAAGTGTGATTACCAATTTAGCATAAAAAACTACCTCCGTCGGAGCTCAGCATGTCTTTTAGAGGCAACTAAAGTGACCTCTTCCATAATGAATGAGATGATTTCTCCTGACATTTGGATCACCAGTTCTGTCTAATAACTTTGGAATTTACATAGTTGGTTGTACAGTAGATGCAATTCAGACGTCTTCTTGAATAAAGATGCCACAGAGATTCTACTGGCATTTTTCACCCTGTCAAGTTTATTGGGGTGAGTTAATAAGCAAATACGTCCTTTTTTTTTCAGGTGAACGTTACTCTAAATATTTACAAAACATGTAAATATTTCAGCAGCTCTCTTGGGGCCCCAAGCCTGTCGGTTGCTTACTGCATGAAAATGTAGTTGCTGACTTTTCCTGAGTAAATGAATTTTAGGGTATCCTGAGATGTTCTGCGATATGGAAGAAAGGAAGAGAGAGAATGGGAGCAAGGTGGTGGGGGAATGTTGGCCATTGACTCACTGTCACCAACACTGAGTAAGACTCTTGACCTTTGGGTGTCTCAGTGAATGAACACACATGGAAAGAAGCAGTGGGAAAACGTAACATGGTCAAAATGGCCACGAGGCCTCCTGGGTAAATACACGATGATATTGGAGTTGAGAGTTCTTGTGACCTTTTGTGGTTTCTTTAGTCTGGGGAGTCACTATAATTGCAGGAGCCAGCCTTGTCATTTTCACTTTGTGGTGAGTGGGGAGCTCTTTGATGTGTAACTCTGGGATCACTGTGGGAGCTAAGAAAAGAGTAACCCCTCGTCACCCACCCACAGCTCCAGTTGTCTCCGGAATAAGTGGCAGAGAGGCTTCGTGCAGTCAGTTTTTGAAAAATCAGTTCTCTTGTACCCATTTTAAAGGGTGCAGTTGGAAAAGTTTTGACACATGTACACACCTGTGTAACCACCACCTCAGTCAAGATACAGAATCTTCTCTTCACCCCCAAAAGATTCTTTGTGCCCCTTCTCAGGCAGTCTCCCTCTACTCCCAGCTCCAGGCATTTCTTGATAGTCTTCTGCCCAATTGTGTTAGTCAATGGACAAGTGCAGCAACTTTCCCGGGCCTGGGAGTCTGGGAAAAACTACTGGAGTAGAAGGTGCCATCCAGGAGTCGAGGGAACGTAGGTAGGCATAGAGAAGGGAGAAATGAGCACCAGTGTAGATCCCAAGACTAGATACTGAAGCAAGGTTGTCTTCCATCCCACTAACTTTCCTGCTGTAATTTTCCCTGGAGAAGCAGCCTTGCAGGATGTTGGAGGAGATTTACCAAGTTGGAGTAAACATAATCACATGAAGGAAGTGCACCAATTACACAGTGGTGGATTGTGGGTGGAGCTGGGGTGGACCCCAGACACACAGCCCCTACTGGACTGAGGCATGCATTCCTCCAGCTGCTGGACTGCTGCCTGGCTTGGCTCGCAGCCATATCTCTCTCTAGGAACAGCTCTGGGCTGAGGGAGCAGCCCTGCCCATGGCTATTACCTTCCTCCCTGTGGACAGCCTCCAGGTGAGGACTGGTCTGATATGAAGGTACAGCCTCACCCCCTTGCCTCAGTTTGGGACCTCTTGGGAGGGCCATCCCAGCTCCCATGCTCACTGTGGAATCATCTGTGGTCCTGATGCAACTTCACTGTCCTTCACCTCCTTTCTCTGCCCATCCCCTTTGTCCTCACTCCCTTACAGCTGATGCCCGGAGTGCATTCACCCATGTATCGTTAATACTGCTCTCAGATCCTATTTCCGAAGACTCTCAACAATGACACTCGTGTTTATGCAGTGGTCACTGTGCTAGCCCTAGCTTTCCAGAGATCATCTCTCTAAACCTGCTCAATAAGTCTACAACAAAGCTACCCTTAGGATCTGCATTGTAAGGTGAGATATCTGAAATCATCTGTCAAAGTTCACAGATATTAAACCTGCAGTGGAAATGGGGCATGGCAAAGAGCGGTGCTTTGGAGCTCTACCAGGCCAGACTTTGTGAGTTTGCAGGATTTAGGTCCTCCAGGTTGGGGACCCTTTTTGTGGTCACGGGAAATACCCTCCTTCCCCAGCCAGTCTTTGGGAGGTATAAGCGAAGGCAGGATACCTGGGTTTGCCATCATAGAAGAATGGCAAAGAAGCATAGTCTAGTTTTGCATTTTGCAAGAGAGATTTTTGGTCTTGTATTTTTGATGTGAAAATAGTGATTTGAAAATACCTTTTCCCCGCTGTGCTTTGCTTTCTGTCAAGTTCAGTACCACCAAGACCCAAATGAACATTACTTGGCAAGCTGCCAAACTAAACACCTCCCAGCCAAGCGCCTAATAATGGAAAGGAGCATGTGATGGAAAAGATTCTTATGGACGTTTTGTGGAAATAAACTGATGAAGTTGCAAAAACAATCATTTCTTCCTTGCTCCTTAAATCTCAATAAATGAGATTAAATCTACAAGCTCGCTTTTGCTGTGGAGTTGGAAATTTTAATTCCAAATGGTTAGCTTTGACTAGTAACATCTTAAGGGGTTCAAGAAAGCTTGTATCTTTCTTAGGGAAGCTCCTGTATTATAAAAAAAAGTTCCAAAATACAGGACATTTTTCAAAAGTGCATTATAACTAGCTTCATATATATTTGTTAGGGCTTATAAGGTATCTGGGTGCTGTTGTATGAAAATTATAAATAATTTAAAAATTATTCATTCGTACATTTAAAAAAAGTAAAGCCACCCACTTTACCATAAAAACTTCAGGAACCTGCAGTAAAGTTAGTGATATTTGCAAATTCTCTATTCCTTTGACTTAAATGAATCATGTCTTTATTTAAGTCCTCAGAAATGAACGTTTCCAATTGTATATACACATCTATATTTCTCTGTACTGATGTCTCAGACAGATCTTCCTTACTTGGGAGATACATATTTGTGATTATTTACATGAATATCATCTGCATTTAGGTTTTGACAAAGCCAGGAGCATGGTTCATGCCAGCCACCTCCTTTTTCTTTCTGTAGAAATAATGTCTGTTTTACACCCGTGTGTGGACTGACTGGAAATGCATTTATTTTGAAATTAATTAAAGGCAAGGAAATATTTTCAGAAACCTGTCACAAAGGCCTAAAAATGTTAGCCTTTTGCCTTAAAAATAAATAAAAATAAAAATGGACTTTAGGGCTTCCCTGGTGGCGCAGTGGTTGAGAGTCCGCCTGCCGATGCAGGGGACACGGGTTCGTGCCCCCGTCCGGGAAGATCCCACATGTCAGGGAGCGGCAGGGCCTGTGAGCCATGGCCGCTGGGCCTGTGCGTCCGGAGCCTGTGCTCCGCAACGGGAGAGACCACCACAACAGTGAGAGGCCCGCATACCGCCAAAAAAAAAAAAAGGACTGTAAAAAAGGACATTTTCTGAAGACTGCTTTGTTAAAAAGAGAATGGTCAGAAGAAATGAATTTCCAAAGTTTTGCAAGCATGGTCACTGGTGGAGGGGAAATCCTGTCTACTGGACAGACTTCTTTTACTTTTCTCATAACTAAGACGTTTTTCCATTCGAGGAAGGGTGAGGCCAACTCCTTGGAGCTACGTGGAACTTTCATTTATGCACCATGGTGAGTTCAAGGTGCAAAGTCATGAAGGGTAATTCATATTCATAGAGACCTCTTTACTCAGATGGACCTACTGGGGGAAGTCATTAGATATTTGCTGGTGAAAATTTTGCTTAGTTCAATGTTTACATGTAAAGTTCATAAAAATAGCACTACAGATCTGGGTGGGGATGAGTCAGATTCAGAACTAAGAAATTTGTAATCTGTGAGTTTCTAAAGAAATCTTTTGGAGCCAAATGACAAGGAAGTATCACAAGGGTCTCGTTTTCTAGGATTTCACACAATGCCTCTTTTTAAATATTCCACACTGCTTGAATAATACTTATACTCTTTGGTTTTATTTCAGAATTCAGCTTTACCCTGTTTTTCCCCAGGCCATACTGGCCTAATATAATTTAATTCATTTCTTTCAGTCCCCATTCATCATGTGTTCATTCAAGAGATATTTGTTGATTTTCTACTATGTATAGGCCAATGGGGATTCAGTAACAAACTCTTCGGACTTAAGAGCTAAATCAAGAAAATAATTTTTGGTTGTGAGAAGGGCTAGCTAGGAATAAATAATGGTATTAGAGGGAGTAACAGGTGGCAGTTGAAGTAGGAAAGGCTTGTGTTATAGGGTGACAAGGGGTGGCCATATCTAAAGCACAGGAAGGAAGCAGCTGTGCAGAAAGCCGAGGGATGCCTGGCATCCCAGCATGCAGAGGGGACCAGGTGGGAGAGCTCTAAGATGCTTAGGGGTTTGGCATGTTCTGAGAACAGAATGGATCCATTTTAGCTTGAGTGTAGGGAGTGAGATGAGATTGGTAAGAGGCGTAGATTCTCTTCCAGATGCAATGGACACCCTGAAGAGGAGGAGTGATGAGATCTGACTTTCATTAAATCACAGTAAGAATAACAACCAAAAACCCCAACAGTTAAGGGCTTCACATACACCCCTGAAATTTTTGGTCTTCTACTCCTTACAATTTTCTCTTTGTATCAGGGAACTCCTAGATACCCTTATATGTGCTCCTAAGTTTCCAGTTTGTGGCATCTGCTTTCCTCCATCCTGACATTCTCAACACTCACAGAAACCTCCCTGATCATATCATGGCTTCATCCCACTTAGCTCAAGGTGCTCTTGTCACTGGGTTGATAGTATACTTCCCGGAAGAAGCTGTTGCCCTATCATTTTTTCATGCTATCAGCTCTGTAATTGGCTTTATCAGTGTTCCTTTGCTACCTTCCATCAGTGCCCACAAGCAAGAGAAAGGACATACACTCCTTTCACTTGTGTTCAAGTGTGCGAGGGTATGGGAGACAGGTAGGACCGGCTGGCTTGGGAGCCAGCCATGGACGGGGAAATATGATGGAGCGCTATGGCAGCAAGTGTTGAAGAAACCTATCCACAGCAGATTCAATGGTGGCATACACTTCCCAGAATGCAGGAGAGGTAGAATCCAAGAGCACCTGTTTGAGATCTTGCAATTCCAAAACCGACTGTTGAGGATACTCTCAATTTAACTCTTAAGATTTCTAAATCAAAAACTACATCTGAGAAACAGTTTATTCATTTATGTTCCTGGAGTATATTGGGGGAGGGATTTGCAAGTGGTGCTAATAAATGTGCTCAAAGATGTCACCCGGCATGCAGTGATGGTGATGTCGTGGGTTTCCATCTGGGAAGATGGAAGTCCAAGGAAAAGGTGTCAGTTGTATTTGATGGAAGTTCTCAGAATTTGTTGCATTTTGTGGGGTGGGTGAGTCCTATGACTCACCCTTCCTCTCAGGAGTGGGAATCTTTGAATAGTGTCCATCCACACATCATGAATTTAGTCCTGGGTTTGACCAGACTAGAGCTGCCCTGCTTGGCAATCTCCCCCACCCTTCTAAGGGCGGATCTAATTGTAGCAGGAGAAACTCTGTGATTCTCTGTAGCCTTGGAAAAATAGAATGAATAGGGAGTGCTTTGGTTAGAGTTTCCTTAGGAAAAATTATTGTAGGGAATTTGTGGAAAAACACTGCTTTGCAATCTCAGAGCTACGCAAAATATCGGGTAACTAAATACAGAACAGTGTTCACAATCTTGCAGGTCCTGACGTCTGGCTAAAAGTGAGTTCTGGGAGGGGGTGATGTCTTCTCTCTCTCTTTCTTTTCTTCTCTCTCTCTTTTTAATTTTTCTTCCTTGGTCAGCCTTGTAAGCTTAACCACGGATGATTATCCAACAAGAATCTTAATTGTTGTTCTAACACAAGTTCTTACTTAATTTGAAAGAATGTTTGGTGTTAATGAGATCTCCCTCTGAAAAAAATAATAACTGACATGAAAAAGGGGCTGTTTCACAGACTAAAAGAACTCACAGGTGCATCTTTCATGAAATGTTTTACAAAGTTTGTCAAGGTCAAAAGAATGTCACAATCACCCAATGTTCTCAGTATGAATTGTAGAGTAAGTCAGTTCAAGGCTTTTGTGTGGTGGGTTGGAAAATCTTGTTCTTTGTGCCCCCTGAAAGAGAGCTTTATCAATATAAAGAAACTGAAATGGATGTAAAATAAATCTTCTCAACTGTAAGACGTGTAAGCCTTGAAATTCACTTCTAAGTAGAATCATTAAAATATATTCTTTGGTGATACAACTTTTCTTCCATTTTTTAACCTTTCTTCCCTAAGGCAATTAAAAGTAATAAAAATTTGTAGAAAAAAGTGGGGAGGGATACCTGTAATCATTCTCTTTCTTCTTTTCTTTTCTTTATATGTATGTATAGTTGATTCTCCTTATCTGTGGCTGTTATGTTCTATAAAGTACTAAAAACACTGAATTAGGGAATATTGAGCCATTGCTCCTAGGAGAAATGCAAGGTTAGGTTCCTGCAAGTTTCTGGGCACAATATTTTCATCAACTGATCAATATGTAGCCCTGTTTTAAGTGTGTTTCTGTTTAAAGACATCTTATTTCATATACATTATTGGTTTCTGAACATGGAACTCATGGCTAACAACTATAACTTATGACTAAATGAATCTTAATTAACACACATATTACTGCAATTTGGAAAAAAGTTCAGAACCCTGTCACAAAGATTTTATGAAATATGCTGGCCCTTGGCATAGGTTGGTCCTCAAGACTCCTTGGATTCCAAGAAATCTGAAACTCTTTGTAGGCTGGTCAAGCCAACAGAAGTCTTACCTAGTAGAAATCCCTTTTCTTGGAAATTCTTCAGGACTCAGACAGAGGTTGACTAGGATCCTAGCTTCTGGGAATTATTAGGTTATTTGCCTTTGAGAAAGATTGAAAAATAGGAAGTTCCCCTTTATGAAATAATTGTCATGAGGAATCAAGCAACATGCTCTCAGTTTGAGGGGTGTTGATGTAGATTTGCTAAACTTCCTAATTTTACACTTCCTAGAATGTTTCAATTTCCATGAAGAGAGATGACATTTGTATTTCACTCTAGCATTTATGGGTACTTTAAGGAACTAGAAACTGGGAGACAGGGGACTCACAAAAAACTCTTCTCTCCTTTTGACTAGTTTACTTCTGCTTGCTTCCCCCTGCCCCTAATGATAATTTTCATCATCATTTTTCGTCCTCTTAACTCAAAAGAGAACGACTCTTGGCCTTCCTGACAGTGACTCAAAATGAAATGAAATAAAAACATATATCTGACTTTATGCAATCAAGCATAAGATCTTTTCAGCTGAGTTTATTTTACCTGTAATGGATTTCTAAGATAAGCAAACCCAGAAGATACAGGGTGGTCTGGTTGGTGTAAATTACTTGATGCCTTTGTTCTGTTTTCCTCATTGGAATGATCACGATAATGGTAACTATTCTCCCTGATTTATTGGAAAGATGCCACATTCAGGCATGCTGTTTTTAAGAGGCTGCAGAGCTAATAGAGGGGTCACATGGCTCATTTACCTAGAGTACATTGTTGATGCCCTGAGTTGCTGGAGGGACAGCTTGCACTGAATTGATTTGTAACCAGAGTTTCCCTAGACCTCATAAGTTTTGGGCGGCAAATACTTTTGTTACCGAACCAAACTCGGGTCCACTCACTCTTCTTCCTCCCACTTTGAATAAATAGAAGTCAGCAGGACTTTCGTCACCTCTCACTTCCGCTCAGTTCAAGTTTCTGTCTGCACATGTGTGCACATGTCATTTGGAGGCAAACGGAGAGGCTGGGTTCGATCAGTCACTGCGCCAGAGTGTTTCTTCAGTTCCTAGACTGGGAGTGGCAACCGAGTGCAGTTTTCCATATGGACCAAAGTATCATTCTCTCTAAATTCATCTATAGTGCATCCTTATCCCACAACCTGTCACGGTGCAGCTCCTGCCTTCAGTCTGGGTTCTAACTGTTGGACGCCGGCTGCTGAGGATGTACAGTATACAAAAAGCCCACGGTCATGTTCACGAGCTGTGACGATGGCTCATCCATTTACTTACTTTCTCATTACACACCCATCTACTTCCAGATGATCTTCTGTTTCTGTGAACACAGACACACACACACACACACACACACACGCACACACACGCGTATCAGCTTTCTCTGTTTATTTCCTCTGAAGTCACATTGCACAAGCGTGAAAGCTGAAAAAATCCCACTTCCTTACCAGCCCGTTGAAACTTTCCTGACTACAGTCCCAAGTAACCACAATAGGCAATGAGTTAACATTGCAGTTTGGGAGAATTTCCCCACCCTCCTCTCCTGTCAATGAGGCATAAAGTTCCCAGCCAATTTCTCCATCCAACCCTACCATTCCTGGAAACCTCTTTCCAAAGACATCAATGGGAAGATGTGAAAGAGGGGCTTGCCTGAGCATGGAGACAGGGATCTGATATGATCTAGTGGCTCTCCCAGGGGACCAGGAGTGACAAGTTGCTGCCTGGTTTTGAACTTTGTCACTAGCTTCGTATAAGGATGCAAGCCCCTGAGTTCTCCAAACAAAATAAAAATAAAAAATAAAGAGAAGTTACCGTTCTTTTTTGGAAATATTTTGAGCTTGAAAATTTCAAGCATTGGCCTCGTACATAAAAATCCCAGTTGACTTGAGATAAAACTATAAGCCACGATTTCAATAGGAAGAGCTTTTCTAAACACACTCATATACATACACAATATAGCCAACAGCCAGAACAAGACCTAATCTCTTAAGTGTTAAAGGGCAAACATCCTTCCCTCCTCCCTACTCTCTCTCAGCCTTGAGTCAAGAGGATGGGCTGCATGTTTTAAGTTAGATACAGATTTAGTTTTTTGCAAACTGGGTGAGAAAAATTCTTAGGATTATACTTTCTTGTGAGTCAGGTTACCATGCCACATGTACTAGTATTGTGCAAAGCCAACTGCCTCTGTGAGACGCAGGGAGTTAAGACTCTAATAGTGATGTGGTATGCAGGTAGAAAATGGTCAAGGCTTCCCCATGATCTTTTATGGGGCAGAAATTATTCACTATGGCATAGAAGCTCAGGAATTCAAGGGAATGCAGATTCTCAGATCACACACCCCCAACACAAACTTTGAACCAGGATGGGTACCCTCTTTGAACTATGACACCAGGCACATGACATTGCTTAAGCAATGTCCATCACAAGGGGATAATCATTTCCTTTACTTTGTAGCCTTGTTAACCACAGAAGTTCAACCCCATGACATTTTCTACAGAATGAGAACAAATAATCCTAAAATTTATATGGAACCAGAAAAGACCCTGAATTGTCAAAGCAATCTTGAGAAAAATGAACATGGAAATACCATGCTTCCTGACTTCACACTATGCCATAAAGCCAAGTAATCGAAATAACATGGTACTGGCACGAGCATTGACGCATAGATCAATGGAACAGAATGGAGAACCCGGAAATAAACCCATGCACTTATGGTCAATTAATCTATGACAGAGGAGGCAAGAATATGCAATGGAGGAAAGAGAGTCTCTTCAATAAGTGATGCTGAAGAAACTGGAAAGCTATGTGCAAAAAATGAAATTAGAATATTTTCTCACACCACATACAAAAATAAATCTAAAATGGATTAAAGACCTTCCAGTCTTATAAGACTGGAAACCATAAAACTCCTAGAAGAAAACATAGGCAAAACTCTCCTTGACATAAATCCTAGCAATATTTTTTTAAAAATCTGTCTCCTCGGGCAAAGGAAACAAAAGCAAAAATAAACAAATGGGACCTAATTAAACTTGAAAGTTTTTGCACAGCAATGGAAACCATTCACTTAAATTCAGAAACTCTGTGGTTGAAAAAAATTCTGAAACATCCACACTTTATAGTACAATATATAACTAACACTTAGGACAAGACATGAGATAATCACAGAGCCATAGAAACCTCTCTGTGTGTTCCCAAACAGAATTCCTTGTTCCCCAGGAGAAATAACCATGACTCTGACTTCTGTGATAATCATTTTCTCTTTTTTCTTTACAGTTTTACTACCTGTGTAGGCATTTCTAAACAAGAGTTTAGTCTTGAATTATATATAAACTGAATTATATGTATGATTTCTTTTATCTTGCTTCTTTTGTACAAATTATGCTTATAAAAAGCATCCACATTATTGTATAGCCTTAATGCAGTCCTTTTCTCTGCTGTATAATATGCCACTATCTAAATAGATCACAATTTAGTCACCCATTCTCCTTTTGATGAACATACAGATTTTCCCCCTGGTTTTAGGTATTATTAGCAATTTGTAATTGACGTTCTTGTTCTTTATCTTGGTGCACATATGCATAATTTTCCTTTGAATTTGTACACATGAGTGCACACACACACAAATGTACACATATTGGAGGTCCTTGCTTTGCACAGAACCATGTTAACTAAAACATGTACATATCAGAACTGCGTCCTTACTTTGCAGGTTCTGCATTACTTCAGTTGCCATGGAAGTATGCAAAGCAAGGACACAGTTTTAATATGCAAAAGTATCACAATACAGTATCATGCCATGCAAGAACTATCTGTAAATACACACATATCCCTGGGAGTGGAATTCTTGGATCATAGGAATTCACATCCTCAAGCTCATTAAATAGTACCTACCTGTTCTCCAAAGTGGTTGTATTAATTTACTTTTCTGTCAGCATAAGAGTAGACATTTTCCCACATCCTTACACAATCTTGGCATTTCACTGATTAGTTGTGAAGGTGAGCGCCTTGTTAAGTGTTTTGTTAGCTGTCTGTATTTCACTTAGATGAAATGTCAGCTTAACTATTTTTATATCTTTCTGTTAGGTTGTTTTTCTTCCCTTATTTACTTATAAAAGTTCTTTATATATTCTGATATGTTCTTTGCTCATGTGTTGTAAATATCTTTTTCAATTTTATGGTATTATTTGATGAACAAAATCTCTCAATTTTAAATGAAGTTAGATTTAATAATATTTTCTTTTATAGTTATGCTTTTGTGATTGCTTAAGAAAGTCTATCCTACCCTAAAGTCTAGAAGATTTTTACTTAAATATCTTCCTAAGAATTTTAAGATCTTGATTTTGAGATTTAGGCACTTAATTCATGTGGAGTTGATTTTTTGTTTATAGTTGAGGTATAAATTGTGCAGACAAGTTTTCCATATTCCTTTGTAAGAAAGCTTTCTTTCCATAATAATCTGCCGTGCCACACTCTGTCATATTTCAAAAGCCCTTGAATATCAAGGGCAGCTGTTTCTGGATTCTTTATTCTCTTCTGCTGGCTAATTTATTTACTCCTGGACAAACTCTAGGTTGCCCGGTTACTACAGCTTTACAATGAGTCTTCCACAATCACTCTCTTCATAAGTGTTTTTGCCATTCGTAGGCCTTTGTTCTCTCAGTGGCACTTTAAAATCAACCTATCAAGTTTCATGAGATTTTAATCAAGGTTGTAAGAAATCTACAGATCAAGTAGGGTCAAATTGACCTTTTCAGGGAACTGAATCTCCCTGACCATGAACATAGTATTCCTTTCAATTTGTTCAGATTTTCTTTAATACCCTTGAGTAAAGATTATTTTGTGTACAGGTCTTATACATATTTTGCTACATTTATTCTCAGAAACTTGACAGGTTTTTCTATTGTAATTTTCTGTTGTAAATGTTATCTTTTTAAAATTATGTTTTTGAAGTATTTATTGCATAACTGGTGGTAGGGAACCATTCTCTTTAAAATCAGGTAGTAATGTTCCTCCCTATCACTTCTATAGTCAACATTATATTGGAGACCTTAGCTAGCACAATGATACAAGAAAAGATATTAAAAACATTATGTTTGGAGAAGAGGGTCATGATTTACAAACAATATCATTGTACACATAAAACGCAGATGTATCTATGGATAAATTACTTTAAAAAATAGATGAATCATCAAGTTGACCAGATATAAGATTGATATATTGTACTTCTTAGTAGTATTTAGACTCCATATGACCAAAATGTAATATCTAGGAGACATAGGGAAACATATGTCCTGGTACAATAGCATTCTATGAAAATGTGTTCTGTTTTATGGGTTTGGTTTACCATTTAACCAATTCACTGTACAGAAGCCAGAATCCTTACATTTTCAGACGGGATTCAAACAAGTTAGTATCTGTCTATACCAGTATACAAAGGGGATTATTTAGCACAGAACTTTATAAAGACCACAAAAAGTTAGTTGAGAATGACCAAATCCACGCTGTGGAATGAGACTATATGCAAACTACTCAATTACAGTGAGAAGAGTCATTATATTAATACAACACACTGCAAGTAACAAAGTTGTATTCTGACTACAACTTCTAATTCCTTCTAGTAGAATTGGTGAGACATGTAAGGATGGTAGAGTTAAGGGTCTTTGTCTAAATTCCATTCATTTTGCTGTTGTCGTTGGCCAGATTCTGGATTTTCTGCTGATCCCTTTCTTAGTGTCCGATGTGAATTTGCATTGGGATAGTCACCTCTTTACAACTCTTAATATCAAGCTAGATATTAGAGGGCTTTTTGTTTTGCTTTGTTTTCAATTTCTTAGCATTATTTTCATAAAGAGCCTATATCATGCTCTACCCCAGATCCATGCACTTGTGGACTTCAAGAGCTTCTCTCCTTCTTTTCTTCCTGGAAAATGCCAGCAGCTGCTGCTTATTACAAAGGAAATCGTTAGTCTGTCTATTTGTGTAAGAGTTCATCCTTCTGTTCTAGCTCACTGTTTTTTCCTCTTCCCCTTTCAGGTGGGATAAAAGCAGTTTCCAGATTCCTAATAGCTCTGATTCTACATGGAAAACTGCCCAAATTCATAGTGGCCAGGGGAGTCCATGGCATCTCTTTATCCCATTTGCAAACTTCTCAGTACAGTGGGCCCTCCATATCTGCAGGGTTTCCAATTCACGGAATCTTATATAAGGGGCTTGAGCATCCACAGAGTTTTGTATCTCCAGGGGTCATGGAACCAATGCCCCACAGATACCGAGGGATGACTGTAATGACTTTATCTCACCATTTTACAGTTTAAACTTCTCCATGCCTACTGTTGGGTGAGTTGCAAACCCCCTCCATATCTCTATTTTAAAAGTTACTGAGCTCTGTTTACATGGCTTTGATTAAAGCCACATTTAAAAAATACAACATCTCCCTTTTGTTCACTGCAACACTATTACAATAGCCAGGACGTGGAAACAACCTAAATATCCATCAACAGAGAAAAAGATAAAGAAGATGTGGTACATATAAACAATGGGATATTACTCAACCATAAAAAGGAGTGAAATTGGGTCATTCGTAGAGAGACATGGATGGACTTAGAGACTGTCATAGAGAGTGAAGTAAGTCAGAAAGAGAAAAACAAATATTGTATATTAACGCATATACGTGGAATCTGAAAAAATTGGTATAGACGATCTTATTTACAAAGCAGAAATAGAGACACAGACATAGGGAACAAATGTATGGATACCAAGGGGGAAAGGGATGGTTACCAAGGGATGAATTGGGAGATTGGGATTGACATATATACACTATTGATACCATGTATAAAGTAGATAACTAGTGAGAACCTACTGTATAGCACAGGGAACTCTACTCAGTGCTCCATGGTGACCTAAATGAGAAGGAAATCCAAAAAAGAGGGGATATATGTATACATACAGCTGATTCACTTTGCTGTACAGTATACATTAACACAATATTGTAACGCAACTATACTCCCTTAAAAATTAAAAATATATAAAAATTAAAAATATTTAAAAAAATAATAAATTACAATCTCAAATTACTTGCATAAAGGTATGGACACAGTTCTAATAGAACTACTTTTAAAATTAAAGAGATATATTTTAGACCAAAAAAAAAATCAACAGAAAAAAAACTGCAGTGGTAGTGAGAAAGATAAAATGTCTGGGAATAAAATTAAAATTTTGATGTTCTCAAGGTAGTGGATTTTAAACCTCCTGCAGACTCCATCTAGAAAACACCCTCACTAATTACTGACCTAGCAACTACTGCACATCTGTTCTGGACTCCAATTTGTAAGACCCAAATGCCCAGGAAGCCTGGCTATCTTACACTGTTGTTGATGTAATTGTTTGCTGTTTCAATACTCCTGTTTGCCAACAAATATCATAGGAACATTCCCACTGTCACAGTTGGGCCATCAGAGGATGATGGAATGTTATTCCCCTAAGTCACAGGACGGCTCAGGTAAGAGCTGTTCTAAGCACACAAGCACTGAACAGTGCATTTCCTGAGAGGATTACCTGGATGAGGTTATATAAGGTTATCCAGATAAACCTGTTGCTGCTTATATCTCTAAGAAACACAGGTTTTCCTCCCTCAGCTTGAAGGAGACACTGACAAGTCTATTATTTCTCTATATTAAAAGCGGCATAAATGAAAGCAGGTTCAAGCAGTTTAAAAACCATCACAAAAAGAGCATGAAAGTATGGAGGAATCATTCAACCCTAAATTGCAAGAACTTCATATTTTAAAACATTGATGATAAAGCTGGGCATATGCTCCCTTTTTTAGTGGAAAAAGGCCCAGTAGGCTCATGTCAGATGAAAATTATATTTCTTTACCTAGTTCTCATAGGCATATTTGACTGATGATTTAAACTAATGAGGCAGTGACAAACCTTCACTTTGCATTGCAAATGGAGCAGAGAAACACATGATTCAGTAGGAATATGGATTTAATAGCTGTGAACATAAACTATACCACGGTAAAGGTCAGAATTGTGTTTTCTCTTCCCATGGGAAATAGAATCAAAATATCAGTAAAGGCATCCCTTTGAAATTCCTAGATCGTACCATAAATAGGAAGAAACCTTGGCAATAAACATTATCTTTTTAAAAAGTCATCCTCTTTGCAGTAGTGCGCTGGTTTCTGCTTTGCGGCAGGGTGAATCAGCCATGCACGTGCATATGTCCCTGTGTCTCCTCCCTCTTGAGTCTCTCTCCCATTATACTCTAATAAAGATGTGAAAAATAATAATAATAGTTTAACTTCTATATGTTTAGGTTTGTTTGTTGTTGCTTTGGAAATGGTTGCTTTGATTGTTGTTCTATTTTTTTTTTTAATTTGGGAGAAGTGTAAGAGTGGTTTGGCTATTTATCATTAAAAAATTTGACTCTTCTAAAAAAAAAAAAGTCATCCTTTTTCCTGACTCTAGAACTAAAAAAGGATTAATGTTATTTATATGATACCTAGTTTACATGCGAAGAGAACTTTAGGCCTGTAAAAGTTTTTCTTTAACCTTGTCAGCATATATTATATGAAAATAATGTAAAATTTAAAAAGAAAACACATTCAAATTAGTCTTGGTTTATTTGTATTAACCAATTTGTTAAGTGTTTCTACACTTTCTCCGCTGAATGTGTTATAAAGAGAAGTCTTCGGAAGCTAGAAGGTTGGGATGACACAAAATAAAACTACAATCTATAGATCTGTAAAAAAAAAAAAATTTTGCAAAATCTATGTGAAAAAAATTTTAAATCACTGACAGACAAAAAGGGCATATCATATTCTTGGGTAGGAAAATTCAGTATCTTAATGAGGTCAGTTCTCCCTCAATCAATCTATAAATTTAATGTGAGCCCAACAGAAATACTACTGGGATAATTTTTAGAACTAGATAAACTGATTTTTTTTTTTTTTTCCTGCGGTACACGGGCCTCTCACTGCTGTGGCCTCTCCTGCTGCGGAGCTCAGGCTCCGGACGCGCAGGCCCAGCGGCCATGGCTCACGGGCCCAGCCGCTCTGCGACATGTGGGATCTTCCCGGACCGGGGCAGGAGCCCGTGTCCCCTGCATCGGCAGGTGGACTCCCAACCACTGCGCCACCAGAGAAGCCCGATAAACTGATTTTCAAGTTCATGAGTGAAATAACTGTGAAAGGATAGGCCAGAAATTTCTGAAGAGAAAAATTAATTGGAGGATATTAGGTATATTTATGATGTAAATCTATAGTAATTAAAACATCATGGCATGAGAGTATAAATAAGCAAACAGATAAATATTATTGCTCAGAAACTGATCCAAAGACATATGGGGACTTAGTATGTGAAAAAGTCATCGCTGAATATTAGTGAGAAAATATGGGTTATTAAATTAGTGACGTTCAACATTTGGATATTTATTAGGGAAAAATACCATACTGGATTCTTCTCTCTCTCCTTACATTAAAATGAATACAAAATAGGCAAACTACAAAAATACTGGAAGAGAATTTTCAACTAATCTTCATGGGAGGAAGGCCTTTTTCAACATGGCAGAAAAATCAGATAAGAAACTACTGATAAATTTATAAATTTAATTAAAAAACAATAAAATAGTTCTGTCAAGATTTCTTGTGTTATTTGAATATAATTATGAATTCTAATGCTTAAATATTACTCTATCTGAATAAGTATTTCTATACTTGTAAAAATAAAAATGTGGTTGGGTAGAAGAAAGATTTTATTACTCTCTCAATTAAATGCTGGCTACTTGAACCGCAAGACCGTCTTCATATTTTGAGTTTTATTTTAGTTTTAGTTTTTGTTTTTCTCTCTCTCTCTCTCTCTCTCTCTCGTTTTTAAAGACAAAGTAGCCAGAAGGAATAAGCTCTTGAATGCTGGTATCATAAATCCTAGCCTATGACGCAGGTCCTATAAGATCATAGCACCACGTTACCCTGAAGGTAAACGGCATCCTTGTGTTTCATCGGAGTGATGCTTCGTAAACTTGTCAAAGTTTCTGTAGTTATTAAGGAGAGAGAGAGAGACAGAAACAGAGGGAGAGACAGAGGGAACTCTTGGGCACTTTCAGTCTGATGCTCACTCATTCATTCTGTCATGCCTTCAACAAATATTTATTGTATAGCTATTGTGTAGATGTTGCTGACTGTGGGGAAGATTGTTGCCATCCCTGCCCTCATGGAACCAGCAGACTCTCAGAAAGAGAGGAGAGGTTTCCTTTTTGAGTCAAAGACAAATACGTAAGTTGATACTTAGTAGACTTGACATGATGTATATTGCCTGGGTCTGTTTCAGATCAGCTTGGTCTTTCTAAAGTATGACTGGGACCCAGAGCTTGTGCCATTAGTCATTTTTTGAAGAATTGGCAGTTGAAAGTGATCAACGAATTCATGCGATTGTTTAATCACGTTCTTATAAGCATTTTCTTAAATTCCAGACTTGGTAATAATTTTATGAGTTGCTAAAGACACTTTTTCTATTCACTGCTTATAGTGATGACGACAGTAACGTGTATGTTTAGAGTGACAAATAATCTAACCCATTATCAGATTCATCTCTCCATCTATTTTTGTGGACATATGACTAAATGAGGAGAAGAAAGTGATTGTCTACTCATTTTGGGGTTCTAGGGGTTTTTATTAAGCATCATACGTGAGTTTCTTGTTATTTGATTAAAGAATGTATTAGGGTTACTTAGGTGAGATACCCCTAAAACTATATAACTGGGTATGCCTGAGTTTTCTCCTTTATATTAACTGGCTGTTAATTTTTTGTCTGTTAATAGATATCCAACTAACTTTGCAAAGACCATTCAAAGGCCTTTCCTAGTTCCCTGAACTCTATTTGCTTTCCAGTATCTTCTCCCTTTTGGAGCCCTAAAGTAACCTAGTAAGTAATTCAAAGGTGAGTCAGGTACTGGGTAGCATTTTCAGAGCAGAATGCTAGCCTGGTAAGGTGTCCTGGTTTCCAGACAAAAAAAAGTCCACCATAGGTCATAAAACTAGACCTGTAGTAACAATCACTAATATTTAATAAATCACCAAATGGTTTGAAAACCTGTTCAAATATTTGGTACCACCCACAAAAGCAGTCAGAATAAACTGTTTGGTTATCAAAATCACATAACATAATTGTTGGCATTATCACGTTCATTTGTTTTCTTATTCTCTCTTTTTGGAAACAAAATTCTTGGTTTGAAAAACAACTTTCAGTGACATTTCCTATTTTGAGTTGTAATGTGAATTTTAAGTAAAAAATAAACTTGAGGCAGTGATAAAAATGACATAGGACCTCTTCTAAAAATAAGAGATCACAAACTATAATTTTAAATGAGTCACTGCTGATTAATATAATAATAATTTCATAGGGAATTTAGTGCAATGTGTACAGAAAAGCCACTATGGAAACTCATAAAAGTGCTGTGGTTTATCAAAGTTTTAGATTAATTTTTTTGTAAGAGAAATGACTTGGAAACTATAAACATGTGCTTGGGTTTAGCAAGGGGAATTTTGGATTTTAAAAGAAGTAGCCAAGGTCCTGACTTATTTATACTGGCCAGGACTTTAGTTTCTAATGTCCTAAGAAATACTGAGTGTATGTGCTTCAAATAATGTTAGAAATGGATATTCCAGCACCTGCCAAGAACGTTGCCATTGTGTCTGTCCATATAATGGGTGTTTGGATGTTAAAAGCCTTGAATTTAATATGGAATCTGCTCTGGCCCACATGTCAGGGTCAACAATTTGGTCAGCCCAGCCAAGTATTAGAAATATGTAGGAAAAATAGCCTCCCAATTTTAAAGCAGCTTTATCCAACGTTAGTTGGTTAAATATTCCATGGGAATTCTACAATATAAGAGGGGGCTTTGCCCTTGTGACAGCCACTGGCCACAGGGACCCAACTGCCGGTGAAAAGTAACTTCCAAGATCCTAATTGAAATCGGCATTCAGAGCACCTCTGCTCAATATCTCAACATCTGGGAACAATACGTAAGTTATTTTGTTGACAGTTTCCTGTATAAACTAGATTCAAATCTCAGGCTGTTTCTGGATAGGAAGAAGGTTAGGATTAGGTCAGTGGTGCTGCTGATGAATTGGGAAATCTTCATGGAGGCAAGTTTTAAGTTGCCTTGAAACATCTATGTAAAACTCATCAATCGGGGACCAAAAGGAGATCTCACCAATGGAACCCAACACCTACCAGGTGCAGGTAAAGGTGTGAAAAACACCTCGCACCTCTTAAAACGCCTTCAAATTAATTTCAGCTGTTAAAGCCTCTGAACCCACATTGTGTAATTTCTCTTGCTGTGGGGTTGCAACCATCATATATCTTAATTATGTAGAAGGAAGTTAAGCCAGGAAGGATGGGTGATTTCCCAAAGACTTGGGAGGAAATTTAATTAGAACGTTAATTAGACCTGGTAACTTTCTCTTTTCCGGTAAGTTCTCTTTTGATTGGAGACAAGATGGTGGAGTAGAAGGACATGAGCTCACCTCCTATTACCAAAACCACAACTAACTGCTGAGCAACCATCAACAAAAAAAGACCGGAACCTACCAAGAAAGATATTTCCATAAGTTCTTTTCTGGTTTTTCTGGTTGGGTAAGGAAATACCTACTTGGGTAAGCAGGTACCCAGTATAAACTACCCCATTGCCAGAAGGATCCTCCTGTGTCAGATGAAGATCTGGGCAGCAAATACCTGCAGACGAAGAGATGCAGACAGAGGAGACACACCTGAAAGAAGATAATCATCATATCTTAATAGTAGACTTCGTGGTTGACACTCCCTCCCTCCCCCATCCTTTCTATCGTTCAGATGATGAGTCCAACCCCTGAAGGTAATTTCCCCCCTGGCCAGTATTTGGTTCAGGAATTGTTGAGCCTAAGCCAACCAGGGCCAATGAAATGTCACGAGAGCTCAGGATAGCTTAAAAAATCTAGTTGAGAGAGGAGAGCAAGAAAGGGAAAGAGAATACATATACACATACGGTTATGTGCACAAACATAACTGGTGGGTATGGAGAGGAAACACCTCCAACACCAGTGAATACCTCCTCATCTCTGCATCCCTGGGCAACCTCAGACATGAACAGAGAGGGATGTTTTCTCCATTGCTACTGGGAAACCAGCCTTAGAATAAATTGACCTTGTTGAGACAAGTAGAGCAGGGAGATGCAGATCCTTAGATCTCCTTGATGATGACCAAGAGCTACTACATCAACCCTCCCTGAAGCCCTTTAACTTCTGCTCTTCCTGTAATGTGAGTTAAAACATTTTCTCCTTTGATTTGGGTTTCTACACTTGTAATAGAAACCCTAATCAACATACCCTAATACTTATTAATTTGCTTCACATCATATTGTTTTATTGGGGTCTGGGTGCTGGTCAGTCACCTTCCCCACACACTCCAATCTCTTTTTCTTTTACACTCCAATCTCTTGTCTGCCCCTCTCTGCAGCCCAGCAGTTGACCACTTTGGGCTGCCTCCCTAGTTCTGGTGCTCTCTGGCTTCCAGGTGGGTTCAGCCAGTGGGAATCACCAGCAGGATATGAGAGGACACAGGAAGACGCTGGGGTAACATTCCAACCAACTTAGAAGCTGCCTTTCTGTTGGCAGCTGTGCCCTCCATGACCATAGCTCCCAGAGGGGGATTCTCCTCCTTGGGCCCAGGAACTCTTTCCTGCCTCATTTCTTCATCCCCGGGTGGCAACAGCTTCCCTCTGTTGCCTGTCTCTGGCTGCCTCAGCATCTCTTGTCCATTCCTTTAAGTTTGTCCATTCCTCTGCAGGTCACCTTTCATGAAGTCTCTCCATTCAGACTATCTGTGGGGAATTCTGTTTTTTTTCCAAAAACATGACTGATGTAGTCTGCCTTCTGCCTGACATTTTGCTTTCATTCATTAGAAGTTATAAAACCCTCCAACCCTGAACTATAAACTGTCACTATTCAGGGCAGAGATTGGGGTTTGGTGGGGAATTTGCAGGCTTTCTCCTTCTGCATATTGGTTGACTTTGGATGAGAGAGGGAGTGGCAATTTTTTAAATGCAATTATTTGAGGTTTTGTGGATCATGCAGTTTCTGGTGTAACTGTAAACTCTGCTGATCTTAAAATAAATGGGTGTGGATGTGTCCCAATGAAACTTTATTTACACCAACAGGTGGTGGGCCAGATTTGGTCCCTGGGTTACAGTTTGTCAGTCTCTGAGTTAGTTCATTTGATTTATGACCTAAAGTATGGGAATAAGATGTTAGTCTCCTTGACAGTTTCAAAACAAATTGCTTTGGGAGGCATATTAGTTTTTTATTAAAAAGTGACTTGTATATGATGTCATTCTAGGCAGATAAGTTTTATGTCAAATATAGCATGGAAGAAAACTTTCTTTTCTCTACCAGCAGAAAGCCACTTCATGGATGCCATGCTGTCACCAGGATGTGAGCTCTCACCATTGGCTGGCCCTTCCCAACTCCCCTCTGGAGCCTGAGCTAGACTATTAGGTCCAGGGAAAGGCATGGGGTTTTGGAAGCCACTTTAGAATGCTTACTAGGTTTTGTCAAGCATGGACAGGGATGAGGCATTCGCCCACAGTTGTTTCTGAGGCCAAAGGAAAATTTAGATTGGTAAGCTCCTGAAATCTCAGGTCTTCCTAGAAGCCTTCTTAGATTTTTCAAGGTCAAGACTGCCTCTCCCTCTGTGGTGCTCTCATAGGACTCTCCCTGTACACATCTTGGAGCTGTTATTACATTTTGGTGCATGGTAAGTAAGCAGTACACATATCAGCCTTCAGGTCCTAGGTGGTATGGGTCTAGAGGACAGAGCTAGACTCAATCGTCTTTCCAAGTGCCAAGCACTGGACCTCACACATGGTGGCGGCTCATAGCTTAAGTAATTGAGCTCTGTTTAATTTCTCAATAATTCTGTTTAATCTTAGGCATACCTTCAACATTGCCTAGGACAAGAACATAAAGGGAGGCTCATATACCACATGGCTAAATATTTAAAAGTTACAAATATCATACGATATCACTTATATGTGGAATCTAAAAAAAATAAAAAGGTACAAATGAACTTATTTACAAAAAGAAGTAGAGGGCTTCCCTGGTGGTGCAGTGGTTGGGGGTCTGCCTGCCGATACAGGGGACACGGGTTCGTGCCCCGGTCTGGGAAGATCCCACATGCCACGGAGCGGCTGGGCCCGTGAGCCATGGCCGCTGAGCCTGCGCGTCCGGAGCCTGTACTCTGCAACGGGAGAGGCCACAGCAGTGAGAGGCCCGCGTACCGCAAAAAAAAGAAAAAGAAGTAGAGTCACAGATGTAGAAAACAAATTTATGGTTACCAGGGGGGAAAGTAGGGGTAGAGATAAATTGGGAGATTGGGACTGACATATACACACTACTATATATAAAATAGATAACTAACAAGAACCTGCTGTACAGCACAGGGAACTCTACTCAGCACTATGTAATGACCTATATGGGAAAAGAATCTTAAAAAAAAAAAAAAAGAGTCGATATGTATATGTATAATTGATTCACTTTGCTGTATACCTGAAACTAATACAACATTGTAAATCAACTATACTCCAATAAAAATTTTTAAAAAAAAGTTACAAATTGAACCATATCTATGGCTTGGCTTGTCATTCCACCCCTGGGCCCACTGCCTGCTCGTTGGGAGTCACACTTGTTTTTTTGGGCAACGCTCTCACCCGGGCCAGCCCTGCTGTCTTCAGCCTGAGAGGTTGCATGGACCTCCCGGGGCAGAGCAAGGGGGAAGCTGGGCCCAAAGTCAAGAGTGCTGGGCTGTCCTGGGGGAACCTGGGGTGAGCACCTACCCTAGCTTCCTCAGGAGACAGGCTGCACTGGGTCATTTCCCTTAGGCTACACTTGTCTGACTCAGGTCTTACAGGTTGCTCCAAGGGGCTTCTAGAGCCACACAATCTTAAGAATAGGTCAGCAAGAGAACAGATATCTGGGGAATTGGTCTGCTAGACATCTACTTTGGGTGATGGAGGGTAGCCAACTTAAATAAAAGTACATATTCTGCTCTCCTGAAGCAGCGACTACGATCATAGCCAACCCTTCCCACCCCTACGCCCTCTCCTTCCTCTCTCTCTCTCTCTCTCTCTCTCTCTCACACACACACACACACACACACACACACACACATACACACACACACACACAAGCATTTTCAACCCTGCTTCCTCTGCCCCAGAGGAAGTTCGGAGCGGAGTTCATTTCTGCTCTCACTATTGTCTCCCATAATCCATATTTGTTCAAATAGGGACCAAACTTCCTAAAATCTCTTGGCACAGACAAAGAAAATGAAGGAGCTTTTATTGTAGAGTTTGTGATCTCTGGTGCACAGTGGGCAGGGACCATCTTAACCAGGTCCAAGGGCAACACCAGGACCCAGAAAGTGCCCTTGGAGGATATCACATGCATCTTCCCAGTGAATCTGCCCACTGAACAAATCATTCCCATTAAAGCTTTGTGCTATGGTTGGTGTACACCGGTGGTCAGATCCACCTGCAGGGCTTGCTAAAGTCCAGTCTGCTGGAGGCCACCTTCAGAGTTTCTCATTCAGTAGGTAGGTCTTGGGTAAAACCCCCAAATTCACACGTGTAACAAGTTCCCAGTGGACGCTGCTTGTCTGGGGCCCACACTTTGAGAACCACTGGTGTAGATGATTGAGTAGTCAGTGGAGAACCCAAAATAGCCATGGCACTCATTCCGCAGACAGGCAATGGGTTACCCTAGCTGGCACCGGCCCTAGGATATTGTTAGAAACTTGATCTTTAGTAGCTGGGAAAAGAAGGAAAACATGTAAAGCTGCA
Source organism: Phocoena phocoena (assembly GCF_963924675.1). NCBI lineage: Eukaryota > Metazoa > Chordata > Mammalia > Artiodactyla > Phocoenidae > Phocoena > Phocoena phocoena. Next base: position 11,583,733 of record NC_089227.1, read on the forward strand.
AGCAATTTCCAGTCTCTAAGGGTAGGGACATGCATTTACCTCAGAGGCAAATTGTTGCTTTCGGTCTGGGAAAACCACTTGAGTCTGCCATTTATTTACAAAAATATAAATCAAATATTCACCCACCGTTCTAGAGGGAAATGTGAAGTCAGGATTAACCCAAACACAGCTGTTTGAGACTGAGAAGTTAAGTGTTCTATTTGATATAAATTTGGGGGAAGCATTGGGTCAAACTTCTGTCTGGGAGACATAGTTGTCTGGCGGGGCGGGGGGGGGGGGGGGGAGGGAGGTGGGTGGATGGGGGAGGGGTGCATGTTCCGGTATTTCTAGGCCTGCCTCATTCTAAGGGCGCTTGGCTTCAAGCTGTACAGTATTCTTGCAGCTTTGTGTGTGTGGTGGTTGTTTTCCAGAACTTGAGCTGAGACCCAAGGACTAAGAAAAGAGGGGCAACTCCACCAGGCATGTGGTGTGTCTCACACAGGGTTATTTCTGTCAGAATAATCCACCATGTAATGAAGCTTAACTATGATTTTCTGTTGTAGTTTTTCTTGCTAGGGTTTTCCTCTGGAGGAAATTAATATTTCTAATGTTAGTCTAATAGGTGGTTCAGCCTGGGAAAATAAAAATAAGAAGGGGGGAGATGTACGTCCTCTGAGTGAGGGAAGGGATGCTCCTCTCTGGGCCTAAGGGTACTTGGCTCTGGATTGCGAGGCCAGCTAGTCCTATTGGCGATGGTGGGAAGGGGACACAGGCAGACTGCTTATAAGGGTCCTTGAAGACAGTTCAGGACTGTGGACTCTGAAAGTCACCAAGTCCAGTCCAGGGTTGCACTTTCCTTCTCTAATACCTGAGTTTTTGGTGACGTATTGTTCAAAGTTGGGGTTTAACCTTTGTTGGGACATGAGGGTTGTTACCATGGAGCTAATTGGCCAAGAGGTCAGGGCTCCTGTCTGTGGCCACTTCTCAAGGAGAGTGGACCTCCTTGAGAGGGTAGGGGTTATCCAAAGATTGCTGCAGGGTGGAGCAGAGAAAAAAGGGGTCCAGCTATGCACAAAATGACACCATGGTGAGAAGGGACAAAGTTCTTTCAGGTTGGAGCTCCAGATCAACCATAATTTTGAAGTCGTGGCATGATAAAACTGACTATTTGGGCAGCAAGTGGAATATAGTTGGTTGGTTTGGTTAATAACTAGACGTAATTTAGAAACAGGCATTGTATGTGAACACCCACCCTAAAGATGAGAGACAAGGAGAAAGTGTTCCCTTCCTTTAATAGCATAAGGTAATTCAAGTCCTCCTGACAAGTGAATATATCCAAATAGCTGTCTCAGCAAGAAATGGAATTTTTTATCTGGAGATCTTAGATAGGAAATGAAGTTTCATTGTATAAGCTTCAAAAACTCCCTCTAATTAGGCAATATGATTTCCATCAATTCTATTAATCTTTCATGGCACATAGATAAAAACCTAAACATAGAAGGAAATAAAAGCATGTAAGAGCAACAGAAGGGGTTGAGTAGGTGCAGAAGGTCATGAAAGAAAATCAATTTTCCTGTAATTTACTTGAGAGCTCCAAAAATAACAAACAAATATCAGTTTGGAACCAGATTCTTTCCTTCTCCATCATGGCTTCCAGGGACCAGAAGACCGGACAAGGCCATCCAGAAGGTGGGACGTCTTGATTTTAGCCAAAGTAAGCATGCTTGTGCAGAAAACCAAAACAATTGGGGAAGAAGAAGCCAACATGTAACACATGCTGATTCAGTGAAAAAGTGAATTTATATCTAGTACATCAAAGGGTTGGATCAAGGACAGCACAGCGAGGGTGCAGGAGCCTTGGAGACCATCACCAATTACTCACGCTGGGAGGCAAGTGGCTTATGTAGAACGCAGTCATCTACTGCTTAACGAGAGGGAGTAATTATTTTCTACTGAAGGAGTTCTGTATGTCCATTGGTTTCTTGATCTTAAAAATCGCAAAAGAAATGAGTATATTACACAACTGTTTTCAGGAAGATGGAAGCTATTATTCTCTTTAATAATTGCCCTTTCCTGCTGTACACCTGAAACGAATGCAACATTGTAAATCAACTATACTCCAATAAAATTAAAATTTTTAAAAATTCCATGAAAAGAGGGAAAAGATTATCATGCATTAAGCTAATAGTCTCTTTATATGGTAGGTAAGGGGGGCAACCAGAATGACCGTCTGTGGTTAAGCAGGAAGTGTGGTTATGTTGGGGGAAGGGGTCACTGATACTCCTCCTTGACTTACCATGACCTCATACTTCTACCCTGTCTGCTGACAATGGTGTTTCTAACACATGACCTTCCACTTAAGAGTAATAAATCTAGACCTATTTAAGTAAAAAAAAAAAAAAAAATACTCTTTCCTCTAAGAATTACAGTAACGTTACATGGGAAGTTTCATACAACTAAGTCCAGGCCTTGTGTACAGAACAAGGTGCAATCTTCATTGAGTTGTTTCTTGACCTATGCCTCAGTGTCTCCTTTTGCAAAAGATTTATATTGCATTGAGACTGGGAAACATTTTTTAAAAATTTCTTTACCCCATTAGTGTGAAAATTTGAGGGGCATTATTTTCCACTTACAATATGTTATAGACTCACTGACATTAGATGGTGTTTCTTGACCGTACTATTTTCCCCTGCTGACACAATTTCCTTGGGAAAATCTCCTGGTGTGTCATTATCGTTTAATCATCCTTTTCTCCTAGAGACTTCAGAGCGTCTTTCCAGTATTTTCCTATCCGTGTCCAGGACCTCCATCTGAAGCAGTGATGATTCTTCTTTGAACAATGGAGATAGTGTAGGACACATGAGTGAAATTTGCCCAGGGTCCTGCTGTGGGTCAGGGTGGAGTCACCCTCTGATCTTTGGGCTTTAGACTCTCAACCAGGGCTTCCTGCCTCGGCAAGAAGAATGTCCCACTTCTGATGGTCATGGGCCTTTGGTGGAGTTGACCATGTGTCACTATTTGTTGTGGGGAAGATACTGTTTCTATAGCATCAAACAGTGATATGTAATAGAAGCATTACAGGAATGTTCAAGAATTGAGGAGACGAAGACATTCTACTTTGCTGGAATTTTTCAAACTAAGTTTTTGTCACACTGCAAATGTTTCTCCTTAGTTTGTAAGACCCTTGTATTCCAGAGGCTACCAAACAGTTCTGATTAGCTGATCTTTCACTCATCAGAATAGTTGTTTTACAAGATCTGTTTTGCTACCAAAGTTTTTGGGGTGACGTTTAAAAGAATATTTTGAAAGAATGTTCCTTTGAAGTTCTGAAATTGTCTTTTTGGCAAATATGGATGGAATTTACATTCTAATTCAACTCTTCACAGATAATTCATTAAGTTTTTTGTGGACTCTCATCTTGGATACCTTATTATCCATCTGGCAATATGATCTTTTATAACATTAACCAAAATATAAGCTGTTGAATCTACTGTCTGAGAAGAAAGCAGTAGAAAACTGTGCCCAGGATCCCCAAAGCATGAAGTATAATACGTTTGTACACGTGCCACTGAGTGCCAACTTTTCAATGCACCACAATCCATGTTTGGAAGAATAGAAAGCATGACCTTTATTTCAAGGAGTTTAACTTTGAATGAGGAGAAGGAAACCCACAAAAGGCTAATACACACTGTACTGGGGACAAAGTGCCACAAAAGTAGAGAGGAGGAAAGATCATTTCATGGGAGACAAGAAATTCTTCGTGGCTAAGATTCCCTTTGAACTACCAGTGATTGGGGGTGTCAGACTGGGGGAAGAGGCCCAGGGCTCTCACTGCAGGGGGACTGAAGGAAACAGGAGCTAATTCAGGAAACAGTTATTGGTCTGACGAGACTGAAGCACAGGTTTTCCACCTTTGTTGCCCTCTCCAAAACTTCTCATAAAGCATTAAGGGGAGAGAGTCCATCACAGTGTACCAACTATAAAGGTCTGTGTGGTCTTTTTACAGCCCCCATTTTATAGCTAGTGGATTGAAAAGCCTGTCACACGCCACGTGCAAAGGACAGAGTGGCTGGTTGCAATCTAGAGCATGATGGCCTAATGGGCCCTGGGGATGTTGGTTGGCATGTAGGTTACCAGCAGACGGGGGCACACCCTTGACCTCCACACCATGCCCCTGGATCCGTGCCTGCTTTTTAGGTCTAGAAATTTGCCTTTGCCTCTGGGAATACTTTACTGTAAAAGAGAGACCTATCACTTTGCCCAGATTGTTTGCAGTTCCCAATCAGCATGTTCTCCTCCGGTGCAGATATATTAACTGACCATAGGGGATCTATCATTATGGTGAATGAGATACTTACGTTGGTTATTAAAAGGATGTGCCTTCTGATAAGTATGCAAGACTTTCCATTGAGGGCTGGGAAGACAGGGCTGGAGATATGTTTCCATTTCCATGTAAAAATAAGAAAGAAATAAGCTTTACTAACTTATAACATTAAGCCTCTGGGTGTGCCTGTCAGATTCTCGTGGCACTCTCTCCCAGTGTGTGTATGAGGCCACAGGGACAGCAGGCAGGGCCTCAGTCTTTTGCTATCACTGAGACTTACATTTATAATCTTATTCTATTGCATTTTATTTTACTATATTATTGAGTTTAAACTAAATAGCAAGTATCTTTTAAAAATTCTGCAAAATCGTGAACGGAAGATATTTCTAATAATGCAAACCCAAATAAAATCCTAAAAACGGATAGGGCAATGACCTTTCCTCCAAGCCCTTCTGCCACATAATGAAGTTAAAAACACGACAGCATATTCTAATCTGTTAGGAAATTGGCCAAAATAATTATAATTACCAAGAAAACTTTTTAGATAGAAATTTACAAGACCTGTTGTTGAGGATAATCTGGCTCTAAGAATATATTGTACCTGGAGATATTATTAGTAACAGTAGTGAGTAAATGTGATTCATAAATAAATACATATGTATTGAGATATATACTTAAAATGTTACAGACACTGATTAAGGGCATCCTCTCGTCTGTGTTAGACACCCAATAAGATTAAAAGCATCCCACAACAAGGACCTACTGTATAGCACAGGGAACTATAGTCAATGTCTTATAATAACCTATAATGGATAGAATCTGAAAAAATAATATATAAATTATATATATCAATCTATATAATATAAAATATTTTATATAAATATAGGATATATATTATTTCTGTGGACATACTTTTAACCCATTATATTTTGATTTTGTTGAGCCTTAAGTGAGAGAGATCCCTGTCACCATACTGCTCCCAGGGTAGAAGTGAAAGTCATATTACAAGATAACGCTCTCAAGTAAGATGGCAAGAGCTACAGCAGCCTGGAGATGTGTTCCCATCCCGAACTTCTCACCTTTGATTTGGAGTAGTGATTTAGTGGTTAAGAAAACAAATATAGGGCTTCCCTGGTGGCGCAGTGACTGAGAGTCCACCTGCCGATGCAGGGGACGCGGGTTCGTGCCCCAGTCCGGGAAGATCCCACATGCCGCAGAGCAGCTGGGCCCCGTGAGCCATGGCCGCTGAGCCTGCACGTCCGGAGCCTGTGCTCCGCAACGGGAGAGGCCACAACAGTGAGAGGCCCGCGTACCGCGAAAAAAAAAAAATATATATATATATATATATATGAGAAGGGCATGGAGTATACCATTTCATAATGAAATGAGTGCTTCAATCTGTGATGACAAACATGCTTGTCATCAGTCCAAGTCCTTCAGTGGATTACCTGGTACATCAATGCAAAGTGGGCTTAATTGTTTCCTGCAAGTGGTGGCAAGCAGGTTATCTGAATGAGCTAGCTGAGTTTACCAAACACCTTACTTTTCAGGGAGCAAGTATGCCCCCGAGAAGGTGGCTCACTGTTCCCCTGCAATTGATGTCACCCTACAAGAACTGTTACCTTCCCTTTAGTGCCTTGCCTGTCTCCTTTAAGGAAGCTTGCCTCTCCCTCTGCCTTTGCCGTTCAAGGTCTCTGGATGGAACTGTACTTGGGGAGGTTGGCTAATGGGATCTCTGTCTGCATTCTACTGAGGATTTTAATCTAACTCTTGGCTTCTCTGCAGGATGTAGCAGGTCCTAATTGAAGCCCAATAACACAGAAATCAATTTAGAGGCCAAAGCCCTGCTTCTGGCAAGTCTTGGAGGACTGAGCCTCTTAGCTTGATGAATATAGCTCTTTTTCATTCCTGTAAGCATCACAGAGCAAGACCAAATAGGTTCCTGCCAGCTCGCCTGTTAGCTCTCCCTCATAGGACAGTGGAACCAGGAAAGTGTCTCACCGTATGTGGGAGGGTGTTGAAATACATGGAAGAGTGGCGGAAAGGAGGCTGAACACCAAGACTAAACATTTTGGTAAGACTGAGGAGTTGGCTTTTGGGAGGGAGGTACTTCAATGGAATTAGGACTGGTTGCTGCTTATCGCCATCAACAAGGTTAGGGATGAAAGAATGAGTGCAATAGCATGGAATTCAAAAGAACAATCCTGCATATGCCATTCCAAACAGAGGTGCCGGTAATCAAAGTCAAAGTTGGTGCCAAGAAGCAGCTCTTAATGGTCTCCACCTGCTTGAAACTGTCTTAAAACATTCCGAAAATTTCCCTTTTCTTTTCATCATGAGAGAATAGGGGATAGGAGTGTTGGGGGGGGGTAGATGTGTGTGTGTGTGCGCGCACGCACGCGTCCACACGCATGCACGTGTGCAAGTGTTCGTGTTCTCATAAGTACACCCTCGTCTTGGCCCATGTGTGTTTGTCATAAAACTTGAAAGAAGTACAAGTTTTAGCTGGAAGGAAAGCTTTTTATAGCAACGTTATAAATCACTTCAAGGAGTGATTCTCAGTTAAGAGCTGACAGCTCCCTCGTGAAGTGACCATGCCAGGCCTGCCATTCAAAGAAGCTTGGAGACCAGTCTCGTGTGTCATCTAAAATGAAAGTGATATGTTCTTGGGGATGTCACATGAGAAGGCAAGATGGAATGTTCCTGCCATTTGCACTATCTTTGGATGAAACAAGAAGGAGGTGTTAGTATGATGTAATATATAATATTGAGCAGGAAGTGATGAGCAGTTGTATACTGGGCTACTGTCTGAGGCAGGGTGGAAACAGAACTGCTGTTTATTGTAACACAACGGATGCCTGACTACCATGTTTCTCTTCAGTAAAGGATCCCTTTGCAGTAGGGACTCCAAGCAGGAAGCTGCCGCACCTGGGTGGTACACTACATTTTCCCATCCTATAGTGAGATCTCTGAGCACAGAGAGAAATTTAGACTCAGATGCCTCAAGCTATGGGTGGAAATCCATAGCACAGCTGTTGTTAAACTTGACAAAGTATCATGGAAGTCAACAAAGACAGTCATAGCAGCCCATTGAGAAAGGCTCCTCTTTAAGCAAGAGATTAAGTCATCGGTCTTTGAAGCAGGAAGTGGACCTCCCAGAATACCAGGCCCAACAGTTATGAATAACGGAGGACACACAATGTCTAGACCAGATAAGAACTCATCCCAAATCCCTCTTTCTGTAAAGGAACTGGAGACATATCGGAAACCACTGTCATCTCCATTAGAGTTTACGGATATAACTGTGAAAACTTAACTGCAGTGAAAATTAGAATGAAAACAGAAAAGTAGTGGATTTTTTTTTAAAAAGCATTAAAATAATTTTTAAAATAAAAAGTAAATATTGATTGCCAAAAAGCTGTTGTCTTTTTCTTGCCATATCCGTTACTTTATGGAGAGACAAATATTAAAACGAGCTTATTAATAGAGTAAACAAGTCATAAACAATGTCAGCTAGAGGCAGAGGCAGTTCCAGGAAAAAGGATGTGGATGCTGTTCTCCACCCATTATTAGAAATCCTTGCCGAAGAAGCCTCTGTTACCTTCAGGGCTGGCAAAGACACTATCACGTATTGCTGTTCCTGTACCTCCTGTAAGCTGAGGCATGGGGCCAAGGCCGGGCGTGTGTTCACCATTTTCGGTGTAGCTAAGAATCTTCCTTCTAACTGGAACTGTGATACCCTCCTGCTTCTTTTCATCTGCAATCCTCCCAACAGTGTTACCCAGTGCCTTCCTTGCTTGATGTCATGTAAGATCTAAAAAATCAAAAACACTGGGAAAATACACACAGTCAGAGGGGAAAATGTCGGAGACTACTGCATCCTTATTTTTGAAAAGTACTAATCTCTTCCTCACTTTACTCCTTTATATGATGAAGTTATACACATGTAATTTACATATAGCGTTAATGGATCTGTATCAATCGTGAATAGCTTGAGAAATGCCTGTGATTCTCATGAGAGAGTGCAGGCTCTGTTCTCTAAGTCTGGTCATCTACACAACCTGAACCGGTAGGCTTTCCCTGAGTTTTCGCAGCCCAGATCCTATTGCACATAGCAGACAAGACCACGGTAAGAAGCATCTCTGCACCCCTCCGCTTCGTGAGGCTTATTTCCTTCTGGGCAGGCAGTGTGTTCGATGGCTCCACCAGATGGGATGCTGAACGCTGTCAGCACCTCTTTCACCCCAATGTGCCTCTGTGTGGGAGAGGAAGCCACGCAGGAGATGAGGACGAAAGAGGAGGACAGAGTCCTCTTTGAAATAAAAGCGTGGCACTCGTGAAAGCAACAGGGAGAAGTTTGAGTTCAAGAATTTGGAGATGGGGATGCAATGCCTCATTAATCAGGGGAGGTGGACCTGGGACACCTGGGGTCGTTTCCTTTTCCTGGACTAGACGGCAACGTTGCAGATGTTCCCACCACCCCGCTCCCTCGCCACCCCCGCTCTGTTAATTTCACTGACTTAACACTTTTGCAAAATGAAAAACAAAATCAAGGCTCTTGTTATTAGAGTCTCGCTCTTTTCTGTTCCAGCTCGATATGTATGGAGAGGCCCAGAATGGTCCCCCCCGCCCCCGGTCCGGTGTCCTCAGTCTCCTTCCCACGTTCCCCTCTCTGACAAGGCATCTTAAATCTGTTAATAAATGAAGGGAGACATTCCTTAGTCCCCAGCCTTGCATCCTTTCTCTGTGTCTTCCGTCCACCTTGAGTAACACGGAGCTTAAAGTGCCTGTTTGACGGCAAAGCTGGGGAAAAGGCTGTCTCTCTCATCCCTGTTACATGTACCTTTCCGGAATCTAGTGATTCTTCCTGAATAACTGGTCTCCCTTTTCTTTTTAAGGTCCTGTTTAACCGCCCTTTCCCACTTGATTCTTGGGTCTGCGCTCTCAGTGATGTTGCCGTGCCAACACCTCAGCGTTCTTCTTCCCTTGAGCAAAACTTCTCAGGAACTGGTCAAAATGTGAGCTGGAGCTACCTGGGGGTACCGGTCACATGTTGAACACATGTAGAGGCCGCGAAAAGCATTTTCTCAGTGCATTTCGTTACGTTAATGCACTTCGAAATCTCATAATGTTTCATTTAGGGGAAAAGTAAACTGTTCTCTGTCGATGAGACAGATCATTACTTTCCCATTTGCTGACGTGAGCTTGCGTGCTGTCCCTCGTAACTCAGATGCCACAAACACACCCGTCAGTGCCACGTGATGTGAATTCCTTTTCTAATAGACAGCACCCGATACTGTGCTGATTCAGGTATGGTACATCACCCAGACCTCTAGTAAGCGACAATGCGTATTTGTAAAGTTCCTGGCTGGTTGGGAAATATGGTTTATAATATTTCTTTCCCCCCGTGAAGCTAAATTATTTATTTCAGTCAAACTCCTAGGCATTTCGTGTTCAGACTCTTTGTGAAGGAGCGGCAAAACATTGTGGTTAAGAGTTTAGGCTTTGGAGTCAGAAAGATCTAGATCAGAATCCAGGCTCTGTTGTGACCAGCTGAATGGCTTTTTGCAACTTGTATGCTCTTGGAACTCCGCTGAAAGTGAGCGATTGTCAAACTGGCCTGGCAGAAGCTGTTTGTCTTTTAGAACGTTGGATTAAGTAATGCAGATGACATCAGCTGTAGAGCACCTGTCGTCTATAAAGATAACTTATTGATACATTCAGTTAATTTAATCCTAGGGCAGGGTGGTGAGGCACCATCCACAGGGTATTCAGGAAGTAGTCACCTTCTTAATATCATCATAACCTCCTAGGAGAATATTCCATCTCTACCTTGGACATCTATAGGCATCTCACCCTGTGGTTGTCCCCCTTTATCTCTCACATCTCAGTGCACATCTTTCTCTCCCAGGCATTCAGTGTCATCCTTGACACCATCTTCTCCCTCTTCCCTAAGCCAATCCATCAGCTAGCCTTATGGATTTGTCCCTTGAAATTCACACTTCTCTCTGTATCTACAGCCACCAACACCTCTTGCCCAGGACACCGCACAAGCCTCCCAGCTTCTCTTTTTTTTTTTTTTTTTTTTTTTTTTTTTTGCGGTACGTGGGCCTCTCACTGTTGTGGCCTCTGCCGTTGCGGAGCACAGGCTCCGGATGCGCAGGCTCAGCGGCCATGGCTCACTGGCCCAGCCGCTCCGCGGCATGTGGGATCTTCCCGGACCGGGGCACGAACCCGTGTCCCCTGCATCGGCAGGTGGACTCTCAACCACTGCGCCACCAGGGAAGCCCCCAGCTTCTCTTCTTATGTTCAGCCCCTCTCCTCAGCTGCTTCTCTACAGAGTAGTGATCTCTGAAAAAAATGCAATTTGAAAAAAATTCCCCCAGTCAAGCCTCTGCTTAAATCTCTTCCTTAACCTTGTCCTAAGACCAAGGCTGCTAAGCTGATTCTTCAGGCCCTGTGGATGCAGCTCTGCCTATCCGCCTGGCTTCATCTGCATCCCTCTCCCTCTGCATCCAAACACATCAGTGTCCTCCCAGCAACAGGAAGCCTTGACCGAGCAACGGTTTCTTTTCCCTTCCTGCAGCTACTTTTATACTTATAATCAGGAGAGAAGAATTCAAAACTTCCCTTTTTTGTTTTTTTCCCTAAGGGCATGGAGATGTTTAGTGAATTCATATTTTCCAAAGACATTTTTTTGGAGAGTCTCAGATGAAATGTCAAAAACAAGCCCAACGTATTATTATGATTTGAACTAGGTCCAAACAACGTTGGGATTTCTAGTAGGACTGAAATGATTAAACCAACAGCCATTCCCTTAGCATGTGTGAACTTCAATCTCAAGGCCAAAGTCTAGCTAGAAAAGTGCTGACGTTTTGAAATGTTATCCAGCAGTAAAAGGTAGTGGAATGTTTTGGTAACCTCAAAAAATATTTAGTTTGGGATTCAATCCCAGGTGTCAAGGCAAGTTTATCAGGTGTTGGTGATGTATGCAAAGGTGGATACATAACTCACCAGGGACCAGGAGTTTCAAACCCCCCTTAGACGCGAGGATCCCAGGGTCTAGAGAAGAAAGCTGTTCTATAGTAATTTCTGCTTGGTACCCCAACAGAGCCCTCCTCCTTTATTCCTGCTGCCGTTCTGATACCTCCATGTTATCCTCATTCACTCCTGGCAAGTGCCTGGAGGTAAGCCCAGAGGGAGCCAGGTAACTAATGAGAGCGTGGCTGGAGTTAAGCTTCAGAGGGCAGCGAGAACAGGCACCGGAGGGCGCTCAGCTGTCCACAAAAGTCTCTATACCTGATAGCCACCTAGGATGCGAACTCCCAATTCTTCTGATGTTTATAGGTAGCTTCTGGCTGATACGCAGATGTCATATCCCTGCCACCCCACGGGTGGACAGTTGGTAGGGACATGGCCAGGGATGGTTGGCGTGTGTGATGCTGGAGTTTTCTCATCAATTCCCTCTCTAGCCGCATCTAAATTTCACCAGCAAGAATATTGGAATTGTTAACTGTTTTTGATTTGGGTCGATTTATTTCAACTATGGAAGACTTCAATCTTCAAAGGTAAGCTTTTCTACTTCTACCAAAATCCATTGGCCATTTATGGGAATGGAATTTTATGATGCTTTTTTTTTTTTAACATCTTTGTTGGAGTATAATTGCTTTACAATGGTGTGTTAGTTTCTGCTGTATAACAAAGTGAATCAGCCATACATATACATATATCTCCATATCTCCTCCCTCTTGTATCTCCCTCCCACCCCACCTATCCCACCCCTCTAGGTGGTCACAAAGCACCGAGCTGATCTCCCTGTGCTATGTGGCTTTATGATGCCTTTTAAAGGTTAAAGGAGGTCTTCCCAGACCCTTTAGATTAGGTTAGGTCCCTCTGATATGCCCTGCATAGCACTTGCTCTTTGTTCACCACGGTTAGCCCACCTGTGATAATTAGTTTAATATCCTTATTCCCTGCCAGACTGGAAGCACCATGTCTGCACATGAGCCCTGCCCACCTTATCCACTGTTGTTGTTTCCCCACATATTGTACCTATAGTAGGCACTAAATATGTGTATGTGATATAAAAAGATGATAGATAGATAGATAGACATTTGATCTATCCATCTATCTATAGCATGGATGAATAAAATAAGCTGATTATATGCCATCAAATGGGACATCCTACAATATTAGTATATTAGTATGGGGCTTAAAATGACGAAATTTAATGCTGCATTATAACTATGGAATCTTAGAACCTACTTATATCAATGTAAAAATAATAATTTATAATAATAAAAATACAGCTAATGTGTAAATGATGCTCACAGTATGCTACAGTAATGTCCTAGTACTTTACTTACATTCAATTATATCGTTCTCATCACAGCCATAGGAGGTAGGTATTATTATCCCCAATTTACAGATGAGCAAACTGAGGCTCAGAGAAGTTGGAGATTTGTCAACTGGTAAGGGGAAGAGTGGGGTTTCCACCCAGCTCTGTTCTCTCAACCCTGTTGCTTTAGATTGGATAAGATTCCATCCCAGTCCGGAGGGAGTTACCAGCAGTTAAGTAGCATTTGAAAAGCTAAATCAAAACACAAGGCAATAAGATCTCTGTGGAGACAGGGCATGAGTAATTGTTACACGAATTGTACTCCATCCTAAATGCCACGGTGCAGAGGAAGTGGGGAGAGAGGGCCAGGGCCTGAAACAGCCTGGGAAGGTTCCATGGAGAGCAGCTGACCCTGAACGTAGTCCAGAAGGATGGGTGCAGTGTGGATGGGGGAAGGGTAAGCAGAGTCACAAAGGATAAAGTGAACAAATGTGCCACGTTGAAAGTTTTTTTTTAAACATGGATTCAATATAATAAGCGAAGTACTGTCCCCAAACCCAGATTTTTCTCTGCCTCTGAGAAGACAGTGGGATTTGGAGTTGCATAAGTAACGACGTTTTTCCCCACGTTTGTTTTCTCCAGCTATAAAACGGAATTATTACTTGCCATGTTCCTCCCCCTTAGAGATGGTGAAAGGGTTAAAGGATTCCGTAAAGTGTTGAGGGCTTCTTAAAGGAGTTATGCAAGAACAAATTATCATCATCATCACTGTTTTTGCTGTTGGTTTTTATTATCATTATTGTAAAACTGTTCCCGGGGACGCGTAACTTTTAGGGTGGTCACAGCCTGCTCCATCAACTGTCTGCATCGTGATCCACCTGCTGGAAGAAGCCGGACAGAAACTTGGCCTTTGCAGGTCCTTCTTCCAGCAATTCCTGCCACTCCAGAAGGTTCCCTGTGGCCAGAATCTGCTACCCATCTCTCTTTGACCAGGACTGGCTCATCGCTTATGCGTTTTTTTCCCCCCAGCACATACACTGTTTTAAAAAATTAATTAGTTACTGATATTTAAATATCAATACATTTCAGATATGAATCTAGAATTCCAGCTTCCCATCTGCAGAAGAACTGGCAACAATGGGCCCACATTTAGCGCCCGCCACAGCGAGAATCAGTGGGTCCATTGAAGGTACGTCCATGCCCTGACCAGGCCCCACGTGGCCTTTGTTGTCATGGGGGTGATCGCCAGTCCTGCGGGCAGCTGGGTCTTTTGGCTACACCTGTCTATTTTCCACCCAAAGGACTGCCAGGTCTGGAGTGAGCTGCCGATGAGGGCCATACTAGGTGAGGAAGGTGGCAGGGCTGGGCCCAACAGCACAGATGTGGCATTACTGATAGTCAGTCCGAAGGGACTGAGACAAAGAGAGAAAGAAAGGATCTGAATTTAGAGCCTGGAGCCAAAGACCAGAGCCAGGAAGTGGAGGTGCTAGGCACCTCCCATGGGATAATGGAAACCCACAGCATCAGTTCTGGAGAACGTTTTAGGAGCCAGAGTGTCTGCTGGGGCATGCCCTTCTATAACACTGTTTATTTTTTTATTTTAATTTTTATTATTTTTTTGCTATCTACAAGAGACACATTTTAGTTTATTTTTATTTATTTATTTAATTGATGTAGAGTTGATTTACAATGCTGTGTTAGTTTCAGGTGTACAGCAAAATGATTCAGTTATATAGATATAAAATTTTTCAGAGTCTTTCCCGTTATAGGGTATTATAAGATATTGAATACAGTTCCCTGTGCTATACAGTAGACCCCTGATGCTTGCTTACCTAACACCATTTATTTTGAGTAGATAGTTCATACTTTTACATTATAGACACTGGGAAATTACATACATTTGTGGTTTTGCATATGTGTACACCTACACTCACACCCAAGCCCCTGCCAGTGATCCTGACTTAATAACTGGGGTGGGAGCAGGGTGACAGCCTTGTCTGAAAGCTCCCGGGCCAGCACTTCCAACATGTGATGAAAACCACCACTCTAGGTGAGCTAAGCTTCCTCCTGACACCTTATTTCCATTCAGTGATCTTGGTCTAACCCCAGAAATTGAACATTCTCTAAATAACTCAGTTCCTTTTGCATAAAACTCCTTCCTCTTTCGGTTCCCTGATATGGTATCTGGATGGATGAAAGCAGTTTTCTGTGTCTCTGGTCTGGCTGGTTTCTCTTTGGAGCCTATGGATGACATCTTTTGTCCTCCTGGTCACTTGCAACTTGAGCTGGTCCCTGGTGGAACATGATCTGGCCACCACTGATGTGGTCAGGGTCTGACAGCCTCCCTGGCTGACATAGCCCCAGCCTGCCTCATGTAAGTGCATAAACCCCTCAGGGCCAATGCCACTTGTGAAGCCGAATCCGTCCTCTGTACCCCAATAACGAATTAAATCTCAGAGACAGAGTTTTGGGTGAAGTAGAAAAGAATAACTTTATTGCTTTTCCAGGCAAAGGGGGCCACAGCAGGCCCTCAAAACTCAGTGTCCCAACTTGGAGGGCTCAGTGAGGAGTTTTATAGCAATGCTTCAATGAGGGCGTAATCAGCTCGTGGACACACTTCTGATAGGTTAGTGGTGAGGCAATTGGGAGTTGCCATCATCAACCTTCTGGTTCCAACCGTTCTGGGGTCTTCATGCTTGTGGGCAGCATGCAGTTAACTTCTCCCACCTGGTGTGGGTTTCAGTATCTGCAAAACAGCTCAGAGATATTGTTCTGTGTATCCCTTGATACACAGAACCAGGACCTTGCTGCAAGGTTGCACTATTGTTTCTTGACTGCCCCTCCCTTGTCTCCACATACCCTCCCTTCCCTAATTAGCAACTGTTTGAACCTGACCATTGGAACTCAGGGAAGGTCATGGAGGCTGAATAAAGCCTGTTTCCTGTAACCAAGAAATGGTTGGGGGGGGGGGGTACAGAAAAGTTTTTGTGCCCAGGAACCCTACAGGGTCCTGCAGGGGCAGCTCCCAAGAGGATCTCCTCCAAGGTCTAATACAATTGAAACAAACACACCCTGACCTCAGTTTTCCCCATGATCTTCAAAGCTCCCCCCTGGTTTCCGAACTCCTGCCTCTCCTGCCTTTTGCTCCATTTCTCATCCCAGAATTTCTGTGGTTCTCAGGGGGGAATTTCCCTCTCCTTCCCCTCCGTGTATGTCTGGGATCCCCATGTCACATCTTCTTGCCTGACCCTGGCTTTACTAAGACTCAGCCAATAGGAATCTCACAGTTAAGGAGACCTAACTCAGGAAGGTATGACTGTCTTCATTACAGATTAATTTTCACTCATTCTTCTTTTTGCAAATGTGCTTCGCTCTTCTTCCCCCACTTGTCCTTTAAGATGAAGGACCTGGAACATTTCTCTTATTAGATCTGGTAGCCTTTGTGGGCAAGACGTCTCTTTGGTCCAACTCTGTAAGACAAATTCCCATATAAGCAGTATTCGGGACATTTGTAAGAGTTCCTTGAAGGTCACAGCTGCTATACATAATAGAATTTTGTGTTTGAATTGGAAGAAAAGGATATGGTATTCACTGGAGCTGTTCACAGGTATTCTGACCCTCCTTCTGGGTGCAAGGAATCTCCTTCATCTGCGGGAAGACAGGTTTGTCCATAGGATTTCCCTTGGCCAATGAGATGTGAAAGCCAATTCTGGCCAGCCCTTTAACAGCCAATTTGAGCTTCACCATGGCCTTGGTGTCCTCTGACAACGTGTTGGGCAATGTTCTAGCGGTGGCCGCACCATTAGCTGATGTCCTGGATTGAGAACATGGGGCAGCAGAAAACTACCCAACTCTCACTGGACATGTGGATGAGCAAGAAACAAATCTTTGTTGTTTTGAGCCTCTGAGATTCGAGGTCGTCTGTTGCCACATCAAAAAGGAACCCATCCCGAGTAAAGTGATTAAGCAGCGTGGGTTTGGACATATGCAGCCAGGACCGCAGACACACCTCCCACCCATCTCCAGCACTGGTTTTTTCTTTGCTCTCTCTCCTTCTCTTTTAATTAGCTTATTTGTATTGAATATTGAAATCATCCTTTTAGAAGATAGATTATAAGTCCAAAATCACTCATCAATTGAAGAAATGGACTAAAACAAAATCTACGGCGGGAATAACAACAGCAAGAGAAAAAAAGGACATGAGATTGGTGGGTTGTGCCCTCCAGTTTGCCCTTTGCCATCATGTTTCCTAGGAAACTTGGAGCAGGGATGCTCCAGGCACAGACACAAGCTTCCCTGAGCATCACCTCTTCACGTCCTGCCTGCCCCGCTGTTTCTCATCTTGACCTCCCTCTTCTCCCATCCCCACGGAGCAGGGCAGACCCAAACCTGAAGGGTTCTAATAGCTCTGTTTCCGGAATATGGAATTTAGAGCTAGTTGGTCCAGAGCAGCCAGCCCTCTGTCATGCCTCATTTGGGCTTCACATGGCTTTTCTGGCTGAGACGACAAAGACATTTTTATGCTGCTGTTTTCCCGTCACAAAGCCTGTGATTTCTTTAACCAAAGTAGCAAAGCAAAGCTACCCATCTTTCTAGTTAAAAAGTCCCAGACTGAAACGTTACACCATTGAAATACCTTTAATTATCCCAGATTGCTCACCCCCTTCTCCAAGGTGCCATCTCTCTGCATATCTTCCTAGAAACAGGTGCCTGCTACCTGAGCTCCACTTTTCTTATTTTTAGTGGATTTACCTTTTTGCCATTTTATATTATTTTTCATTCTAAACTTCCTTAAAAGAAGACTCAAGGAGGACAAGAAGGATGTGTTTCTATTTCAAGATAAGAAATAAAATACCTGAGAAGCTAAGCAAAGTAGCCCAGAGCCAGAATGGAATAGCTGTACCTCGAAATCTTTTCCTTTTGCTCAATGTAGGCTAACATCTGATTTTTCTAGAAATGTCTTTAAATTTCAGCGTCCACGAGGTTAACCCAAATCAGTTCAGGAAAAGAGCAATCGTTTCCTATAGTGACACTAAAACAACTTCCCCCCAGGACTCCCCATAGAAAGGAGACTGTACGAAGTAATGACAACATCCTCTCTGTAAACGGGACAGATTTCCGTTGTCACTTCTAATTTCCTTTAGTATAGGATGATGACATACTATATCCTACACTATACTATACAGATTAGACTTGGCCAAACAATCCATGGGCGTGGGGTGAAACTGGGTGGTAGCATTATGCTATCCAGGAACTCAGCTCTCTAATCAGCTGGCTGATTAGAGATGTGTTTCGAACTACCTAGAAGGAAAAGATAAGCCCTCTGTGTATTGTTGTTTATCTGGTCAAGCTTCTGAAAGACATAGAGCAGCAGTGAGTTTGAGAATATCTCCCTAACCAGACATGGAGTGCAGGTATTTTATGTGGCTAGTTAAGTGCAAAGCCATATATTCTTTTCAGTCAGCAGCTTCCTTAATGCAAACAGTACAATGAAATAAGGTCAAAGAACAATTCAGTAAGAAGTCTAGACAGTCAAAAAGTCAACAAGGTCAGGCTCTCTTAGTGCTGGTGGCCATATGAATGAACACACGACTAGGTAGGCATTTTAGGAACAGACAAACGTAGGTATACACTTTGACCCAGCTAATCTATTTCTAGACTGTTTCCTGAGGGATTATTTAAGAATGTGTGCAAATATTAATAGAAAATGCTATTTGTTCTATAACTGTGTAAATTAGTGAGAAAAGAATGAAAACACTCTAAGTGTCCAACGGTAAATTGTGCTACCTGCATGGAACGGAATAATATTCCACTATTTAAAATGATGTCTTAGACAAATGTTTATGGACAGGGTCAGTGTACATTATATACAGCTGAATTCCATATAGAGTATGAGGTGTGATTTCACTTTTATGTAGTATCAATGTGTTATAAGCATGTGTAATAGTTATTTTTAATATGAAACATTTTGTTCCCTCCACACACTTCTTTCCACTAAGCTCTTTGCGTCGCCATTTCCTTTTCAGAGTCCATACATTTCTAGTCACTTTCAGTTATTACAAGTACTCTCCAATTTAACATTTCAAACTTAAATTCAGGTCCAATTTCATCACCTGGTTCTTAGGTGTCAGCCTGAAGAAGGTGGAAGGTGACAGCTCTGCTCCTCTAGGGGGATCAGGCCATGGCCAGTCCTCTCCTTGTTGGAGCCTTTGCTGCCATGGTTAACACCAACTGACAGCACTGCCCTCTGCGGGGTGGCCATCCAGATGTAGACTCTTCAGAGTTCCCAGAAGAACCTCACAAAACCTCCCAACTGCACACTTTCCTTATGTAGTAAATCAATGCTCAGTGAGTCAATACTCAATGTCAGTTGCCACCACGCACAGCCACGTACATTTCCCTCCTGGGATCCCCTTGCTAAGTGGGAAGGAGGGCAAGACAGGCTTGACCCAGGTATCTTCTGTGGTTTCCACTTCACCCCACAGGAGACAATTTAAAAAAATCAGAAAGCCAAATGTTGTGATAAAATAATTACACGTATTTTCCACCTCTCTTATCATGTGAAGGAATTTCCTGAGTTATTCTTCTGGCCTCTCAGTCTTGGTTCAGTCCCTTCCTCCTTCTCTCTTTGGGATCAACCTGTCCTAAGGACGATGCTCATCAGAATGGGTCACCCTGATGGAGACCTGCTCTTGCCCAGCATGGCCTGTGATCGGCTAAGTTGGCCTCATTCAGGGAAGAGGTCTTAGCAAGAGCACTTGACTGTATCTAAATCATGTCGTCCAGACAAACTTACAGATAAGAAACTTGCCGTTTGCTCTCTTCTGACTTCTTCATCTATCTCTCCAGATTTCAAATTTTAAGTTGGGTAGAAAGAAGGATACCTCCCCCAAAACTTTTCCCCCAAGACCCCAACAGATCCATAGTTATTAAGCAGAGTGCATGGCCACAACTAACCTCTAAACACCTTAAAGTATGTGCAAGCAAGCACCTCGACAACTGAAAAGAGAAATCGAGCCAGAAAAATACCAAAGAACATCTGTCTTTGAACAACAACATTTCCTGATGCAGCCTGCAAGTTAACTTGTAAATTGTGCTTTATATAATCAAATAGGTTGGCCTATTCTGTATGATTTATTAATTATACACTAATTAAAATTAGAGAGACATTTAGGAAAGAAAAACATTTCAACCTCTTTATCACTGCCGGTGTTTCTTCATTCCTCTCTCTACTTTCCCTCTACTGTGTGTCATGTCACCCTTTTTTGGAGAGCATGACTTAACAGGAGGTAGTATAGGACTGGGAAGGCAAAATACCACCTAGAACCAAAGTAAGTTTTCAGTAAGTCAATAAGTATGGTATCACATTTTTCATTTTAAAAGCTTGCTGTTGGAATCTCCCAAAGTATTCCAAAGCAAAAAACATAACATTTTTATAAGACTGCTCTCTGATTGGATGCTTTAAAAAGCCTTAGTCGACCAAAAGGGATACAAGAAAACTTGGAAAGAACTTGTATAAAGAGTGTAAAGAAGAGTTGAGTTTAAAACATGAAAAGATGACATTAGAGATGGAAAATCTGATTGGCAATAAAATAAGTATCTTTACAGATTCCGAGGGCTTTTACTTAGGGAATAACGTGTCATGTTTTTTTTTTTTCGGTACGCGGGCCTCTCACTGTTGTGGCCTCTCCCGTTGCGGAGCACAGGCTCCGGACGCGCAGGCTCAGCGGCCATGGCTCATGGGCCCAGCTGCTCCGCGGCATGTGGGATCTTCCCGGACTGGGGCACGAACCCGTGTCCCCTGCATCGGCAGGCGGACTCTCAACCACTGCGCCACCAGGGACGCCTACGTGTCATGGTTTTTGTCTCTTTGGTCATAGCAATTGAATTTTCTTCTAGAAAAGGAATGGCTTCCTTCCACTGAGAACTACTGAAAATAAGAATGAGTTCTCAGCAGAGGCTGGAGAGTTTGTACATAGATGTTGGTATTCGAGGGACGTTCTCAGTGCGCTGGCTTGGTGCAAGCTCATGTGTGAAAGGCATGCAGGAAAGGATGGCTTGTGTTCATTTCTGTCCCCAGTTCTGTTAAGAACATTATTAGTTGCTGAAGTGCAGAGTGGGTAGAAGAAGGGGAGCCCAAGTGCTCCCAGCAGATTTTGTTCTGTTTTCTTATAATAACAACATTGATTACTATGACTATGTTCTCTACACCTGGGAATTTGTAGGAATCCTCTCAACAATCCACGTGATCTCCAATTTTATATTCTATAGGGAACTGTGCCCTCTTTCTGAGACAGAGAATCTTGGAGGGGCCAACACCTATGGCTCCAAAGAGGAAGGAATGTGACCCCACGTAACTGTTGTAAATGCAGTGGTGTGGGTGAGAGTCTCAGTGGCAAATGGGCCATACACACTGTCACCAGTTAGGTTTGCATGCTTCATGGTAAGTTTTACAAGCTCGATCCTTAGATCTGACCAAAGTAAAAGTGGAAAGACTCAAGTTCATATAATTGGGAAAGATATATTTTGTTCCTATACAAATTAAATTCATTTTTTAAAAAAGACACTGCAATATCTACTAAAATTAGTATTGACTATGGCCTGCCATGTAGGAATTTTTCTTGTAGGTATCTATCCCAGAGAAGAATCCACATGTTTACACAACAGTGTTCATTGAAGCACTATCTCTCACCCTGAATAATTGATAGCAACCTTAACACACAGCAATGGTGAATTTATCTGTGATGTATTCATTCCATGAAATATTACACAGTAGTTATAATGAAGGAGGTAGAATCGTATATTTAGACACAGAAGATGTCTTAGCTATCTTGCTAAATGAGAAAGTTTCATAAAGATACATAAAGTATGATTCTATTTGTGTAAATAAAAATACATAAAACCAAACTGTATATAGAGATATAAGAATGTTTGAAAACTTCCCAAGTGCCAATCGCTGTACTAATGGCTTTGTATATACTATCTCATTTAAAACTCAGAATAGTTCCATAAGATGTATAGTATTATTATCTACACTACAGACGAGGAAACTGTGGCCCAGAGGTTAAGTAACATGCCCCAAGGTCACTATGTAAGCATATGAAAATACATAGAAAAAGTCCAAGAAGGGTATACAGAAAAGTGATAATAGGATTATTTTCTGGAAGGGGAATAAGATTGGATAGGAGTCAATGGTGACTGTAGTTTTTTACAAAAAATAATTCATTTGTATATCTTAGTTCTGGCTGCAATAACAAAATACTATAGACGGGGTGGCTTAAACAACAAACATTTATTTCTCACAGTACTGGAGGCTGGAAAGTCCAAGATAAAGGTGCCACAGATTTGGTGTTTGGTGAGAGCTCTCTTTGGGCTTGTAGACAGCCACCTCTGTCTGTGCTCACATGTCTTTCCTCCCTGTGTGAAGGTGGAAAGAGAGGGGGCTCTGGTCTCTTTCTCTTCTTGTAAGGGCACTAATCCCATCATGGGAGATCCATGCTCATGACCTCACCTAAATCTAATTACCTGTCAAGGTCCCCACCTCCAAATACCATCACATTGTGGACTAGGGCCTCAACATATGAATTTTGGAAAACCACAGCCATTCATTCATAGCAAGGGGTGTGAGTGTGAGTGTGTGTGTGGTGGGGGGGTGTATACACACAAACATACACAGATAAAGTATTTACTTTCTTTAATGTAAGAAAAAGTAAAAATAGAAAGGAAAAAGAAAAGTGACTGTTCTTTCATTATTTCTTTGTATTAGATCTTTATTGGAATATAATTGCTTCACAATACTGTGTTAGTTTCTTTCGTACAACAAAGTGTGTCAGCCACATGCATACACGTGTCCCCATATCCCCTCCCTCTTGAGCCTCCCTCCCACCCTCCCTACCCCACCCCTCTAGGTCCTCGCAAAGCACCGAGCTGATCTCCCTGTGCTATGCTGCTGCTTCCCACCAGCCAATTATTTTACATTCTGTAGTGTATATATGTCAAGGTTACTCTCACTTCGCCCTCCCACCCCCTGTGGAGAACAGTATGGAGGTTCCTTAAAAAACTAAAACTAGAACTACCCTATGACCCAGCAATCCCATTACTGGGCATGTATCCTGAGAAAACCACAATTCTTCTTTCTTTCTTTCTAAACCTTAATGGAATAAGTAAGAAATTTGATTATTCTTTCCTAGGGTAAATAAATGTAAAAGAAGACAGAAATTGCCTTTTGTAAAACTCTACGTGACACCTACTAGGTTGTCCATTATCAAACAAATGGAAAACGGGTATTGGCGTGGAGAAATTGGAATTCTCATGCATTGCTGGTGTCTTTAATTTTCCCTCAGCCTTTCTTGTATAAGAGACATTCTGGATGCGATATTCTGATTGGACTTCTCCCTCTCGTCCCCAGCACTTTGAAGATACCATTCCACTGGCTTTTGGCTTCCACTATTGCTGATGAGAAGCCTGCTGCCAGTTTAATTGTTGTTCCTTTGTAGATGAACTACCTTTTCTCTCTGGCTGCAGCTACTATTATTATTATTAATTATAATTATTATTACCATCAGTCTCTGAGGTTTTGCAATATAAAGTGTCTAGATGTTGTTTTTAAAATCAATACTTACATAAATTTTATTTTGACTTCTTGGCATTCCTTGTGATTTTTCTCAGTGTAGATTCTTTCTTCCATCTTCTTTGGAATATTTCTTTTTCCGTATCTTTTCCATGCAGCCTCTCCTCCATTCTCTCTATTCTCTGCTTCTGGGACTCTAATATGATATATGTTCAAACTTCTCATTCTATGTTTTCCCTCTCTGTCTCTGTGTGCTGCATTTTGAATAGTTTCTTAAAATCTGTTTTCCAGTTCAACAATTCTCCTTAATTTATTTAAACATTGTGTACAATTACTTTATGTACTCTGTCTTATAATTACAATATCTAAACTCCATGAACATTTAAATCTCTTGGTGTTGTATATGTTTTCTGCCAACTCTCCTGCCTGAAGTTTTTTCACTTGTGCATTTGGTTGATCTTAACTGGAGGCCTAAGCTGAGAATTCTTTTTTCTAGAGAGAATTTGTGTTTAATTCAGCCAGGGAACTGTTATTCTGGGACAGTTGTCACCTCCTTGTGGGTCCCAGGCTTCACAAGTGCTTCAGAGCCAAAAGCCAGTTTCCAGCGTAAGGTGTTTTGTTCTGTTTTATTTTCCTCTTAGAGATATCTTTACAATCTGTCAGTCTCACATTACCAATTTTCTTTTACTATAGAATGTGTAGCAAGTGAACCGCTCAGGGTTCCTGTCCTCTGTATCGCTGGCAATAGAAATCTCTACTTTATTTCAGTTTATTTTACATTATGTCAAACTTATTTAGCAAAATAAAGGGCCTGGCACTAAATAATAGGAAAGATGAGATCCTTTAACCCATCTCCATAAACCAAAATCATTTTAATAGCACAAAGAAAAAGATGGTTTGTATCCAGAGACTGGTAGCATGAATATTTTCATATTATTAATTCTTCCAATCCATGAACACAGTACATCTTTCCATTTATTTGTACTGTCTTCAACTTCTTTCATTGATGTCTTAGCGTTTTCAGAGTACAGTTTTCTCACTTTTTTGGGTAAATTTATTCCTAGGTATTTCATTCTTTTCGATGTCATTGCAAACGGGATTATTTTCTTGACTTCTCTTTCTGATAGTTCATTATTAGTGTACAGAAATGCAACAGATTTCTGTAAATTAATCTTGTAACCTGCAACTTTACTGAATTCACCAATGACATTATTTAATTCACTAATTAATGAGGAAACCAGTAAGATGTTGCAACCTCTCTGAGAGATAACTGAGAATCTGAAAAATCTACTAGCCTATTTTCTGCTGTTCTTCCTTCTGTCACTATGACTCGGTATCATTGTTGAACACAAATGGTCCTGCCTAGTCTGATGTGATTCCTTGCTACCCTTGAGATGCCACTGTTGGTTTTGCAGTAATCACTCAGTGTGTAGTGAGAATGAGGAAGGGAGAAGAGGTTCTGGATCCTGGCGTTACAGTCCCTCAGATGCAGTGTTGCTGCAGAGTAGAGTCTGAATGGGTCACAATGGTTCTTCAAGTGAGGACCACTCCGCTCCCTGCAGACCAGACTCCAAAAGAAAACATTTGTCAAAGGACAATGGGGGTCTGGCTCCCTCAGAGAAAAGATTTTGGAGCATATTCCTAAACAGATCTTCTGGAAGTAGGTCAGTGTTCTGTAGAGGTGGCTGTTTGTGTGAATCTAAAGTGTAGCAAATTGAATGCTTGGGACTGCTCTCTCTTAACATCTCTAAGGACTAGGAGGTCTACTGGCTACATCATCTTATTCATAATTCCATCTGGAGATTTGCAACTTGTCAATATCAGTCTTCAGTCTCCTCCCTTCTCAGCTCAAGTTGGCTTTCCGCATGAGAATAAAGAGCTTAGATAAATTTCATGTTCATGTCTCAGTTAAGTACTTTCATCCTAAAGAAGGATTTCAGTACGTGTTCTTCCATGACCACAGTCAATGGCAGGGAATTCCTGATTCCGTTAAAAAAAGACTTCACTAATGTTTCTCTTGTTTTTTTTTTTGTTTTGTTTTGCTTTGTTTTTTTTTTTTTTTTTTTTTTTGCGGTACGCGGGCCTCTCACTGCTGTGGCCTCTCCCGTTACGGAGCACAGGCTCCGGACGCGCAGGCTCAGCGGCCATGGCTCACGGGCCCAGCCGCTCCGCGGCATGTGGGATCTTCCCAGACCAGGGCACAAACCCGCGTCCCCTGCATCGGCAGGCAGACTCTCAACCACTGCGCCACATGGGAAGCCCTGTTTCTCTCATTTTAAAAAAAAATTTATTCATTTATTTATTTTTGACTGCCTTGGATCTTTGTTGCTGCGCTCAGGCTTTCTTTAGTTGTGGCGAGCGGGGCCTACTCTTCCTTGTGGTGCGCGGGCTTCTCACTGCCGTGGCTCCTCTGCACAGCCTCTAGGCGCGTGGCCTTCAGTAGTTGTGGTGCATGGGCTCAGTAGTTGTGGTGCACGGGCTTAGTTGCTCTGCGGTATGTGGGATCTTCCCAGACTAGGGCTCAAACCCGTGTCCCCTGCATTGACAGGCAGATTCTTAACCACTGTGCCAACAGGGAAGCCCCTGACATTGTTTTAAACATATTTTAAGGAAGCAAATCTTAGGATGATAACTGCCCATTCACATACTATTTATATTTCCCTTATTTATATCTTTTTTAACGTCATAACTGAACTTCTTTCCCTTTTCTGGTGATTTCCCCCTCCTACTTCTTTATTGCCCTCATTCTCATTGCCAGCGTTTCATTTTCCCACCAGTGCTTTGCAATGAAAGGAAACCTTTCTAGTTTATTCCAAATAACAACTCCATCCACAGCCCCCTAGATACTTTCTCTTTACAATTGACCTTTTCTTTACTTCAGCAGTTCTGTAAACCCTCAAAGAAGCCTTGGGAGCCTCTCTTTTTGGGGTCATTATCTGCTAATTGATGTCCACATTCTCCACTATTTAAGGGAAAAATTTTATGGACATATTTTTAAGTTCCTGATCATGTTGGCAATCAGAAACTACAGTTTCTCATTATCCTCTAAACTGCATATTTCCTCTTTTTTTTTTTTTTTACATCCTTATTGGAGTATAATTGCTTTACAATGGTGTGTTAGTTTCTGCTTTATAACAAAGTGAATCAGTTATACATATACATATGTTCCCATATCTCTTCCCTCTTGCGTCTCCCTCCCTCCCACCCTCCCTATCCCACCCCTCTAGCTGGTCACAAAGCACCGAGCTGATCTCCCTGTGCTATGCGGCTGCTTCCCACCAGCTATCTATTTTATGTTTGGTAGTGTATATATGTCCATGCCTCTCTCTCGCTTTGTCACAGCTCACCCTTCCCCCTCCCCATATCCTCAAGTCCGTTCTCTAGTAGGGCTGTGTCTTTATTCCTGTCTTACCCCTAGGTTCTTCATGACATTTTTTTTCTTAAATTCCATATATATGTGTTAGCATACGGTATTTGTCTTTCTCTTTCTGACTTACTTCACTCTGTATGACAGACAGACAGGAATAGACACAGACTTACTAGAGAATGGACTTGAGGATATGGGGAGGGGGAAGGGTAAGCTGTGACAAAGCGCGAGAGAGGCATGGACATATATACACTACCAAACGTAAGGTAGATAGCTAGTGGGAAGCAGCCGCATAGCACAGGGAGATCAGCTCGGTGCTTTGTGACCGCCTGGAGGGGTGGGATAGGGAGGGTGGGAGGGAGGGAGACGACGCAAGAGGGAAGAGATATGGGAACATATGTATATGTATAGCCGATTCACTTTGTTATAAAGCAGAAACTAACACACCATTGTAAAGCAATTATATTCCAATAAAGATGTAAAACAAAAACAAAAACAAAAAAAACAAGGTGTTTCCTGAGGCCAACACATACTCGCATGGTTTCTCCCCTCCCTCTCTGGCAGGTCCTCTTCTCTCCTTTAAGACTGTCTTCCTGCCTTTCTTCCAACTTCATCTGGGCAGTATCATGAATTTACTTATTTTCAATCCTGGGGCCCAAGGCAGGAAACTTCCTTGGCTTACGTATTTCTTGAGTTCCTGAAAACGTGAGCCCACGGTTGTTAACATACATGTGATACTGTATCGTCCCTGGGTGTCCATTAAATTTTCAAAGACTTTCCCGTGGGTGGATGCAGAGTGTCCCAAATGCTTTCAAGAATACAGATCCACAGTCACGCATAATTCTGCGTCAGGGGTAACTCTGGAAACTTATTATTTGGGGTAAATTGTCTGAACTGATTGGAGACTACTTGGTGGTAGTAGCTTGAACTTAGAAACTCCCACTTAGCTTGAAGCTTTACATGTTTATTTCACGGTATAAAAGTTAACATGTCCGAGTACCTCTCCCAGGCCCCGATGGGAGGTGTTGCGTAATATACACTACGTGCTCACGTTGCCTTTCTGAAAATATGTACAACGAATTCTGAAGTCTGGCCTGCAGGGGTTGTGGTTCAAGAATCGTGATCCAATATAAATACTCATTTTGGGAAACAATTTGCATTACCCAATGTATAATCAATTATCATCTGATTCATACGGAAACTCAGGGAATGAAATTAGATGGATATATAAGCCATCCCTTTCTTTTATATTCAAATAAATGCCCAAAAAAATGGTTATATACTTCCGGGTATTTCTATTTCTTTGGGAATATTTAGTGAATGCGTGGAATTTTAACGTTTAAGTCTTAAACCTTTAGCAACCAGTTCCTCAGAATTTATTAGAGTTTTATGGAGTCAGTAATCCTACATATAAATATTACAATAGAGAGGTTAAATAGGTCACTGCTTTAAAAATATGACATTACTGCAGTAATGTACATCACTCACCTCACTGGAAACAAACAAGCAAAGAAAATACAACCTTCAGACACATTTAATCTATAGGTAAAGTCATTCAGGGACAAATAAAAGTATTTTATTCTCTATGGGAAGCTATGTATAATGTGCCCGGTGGGCGTTTATAGTTCTGTAGTTAGTGAGTGAATACTAACTAATTATAGTTATAAACTGGGCAAAAATATAAATCTCTACTAAGGGAGGATGATTTGTTACCCCTATTTACCAGATAAACAAACTGAGGCACAAGAATAAAGAAATGTTCTTCTCTTCCTCGACCTTTAAGTTTACTGTTGGCTCAGATAATAACTCATTAGTTCTGGTACGACATTCTTCCCCTCCTGTTTTTCCTCCTTCTCATGCGGCAAGTTCAATGCCATAAGTCCACTGTTTATTCTTTTTTAAATTAGAGTTTCTCTTATCTTCATTGACCCTAAATGTTTTTCAGTTCCTTTGTGGAACATCCACAATGTCTTTGGGATCAATGATTATCTTCTTGGAGACAGAACGAAGGACTGAAAACTGTATGAGGCAGAGGATGGGTTTTATCGGCCAATGTAAGAAACCCATTACTTGACAGAGCCAGTGTGATTTTCATAGGATTAACTCTGAGAAAGATCTAGTAGTCATCGTTTTAAAAACATTACTAAAAATGTGTCAGATTTAAAAAACAATGCCGCAATTATGTTTGGGGAAATCTCAGTTTATGGAGAGTGAATGTTCACAAAGCATCGCTGTGGTGGAGGGCTGTGGAGGGGCTGGGGGAGGGGCTGATGTCTGGCAGCCTGGAGGATGATGCAGATGTAGACTCAACTTCCCAGGGGACTTCACAATAAAATTTGGTGTTCTTTATAATTTGGTAAGGTGAGTTAGAGTTGAATATCATCTTCCAGGCGCCATATGCCTGGAGACGTTTATAGTACACCTACTACAGAAATGAAGTCAGTGGTAGAGCCAGAATTAAAACTTAGGACATCTGAGGATCCCGGATCTGCTCTCAGCCATTTAGCCATAAAGGGGATGAATTGAGTCACCAGCGCAAACTCTGGGGGAGGGGCCCTAAAATAATTTCTTCTGACTATGCTACATCTTATCTTGCCACATTGTGGGTGACAGAGCCTGTCCTCATTATCTTATGCCCAAGCATGAGCCCTTGTGTAGGAGAAGTGAGAAAAGTGAAGTCTGGGGTGTGATTTTGATTGTCATGTGGGAAGAGGATGGAAGCGACTCCCTCCCCGTGGACCAGGGATCTGAGTGAGCAGGGCTTTCGGGATAGATCCGGGCACCACACTCTTTTCTCTGCCTGAGAGCTGAGAGTGTAACTCCTACTTCCTTGGCCACAGACACACATTTTTAATGACATCAGTTGAGCAGCAGACAATTGGATCTGACTTTTAGATGCATTCTGCTTCCCAGAAACTCTACCTCCTCATTGGTAATGGCAATGTCACCGCCTTTGGGGTCACGGGTATCTTTCTTTGAGGCGATATCCAAATTCTACATAAAAGTTCTTAGGAGGATATGACCCACTTCCCAGCTTGTGCAAAATAAGGTCTCATTCCTCCTTATGTCCAAATCATATGACTCCCTATCTCTGTTCTACTGAGGCTTGCCCTCTGGAGGTACCCAACCTATGCATTGGAAGGGGACCAGTAGCAATTAATAACCCTTACAGAGGAGGAAATGGGAAAGTTTGGCCATTTCCCCTGAGGGAGACTCTTTCTCTAGTGCGGTCGCTAATGCATGGTGTTACCACAAAGACAGGAAGACAAGCTTTCCAGGGCAAGGCCTCCACTACTCCGAAGTAGTACTGAAGGCACTGAAGCCCACCCCGACCCCACCTCTGCTTCCAGGGTGTGAAGGAAATTGCTTCCCCACAGGAAGGATTCTTCTCATCCGGGGTTGCTTCACACCAAGCCAGTCCAAACTGCAAGACATAATCCTATCACTTTGCACTCATGCACAGATGGTTTCCCCAGGGCACACTATGGTACCCAGACACCGGTCCATAGGGGTCATAGAACTTCTGCAGCCAGGTGAAGCTCTTCCCATCAACACGGTTCCTGAGTCTGAGTTTAAATCCAACTCTCCTGGGAGCCCCTTTTTGTCATCTGTTGGTCTTACTCAGGGCCACCGGAGGCCATCAGACATCCTCTAAGAACTTGGAACCTCAAAGCTTCATTTCTTCCTCTTCAAGATGGCTATCTGGCCTCAGTATGAATCAACTGATGCAGAGGAGAGGGGCAAGCCCAGCTTTATCCATCCATAGAGGTGATGCTGACAGCTTGCCTTGCCAACAGCAAAACCCCTATGTGCTTGTCTCACTTGACATATTTAAAGTGACTGCTTATTTTTTCTTTGAACAAACACAGAGGACTGTTATGCTGCTAAAATGAGAAATGACTAGTGCAATGTGCTGTTTAATGTAAGTTTTCTAAAATAAAAAAATAAATAAAACAAAGTAAACAAACCAAAAGATTCACCCCCCTGAACAGTACTGCTGTGAGTGATGTAGTCACCTCAGTAGAAGCAATAGAGGCGCTGTTCTTGAGGAAGAAGACGGACTATTTCTGAGAAAATTGAGAAAGTAACCACCGACATAGATGTTCTGAGTATGTTAGGGATCAAGAGAAAGTGCATTGACTGAACAGTATTCCACTGTGTGTGTATATATATATGTATATATACACACACAGCATATCTTCTTTATCCATTTATCTGTCGATGGACATTTAGGTTGCTTCCATGTCTTGTCTACTGTGAATAGTGCTGCTATGAACACTGGGGTGCATGTATCTTTTCCAATTAGAGTTTTCTCTGGATATATGCCCAGGAGTGGGATTGCAAGATCACATGGCAACCCTATTTTTTGTTTTTTAAGGAACCTCCATACTGTTCTCCATAGTGGCTGCACTAATTTACATTCCCACCAACAGTGTAGGAGGGTTCCCTTTTCTCCACACTCTCTCCAGCATTTATTATTAGAATTTTTGATGATGGCCATTCTGACTGGTGTGATAAAAAGGAATGAAACTGCCCATTGCAGCGACATGGATGGACATACTAAGTGAAGGAAGTCAAACAGAGAAAGACAAATACCATATGATATCACTTACATGTGGAATCTAAAAAAAAAAAAAAAGATACAGATGAACTTATTTACAAAACAGAAATAAATTCACAGATGTAGAAAACAAACTTACAGTTACCAAAGGGGAGAGCGGGGTGAGGGGAGGTAGAGATAAATTAGGAGTTTGGGATTAACATATACATACTAATATATATATATAATAGGTAAACAGCAAGGTCCTACCATATAGCACAGGGAACTATATTCAATATCCCGTAATAAACCATAATGGAAAAGAATATGAAAAAGAATATATATATGTATAACTGACTCACTTTGCTGTACACCAGAAACTAACACAACATTGTAAATTAACTGTACTGCAGAAAAAACAAGGAGGGCTTTCCGTGGTGGCGCAGTGGTTGAGAGTCCGCCTGCCGATGCAGGGGACACGGGTTTGTGCCCCGGTCTGGGAAGATCCCACATGCCGCGGAGCGGCTGGGCCCGTGAGCCATGGCCACTGAGCCTGCGCGTCCGGAGCCTGTGCTCCACAACGGGAGAGGCCACAGCAGTGAGAGGCCCGCGTACCGCAAAAAACAAAAAGGAAAGTGTGTTGAATCTAACGTAGCCAGAAAACCTGAGTGTTGGATGAAGAAAACTCCACTTCAGTCACACAGAGGGTGCCTAATGGCTGCACAATGTAGAGAAGGACGTGAGGGTGACCTGCCAGGACTCAAGCTAAGGGTATTCCACACACCTTTTCTGTTGACAGACTTAACCTGGACGGTCTGCATCCCACTCTGGTTCAGGCAGGGCGAGATCACATCGAACATAGGGCTCATATCATGTACAATGAAATTATATTGAAAAATTCCACTGTCCACCCAAAGGTTCATAACGTATTGCTTTGTGAGTATAACCCCTGAAGAACATGAGATTCACATCCACTTCCCCTAATCTTGGGCATATGCATAGAGTAGAGTGGCAGGTAGAATCACCCACAACACTGTTATGTACTCTCTTTCCTTCCAGTTCAAGGAATTCAAATCACACGAGTTAAATTTGCATATGATGTGACTGTCCTGTAAGTGGGAAGGGGAGCCATATACATGCGAGGTCTTGAGAAAATAACATCACACAGGGAAAAGCAATTATTGTCCAGGAAGTGCAAGGAAAAGCCTACTTCTAAAATAATTTTGGTGTGGAAACAGGAAAATTTTTTTCCTGTTCTCAGTAAGCTGTTAGCCTGAGATGAAGCCAAGGCTACTAAAGAAGATATGAACACAGTTCTTTTTTTTTTTAAACATCTTTATTGGAGTATAATTGCTTTACAATGGTGTGTTAGTTTCTGCTTTATAACAAAGTGAATCGGCTATACATATACATATATCCCCATATCTCCTCCCTCTTGTATCTCCCTCCCACCCCACCTATCCCACCCCTCTTGGTGGTCACAAAGCACCGAGCTGATCTCCCTGTGCTATGAGGTTGCTTCCCACTAGCTATCTGTTTTACGTTTGGTAGTGTACATATGTCCATGCCACTCTCTCACTTTGTCACAGCTTACCCTTCCTCCTCCCCATGTCCTCAAGTCCATTCTCTACATCTGTGTCTTTATTCCTGTCCTGCCCCTAGGTTCTTCAGAACCATTTTTTTTTCTTAGATTCCATATATATGTGTTAGCATATGGTATTCGTTTTTCTCTTTCTGACTTACTTCACTCTGTATGACAGACTCTAGGTCCATCCACCTCACTACAAATAACTCAATTTCATTTCTTTTTATGGCTGAGTAATATTCCACTGTAGATATGTGCCACATCTTCTTTATCCATTCATCTGTTGATAGACATTTAGGTTGCTTCCATGTCCTGGTTGTTGTAAACAGAGCTGCAATGAACATTTTGGTACATGACTCTTTTTGAATTATGGTTTTCTCAGGGTATATGCCCAGTAGTGCAATTGTTGGGTCATATGGTAGTTCTAGTTTTAGTTTTTAAGGAGCCTCCATACTGTTCTCCATAGTGGCTGTATCCATTTACATTCCCACCAACAGTGCAAGAGGGTTCCCTTTTCTCCACACCCTCTCCAGCATTTATTGTTTGTAGAATTTTTGATGATGGCCACTGGTGAGGTGATACCGCATTGTAGTTTTTGTTTGTTTGTTTGTTTGTTTGTTTGTTTTGCGTTACGCGGGCCTCTCACTGTTGTGGCCCCTCCCGCTGCGGAGCAACAGGCTCCGGACGCGCAGGCTCAGCGGCCATGGCCCACGGGCACAGCCGCTCCGCGGCATGTGGGATCCTCCCGGACCGGGGCACGAACCCGTGTCCCCCGCATCGGCAGGCGGACTCTCAACCACTGCGCCACCAGGGAAGCCCCGCATTGTAGTTTTGATTTGCATTTCTCTAATGATTAGTGATTGAACACAATTCTTGAAATATACTCTAAAATGTCTCTAACTCTGCTTTGAGGCCACCACCCCAGTTTTCCTGTTGGACTGGTCCTTCCTTCTCAATCTCCTTTACGTCTTCCCCCTCATCTTCCCAACATCGAAATGTTGGGATCCCACAGGGCTTAGTCTTTGGATCTCTTCTCTCCTAAATATATGCTTGCTTGGTGATTTCTTCCATTCCCATGGCTTTATATACTATATACATATATATCTGATGGTTATGCCTTTATATCTACAGCCCAGAGCTCCTCTGGGAACTCCAGACCCACCTAACGTTTCCACTCCAATGCAATAGGCTTCTTAAGCAAACATGTCTAAAACTGAATTCTTGATTCCTTATTTTCATCATATTTTCTCTTCCTGTACCATATCCTCTGTCAATGGCACCTCCATTCATCAATTGCTCAGGTCAAATATATGAAGTCATCCTTCACTCTCTCTTTCTTTCCCACACCGTGTCAAGTCCATCAGCACATCCTGTTGTCTGAATATTCAAAATATATGCACAATCTGGAGTCTTCTCGACATCTTTCTGGACACCACCCTGATTCAGGTCATGGGCATGTCTTGCCTGGACCACTGCCATCCTTCCTTAACTGGTCTTCCTTCTTCTACTCTTGCCTCCCACAGACTATTCTCCCCACAGTGGTCAGAGATGCCTTTTAAAGGTATAAATCAGAGCACCTATCTCCTTTGTCCAAAAGTTTCTGATGGTTTCCCACTGAGGCTAGAATAAAATCTCAAGTCCCTTTATGGCTTTCATAGTCCTCCAGGATCTGGCCTCTGCCTAGGTCTTCAACCACATCTCATGCCTTTGGACTTTTCTTTGACCAACCCCAAGTCACTTTGGCCTTTAATAGTTCCTAGAACACATCAAACTCTTTACTTCATGAGAACATTTTAATTTATTTTATCTTATTATTTATTTTATGTGTTAATCCCTTAAGCCTGGGATCACCCTCTGCAGTTTTAACATAGCTGTCTCCAAGCCTACAAAGTTCTCCATAGAGCAGAGGGGAGAGTGTAATTTAAAAAGATAACCAGATCTTAATTTACACTTCAGATTCTTAGTGTTATGGATCAAACTTATGTTAGGAAGAAGATACAGTTGTTTAAATCAACTTTATGACTGAATCTTTAATCTGGATGCATTTTAGTAATGAAAATATTATGGAATCTGCCCAAGATATTGTTAAGAGATATAGATGGGAAATTTACCACAGTGTAAACTTTGAAGACAAAGTTTAAGGGGCGATTAAGAAAAAAGGAATAAAACACATTTCGTATTTGTAGTGCTTTAAGTTGACACATCTCAACAAACCAGTTCCTGTGGTTTAGGAAAGACCACTGATGCACGCATATCAGAACCAACCATGTTGCAAAACTTCCGTGTTCGTTCTAATAATATTACAGCTGATTTGTTTAAGTTTTCTGAGTAATGTATCTGGGACACATTACAAGAATATCATACCCCAACTGAGTAGTAGTATGTACGAAGCAATACAAAAATTCTCAAAATGCACTCATAAAATGGAACTCTGCATGCCTTTACTAACACAAAGCAGAACAAAATAAACGTAAAGATGTACTTCAAATGATGAAGATGGAGATTTTAAATAAGAACGACTATTCAAGAATGGAAAAGTTAAACATAAAAGGACTCAAAGTAGACATTAAAACCAATAGAGCATATAGAGTGATTACATTACACGTAATTTATACATGTATATATAAATTAGAAACATAATGCACAAGTCAAAACAGTTCTTTAAAATATAATGGCGTATCATGAAATTCATCATGTAATAACACAATGGATCTATTATCCCAGGTCAATTAATAGCAATTAAGAAGTAGAACAAGGGAAGAGTAGGTGAAATAAAATGCACCAAATTCCTTATGAATAGGATCAGGTTCCAGAATTACTGAGAATGAGAGATGTATAAGTTTAAATATGTAACCTGATACTCTACTATGACCAAAGTGGAATTTAAAAAAAAAACTACAGCTTCAAAATTCCTACAGAATAGAAAGTAAAGCCCTTGCCGTCGATATAATTGTCGAGTCCTTGTGATCTGAAAAAAAAAAAAATCACTTTCATATTGCAAAAAAAAAAAAAAAAAAATCTCAAATCTAGGAAAAAAGTTAGGAAAATGTCAGAGTGCTGTAGTCATTAATACAGTGTCTGTTAAAGAAACTTATTTTTTAAAAAATCTTTGGCATGTGAAATGTATATAATATCCATAAGGATAAATTAGTATGTATCTATTTATTTTTAATTTAAAAGAATAAAAGTATGTCCTCTTTTTATATATTCATAAAACATTTAGAAAACATGAAGCATAGATTAAGATACAAAACTTCACTAATTTTCAAACAATAGAGATTACACAAAATACCAGATCAAATTCCATGAAGTTAAAAAAAATAAGTACATTTCATTGTATTTTTAAGCCCCACTCTCATTAATTTCTTTGTACCTTTGTTTAGCATTTAGTACACAGATTTCAAAATGCCCCAATATTAGTTTTTTCCTTCTTCCTTAGTCATAGAACCTCCAATTTTGGTTGGATATTTGGCCAGCCAGAATATTCCCTTGCATCCAGGTCTAGACGTGTGACTGCATTCAAGCCATTGAATTAAAGTTAAGTTACACTAGTGTGCACAACTTCTGGTAAACGTCCTTCAGGGGAAGGGATGCCTCTTTCTGTATCATTTCCTTCTTCCTAATGGCTGGGCAGTGGATTAGAGTATAACCAGTCTTGGGCTCTGGCGCATCAGCTAAGGATGGCTGAGAACAAGGTAGGTAATCCTGGGAACCTCATGTTACAAAGGCCTTTCATTGCCTTTGAGAGAGCAGTTCCTGATTTGTGATAGAAAAATAAAACCAAAGTGGGTTGTATAGAAGAGCGAGTGTTTAATGGAAAGTAGAAGCAAGGAATACAAGCTACTCTTTGCAAAAGCTTCACAGTGAAGCCGGGGAAATACGGGGCCGTCATTTGTGGGAGAGTCAAGGTTGGGAAAGGGTCATACATTTTGAGTGGGGGAAGCAGAACGGTGGAGAATCTGGAATGTTTATAGTCTGAGTCTAAGGAAGAAGTACCTTGGGGAGAGAGAAAAACTGAACAGATCATTGCAAAAGCAAAAAAACAAAAAAGTGAGAAAAGGAAAAGGGGGTTGAGAGGGGGTAGAATCCAAAGCAAATGGAGAAAATGCTAATCTCCCATTGCAGAAGGGAAGAAGGATGCAGATATAAAGAAACCAGGAAGTGCAGGATATGGGAATTTAAAGTCCAGCAGCCTCAGTTTCTTTCTGAAAATTAAGAAGCAAATTGAGTGTTTAGAATGAGGGGAGAAGGCAAGGTTTGAGTGATCCTTAAAGGATTAGAAAAGTAAGCAAACTACAGATAAGAAAGAACATGGTTGAGCATTCCTGAGGTCTCACCTAAGATTAGCCCAAAGAATTCACCATCAGCCAATGAACAAAGCAATATGATTTTCTTCAGCAGTGCTTCAAAGCTTAGAAATTGGAGTCAGTTAGAATGAATCATCAGGCTTTTGTAGAATAGATTATTTGCAAAGCTTACACAGCAGACGATCAAAGGGTTGGTGGAAATGAGTGGGTTGATGACAATGTGGTTGAAATAATAAACCATGAAGTCCAGACATGTTAGGACATAAATTGAAATAGGGAGGGGTGGAGAGTCTGATTAAACAGAGACCAGGGAGGGAGTCCAGGCTTGGTCTTGTTGACAGTGGGCGTGACGACGTTCGTTGGGTGGCGATGAAAAGAGGAACTTGGTGGTGCACAGGGGCCATTTCGGAGGTCAGAGCGGAGCAGACAGGTCAAGGGGTGGCTACAGATGAAAAAAAGAAGAGAGCAGGGAGAAAGTGGGAAGAGCAGAAAGGGTGAAAGACCTGTGAGGCTGACTTAGGAAATGTGGCAACCAAATGAAGTTGAAATCATGCAAGGTTTTGGAAGAAAAAAGTTTAATAAAGAAAACTGGTCCAGGCACTAACTCCACTTCAGAGGCCATGGCTGTAAACCAAAAACTAATGGCATGGAGACTTGGAGTCACTGGAAATAAGACAGCAGGCCAACCAGCTACCAAGGCGCTTCTTGTCCATACTTTCAGGAGTTTTTGTAAATGTAAAACCCGCAAGATGTCCACCATGAGCTCCATTAAATAAGTCATTTTTAGAAAAAGTTTTGATCACGATCAGGTCACTGTGAATGAGATAGGTTGAGTTCTCGCAGTTCTTATTATTTCCCCAATAATAATACCATTTTAGTCGTTAGGACAAAACCCTACCAAGACCTCTGTGCTATTGATTTTTCGCTTTTTTCTTGTTCCAGTAGAGGGCACTCAAAGCTCAAAGAAATGCCTACCATCATTTTTACAGCAGTGGTGGTTTTATATAATTAAAGCTCATATTTAAATGCAAAAGAAATTCTGATTTAATAAGACTTAATTACCAGTCATGCATGTAAACGTCACTAAAATAAGATGAGATCTTATAAGTGACTAAATGAGGATGTGCCTCCCCAGACACGCTTCTTTCCTTTCCACTCAGCACATACTGAAAGTAGAAAGGAAATTCTCTTGTCTAAGAAACAAGACGGGCTTCCTAAATGCACGTCTGCCATGGATCCCTGACCTTCAGTTTTATTTTCATTCCCGTGTGACTTCTTTGAGAGGGGTCTTTTAAAGTCTAGAAATAAACTGGTGGGCTACTGGAGAAATATCCTTCCATGGAAAAATCTGGGAAACAGTTAATTAGAGGAACGGGACTTTAAAACTAGAGAAACCTCCTGTTGACAATTCTCTAGGACGAATCAGTGAGGTCTCTAAGACGGAGGTTGCAGCCACTAAGCACGGCCCACAGAGGTCCTTAGGGAAGTTCCCAGAAGACCCTGTGCTCTAGAGAGTTGTGAAAAAGCAAGTATTGCTACTACTTGAGGAGAGACTATTTTCCAAGCAGAATATTAACTTTGTGTGGCTTTGGTTGCCAATTTGGCGACA
The DNA here is from genome assembly GCF_963924675.1 of Phocoena phocoena. NCBI lineage: Eukaryota > Metazoa > Chordata > Mammalia > Artiodactyla > Phocoenidae > Phocoena > Phocoena phocoena. The sequence continues at coordinate 11,622,352 of NC_089227.1, forward strand.
TTACAGTGGAAGACGTGAACAGTGATAACGTAGCTGTCGGCATTTCATCAGACATTCTCCTGGGTTCACCAGCTCTCATCTTTGCCACTAAAAGGCTGCCATGATCCAAATACAGCAACTTTTCCAAACACAGAGGACCTTTCGGTTTGGCTTTCCACATCTTATGTCGGAGGGAGGGTTATTTGCAGGAGGTGAATGGAAATCACTCCCAGCCTCCTATAACGGTGGTGATGCAGCAATATACATTAGCTTCTTAGGTAGAGCTCAGGCTGCTAAAGGAGAGAGAGAATTCTCTGCCAAAAAAGTCTTTTTGGCAGAGATGGTGGATCTGGCATTATAAAGGATATGTTATGAGTTTGCAACTTATTTATAACAGATATTTTAAAGCACTTGTTGCTAGACTCTGAAGCTTTACTATTGAAACAACTCCCCTTATCTGCCCCCATTCTCACCAGACACACAGCCCTCCCAGCACTCATAAACTCGGTCCTGTCTCCTCTGGAGTACCTTTGTGCTGGGCGTCTTCAGTTGTATTATAAATGCGTTAATTCCCTTTCACTCAGGATGCAAATGGTAGTGGGCCAAGGGTCTGTGAACCTATGCAAAATGGAATTTTTTTACAAGCACTTTTCCTTTTTTCTAATACCATGACGGTACAAGATAATGGATTTAGAATGTAAGACCCGGAGGGTGTGCAAACATCAATAATGAAAACCAAACAACTTTTAAGATCGTGGGGTTAAGTATAGAATATATATTTATGGTTTGGTGGTAACCGTTGGGCATGTCTAGCCTTGCCGTATATTGTGACAGATCAGGAGGCAGCTGTCTCACTGTTTATTCTTTTTCTCAGTTTTCTGACATTGGCTTGATTCATAGTCGTAGGCAATAAATTCTAAGGCTGAGTCTAGTTTCTTTTTTTTAAAATAAATTCATTTATTTATTTTAATTTTTGTCTGTGTTGGGTCTTCGTTGCGGTGCGCGGGCTTCTTGTTGTGGTGGCTTCTCTTGTAGGGGAGCTCAGGCTCTAGGCACACGGGCTCCAGTAGTTGTGGCGCGTGGGCTCAGTAGTTGTGGCTCGCAGGCTCTAGAGCACAGGGTCAGTAGTTGTGGCGCACGGACTTAGTTGCTCCACGGCATGTGGGATCTTCCTGGATCAGGGCTTGAATCCATGTCCCCTGCATTGGCAGGTGGATTCTTAACCACTGCACCACCAGGGAAGTCTCTGAGTCTAGTTTCTAACCCTCTGACTAAAGATTTCCCATTCCCTGGTTAGGCAAGCTAAATATTTTATTTGAAATGACAACAAAATCGTAATAAAATCATTCAAATGAAATTGAATGCCAGCGGATTTAACTTAACAAGCAACTCCCTATATGACAGCATGGTAGAGTGGAAAACACATAGTCCCGTGAGCAAATCTGGCTTCTGTAACTAAGGCAAGCCACATCTTCTCTGTGAGTCTGAGTTACTCTTTCTCCACCCCAAACAATCTCAAGATTCTGTGCCTCTAGGGATCATTGTTGTATCACTTAGGACACATTCAGCTGCAAGTAACAAATGACCGAGTTAAAAGTGACTTAACAAATAACGAGGTGTATGATCTTACTTCACAGGAAGTCTGGGCACTGGGTAATCCCAGGGAAGTTCATTCAGTAGCTCAATGATGTCAGCTCTCTTGCAATAATCTGGGATTTTTCTTCTTCAAGGTCACAAGTTGACTGAACCCAGTATCACATCTGAGTGACATTCAGAGATAGGAAAATAGGTATCTTTCGTATTTCCATTTTCTTAAGGGCAAAGAAAACTTTCCCAGAAGTTCCAGACTTTACTTACTGGCCAGAATCGTGCACTGGGTCCATCCCTTGGTGAATCAGTGGGCCAGGAAACGGAATAACCCTAGTTAGCTTGGATCAGTCAGCACTGACCCCTGCAGCAGGAGGAAGGCTCAGCCTGCCCTGGAATACAGGGTGAACGTGAACAAAAATCAGGGTTCAGTGGGATAAAGGCGATGGCGACGGGTCTTGTGTAGGTGATGGGCAGTGTCTGTGGATTCCTCTCAAGCTCTGTTTGCATGTAACTGTGCACATAAGACTCGCTTGTATGTTTCAGAGTAACCTGAGAGCACGGTAAATACCCCAAACGACAGATCTTCCTATCCAACTGAATACAATTCCATTAGCTACTACACAGTTTGAAAACCCTCCTCTTTGAACATATTTGGAGTTTGTTCAAAGTACTTAGGAACACGTATTACATTTCTCAAGCAGGATCACCTAAACCTACTGAGTTTAACTGAATCCTTGTAACTAATGACTGAAAACGCATGGCACTCCGTGATATAGATTATGGGGGAAAGCTGCTTCCTCATTACTGCCCAAACCTTACTACGTGGTGATGGTGGGGGAGGGGAGAAGAGTGCAGTGTTGCTTCTAGAACCCGTCATGGTCAAATCGTAAAGTTCACACAATCAGTTTTTACTGCTCTTGGTGTTGGATAATTTCCTTCCAGAAAGATCTAGAAGATTCCCTTTACCAGGTGTTTCCCACTCTTTCCATTTCAGGGAGCCTCTTCAGTTTAAGATGGTTTCGTTCATGACCTAACGATGGTCTGTCATCACTTCTCTTCATGTGGATGATAACACAGATGAAACCAGGGATCACTTACGACCAGGACAAATGTCTAGAGGCTGCCACCCTTTATTTTCATCACTGTCGCTCTCCAAACCCCAATAAATTGATGGTGTAAATGATATGGAAGACCATTTACCTCTGGCTTTACTATATTGTCTGAAACTTTAGGGGACCCAGCAACTGACGCTCATGCAGGTGAGTCAGCCTGGCTTAACCAGCAGCAGTTTGGATAAAAAGAGTCTTCCAGATCATTTATACCATCTATTTATTGGGGTTTTGAGAATGGCAGTGATGAAAATAAGAATGCGTTTCAATAAAAAAAAATTTTAGAGTGGTTGCTTTGGGATCCAAAACTATTTACTCTCAGGGTAATCTGAGGTTCTGTCAACTCCTTTCTTTCTCATATTTTAACCTCATCTTACTCAAGATTCTTTCTAGATTTGGGGATAATTACTCCACAGGCAATTAAATTATGTCTTCAGGAATAATGAGTTGATGTGGAATTTGTTGTGTGTGCCTACCTATTATTGCTATAGGTTTAGGTGTATATATCTTGTAGAACATCACAAAGAAACAGTCTGAAGACACTATACATATTTTGAGTTCAGATTACAAATGTAGTCTATAGATTCACATCATATAGAGTGATTAAGCTGTATTTGCTTATATGTACCAGTATTGAAAAGAGTCAGAAGAGTTTTCAAGGGAGATACACACACACACACACACACACACACACACACACACACACAGAGAGAGAGTTTAGGTTGGTTTGTGGCTTCAAGTAATAGAACACTTGATTAATAGTGACTTAACCAAATAGAGACTTGTATTTTTCAGTTAACACTTCTCGAGACAGACAGTCCAAGCACTGTTTTTTTATCTTTTAGTCTGCCATTCTCCACATGATGGCTCATTGCCTCAATGTCAAAAGCTGGTTGCTCTGGCTCAAACCTTCTCTTCTGTGTTTGAGGCATGAGGTAAAGGAAATTGCTGGCACCATCTATCCTTTTATCAGGAAAGGACAGGTTTTATTGACCAGAACCAAATCACATGGACATTGCTAGCTGCAAAGAAAGCTGGGAAAGTGTGTATATTATTTTTCAGACTTAATGTAGGAGGTGGCTAAGGGAGAATGGGGTTAAGAAGGGACTTGGAATAAACCAGCCGACTATGACTGCCACACCTTGCTACAATAAAGGTCCCACACAGGGAAGCTATTGAGTTCCAAAGGCAAGTTTTTATTTAAACAAAACTTTGTCTGGCATGCCGTAACAGCCCTGAAAAAGAGGAGAAACTTAGAATTTCATAGACTGAATTTAGAAACAGTTTGAGAGCTGATGACTATGAATGTGAAAACCAGCTTTTAAAAACCAGCTTTTAAAGTCTAATTTGCTTATTTATTTGCCTTCTTATTTTTCTATACCTATATCTATCTCTTCATAAAAGAAGTTCATTTGCCCTAATTCTCGGCCCTGCAACCAACTTCTCTGAAGGCTGTTCTAGGAAGATTCCTGGACTTGGAATCAGAAGGCTTGCTTACTACTTCCTGATCTTCTACTTAACAGCTAGGTCAATTCACTGAAGCCTCCCAAAGTCTGGTTTACTTATTTGTGGAGTGAGGATGATGTTAGGACCCCACTCACTTCCTGGCAGTGGTGGTGGGAGGGGACGGATTGGTGTAAAACGCACCCTAGATCCTCTGTGTTGTGAACGCTTTGGAAAAATTCTAAGCCTTAATCACATTCAATGCATTTTTTAAAATTTATTACTGTGATCTCAAGATTTTCAAGGATATATCATACAACATGGGGAATATAGCCAGTATTTTACAATAACTCTATATGGGGTATAACCTTTAAGACTGTGAATTACTATATTGTACACCTACGACTTATATATTATTACAGTAGATAGACTATACTTCAATAAAAAATAAAATAAAAATTCTTTTAACAAATTCTATTAAAAGATACTATTTCATTTTGTTGAATTTTGCCTTTCTTTGATGATTAATTGGATTAAACAGTTTTTCATAAGTAAAGAAAAAAAAAAAGATTTGTTATAGAGAAAATCTTACTTATCCTTTAGTTTTCCGGCGTCAGGTAACTTTTTAGGAAGGTCTGACTTTTCTGTCTAGGAAAACACTGACTTTGTGAACACACAGTAATCTGTTCCGGGTACTCACCTCAACTGTAATCAAATAATCAGCTCTTGTTGTGTGAGAAGGGAGTTTGCCTGCGTTATTTGAAGCTCCGTTCCCTGCACCCACGACACTGGTTAGTGGGTATCAATAGGGATTTGATGAATTTTAATGTCAAGGATACTGTCCCGTTGAGGAGTTACTTAGACAATTCCTAAAAGGTGAAGGAGTGAATTTCTCTTACCCTATATCACCTGCCACTGGGGTCGTTCCTTTGGAAAGGGAAGGCTTTTCAGGTCATGCCCAAGGTAAATGGTTTTTGACTCAGACATCTCGCAAGGCTGACCCTATTCAGCTGTAAGAGGAAGAACTCATGCTGGAGAAGTAAGCACAGGAACTGCTAGATAATAGATCCTAATTGACATTTTAGTGCCCCCTTAAAACATGACTTGCCCGTGTGCTGCATTTATTCACACACAAGCACACGGGCACTCATGCCCCTCTACATGGGCTCACGTGCACGAACGTGTACCATTGCACCGGGCACCTCTGAAGAGCCTTCCCTGGGCAGAAGGGTGACTTGAGAAAGTCAGCTCATTCTCCTGTAGACCCCTTTGTTACTAGCAGCGAAGTCAGCCACCACGTAACCACAGAGTCAGGAAGTCTCTGGATCCAACCCTCTGGATTCCCAGTCTTCTGTCTCAGCATAATGCCCACAATTTAGAAAAAATAATAAGTGGAAAAAAAATTTTTTTTTCTCATAACGAATGGATGCAAAGCAAACTCAGCTCATACCCAGAATCCAGGATCATGTTCTTCGACTTGGTTACTTGGAAACAAGACATTTGAAGCAGGGTCCTCCCAGCATGACTGCCTAACCACCAACACAGTTCGGGTACATGTACAAGACAAGAAACACAGAATATGGAAACATTCAAGGGAGACGGGAGGAAAAGTTTTTTTTGACTGTGCAGCCAGTCGAGCAATGGAATAAATTACTTGGGAAAACATTTGTGGCTCCCTAAACAGTGGCGTTCAGGAGAAAAGGGAGGTGGAACACACACCCCCACTGTCACTATTAAGCAGCATTTATTGAGTGTGGACAGGGTGCAAGGTAGCTTTCCAAACGTGGAGGCATCCCCAGTTCCTGTGGTAAGTCTGGAGAAGAGCTGCATTTGGGGCAGCTCTGGGCTGCGGTGGAGCTCATGACTCGTGGAGACCCTGCTGGCCAAATGTGCAGCTCCGTGGCAAGCTGGCAAACTCTGAGATGCCTCTTGCTCAGAAAAGCGTGTCTCAGCCTGGCTATGAACACAGAAACATCAATTACTATCGTGATCACTAGTGGCAATTCTAACAATTAGTATGCTTAGAATTCTATGTGTCATTGGACTTGTTACCATGTTTTAAAACATTACTAATCCGACAAATCTTTGTCTTTATTTGATAGAGAAAATTGTGATTGGGAATAGCACCCAAGTCGTGACATCTACCGCCTCATTTAGAATAGAAACAGGCTGGATAACAGAAAATGGCATGAATACAGGGAATCTGCTTTTCCTTAGAACCACTTCACTGATGGAAAATAGAGACACAGCTGAATTGATTCATCGTTTCACGGAAAAAGAACATCCTCCTGATTCGCTTTTTGTTGCCTTCAATACCAACAGACAACCAAACCGAGAACTTGGGGACCTGTTTCATTAACTCTGATTTCACTGGCACCTGATTGGCCAACCTGTGCATTGATCCATGAAATAAAGAAGCACTTTTCATTGTACAGAAGAAAGGAAAACATTTATTTCGAAAACATTTATTTCTCCCCAACATTTGATTCCTGGCTAGTCAACTTAGCATCCCCACTTTCACTGCATAGGTAGGGCTTTCCAACGGGGTTAAAACATTGCTCTTTTCCCTTCTTTCCTCTACTTTTCTGTCCCTTTCACCTTTCTGCATCAATCTTGGGACTGTCACTTCCAGAGAACAAAGGGACAGATACTGACACATTGAATTCTGGAAATATCACCCCCTTGGTAAAGCTTTCCTGCTTAGAAGTGGAAGTACCTCTTCAACGGTGTCTCGGGAATCACAGGTTTTCATATATGCCATTGGTACAGAATATCACAGAATCAGTCCTCTTAAGAAGGACACTTGCCAGATTCTAGGAATGACTACAAACCATCCTTCCAGGGTACTTCACCACATCATAGAAGTCAGAGAACAGAGTCGAGGAATCCACACACTCTGTCTAATTGCAAACATCAAATGTGATAGCTGTCTTTGCAATGGAAGAGGAAAAGGAAAAAAGAAAATACCAACATAAGAACTATGCAGTTGAAAAAGAGAAAAGTGCCCATGATATATAACATTCAATGGAAAAGTATTCTTCCTACAACTATTTATTAATAGAAGAACATTTTAGAAATCTGGCATTTTAAAGCAGTCTAAGAAAAAGTAACCTGGAAAGAGAAGACGATGTGATAAAAGGCAATAGAATAACTTACAAAGAAATAAAGGATGAAAAAATAGCTATGAGAGATAAAAAAAGACTTGTAAAGAAAATAAGATTGCAATAGCAGAATTAAAATCTGTACTAGAAACTATACAGAACAAGATCCATATTAAATAACCTTTAACACTGATGTGAGTGACACACTACAGTAGCTCTTCCAGAAAGAAGAAGCATACCAAGAGATGAACACTGAGGGAAGAAAGATATGTGGCTCATAAGATGAAAAGCCAATCTAAGAATTAAAGATGTCTCTGCAGAGGAAACCAGACGAATTATAAGAAAACTTTCTTGAGCTAAAAGAAACACCAGAGTATGCAGGTTGAAAGCTCTAAACAGGCTTCAGGAAATATTAATATAAGAATCATCTATCATTGCATCATGATGAGTTTTTGAGATATAAAGATAAAGAAAAACAAAATAAAACAGAGCTTATAAGCATCCATGAAAATAAAGAAGAGAGGAAAAATCTAACTTTGAGAACAATAAAAAAAATCAAGTGGGCTTCAAACCTCTCCAGTAGCAAATAGAAAGCTATGAGGAGAGAACATCAGTAGAGTGTTAAGATTAAGAGATTAGTGCCAGAGAATCTGATTCAATCAAGTTTTTATTCACACATGACAACCCAGAAAGACATTCTCTGATATGTGTTATGGTATGACTTATAGGTACAATTATACGTACATAACTATGGTGCATAGGTACAATTATGGTGCAATTATGAATGAAGGCTGGTGATGAGTATTTGTAAAACATATTGTTTTTAAAGTGATTGAAATAGCTTTTTAAGACATTTACTTAAATTCCCACAAAACCCTGGGAAACAAGCATTTGATGCGATTTACGGCCTCTATATTTAGAGGAACTAGGATCTAGCTAGATTAAGTAATGCCAATTAGAATCTCACAAATACCAATGTCATCAGGATTCCTATTTTCTGCTTCTTGATGCAGAGGGTACTAGTAATCAGAGTAGCATTACCTCTTTCTATTTTTGATTTAATTTTAGGAAGTTTCTGTAATAAAAACAAGAGAAAAAAGAAAATTGGCTTGAAAGGTTGACCATGCTTAAAATATGTTCCTCTTCTCTTTCCCAGGTTTAGGTTAGTGCCTATGTTTCATTAGATGCTTTCTTTAGATTCCGCTAACAATCTTGTCAACTACAAGAAGGAAACTCCTTCAACAATGATGGGTTCTTATTTTTAGGTCCTAAGTATGTGCTAGGCACTGTTCTGGGCACTAGGGCTTAAGAAACAGAGAACTAAACCAAACAAAACCACATGTTCATGTCTCTGACCGTCAAGAGTTAGAGGAGAGGCTTTTTGGAGAAACAGACCTGCCTAGACTACAGCCAAGGCACCCATTCCAGTCTGGTAATTAACATGCCAGCTGTGATCATTAACATAGCTCAACTATGTGAATTGATATAATTAGGGTTTGTCTGGTTATATAAGCATGGATACAGTTTGGTTTAACATTGGTATGGGTTAGTTCTTCCTATCCTTCTCTTTTCCCCACGTGAAAGATAGAAAGCCAGGTCTTTTGTACATCTTTGCTCTGGGTACTTCTGCAGGGCAGACACTTCCTAAATTTGGAAAAGGCAGTGATGAGTATCCAGAATAGGAAGAGAAGAGAGGACATGCAGAGTAAGAGAGGTGGGTGGAGGCCGGCGTTCACATTGTAGGACCAGTGGAGACTCACAGGAGGCTGGGTGGTGCACTGAGAGCAGCAAAGTCTCAGTCCTTCTGGGACCTTGTGGCCCAGATACTGGTATCTCAGCACTAGCCAGTGGGGACATAAGGGCTCTTTCCTTTGGCTAAGGAAATAGAGAAAGTCTATATGTAGTGGACTCCAGAGAAGCAGGGCCTGAGGAGGGAGCAGCTGGTCAAGGACTATGTCAGGGCCACTATAGGAGAAGGGACCAGCAAGGCGGGAGCAGCGGCCGGAAGAGGGCTGTGGCCCACACCGTGATGACTGCAGATGGAAGGACTCAAAGATGACCGGAAAGCTCCCACAAGGGAATGAGTCAGGGTTAAATATATGCCAAGCCCAGAGTGCATGAGGCCAGTTTAGTTTTCTCTCACTAAGTTTTATTAGTGGTGGTACAGGCTCATCTCTAGAGAGAGGAGGTGGAGGACTTGTCATAGGTGAGAAAAGGAAATAAGGAATAGTGTAATGGATGTGGGGGATGAAGAAGGGTAAAATACAGTAAAAAAGCAGTAAAAAAGATAAAGGCTGCACACTGTGTACCATCTTTCTAACCCAGTTAATTCCAAAACCAGGGAACAAACTGAAACCTAAGGGACATTCATCAAACAGAAAGGGATGTGCTTCCAGCTTAGCAGAATGGGCCCTGGCCTCAGGGTCACATTGACAGCTCCTGCCCATAGCTCCAGAAACCATCAGCACCCAGCGCTCCAGCTAAATGTCTAAGACTAAGATTGAAATAGTGTTCAGGGAAGTAGAGAGGAGGATAAGTGAAAATTCACCTACTGTTTTGTGTGGAACCATGAAAGCCACGAAAGAGCCAAAGCACTCTTGAAAGAAGAACAAAGGTGGAGGCACCCCACTTCCTGATATCAAGCTATATTGCAAAGCTATAGTAATCAAAACATTATGGTATTGGCATAAAAACAAACACATAGATCAACGGAACAGAATAGAGAGCCCAGAAATAAACCCACACATATATGGTCAATTAATTTACAACAAAGGAGCCAAAAATATACAATAGGGCAAGGACAGTTTCTTCAATAAATGACGTTGGGAAAACTGGACAGTCACATGCAAAAGAATGAAACCAGACCCCTATCTTACACTATATACAAAAATAAGTCCAAAATGGATTAAAGACTTGAACATAAGACTTGAAACCATAAAACTCTGAGAAGAAAACATAGGTGGTAAGCTCCTTGACATCATTCCTGGCAATGATTTCTTGGTATGACACCAAAAGTAAAGACAACATAAGTAAAAATAAACAAGTAGGACTACATCAAACTAAAAAGCTTCTGCACAGCAAAGGAAGCAGTCAACAAAATGAAAAAGCAACCTATAACATGGGGGAAAATATTTGCAAATTTTATATCTGATAAGGGGTCAATATCCAAAATATTTAAAGAACCCATACAACTCAATGACAACAATAAAAATCTGATTTAACATGGGCAGAAGAACTGAACAGATATTTTTCCAAAGAAGACATACAAATGGCCAACAGGTTCATGAAAAGGTACTCAACATCACTAATCATCAGGGAAATGAAAATCAAAGCCACAATGAGATATTACCTCACACCTGTTAGAGTCTGTTATCAAAAACAGAAACAAAAAAACAAGACGTAACAAGCGTTGATGAGGACGTGGAGAAAAGGGAACCCTTGTGCACTGTTGGTGGGAATGTACAGCCAGTACGGAATACAGTATGGAGGTTCCTCAAAAAATTAAAAATAAAATTACCATATTATCCAGAAATTCCACTTCTGGAATTTATATATACAAAGGAAACAAAATCACTATCTCAAAAAGATACATGCCCCCTATGTTCAGTGAAGCATTATTCACAATAGCCAAGACATGGAAACAACTTAAGTGTCTACTAACAGATGAATGGGTAAAGCAAATGTGGTCTATATAAACAATGTAAAATTATTTTGCCGTAAAAAAAGGAAATTCTGCCATTTGCAACACATTGGATGACCTTGAGGACAATATGCTAAATGAAATAAGTCAGAGCAAGATAAATATTGTATGATCTCACTTATCTGTAAAATCTAAAAAATCACCCAAACTCATAGATACAGAGAAGAGATTGGTGGTTGCCAGAGGCGGGGTTGGGGTTGGGTGAAATGAGTGAAGGGAGTCAAAAGGCACAAACTTCTGGTTATAGGATAAATAAGTTCTGGGGATGTAATATACAGCATGAAAATAAAAATAAAGTTAAAAGAACAACATTAAGTTGGATAAAGATATGAATGGAATAGAAATCTCAGCAACAGATCACAGGCATAAAGTATAATGTTCATATCTGTACACGTTCAATACGTGATAAAAATGGCATTCCAAAAGGGCAAATGAATAAATGATATTGGTGAAAACTTTGGAAAAAAAATTTTAAGTTCTAGCTCTTCCTTCTATGTATGTCAAAATATATTCCAGATATTCTGGATTAAAGAATAAAATGCAAAACAAAATTTAGAGAAAAGTGTAGATAAATATCTATTTGATTTCCTGTTGGAGAAGGAGCATCGCCAAAAAGTAGAAGATTCCTAGATTAGTCTATTTAAAAATGCGAATTCTTTTTTGGTCAGAACACTATAAAAAAAAATTAAACAGCAAAGAACAAACAGGGAAAAATTAAAACAATGTGTTTAATACAATGGGTTAAGGTCCTTAATATTGAGTTCTCATTAATAATAAAAATATTTTAAATACATACATATATATATAAATTTAATACAATTAATTTTATTTAAAATATAAAACTATATATATGAGTTCTTGTAGATAAAAAATATAAACAATGGGCAAAGGACATGAACAGCTACTCAAAAGAAAACTGTGAGAATAGACAATAAAATGTTTTATTTTAACTAATAATTTAAAAAATTCAAGTTAAAACAAACCATATACCATATCTGGGCTGGGGGAAAGACTACAGGCTAGATCATGGGGCAAGAGCTATGCCCTTACACTACTGGTTGTAAATAAGTAAAACCCTTCAGGGGAGAAATTTGGCAATATATGTGACGATCTGAAATACAGCCGTACTCTTAGATCCAATAACTCAACTTCTAGGAATTTATCTGAAGGAAACAATTAGAGATGCATTCAAAAATGTAAAAATATGTCTGTAATACTATTTATAGTTGCAAAATTTTGTAAATGACTTCAATGAACAATAATAGTAGACTGGTTTAAAAATAAAGCCACATCTCTATGCTAGATTACTCCCCAGCCATTAATATTTTTCAAGGACTAAATGGACCATTGAAAATCACAAGTGAAAAACACCATCGTGCAAAATTATATTTACAAGATATATTTACAATCTGATCCCAATTTTATCTTACACATACTCATGTGCATACTCTTGTGTTTATATATGTATATATATTATATATACATATATAAACATATACATGAGTATGTGTAATCATATAGCTATAGATACATATGTATGTATATATAGCAACATTTTAATAATGGTTATTTCTGGTAGGGATGATTATATGTGATTTACATCTCTTATATTCATCTATTTTTTCCACATTTTATGCAAAGAATCTGTGTTACTTTTAAAATCAGGACCGATGCTATTTAAAAAGCACCAATTTTGGTTATTGGGTTCCCCTTATTGGTACCTTCATGAGCTTTCTTTCTGTCCCGATGCACCAGAAGAGGGCGCCTCAGCCTCTTCCTACTTGCATAACAGCTGCATCACCTGGTAGGATGCTCCAGATTCTAACTTGAGGAGTCTCACTTTCCCTGGAGGTCACATCCCTTTTCTGGGTCTCCCAGAAATTTGAATAGAAGAAGGAGATGTTGATTTGAATGCCCCCGTGAAAGTTTCTTCTGGTTTGTTACAAACAAAACCCAGTGTTGATGACTTGTGCTTGTCACCCCTTTGCCCTAGTTCCACAGCGGCAGCTGCTAAAAATCAGGAGCCCCTCCTCACTAGGAGAAGATGGAGGCAAAGCGTGACTCTATTCCCTGGCTTTGCCTTCCCGGCCACAAACAGATTCGTGAAAGTGGCCAAATTCACACCTACAACCTAATAGACTTCACTCAGTACCTGAACCCTCCTTTGCTCCTTGAAAAGGACCTGCTATTCTTCATGGTATCAGTTAGGGGGCAGCAGATATCCCGGCATCCTTTGCTGTCGGAAGGAAGCTTCCAGTTTGGAGATCCTAAAGTTGCTGTGTAATGTATGACTATTTCACTTACGGAATATGGTCTGGCAGTTCCTTCCTGCAACAGCCGATGATCTTTGGGAACCAAACCTCTCACCTATTAGAGTGCTTATAATTCAACACTGGGCAAAGGTGAACCCAAGTAATAAAGTGTACTTACTGCACTCTGGCTTCATCGAGTCAGTTTCATCACTATCTAAATATTACAGAGCCCCAGCCTTCTCTTTTGGTCTATCATTCTGTCTGTCACACACACCTAAGTAAGCTTTATTTTGACTCCTTAAAACATCCTCAGGATGGGACTGCAAGTAAAGGGAGGAGTGAAGACATTTATAAAATGCTTCTGCGAGGGCCCAAGTTTAAGAGGATGAAGTATAACTCGGCACTGATAAAAAACATTTGTTTTTCTGATGCACACGCATCATGGAGATGCTCCTTTTTAACTTACGCAGAGGGAGCGAGCACCACTTCCCAGCTTGACAATTCTGTCTGTTCAAAACGTTTTCAAGGAACCACAGTATCTTGAGTCTGAGCTCTTGAACATCTTCAAACCAATGTCTCCTTTTGACTTTAGTCACGTGTCTTTTTCAGTTGTCAGAAGTTCCTTATCGGACACATAGGACGTGGGGAAACCGGGCCCCAGAGAGGCGGACTGACTAGTAATGGTCAAGCCAGTGATATGGCCCAAACGTGCAGTCGGGGCTCACCAGGACCAGTCTGCCCAATGCCTTCTCATAGCACATCTGCCCATCTTTCCAGTGGTCTACACGGCAGGATCCAGAAAGGTCAGTTCAGTCAGCAAAGCCTTTTAGAGAAAGGAGGAATAACACTGCTAAGTAGCACTTACTCTCTACCAGGCACATTCTCCATGCCTTGCAGGCATTAACTCATTGATTCCTCACAAGAATCCTATGAAGGAGATACTGGTATTATCAGCATTCATTGGGAACTGAGCTAGCGATAGGTAACTTGTCTAGCATCTCATGGCTCAAAAGTGTCGAACGCTGAATTTGAACCCAGTCTGTCTATCTGCGGGGCCCACACACTTGACCACCACCTTTGAGCACGGCTTCCAATGGTGCTTTTCACGTTTCAGATCCTTGGGGCGCAGAGCCTATGCCCTTGGTTACCATGAGGCCATGGGGAGCTGCATCCACCCAGGTCCTCTGGTCCTCTTCAGGATGAGCTGTCCTCTGCCGTCAGAGGCTGGAGTAAGCCAAGAGTTATTGGGATGCTGTGGTTCTAGGGACCACCTTCATCTGCATCTTAAGACCAGGAAGAGGTGTTCAGAGCAGGACCTTCCTCCCTGGGACAAGGACCCTTGGTGAGATCTGGCCTCTATGTGCCTCCATCTGAGAGCTTAGCTTTTCTATGGGAGTTTGGATTTGAAGGTTAGGGATGACGGCTCAGAGGAGGAAAGTGTGAAATGCTAATCGCTTTCATATGACACTTGAGAGATGTTATAATAAAGCTGAGTAAATTGGAACATGAGTTAGCCGGCCCTTTGCCTAATGATGTCACCCACTTTCTGCTTCCTCCAGCCTATGATTAATAAAAGGGGGATTATTACAGTAACTCACTCCTAGTGGGCAGTAGTGACTTCAGCACCAGCTGAGCAAACTGACTACATTTAGTCCTGCGTGTGCATGTGGGCATTTTTTTTTTCCCTGTGACTAACATGAAACTAACAGCATCTAATAAAACAAAAGCTCCTTGAAATTTGGGGAACTTACTGGGTGAACTCTTTTCTACAGGGAGCACCATTTTATTTATCCTCATTTCATACTCAAATGATGCAAAAGTACAGGATTGTACTTTTAATGAATTCCCATTCATTAAGTGATCACAAAATCACCCCTGGCCTGTTGGGAGAGAGGTGTTCTGAAGCCTTTTTCCTTCACATACAATGGCTCTTCCTTCCTCTATCATTCCATATCGCCTTTAAAGAGGAACTCGATGAATATCAAAAAAAAAAAAAAAAGGGACAGTGGCCGTAAGTTAATTTTTGAAAGTTTAAGGCTAGTTGTAGACTCCAGAGATTTCAGTGAATAGTTTGCTTTTCCAAGCTGATAAAGACTAACGGAAGTCCTGCCTGCCAAGTCACCTTTGCAAACTTGACCTTCCTAAAATTAGAGTGGGGCACCTGTAAATATTTACTAACCAAGCCAAGGCACTGCCAGAGCACACTGCCAGTGTCTATGAAAGAACACGGTGCCCAGAACAAGGGCACTCCCATCCTGCAGGCCTGGATGGGCCTTGGAGGTGCTCTGATAGAGGGGCAGAACCTTTGGACTCTTTCTATTAGCACACGAGGGAGGCAGCAACTCACTGATAAAAAGAAATACACACAGGACTGTCCCCAGCCTTTTCTGTGTCTTCCCCCCAAAGCTACAACTTGGGAGCAAGTTGTGGGGCATCTTTGTGGAGAGACAACACTGGATTAGGATCGAGATTTCTGCTTTCAACAGTCCGATGGCATCTATAGGCTAAGACTCTATGTCCTCAAGTCAGCAACATGGAACTTTTAACCCAAGGGCATCAAGGTGAGAAACACGATTAGGACAATCTGTTATCCGTTCTCTTGTAAGTACTTTTCGTAGTCTTCTGGGGCAATAGGAAGATCAATCAGATGTTTCCTGATTGGATTAGAACTGAGTTTTGATAAACAATTTGGAAATATATGTTGGTCAGGAAGGCCTTTGAGGGCATGTTTATTCCATTTGCATTAGTGTTGGGTTTTGTTTTTTTTCTCCTCTTTTTCAATATCTATTTTTCTCTAGAGGTTAAAAATGCGTATTTCTCTCTCTAGATTGAGTTTTTCACAAGTACTAAATGGTTACTTCTTGGGAAGAAATGCGGGCTTTTCTGAATCATTTGGCCTTTGGTTCTAAAATAACCATTTACCTGAGGAGACAGTGATTCAGGTG
The DNA here is from genome assembly GCF_963924675.1 of Phocoena phocoena. NCBI lineage: Eukaryota > Metazoa > Chordata > Mammalia > Artiodactyla > Phocoenidae > Phocoena > Phocoena phocoena. Next base: position 11,638,471 of record NC_089227.1, read on the forward strand.
TTGGAGTTGATGAGATGGCTCCCCGAGTGTCTAAGACATTCCCCTCGTGCTTTGTTCATCTCAGCCCAGTCTCTGACGGACCCTCTCCTCTCTAGATGATCCAGGTCACTCAGGGACTAAACGATAAGCCTGGGAAGTTGGCCTCATCGTACGGACAACAGCATTTCACATCTAAGCTAGTTAGATCCAGGCGAATTCCCTTTTGTGGGTTTCACCAACATTTGTTGATGATGATGATGATTTTCCTTGATGTGGGATCCTTCACAACACTTCCCCCAACTCTCACAAGAGAGTAACACCTGAAGGCCTGTGGCCTTCCTAAGGAAGTCTGGAGAAGTCACGTTCTTGCTTGGAACATGCATTAGGATTTAGCAAAGCATTCTGTTTTCTCTCTGTGGATACTGATTGTGTGTCATTCCCCTGAGGTATTAAACAAATAAAATCAGCCACATCATATTTGTTTGCTCTGGGGGCAAGGCATGGTAATCTCGCTTTTGTGAATTTAACTTCAGGGAATTCACTAGTGCGTGGATTTCTCTGATACTGAATTGCTCAAATGAATAACTCATTCCTCATTCACTTTTTGTTTTCCATGATCTGTTGCCTCCTAACGACTTGGGTGGGGGCCAGCTCATCTCATTTTGTTGCTGGTCACCAAGATTCTGCTTCTGACTAGAACACAAAGCCATCAGGGAATACATGGAGGCCACACTGGAAAGTTGGTGAGGACGCCTGAGAGGTACCGTCACTGTGTCAGTATCTGCTGTGTGGTGTGGGCCTCCATTAATCAGGAAGCACCAGACACATGAGGAAGCAGAAGCCCTTGAATTATTAGTCTCTTGCCTGGTTGCTAAGGCCCCTTGGGTCATGGATGGGAAGGAAAGTAGGTGAAACTTTTAAATGATAACTCTAAACAAGGGTGTCTCAACTGCAAAAGCAATTAACATTTGGGGCCGGTAATTTCTCTCTTGTGAGGGCTGTCTTGTGCATTGTTAGGATGTCTAGCAGCATCCCTGACTCCTACCCAGTAGAGGCCAGTAGCACCTCCCTTCCCAGTTAGGCCAAGCAAAAATGTCTTCAGACATGGCCAGATGTCTCCTAGGGAGTAAAAACATTCCAGTTGAGAACCACTGCTGTAGATGGAGAGATAGCAGTTTGTTTACTGGGGTTTTTTGGTTTTTTTTTTTTTTTTTTTGTGGTACGCGGGCCTCTCACTGCTGTGGCTTCTCCCGTTGCGGAGCACAGGCTCTGGACGCGCAGGCTCAGCGGCCATGGCTCACGGGGCCCAGCCGCCCCGCGGCATGTGGGATCCTCCCGGACCTGGGCACGAACCCAAGTCCCCTGCATCGGCAGGTGGACTCTCAACCACTGCGCCACCAAGGAAGCCCTGGTTTTGGTTTTGCTTTTGCTTTTGCTTTTCTTTCCTTAGTCATTTTAGTTCTAGCATCTGGGTTCCCTTGGTTCAGATAAGGCACTTCCAAATACACTTAAAACAGAGGAGTTGCGCATAGCACAAAGCCTTGTGGGATATTCTGGTGGTTCTCAGAGAAGTGGGAGGCTTAGGAATAAGAGTTTTGGATTAACTATTTCTGACCCTGTTGTCTTCTAATGAATTTTGGAGGATTTTTAAAATTTTTATTTTGCTGAGGTATAGTTGATTGACAGTTTCTGCTGTACAGCACAGTGATCCAGCTACACGTATATATACGTTCTTTTTTCGTATTCTTTCCATTATAGTTTATCACAGGATATTGAAGTATATGGTTCCCTGTGCTATACAGTAGGACCTTGTTGTTTATCCATCCTATATATAATAGTCTGCATCTGCTCATCTCAATCTCTCAGTCCATCCCTTGGAGGAATTTTAATGTTTCCCTCTCTCTCTGTGTTTAGCTGTATTTATTCATTGATTTGACATAAAAGCAAACAGCTTCCTAACTCAGTTTGGAATGTGAAATGCTCATCCTTCATTGTCCCAAATCTCTCTACCTAACCAAGATCCCAGGCAATGGGCAGACTCCAGCTGTCCAGGAAACAGGCAGGGGTTGCCAATCTTGCATTCAACCCAAACCATTTGATGAGACTCCAGAAATCTCGCTGCAGCAAATATCACTCTGGATCCCGCCCACGTTTTCTGGATCCCGAGCTGCCTCTCGAGGGAGTCCACTCCCCACTGGGGCAAGGTTTTCCTGCCTTGAGCCCAGAATAACACGTCAGCTGCTGAGAACACCTCGAGTCCTTTTGATTTCTCCCTCTAGTCACGTTTTATGTTCCGTTTCCCAGACGGGATGAACCAGAAATCATGCTTTTGGGGGAACAGATTTTTCACAGGAAGGAACTAAAACACCCTGAGTCGTCAGCAGCCTCGTCAGTGCTCTGAACCCCGCAGCCTCGTGCCATTTCAATTGAATCAGATGACAACTTCCCAGTCACCTGCTTGGGGCGTTCACGCCTCCTGGTGTTTTATTTTTTTTTTTTTTGAAACAGAATAACAGCAAAGCTAAAACCACAGAGCCGTGAAAAACGGGCCCCTTTTCTAGGCCTGTCTCCTTGTTCCAGGAGTAGTGAGTAAAGAGACCAATTAATAGCATGGATGGAAGCCGAAGGACAGACGGTTTGCTTGAGAAGAAAAAATGAACATTCTCGCTCCTTGATCTATGCCAACTTTGTACGGGGACAGCTGTTGCCACGGGTAAACGCCACTATAGGTTAGCCGTGCCCCAAGGTGTGTGTCACCGCGGGCCCCAGGATGGCACCGGGACGCTGGTCTCTCCCCCCGCTTACGCCACTGAGCCCTTATCCTTAAAGGAACTTTGGTTTTTGACCAGCTCACTAATTGTGATTGAAAACACCAGCTTTCCCAGCAAGGCACAAGCCCTGGAGTTTCGCAGCAGCAAGACAGGCCCTAATTGCTCCATTTACATAAAAGTAGAAACATACAACTTCTAAATATACATCTCTGGCACATCGCGCCTTTTGCAATTACAGTAAAATAAGGTACCACAGTTTCCCTCCCGGCTCCTCGAAGCAAGCTGCTCCACCGGGTTCTCCAGGGGCCGCTCCTCCAGGCGAGAACAGAGCCCTACAAAAGGCTCCAGCGAGGAGTCGGGGAGCTTTGTGAAGTCGCCAGTAAATCAGGCCGCCTGCACTAGGTGAAAAGCGCGGTGGCAGCGGGCCACCGCGCTCGCGCACTGGCTGGGAGGACCCGGCTCCGCGATCGGAAAGGGGACAGAGCTGGCGGGGCAGGAGCGCTCCCCGCGCGCGTCTGTCCGCCCCGGAGCCAGCCCGCAGGTCCTGGTCCCGGTCCCTGACATTGGCCGTGCTTTCAACCCTGAGCCCTGATGGCTGGGTTCAGAGATTCCCAGCCGCCCTCACTGATCAGTGATATTTTCCCCCCTCCCTCTCTGAATTCTCTAGCTGCCAAAAGGGGGGAAAAAATCAAGAGCTGCTCTTAAAAGAAGTTGCCCTTGCTGGTGCTCGGGGTAAAAATAGAGGCGGCCGCTTGCGCACTGCTTGGCCCGGACTCCGGCCCCGCGAGCCGGGCCCGAGCAGCGGCCGCGATCCGGCGTGATCCCCGGGAGCTGCCAGCAGGTGTTGCTCAAGGTACAGTAGCAGGCCGAGCAGCGGGACCGCAGGGCCGGGGTCGGGGAGCCGCGGGGGGAGGGGGGCAGGAAGTGAAAGAGAAACCAAGCCGAGGAAGGAACGGGAGATGCGTATCAGGAGCTGGGCGAACCAGCTCCCCGCCCCTGGGCCCTGGAGTCCGGGACGGAAAAGATCATTCCGCCATCCAGAATAGTCGACAGAAGTTATTTTAACCTGCCAACTTCCCCTCCCACTCCCACCTCATTTCCACTGAGTGGGGAGGCATTTCCAGCGTGGCTCAGCTCTGAGGCTGGGGATTCAGGTGGAGAATGACATCACAGCTGGTGGGCTGACCTAGGCAGGTGGGCCCTTCGGTGGCATCCGTGGCCAACGCGATCCGAGTCACCCGAGAGAGGGTGTCTCCTCTGGTCGGGGTGCCGCAGATTCCTGTGACACAGATGTTCAGAGAGAGGCACCGGGGCATCTCCGAAATCGTATCACCTAGTATTTGCTGAGCATCGTGCTTGACCCTGCAGTGGAGTATTGTGGATCCCACTTTATAGATGAAAACACTGAGGCCCGATGTTATCTGGTTAGTAAGCAGTGGAATCAGGGTCTCATCCGGGTTGGTTTGTGCCCCCAAACTCATAAACATGGTGGTATTTCCAGGACACCAACGTTCATGTTGGGGGGAGGGGTGCGTTTAGATACCCGGCCGGACACTGCTGTCCTGGACTGCTCATGCGAAAAGGCTGGGGAAGTTCCTTTCTTAGAGAGGGGCTGGCTCCGTCCAGTTTGAAACTGATGGGCAGCTTTGGAGTTAACCAACACTGATCCAGTTTCTATCTTTCCTTCTCAGATTCCCTCTGTTCCTGTACAACCTAAAGATTTTATTTCCTAGTTCATTTCTGCATATGCAATTCTCAGAACACTCCCCCCCACCCCAATACACAGCTCAGCACCCACACTTTCTCGGTGTTTAGCCAGGGCAGACCCCCTGAGACAGACTTCTGGTGTCCTAAAGGAACCTGCTTGAACTACACATCAGGAGGCCAGAGCCTCTATATTTTGCTTGTGGGCACAGTGAAAAGTTTATTTTATGCATGTTAAATCCTGCATACAAAACAGCATATCTGGTCATATGGCTTTCATTAGCTCCCAATTTTGCACATTTTATTCAACTTGTCATGAGTGCCCAGCTTAGGCTTCAGCTACACTCCTTCAAACAACCCTTCCCCAGCATTCTTGTCTGAGGAGTCCTTTCTCCTGTGTTATTTCCCTGGCTTGCTAACACTGCCTTCTCCCTCCCCCTAAACACCCTGACCAACTTAACTCCCGTTTCAAGAAACGTTCACTTCTTTTCATTAATCTCATATTATATTTGTAACAATTTAGAAATCATAGGACTTGACGTTCTTGTAAAGAAGAATGATGTAGTTTTTTTTTTTTTTGCTAGTTAGACTGGGATTCTAAAGACTGGGAAGGATACACATAAAGTTCGCTAGCAGAGAATGACTATTTCCAAAGTTCTTGGTGATAAATGATTTATAAAGCAGGCATTCAATTTCAGGATGGAAAATAATAGTGTAAGTCAGCAGAGGGGAGATTATCAGCCTCTAAGTATACATATTTTCCTTTTATTTTTCTCAATACAATATCTTATTTTTTTAAATTAAGTTATTCAAGATGGAAAATAATAGTGTAAGTCAGGGGAGGGGAGATCATCCCACAGAGGTATACATATTTTCCTATTTTTTCCCCCCTTCCTGAACTATCTTATTTTAAAAAGGAAACTCAGAAACTCTCTGAAAAGCACTGTGAATTTTTCTTCCCTGTTAGGAACAATAAAATACTTTGTAAATAGAGGCAACTTCATGAAGTAACAGATGTTTTATGTGAAGATATAAAACCAAGCCTGAATATAATGAGAAGTGTGTGCATGTTTGGTCAAAGAAAAGTTGAAAGTTGGAACCTCAGTGAGCAAGAGCTGTTGGATTCCGGGATTTTTCTAAAAGGGAGTCCAGTCAGTCAGAGGTTTTTCACTGCCTCAGTGATCACCCAGCAGTGTCACAGCAGCCAAGAAAGGCTTTCCATTAGATAATGTGTTATGAAATATGTCTCACACTGGAAAAACCAGTCATCTGCTGATGTCATGTTGCTCCTAACCAATCCCAAACAAAGCCCCAGCCCTCTTCTGGTTGACTGGTACCCGTGTGTGACTGTACAAGTAAGTAGTACAGTATAAAACTGCTCATTGCCAATAGCATGAAGAGGAACTTGGACAGCTCTTACCACATGAGACAAGAGTCTGCTGGTGAGAGGACCGGAAAGGTAATGCTTTTTCACTCTTACTTCTGAGCTCTTTCCACGTTCATAGTCAGAATGCTGAGCGGGAATTTACAACTTCCTGGCACTTCCACGCGGATTGTGATCTGTACCTTTTTACATATTCAAGCCAGTTAGTAGAGCTTTTAATAGTAGAGCATGCAAATAGCTTATGCGTTTCTACAACCCAGTTCAGCACCTCTCTACAAGGACCTGTGCCAAAGAGAAAGCTGATTTTTAAGTTACATTCACAAATTCAGGGAACACACACAAACTCACATACAGAGAGAGTTCAAATGATGAGTTGCTCTTATCTAAATGCAGCTATTGGGACTCTCAAGTTGTTTGTAGTCGTGAAACTTTGAGTTCTAGTTCAGCCTCTCTTGTAAAACTTAATTGGGCTACAAAATGCTTTGGGTATTGCATATGTGACGCCAAATAGGTAGATTATAAGTCTTCTATTTCCAGGGTATTTTATTAAGGGACGATTAACACAAATGCTCCCCCTCCTTCCCCATTCTCTTCCACCATCCCCCAATTAAAAAAAAAATTAGACTCTTTAGGGAAGGTCAACAAAATCTTAACAATAATAGCAGAGTGTAATTGATGGTAACAGAGAAAGTCTCGAAGGCAGATGCTTCAGCAAAGGTGGGCAGGGTATCCAATTCAGAAAAGCATTGTTACCTGTGCAAACTGTAATTGTAACTTAGTATCACACTGGCCTCACCCTCCTCCCCTTGTCCTCAGCTCTTATGCTTGCAAGTAATGCTGTTTATTAACTTTTCCCACCCAAAGTGCATTGCCTGACTCTAATGCTGTGAACACACTAGGTGTCAGATATAAGCTGACTGTATCTACAGAAACTGAGAGGGCTTATGTGTGGGGAAAAAAAAAAAAAAAACCCGAGAGGGAAGGGAAGCTTTAACAGATGGACCTCTTGAAGATACTTCTGCAAGATAAAAGCAATAAGACAGAAAATGAAAAAGAAGGGGGGGCAGGGGGGAAGAGAATTTAAAAAACTCAGAGAGGCATTGTTTAAAAATTCACATTTTTCTTTTTCCGTGAACACTGAAATCCATGATGATTTCATCTGTGCTGTTCCTTTGAGAGAAAAAGAAGCCATCAAGAGGCCAGTCCGTGAACAGACTGGTCCGGGATGGGGGTAGGGGGCAGGCTGAACAACCTACCACATGACAGAGAAAATAATTTGCCAATATATTTTAGAGATTCTTTCCCCCTAGGACCAGTTAGTCAAGTCACAGGAGTGCACTGTTTGTATAAAATAATGTGGGAAAGGCCAACGGAATTTTGCATTTTGTCTGTGAAGTCAGGGCCAGCGGTGGTGAGCTGTCATCCGGGAGTGTGTGTGCCGGGCAGGAGGGGCGGCGGCTAAAGAAAGGGGACAGAGCTTCACATGACAAGAGCGTGTACCATGCTGCCTGCCTGCCTGTGGATCTTTCAATGCCCGGCTGCATTTTGCAGTTGGGAAAAGTAGAGTGTATTATATGACCCCAAACAAAAGTTCTATTGCGCTCCCCTCTGATAGCCTGCCAGTGTTGATGGCCCTGAACATTGAAATATGAATGAATGGGGGAAAAGGAGGGTCTGCAGGGATTCCCTCTGGCCAGCACGATCAGGCTGCCCCCAGTGACCCCTCCTTCCGAGCCCCACCTTCCAGGCTGTGGCCGGGCAGGATGGAGGGGTGCTGGGGGCAGGCTGTTTCCGTGTGGTCCTCCCTGTCGATGGAGACAGGCCATTGATTGGGGCTTTGCTTTCCCCTGCAAAAGAGGAAGAAGGTGAAGCCAGGGGACTCTGGACAGAGAAAGAAAGGGGAAAGAAGCAACAGCAAGAGCAGCAAATCAGGAGAATTTCTTGCAGAAGGGAAAGTAGAACTCCAGAGGAGATCGGTGATATTTGAAGAGAGGTGTGTGTGAGGGAGCAGTGAGTAGAAGGCAGGCAGCCTGTCAGAAAGGGCTGTCCCTCCCCTTCCTAAGCACAGCCTTTACTCACAGACAAACTCCCTCCCTCTCTCATTCACTCACTCACTTAGGGCCAATCACTCCCTCTCTCTCCCTCTCCCTCTCTCTCTCTCCCTCTCTCTCTCTCTTTCCCTCCTTCCCTCCCTCCCTCCCTCCCTCTCTCCCTCTCCCTCTCCCCCTTCTCTCCCTCTCTCTTCTCTCCCCCTCTCTCCTCTTTCCCAGTCTCTCTTTCCCTCCCATCCATTCTCTGTCTCTGTCTGTCTCCCCCCCCCAACCCTGTCTCTCCCTCCCTCCCTCCATCCCTCCCTCCCTCCCTCCCTCCTTCTCTTTTACTGGGAGACAGTCAGAACTCTCCTCCCTGACAGCTACAAACCTACAGCACTGACTGCATTCAGAGAGGGAACCTGCAAACAAAACTTCACAGAAAACTTTTTGTTCTTGTTCCAGAGAATTGACTGAAGAGGAGAAAGAAAAAAAAAAAAAACCCAAAAAGGAAAAAAAAAAAAAAAAAAAAAAAAAAAAAAAAAACCTGTGCGTGAGTGGGGGGGAGGAAAAGCAGAGCCTTTAAAAAGGGCAATCACAACAACTTTTGCTGCCAGGATGCCCTTGCTTTGGCTACGAGGATTTTTGTTGGCGAGTTGCTGGATTATAGTGAGGAGTTCCCCCACCCCGGGATCCGAGGGGCACAGTGCAACCCCCGACTGCCCGTCCTGTGCGCTGGCCACCCTCCCAAAGGACGTACCCAACTCTCAGCCGGAGATGGTGGAGGCCGTCAAGAAGCACATTTTAAACATGCTGCACTTGAAGAAGAGACCCGATGTCACCCAGCCGGTACCCAAGGCGGCGCTTCTGAACGCGATCAGAAAGCTTCATGTGGGCAAAGTCGGGGAGAACGGGTACGTGGAGATAGAGGATGACATCGGCAGAAGGGCAGAAATGAATGAACTTATGGAGCAGACCTCGGAGATCATCACGTTCGCGGAGTCAGGTGGGTGCTGGCCCTGGGGGGATGGGGCGGGGGGGGGGGTCACGTTGCTCTGACAGTCCTGGGAGGAACTTCTTGCCCTCCAGGGGTACCCTGCCGGGCAAGGTCAGGAGTTACTAGGGGATGGCATGGGAGGGGGAGAGGACCGCACAGAGCCGGGCTCCTGGGCTGAGCCCCGGCAGGAGGTGGCTAGGTCACACTCGCGTATCTCAGCCCGTCGCCCGGGAGGAAGCTCTCGGCCGGATCTGCAGCAGGAAGGCGCTCTGAGAGAGGCTCCCTCGGCCTGCCGGGGAAACCAGATCAGAGCAGCCCGGAGGAAAGCCGGGGCATTTTCGGGTGCTGGCCGGGGGGAGGGGGTGTCGGGGGAGCCTGGAGGCTTCCGGACCCCATCCCAAGTTTTTACTGGGGGGTGGGGAGGGGCGGCGAGCGCGGGATCGGGGCGGCATGGCACGGATGAAGTCATTGTCTTAAAAACAACCCCTTTTCTTTAAAAAAAAATCCAATCAGGGGCCACATCCGAGAAGCAGGGCATATTAGTGACAGTCATTTTGACCTTTAGAAATTCTGCCTGTAAGAGCACAGCATCACATTCTAGGCAGCGAAAAGCAACTTTGGGGACTGGGGGGGTTAGGGAACAGATGACATTGAACCAGCAGTCCCTTTCGGAGCACTGACTTTTGCTCTCTGAACCAAAAAAAAAAGAAAAAAGAAAAAAAGAGTTTTGTTCTCTGTAAAGTTACTAAGAGCTCTCGGCCAAGGAATGCAACCTTGACAAAGTGCTCTCAGATACTACTCTGAGCGCTCCCTCAATCCTTAAGAGGAAGAACTTTAATAAATAGATTCTCATCGTTGGCTCAGGACCGAGCTAACCTGTTGCTGAAGAAAAAAATTACCTGTCAAAAGGGCGGGCTGGAGACCCTGGGGGCCAGGTTATTTTTACAGTTAGGTGACCCAGATCCTTTCGCCAGCCTACAAGCCCCTGCATGCAGCCCAGGCACACAGATGTGTTAATTTCATGTTACTTTCATGGTAATGCCAGGCTAAAGAACTGTCTCCCTTGCCAAATCCATTTGAAAGGAATGCCATTGTTTTGTTTGGTGGAGCATATGGCCAGTAAAGTATGTGCCGGGACTCCCAGCATTGCTGTTTAAAAGTTTGCCGCAGTAGTATAAACAATTAAGGCAACACTCAGAATTTCCAGTCCTGAAAACCTGTTGACTCAGATGTTATATTTCCAAGAAAACCATGAGAGACCTGGGCATCCTTCTGGGGGAGATAGCTTGCAGGCTTGCTGGCTTCCCGTAGGAAAAGCCCTGGTGTCCTGCGGGCAGTTTAGCTCTCTCACCAGAAGCTTCTTTCTTTTCAAGAACGTCTGACTTCCTTCGCCTAAAGCTTTTTTTTTTTTTTTTTTTTGGATGCAGCTGCAAAGGACATGATACTTTTGACTTTATCTTGTGAAGCTTATTGAGTGAAAAAAGGCAGGTTGGAGTTTTTGAGTTGCCACCCAGTTTTTTCTCAACCATTCCTGGGGTCCTGAGCTGGGAATGGAGATTCCAGTGGTCTAGGGACTGCTTCTTCTGCCACAGAGGGACCCTATATATGTTTCTATATACCAGTTGCCACACAGAATGGCCTTAATTGCAGCTCTTCCTCAATTGGCTTTTCCCACATCATATGACTAGGTAGACCTCTGCCTTTGGCCAGTTTTAACTCTACGCCCGATGCTAGCAATATGCCCACTTTCTGGCTTCTCTGACTTGTGTAGCAAATCACTCTCTTGGCATTGAGAGATTTTGCTGTAAAAAAAATTTGACTCTTTACCTTCTTTCTTACTTATGGCCCTCGTCTCAGTGCCAATCTTTTTCTCAGTTATATGAAATCTCGTCATTTTTAAAAAGATCTTTTCCGGTAGGTGTTTAGTTTGAAAGAAATTGAGCTACTTTTTGAAAAGGTGGATCCATTTGACTCACATGTTGACTGAAGTTTAAGGTCTGTAATGCAAAAGTGCTCCTGGTTGAGTTTACAAGTTGACTTTGGGTGAGCCGCTGGATTCTTAGAAAAGGTTTATGACACACTTGCTTGTTCTCGTTTGAGAAGTTTCACGCCTCAACTTTAAGTCGATTTTGTATGATTTCACAAAAACGACTGCTCTGTGGACAACCTACTCTCCAAATAGAGTAAGTACCATGTGAGTATTTTGCTGTTCTTTTGCTGACCCAGGAAAGAGATTTATCTTCAGGTTGATTGTAGTGAATATATGAAAATGTCGTGTTACTTTTGGAACAATTCAACCTTAGCAATGCTCAAAGGACGTCAAACGTCAAGGTTCTGAGGGGGGCAGGTAGCAAAGGGCATTCATTTTTCTTTTCTTTAGAAACTGTTCTGTACAGCATAGAATCCAGTCAGTAAGTCATCTGTCACCTGCATGCATGTCACAGATGTTCACCCCTAGATGCATCCTTCAGCCTCAAGATTCCTCATTTGGGGATTCCTGTTTAATTGTGGCCTCTTCTCATCAGGATGGTTGAATAAGGCCAAGACATGGCCACCGCAGTTGAGGAACTCCAAAAACTCAAGGGCCAGGGACTTGTTGAACTGAGTCTGTCCCCTTGTGCTTAGGTGGAAAGCACCCCATCTTGGTAAAGCTGATATGAGTTGTTATTGACTGAGCAGCGAAGCCTTGCCCTCAGGCTCTCTGACATGTATTCCCACAAACAAAAATGATTTTCAAGTCTGTCACCCCAGGTTGCTCACTGAGGTGACTGTATTCTTTGCAAGGCTGGCAACAGAATAATCCTCTGTTGTTTACTTTAACGCCTTAAAGGAAAGGAGGAAGAGATGGGTAGGCCCAAGCCAACTCTCACCATAATTGTCATTGAAGTCAAAATCACTGGTCTTCTTGACCGCTCTATCCTAATTTCTCTCTTTTTTTTTTTTTTTTTCATTTGTGACAATAGCTGGTCAAAAACACCCTTGATCCCTCCACCCTTGTATCCTTGAGTCCTCCTATGAGGCCAAATTTATACTCTGATTCTGGTAATGAAGTTAGCAATTGATAGCACTTGTTGAAGAATGGATAGGCGAAGAAAGACAATCGAGCACCAAGAAACAGAAAATGCTCACATAGCCCAGCCATGTGGGTTTGAAAGCAACACATAAAGCTCCTCCCTTGGAAGATACTAGGTACAGAAGCTTTGAGTTAGAAATGTACACAAATGTTCCCAAACGGGTCGAAGGCAGCTTGCTGGGATGACTATTTTCCTCCACCCCAAGAAAGCCGTCTCAAGGTGGAGTTGACTCCCATCACCCCACGCCAGTCTTCTGAACTTGCCTGGGAGTTCACCCTCACTGGAGGGTGTCTTTAGGGGTTACACGCTTTCTTCGCGGAATAATGGGAAATGATCGGCCACAAGAGGGCGCATTCCAAAGACTTTTGCTCCTTAACCAGTTAATCTTTTAGGGAAACACAATTTCACCTACTGGAAGCCCTAGCCTGAATCGCCCTAATCTTGGTGATTATCAGCTATCCCCTCCTTCTTATCATTCTGCAGGAAAAGTTAGGATTTTATGGGTTGGGAGGGACATGACTACTACCTGTAACATTTTAAATGAGACAGAAGGAAAGGAAATGGGAATTCTAGTGATACAAGTGAACATTCCGGAGCTCTATGGAAGACAGAGGAATGATAAATTTCAGAAGCAAACAAAGCAGAGCGGGGAGAAATGTGACCATGAATCATCAGCGAGACTGCTTTGCTCACACATCTCTCCCTAATACGGCCGCCTGGGCTTTTACAAAAAAACCTCTTCCATCTCCCCTGATGTGGTTGCCTAGTTGTCCTGTCTTATCAACGGCTTTCAACAGCGACAAATGACAAGTGACTTCGAACAGGGAGGAGAAAGTCTATTTATTTAACACCTTGTGGGAACAGAGCTTATGGCTTTGGAGTATGTGTTTGTTATCGAACCGGGAGTGTTAGAGAGAAATGGTTGGGAAAAGATGGGAAAAGAGACGTGTTAGTGGTTTGGGCCGGTGGAGGAGGTGCATTGGAGTAGAGCGTCAGGGTAGAAATGCAGTTTTCATATTTGGTGAGCCAGGAATCGTACCTTCCCAGGACTTTTCCTGAAAACACGTATTCGTCTTGCCCCCTCTTCTGCTAAAATACACTCAGGCACGATCTCTTAGCTGTAGTTCAGAATGCTTCCTTCTTACCCAACTGATTCCTAGCTCCAAAATCCATAGTTGTAAGAGTTCTCAGGAACTTTGAAAGAAGTCTCTGAAAGACTGTGGGTTGAACCTTCCGAATTTTTTCTACTTCTTTTAGGAACCTAAGATCCCTTTCTCTCTAAATATTTAAACTTTTGCATCGCCCTTTAAATGAAAGATGCAGGAATGTGGCATTGAACATTTACAATTCAATAGCACATCCTAAGAAAAGATATTCAGGCTACAAAAAATCAAAAGCTAATTTATAACCAAACTTGTAGCTCTGCTACAGGCAAGACCCTCTCCTGTAGGTTAAAGGAGGCATAACCTTTAAGGCCTCACTGGCTGCTTTTTGCAGAAACCCCTGGAAACAGTCCAAATGCAAAATTAGTGCTTCAGGGAACACACATGCTAGCTCTGTATTCTCCCACCAACGACTATACCACGTCTAGGCACAGGGAAACCTTGGTGAAGGACGGAAAATTAAAGTCATAGCCGCGTTTTACGCCGAGGCTTCCCTCCACCCGCCATGGTGACTTTAACTTCTCCATAAACAACAAGGTTCTTTACATTAACATTAGGGATTTAATCATTACCCACATGGAGAAGGGCAGCATACTTTGAGCAGGACCCCGGTGAGGAAAAAACCATATCAAAAATGAAACACTGCTTGTTACTATTGCTTGTTTCACTGGAGTTGTTCAGGCGCCCGTGAACCTGAGATGCTGGAGGGGGGCTGTGGGAAGGCTGTGCAGCATTTTGTATCCTGATGTGGGTGGAGGGGAACAGCCAGGAGCTTGACCGCTTAACCCTTGGCATGCCGGTTCAGTGAGTGAGTTCTTAAAAACACTTGAAAAATTCTGAAAGCACAAAAGCAAAGGAAAACGTGCTTTCAGGTGTTCTCCCTTCCAGCCTTCCAAAGTCTTTCCTCCCGTCCGGCAACATTTCTGAGGCGTTCCCTGTGAGGTGCAGTAGTCATCCCTCCTACCCATTTTTAGGCCCTTTTTTTTCTCTCCCTTGGGTATGTGTCCACCGAGATCAAGAGGGGTTTAAGTGATGAGATATTATCACCCACATGCGTTTGCGTGGGACTTTCTTAGTGAATAACTCAGGCGGAGCAGGCTGTGATACAAGCCTTGCCCACAAGCCTCAGGAGAGAAAAAATAGCACAGAGGATGAAAAGAATATTATCAGAGAGTAGGTAATGAAAGGTTAGCAAAGCCTCCAGCGATATCTAGATAGGTAGGTAACAGTGTAGGAACCCAGTGCACACCTGTATACACTGATGCTGTACCACAAAGCACTATGGGAAGACTTCCATTCTGAGATTTTATAGCAGGAGATATTTAAGTCGAACCTGAAACTGACTAGCAATTGATCCTAAACACCTCAGCCTTAGGCAACCTCCTTCCATTTTTCGAGTTGCTGTGCGTAGAGATTTGAGGCTTGGAGCAGCCTGAAAGCATCACTGCCGTATAGCCATCTGTCTCAGGTAAAACACAGATAAAGCAAATATAATCAAGTGACTACTTATATTTTTCATGCCTAAGAAATTTGAGGGTTGTAATATCTTTCGGAGACCTACAGCCCTGGTATATATGAATTCCATCCAGCGTCTCGCTGTCTCATTCTCCCAACCCCCTTCTGCAATGAAAGCTAGATGTAAAAGAAAAAAAATATGCACTGCTTAATAAGTCAGAATACAATAGAACTTTGAAAATGTACCTGCATGTAAGGTAGACATTAGGAAGCCTTGAATCTCTCTCTTCCCCCCGTTCTCCTGAGCATTATGGCAACAGCATTTTCGTGAAATTGGATCTCAGTTTTATTTTTTTCCCTGATAAAACCTCATGCAATATACAAATAGCAGTTCCAGAAATGGACACCAGGAGAAGGAGGCGACAGGCATGTCAATTAGTAGGGGGAAAATCCAAATGTCAGAAATATGGGGGAGAGATCCGTACGCAGGCAGTGGAGGCAAATACAGGGAACCGAGTCTCTCTGCTCAGATCATTAAACCAATGCATATTTCAGCACGGTGCCTCTTCCCAGTACGCGGGCGATGCCATGCAGTTAATTACCAGCCAGGACCAGGATGAAAGTCATTTTATGATGACTCTCTGATCCTAATATAACAGCACCTGACAGATTGAGCCCCCTCTAATGAGTACTCTCTTTGTACAATCCTCTCTCAGGAACACTAAATCATTTGCTTCCAAGTAAGGCTGCCTGCGAAGAAGGGGCGGAGGCATATCTTGCATTAGAAACCAGCTCTTGTGAAATGAGGGGCCGCCCTGTAGGCTGTTCCTGGAAGCAAGGGGCCTCGGCCTGGCTGACCCTCCAAAGGCAATTTGCACGCGCCGTCGCTTGTACAGGTCGGCCACTGAGCATCTCACCACCTCCTCCCAGCATGTGTAGACTTCTCTGGATTTTATTCCAGGAAAGTCCAGTGTGGGTGGGTCCACCCTGCCGCCTGGACCCTCTCTTTACCCGGGGACCATCTCCCTTCACCCTCAGCGCCCCGCTGGCAAACATGGGTTACAGCAGAGCAGAGCCTGTGGGAATGAGTTACGTCAAACCCAGAGGGCTCTCCCAGCTTGGGGACGGACAGACTCTCCCGTTTCACACGCTTTCCTAGAAAAACAAAACAGAACCTTGTGGCCTCTGGCTTCTCTAATTTTGCAGCTACTACCTCTTTGTCTTTAGAGTGGCACCCTGTGCGGTTTACGGTTTCAGAAGCCGGCCGGGGGCGGAAGCAGAAGGGAGAACAGCGGCGAGCTTGTTAACACCCTCGGTGGAGCAGGGCGGATGTGCAGGAGCTGGAGGGGACCACACTCTCCTCCGGGCCGGTTCGCAGAGCCTAGGGCAGCTTCCGGCAGCTTTTTCCTCCGGTCTCGGCAGGACCCTACCACGTTAAGTCTACAGCCGACCGTCTTTTTAGATTGAAATGATGAAGCTCGGTCTCCTGGACTCTCCTCTTTTGCTCTCTTAGAAGACAAACAATAACGACCATCCCCCTCCCCCCAACCCCCCACCACCCCGCCGTTTTTTTAGCAAAGGGGAGTACTGGATTCCCATTTTGGAAAAAAAAAGTCATCATGCTTCCTAAAAAAAGACAGTTTCCTCCTCTGACTGCTCCCCGCTCTGGTGATCTAATCATAAACCTAACTTCATGATTCATTTCAACTCCCGCCAGAGATGCGAGGTCTGCCCCTCACCACCACCGCCATCAGGGCCAGTGCTCCTCCCAAGTTTATACAGAGATGCAGGAGGGGCACCTTTCCTATGCAAACCTTCTCGGCCCCGGCCTCCGTGAATTTACCACTAGAACAGTCACACTGTGCAGGGTGTGTTAAATTAAGAACAGAATCTACAGCTCGCCATGCACAGAAGAGCCTGCTTTCTGCCGCAGAGAACTTGAAACCGGGCCTAAAATGTATAGTACCGTAAACATCTCAGGGCTGTGAGTGATAAGTATGGCTGGATTTCCGTTAGCTATAGACATCCAGGCAGGGAGACCCCCCACCCCACCCCACTCCCCAGGGAGTTGTGAGTTCTAAGATGAACTTTCAGATGGTTGTCAGATTTGGACTCGGGAGAGTGAGAAGCAGGTACATGCCGGCAGTGGTCTGGGGGATGTCGGGGGTAGGAGATGGATCTCTTCATCTAACTCACTGCTAAGGGCGCCTCCATGTGTTAATAAGGAAGCAAGTAATTGCCTACTTTCTGCTAAATTCTGGGCTATGACAGTGAATGACGCAGACGGGACCTCAGACCTGGGGCGTCCTAAGCTAGACTGGCAGGAGGGTGTGGGTGGAGATGGCAGAGGTGGCTTAGGAAGAGGGTCGTCCCATCTGAAAACTGAAACCTTATTAAGGGCAGCCACTGAGGATGGTGTTTTGGGGGCAGGAGTCTTCTCGGCAGAAAGAACAGCAAGTGTCACTGCCTGGAGGTGTGAGATTGTATGAGATGCTCACGCTGCGTGGCTGTACCATGAGGATGGGGCAGTGGGAGACAGCTGAACTGGAAGGCGGGAGCAGCTCAGGCAGAGCCCAGAGTTCTGTGCAGTTTCTGTTTTATACTGAGGGCAAAAAGAACTCAGTAAAGGATTGGAAGGAACAAGTGATGCAAACACATATGCCTGTGGGAAAGATCCCTTTACCTGCTTCATGGAGAAATGATGGGAGAGGGGCCCTGACTCCATGCCGGCCTGGCTGCTTGCACATAAAAGAAAAGGCTGGGTTGTGGCCAAGGAGGAAGAGTAGGCTAGCTCTGTGGGTACACGCCATGCAGACTTACACGGCGGGGTGTGTGTGCATATTTGCGTTGGGGAAAATAGTATTTCCACATCTTGCTAGAGTTTATAGTGTGTCTTCATCTATGTTATCCCATTGGGTCCTTCCAAACCTATGGGATAATGGGTCAAATGTCACTATGTCATTCCCATTTTATAAAAGATGAAACTGAGGTTAAGTTAGTTAGTTAACAGACCCAGTGTCCCAGACACACTCAGATCCAGACTCTTTTCTTTCTAGAGCAAGAGTTGACAAACTTTCTCTGGAAAGGGCCAGAGAGTAAATCACTTAACCTTCGTGGGCCAGACGGACGCTGTCTGTCACGGCTCCTCAAATCCAAGTTCTAGTGCAAAAGCAGCTGTAGACAACCTATAAAGAAATGAGCCTAGCTGTGGGCCAGTAAAACTTTATGGGCACTGAAATTTAAATTTCATATAATTTTCACATGTGACAGCATCCTAGTTTTCTTCAACCATTTAAAAATGTCAAAACCGTCCTTAAGATCTGTGGGCCTTCATTTCAGGAGCCCGGTTGGAGAGGGTCTGTAACAGAGGCCCCCATGCTTGCCTGAAATTAGGGAGTGGCCATGAACCCCAGAACTAACAGTATCCCTGCTCTCTCTTGGGCTGTTTCGTCCTCAGGCACAGCCAGGAAGACGCTGCACTTTGAGATTTCCAAAGAAGGCAGTGACCTGTCCGTGGTGGAGCGTGCAGAAATCTGGCTCTTCCTGAAAGTCCCCAAGGCCAACAGGACCCGGACCAAAGTCACCATCCATCTTTTTCAGCAGCAGAAGCACCCGCAGGGCGGCTGGGACGCAGGGGAGGAGGCCGAGGAAGTGGGCTTAATGGGGGAGAGGAATGAAGTGTTGATATCAGAGAAGGTGGTGGATGCTCGGAAGAGCACCTGGCACATCTTCCCCGTCTCCAGCTGCATCCAGCGGTTGCTGGACCAGGGCAAGAGCTCCCTGGACATTCGGATTGCCTGTGATCAATGCCACGAGACCGGCGCCAGCCTGGTGCTGCTGGGCAAGAAGAAGAAGAGAGAAGAGGAGGGGGAAGGGAAGAAAAGGGACGGAGAAGGAGGGGCAGGAGGGGACGAGGAGAAGGAACAGTCGCACAGACCTTTCCTCATGCTGCAGGCCCGCCAGTCTGAAGACCACCCTCACCGGCGCCGGCGGCGGGGCTTGGAGTGTGACGGCAAGGTCAACATCTGCTGTAAGAAACAGTTCTTTGTTAGTTTCAAGGACATTGGCTGGAATGACTGGATCATCGCTCCCTCTGGCTATCACGCCAACTACTGCGAGGGTGAGTGCCCCAGCCACATAGCAGGCACGTCGGGCTCATCCCTGTCCTTTCACTCGACGGTCATCAACCACTACCGCATGCGGGGTCACAGCCCCTTTGCCAACCTCAAGTCGTGCTGTGTGCCCACCAAGCTGAGACCCATGTCCATGTTGTACTATGATGATGGGCAGAACATCATCAAAAAGGACATCCAGAACATGATTGTGGAGGAGTGTGGGTGCTCATAGAGCACTCAGCCCAGGGGGGATGGGAGCAAGATGGTCCAGAGAAGACAGTGGTGACATGAAGACATGTTTAAGGTTTCCGACTGAAACAACCAGAAGAATAGAAATTTTTAAAAAAATAAACTAAAAACAAAACCTGAAGCAGATGAAGGAAGATGTGGGGAAATTCCTTAGCCAGGGCTCAGAGATGAAACAGTGAAGGAGGTGGGAATTTGGGGGGAGAGGGAAAATGGGGTGCCCTTCACTTCTCCCTCCAGCATTCAAGGGGTGACAGCAGTTGCTCAAATGGGAATATTGTCCTCTCCTTTTCGGTTCCCTTTCGGTATGAGCCTCGAAGTCAACTTGTCCGGTCTGCAGTAATGTGGGCTGACACTACCCAAGTAGCATCTAGAAAGCCATGAGTTTGAAAGGGCCAGTTATAGGCACTTTCCCACCCAGTAACCCAGGTCGTAAGGTATGTCTGTGTGACCCTCTCTCTGTGTATATCAGCCCATGCACACACACGAAGACACAACCACACACAAACGCACACAGCCCACCACGCACACGGACACACAGACACAGCACACACACACGGACACAGACACACACACCATACAGACACCACACACACAGAGGCATTTCCACACCACACGCACACACACACACACACACACACACACACATTCTGGTAAAAGAACACCAGTGTGCAGGTGGTCACACCTTTTTCTGCACCACTTCCACAACAAAACGAAAACCAACAGGAAAAAAAAATTGAGAACAAGCATGGGAGGCATGAAAGATCGAGGAAAAAAGAATACCAAGTTACATTTCGTTAAGGTGCTTATGATCTTAGAACTATGCAACCTAATAGGTTTGAAACTGTTTACCTGAGAGAGAACAAAAAAGAGAGACTTTTTTGTATTGGAAGTAACCTGATTAATTTTTATTTTCTTCAAGGAGAGATACTTGAAAGGAATATGTTTGTCCATCTGTTGGATCCAAACATTTCTATATTTTGTAAATGTTGTGTTTTTTTTTTAATCGTTTACTATTTGCACTACAATGGTGTTCGACCTGTCTAATCCTATTTAACAAGTGTTTTCTTTGGGTGGGGCGGGGCGGGTTCCGAGCTGCATTTAATGTGAGCTATAAAAGAACTGCTACAGCACACAAAATAGCTATTTTTATTATTATAATTCTAATTATTATTATTTTGTACCTTAAAAAATAGACACATACACCAAAGACATTTGTGTGAGCCTTTAAACAGTCTGTCTGTGGTTGGTATCATTCACCGTCGATGAGTCAGGGGGTGGGATCCAAGGTTGAGTAAGGTGGATTGTGTTCAGGCTTGAAAGACCTGAGACGTTTGGTTTTTTGACTCCTTTTACATCCATGAAACAGGACCTTTCATACTGGATGTACAGTAGTTGTACACTGTTGGCTATCAAGTTCAATCAGATTCATGGAACGCTCCATGCTTGTATGTGTATATATACAGTGCTTGGGCATATGCATGTCTGTGTGTATGTATACATGTGGCGCATCGTGTCCATACACATTTTAAGCACTTCAGGCTGTCATTTTTTAATGTTCTTAAAGCAATGAATGTTTGTGTGCAAAACACAGTATTTTTAAGAAGGATAGGCTATCGTTTTTGCTTTTACTCTGAACTAGGTGGGCACATTTCAGAAATTTGGATGGGAAAAAGCCTCAGAATTCCAGTGAATATTCAACAAGACCCTCTTTCGAGGTACAGGGATCCAGTTCCCTCCTCTCTCTTGTCCTTCACCCCCATTCTACAAGTTATTTACTCCCTGCTGGGAAAACAAAACAGGAAACTCATGTTCAATCTAGGCTGATTATTTTCGGATAACATATGTATTATCTGTTGGAATCAATCTTAAATCAGAAGCTTTTCAGACAGAAATTAACCTTTAGGCCAGGATAAAAGAGGTGGTTGTGTTTGGGGTTTTTAAAAAAATTTTTTTTTTTTATGATTAAGGCCTGGTTGTGAGATATACTACCTGCACAGCTGGGCTCAATAATCATGTTGTCACTAGTAAAATGAAAAATAATTCGGGGGAAGGTGTTTAAGAGAGTAGGAGTAAGGAAAAGAATGGAGAGCAGGGATGGGGGGGCAGTAGTAAAAATTGCGAAGATTTTAATTTACAGCCAAAACTCTTGATGTACAGACTGGTATGCGTTGATTCGGATGCAAGAAGGGAAAAACCCAAAAAACAAAAACCACTGTGTTTTATAAATATCAAAGTACATGCTTAAAGCTAAATTGTTACTAATTTATTCTACAGTATTTAGCTTGCCTAGATCAGAAGTTATTCATTTATGTGCTTTTTAAAATACAGAACCTTATTTGTACTGACTTGTTTGAAGTTTGCAAAAATTGGAAACACAAAGTCTAATTCAGAAAATTACATTATTAGCATTTTGCAAAATATTGAAGCTTTCAGCCCTATGTCAATTCATAGATTTTTTAAAAATATTAATAGTAGGAAAATAAAATAGCAGTGAGAAACCAAATATTACTCAAGGTGGTTTAGCTCTTCTTGAGAAATAGACCGGATCAGTCTGCTATCACACTAGGCTGTATGGAGGCAGATTTAATGTCGTTACCTGGCTATATTTACTAAAGTCTAGAGGTTGGAGGGCTTTTTGAACTGCCTCTTTTTTTGGCACTGGAGCTAATGGGAACCTGTAAATAGCCTGGGAAACCCAGTCGTAGTTCACTGTGTGATAACTGAGCTGGCCCAGGCGATGGCCAAAGCAAAAAGAGGTTAAAAAAACAGCTGATCCCCCTTTGTGGCTTCCATTCATCTCAAATACGTATGCCATCTACTAAAGCCTTTAAGTCCTGGACGTATTGAAGGTACGATGGGGTTTGATGAGTGGCCACAGTAATTAGAAGCAGAGCTAAATGATATTCCATACGACGATATTTTAATGGGAAGATTTCATTTACGTTAAATTACACATCTTTGAACTTCAACCAAAATATTTTATTAAGTGTATACGGCCTTGAAATAAAATGATAAATCGCTACTATCTTTAATAATCTTGGAAGTTATGCAGCTCTGTGAACAGCCACACTTTTCATGGAATGGCATGAGGTCAAAAGAAAAAGCTTTTAAATTCTACCAGATTGGGTCTTCCTTGTCTGTTTTCCTAAAACAAGTGTGGCTTCCTCTGATCTTTGCATCTCTCTACTGCTTCTGTAGGGCCATCTCTAGGCTTTTAAAAATCTACCCACACCAATCTTCAAAGCTCTGAAAAGCCTTTATTACCAAATATTTTTCACTGAGTTGGGATTTTCTTGTGTCTGAAGGTCAACCAATTTCATACTTATTTAAGATTGATTCCACACTCTGATTTTAAGGAGAGTACCTGCCTTCTCCTCTTAGATAGAGCAAGTGAATTTTTGGTCACCCTCGTGGGATTGGACATCAAGATGACTCTAAAAATCAGAGAAGGTATTAAGCTTAGATTCAAATTATCATGTTCACTCCATAAAATGATTTCCTGTGGGCCTTTTGGCGACTTCCCTTTTCAAGGTAGAGAAAACTTAGTTACCCTGAAAACCTACACAATAAATGGAACTTGTAGAAGCGGGCAGAAGTCTTGGGGGTGGACACTGTGTGTGTTTAAATTAAACCCTTTATCACTGAGAAGCTGTTGTATGGGTCAGAGAAAAATGAATGCTTAGAAGCTGTTCACGTCTTCAAGAGCAGAAGCAAACCACATGTCTCAGCTACATTATTATTTATTTTTTATGCATAAAATGAATCATTTCTTCTGTATTAATTTCCGATGGGGTTTACCCTCTATTTAAATGCTTTGAAAAACAGTGCATTGACAATGGGTTGATATTTTTCTTTAAAAGAAAAATATAATTATGAAAGCCAAGATAATCTGAAGCCTGTTTCGTTTTAAAACCTTTTATGTTCTGTGGTTTATGTTGTCTGTTTGTTTGTTTGTTTTATTTTGGTTTTTTTTTCTTTGGTTTTTTTTTTTTGGCATACCACATGCAGTTCTTTAACCAATGTCTGTTTGGCTAATGTAATTAAAGTTGTTAATTTATATGAGTGCATTTCAACTATGTCAATGGTTTCTTAATATTTATTGTGTAGAAGTACTGGTAATTTTTTTATTTACAATATGTTTAAAGAGATAACAGTTTGATATGTTTTCATGTGTTTATAGCAGAAGTTATTTATTTCTATGGCATTCCAGCGGATATTTTGGTGTTTGCGAGGCATGCAGTTAATATTTTGTACAGTTAGTGGACAGTATTCAGCAACGCCTGATAGCTTCTTTGGCCTTATGTTAAATAAAAAGACCTGTTTGGGATTTATTATTTTTATTTTTTTGTCTTATTGGTTTCCCGAGATCAACCTCGCACACATATTGCCACGTCGTTTGCTGGGTGATAATTTCATTGCTACTGTAATTATCTGGAAGAGTATGAGAAAAATAGATCGCATGGGAGAGAGAGAACAAAAGCTAAATTGAGAGAGCGCATATAGAAAAAGAATATATATTGCTGTGGTAGAGGTTTGTAATGAACTGCAGGTACTTGGACCAGCAATAATTATATTCGATTCATTTTTTAAAATTTCCCATTTCTCAATGGGAAAATTCTTGTAGTGGCAAGTAACATGAAATAAAAAGATATTCTCTCTTCCCCTCCCTCCCTCCCACTTTCCTCCTTCCCTTCATCCCTCCTTCTTCCTTCCCTCTCTTTTTTCTTCCTTCTTTTCTTTCTGGATAAAAAACTGGAATTGCATGGAACAACCGGGGCTCAAGAACTACATACATAGGAAAGAAAAGTACTGGGGCCAACTAGACCAATTTGGAATCACACCAGAATGAATTGCTTGTACACCCTTTTCTTCTACAGGATTTTCTTTAATCTGTGCCCATCCCAGGGGTTATATGGAGAAACTAACTTCCATAAATGCCCATATGAACAAGCATGTCTCCATTCATCATCTTATTTGCTGTTCCCACATTGTTGTTTCAGCCAACCAGAACAGTAGATATTGACAACCCTGCTTTTACAGATGAATCTGAGGCATGGTTAGGTAACATTAATTGGAACTAGGATTCCAAGCCAGGTCTGTATTCAAGTCTCAAGTTAATTTCTTTTTTTTTTTTTTTTTTTTTTTTTTTGCTGTTCCATACTTCCATTTTCTTTGTTAGTTCCAAGGAAAAAAAGGTGGTGGAGGAGGTGAGGGTTAAGTGTTGAACACACTTCTAACTTTTTAACACAGGTACTTCTTTATTTATACTCACCAGACAGTTTACTTATCTCCAAGTGAAATGCCCAGTTTATGTAAATTCATACCAAACCCTTCTTATCTGTTTTAGGTAGGAAAGTTACAATTTTTTAAAATTAGAAAAAGAGAATTGTTATAGTTTTGCTTTATATTTATTAATTTGTCTTTTCTATGCTTAGATTTTGCTAGAGGAAACCTTTCGTCCGAAGTATTTTACTTTATGGGCTCAGTGATCTGTGTGTGTGTGTAATTGTGTGTATGTGCATACATTAGCACATGCATTAGCCTTCATTTCCTGTCAAGTTTAATAATGAATGCAAATTAGGAACTAAGTAAAAATCCCACTGAATTACCAATGAGTAACATTATTACGAAATTTATACAGATGTTATCATAAGTAAGAAAAAATGACTAAAAGAAAACAAAAGTCAGTTATAGAAAAATACGTGTATGTGTAAAAACACATATATGTACATGTAATACATATATTACACATCTAACATATGTGATGTATATATACATATCTATGGGGCAGAGAGAGAGAGAGAGAGAGAGAGAATTTGTCATCATTTAAAGGAAACATCTAAATCCATTTCATTTAGAGGTTTGATCCTTTCTCAGAAAACAGTTGTCTGAGGATGTGTTCAAACAAAAGGGAAGAGAGCAGTGCAGTAATTCCTTCCTGCATCAAATCAAGTGTCTGCTCCCTTAAAAGAATTTTGGTGTTTCTTCTATGATCCGATGTTTTCTTCTCCTTGGTCCATGAAAAGGCAGGATCCATAGAAATTCTCCATAACTCCCTTTCAGGGTTTCTTTAATTGTCATGTCACCAGTGCCTACAGTAAGAAAAAATAAGGAAGACAAGTTGTTTATCCACAAGCAAGTCTCACAGAGCTGTTTCAAGACTTCTTAGATATAGACGATTGCCCCACTTGACGGTGTCCACATTTGAGAAGAGCCTGTCATCCTATGAATCCTACCACGCCTTCAATTCACTAGCGGGATACCAGAGAAGTACTTTTCTTGCAGAAGACTTGGCAGATAAAATCTGAAAACAGTTTTGCGAAATATTAGGCCAACTGATTGAATAAAAACGACGAAGGATCGTCTTTTTAAGAAACTGATTTCTGCTCGGGAAGCAGTTAGAGGAAGTGTTGAGAGAAGGTCTAATCACTGTTAGAAAAGAGCATCGAAAGAGCCACCCAGGGCAAGAGTTAATTTGCTACTGTCATTCTGACTGTCATGGTGGTGGTGGTGCCCGCGTCATTGTCATGTGGGGGACACAGTGTTTTAAGACAAATACAATAATGTGGCCACAAAGATCCCAGGGAGTACGCCTCTCATCAATGAAGTTGTCCACACAGTTCAGGACCATAGCTTAAGCTGTTTGAAAAGCTTGGTACTCACATGGGAGAAAAACATTCATTATGGGGAAACTCTTCCATTGTGAAAGAGAGAAAGAAAGAAATAGCAAACCCTGCTAATCTATGCCAGAAAGGGCAGGCCTGAGGCAGGGGAATGACAAAGCATTGGTCTTCAAAGTGTTTATTGTCCTAGAGTTGCCAAGCACTTTGAAGACAATCATCAAACCCTTCTAAATGGAACCAGGGAGGCTTCTCACCATTGATCTCAATAACAAATGTTTGTGTTTCATGGTCAATTTTTTTTTTTAATCCTTCAAAGACTCTAAGTAAAATTGTCATTAAGTAGGCTATTTTAGAAGATAAAACTAATTTTCCATCTGAGTACTCATATCCCAAACACGATCAAATTGCCAACTAGATGAAATGGCTTGAAATGGTATCGCAATAATACACTTAGTAGCTATTTTTATGCCAAATTATTATGGGGGTTCACAATCCTGAAATCAACTAACCCTTATGAAATCAACTAACTAAATCACCAGTCTCCATAAGATCATGGACAGGCCCGTGTTGCCAGGAAGTTACTACTAATGGCCTCAGATTAAAAACATGGAGCAAGCAAATACAGCCTCTTCCTTTTGGACTTGGGATAAGATTTGAATTACATTGAAGATTCTAGCTAATTTGGTTGATTTAATCATTCATTTAGCTGCTTTACAAAAGCAGTCTGGGCAGAGGACTCAAAAGAGTTTTCTCCAAGTTAAATGTTGCCCAGTAGGTAGGATGGCCCTGTGACTCCTCGAAAGCAAATGCTCCATGGCCCCATCAATGTCCCAGCAAGCCAAGTGTCAACAGGGTACAGAGAATCAGGATAAGCATGGCTTCCTTCTCCCAAGAGAGCTTGTTCTCACGCCTGTATCTGGGGCCCCTCCAGATCACTCCTGCAACCAGGTATCATAGGGTGAAGGTGAGCAGCTTTTATCTTTGGGCTTTAACCACTTCACAAGACAGGAAATGTAATGTGAACCCATTTTATAAGGAACAAGTACCCAATTATGCTTCTGATTCGATCCATCCATCATTTGGAAAACTGACGTTCAGAGCAGTCATCCCAGAACTGGGAGAACACGGATTAGGCCCTGGAAGTACATTCTATGGAAATCCCTTTAAAAAAACACCTTTCAGATGATCGAAAAATGGTGGGTGGTGGGTGGGGAAAGGAGATGAAACCCAGGGCTGGTAAGGATGAGGTCAACTGTGACTTAGCCTCATCAGGAAGTGATCTGATCAGTACATGTGCTGACCCCTAGGAATCAGATTGCTTGAGGGTTTTTTGTGTTTTCCTGAAGGAGGAGTAGGTGCCCAGGGGAAAGTAAGGTGGGGTAAGCTGTACCCTCCACCTGTCAGACTTCCAGGACTTGGGTCTAGACCAGTGGAGAGAAGAGGCTGCAGGCAGAAAAGGAAGAATCAATGACTCCATGTAAAGGGGCTATTCCTTTGGTACCCAAGAAACAAACTGCGATACTCTATGGAAAAGAGGACCATATTCCCAAATTATGCATTGAAAATAGCACTATGGGTGATGCATAGAAAATAGTCCAACGGCTTTGGGAGCCGTGAGAGATAGGACCTTCACCAGATTTTGGCATTGTCAAGGTGGCCTCTGGAAGCAGTGGCATTATGATGGATCCCCACTGGAGGTATGGAAGAACCTGAGAGAGACCTTGTAGGAACTGAAGCTGACTGGGTGGTTTATGGGCACATGTGAAACACCTGAAGTTTCCTAGGCAGAACTGGATAAAATTTAGGGATGGGCTATGGACTTGACTCAGTTCCATCTTTGAAAAGGTGGGGCAAGAGCTGATGAAATTCAGCCTGTTTTATTCAATGCTACCATCTCTGCTTCTACAGATTTGTAAGGGTGGAGGCAACTGGGTTCACATTGGCATTATATATGGTGACACAGAAAAGTGTGGTAGGTCCTCAGGAAATATTTTTGAACACAAATTCAAACAAGTCACAAAGGTATTGGTCTTATTGATGAAAGTCTTTAAAAGCAACTCCTTATAAGAACTCTAGGAGGTGGGACTTCCTTTTCAAAGATGGACCATAGCCACCATTTGGCAGGTGAGAAAACTGTGGCACAAAATAGTTAAATAACCCATTCAAGGTGAAACACCTAGCATGTGACAAGAAGTAGGGTTTCAACCCCAGGAAGCCTCGAACCCACCACTGCACCCTCAGCCGTATGCTTTATTGCCTTTCCTCCAAGAGCATGATTGCTCTTCCCCTATGATTCTGCTGATTACACACAACTGCCTTATTCTACTTCTGCCTGTGGATTGTGTGTTTAGAGCTGATACAACCAACTACTTCTTCAGTTGGTAACCTGCGGAGCAGAGACATTTTAGTGAGGAGAAATAAAATGCTGGAGCGTGAGTCAGGAAATCCAAGCTTCAGACAGCCTCTGTCATGA
Source organism: Phocoena phocoena (assembly GCF_963924675.1). Classification (NCBI taxonomy): domain Eukaryota; kingdom Metazoa; phylum Chordata; class Mammalia; order Artiodactyla; family Phocoenidae; genus Phocoena; species Phocoena phocoena. The sequence goes on from NC_089227.1 coordinate 11,666,488, forward strand.
AAGAACTCTGTCTTGTTCAGTCCCGTTCACATCTTTGGATTTCAAATTGTCCCTGTCTATAAAAAGAACTGAGTTAGAATCTCCCCAAGTACATTTCAGCCTCAAGATTCTAACATCCAAACTGTCCAGATCTGGGTTAGACACATATCTTTTGGCCAAAGGCCCTGCTTCCCCCTTTGTAACAGATATTACCCCCAAGGACATACCTAATTATGAGATATACTTTTAAATTGATTGTCATTCTGTTTTTGATGTCCCATTCAGTGCTTTTGTTGTAACGGGAACAACAGTGAAACATTTGGCTTAATTACTTCTTGTGGAAAAAATAATTGTCAAAAACACTCAACCAAATTGGCTTAGAAGACTTGCTTCAGAATTACTCATGTTGCTTTGAAAGAAGAGGTCAAAGCAAAGAGATGAAGTTTGGCTACACGGCAGATGTATTTATGTACAACTTAATGTTCTTTTTAGCCTATCTGGCTGTTTCTTGAATGCATTTATATATTTCTGGACTGTGTTTCACTCTGCACATCACTGGATTTCTCTTTCACTATAAAGAGAGTGTAAGTTTTTGCTTCTGTGTTTTTATTTTCAATCATTCTTTATTTCTTTCGAGTATTCTTCTGGCTTTTTCTGAAAGCCAAGGTAAGGTCATTAAGAGTAAAACATTTAGGCAGAGAAAGTTTCAAATGGGGCTTCATGCCCAAGGCCAGAAATTCTCCAACTTTAACGTACACAATCACCTGGAAACCTTCTTAAAAATACATATTTCCATGTTCCACTCACTGAGCTTGTTGAGACCGTGGGTCTGGAACGGGACCAGGAATCTATTTTATAAAAGTTCTGGAGTAGTAGCTTGCTGCTTTCCACTTTTTAAATTATTCAACAAGTCAATAAAGGGGAAGGGCTCAGTGAGGATGAAGTTTTACTGGTTTGGTTTTGGTTTTGGTGTTTTTCCAAGTGAATGGAGGTAGCCAAATTAGAAAAGTTGTGACATGCCATACTGTATTGGTAACCCTGATTTCCTCTCTGGGAGCAAGTAGAAGGTGGTGTGGCTAAAAATTATACCTGCCCAGTCTGGGTTTTTTTCTCTGTTCCAACAGTCTTTTCCAGAAATGTGGGTAGGAAATACGAGCCCATGGTGTAAAGACTGAGGAAGGAGACACTTTCTTCAATGGATTACTAGTAGTTGTTATCTAATTAGAGATGGATAAGGTTTTAAACTCTATATATAGTGATATATTCCTACCTCCTTGCTTTCCCTTTAGATTTACTATGAAGGCAATTTTAATAATCATATAAATTCATATCTGAAAAAAATTAACCTGGTTGCACACTGCATTCACCTTGCTGGAAATTGTGTATGCATGGAGAAATAGAAGATCAGTGGATCATGAAGTGAACACTAAATGTATTTGGTCCAGGCTGTCCTTGGACTTGGTGAAGTGACCAGATGTTCACATTCTAGATTTATTCTTCTGTATGTGGGAGCTGATGATACCTATTCTGCTTATGTTCCTGAGGTGCTATAAGACTGAGCTTATGTCAAAGTGCTCTTTCCATTTTCTTTGGTCAATAAATACAATCTCCCAAGGCATTCATTTTTTTTCTTTACATCTTTATTGGAGTATAATTGCTTTACAATGGTGTGTTAGTTTCTGCTTTATAACAAAGTGAATCAGCTATACATATACATATATCCCCATATCTCCTCCCTCTCGCATCTCCCTCCCACCCTCCCTATCCCACCCCTCTAGGTGGTGAAAAAGCACCGAGCTGATCTCCCTGTGCTATGCGGCTAGTTCCCACTAGCTATCTACCTTATGTTTGGTAGTGTATATATGTCCATGCCTCTCTCTTGCTTTGTCACAGCCCACCCTTCCCCCTCCCAATATCCTGAAGTCCATTCTCTAGTAGGTCTGTGTCTTTATTCCTGTCTTACCCCTAGGTTTTTCACGACATTTTTTCCCTTAAATTCCATATATATGTGTTAGCATACGGTATTTGTCTTTCTCTTTGTGACTTACTTCACTCTGTATGACAGACTCTAGGTCTATCCACCTCATTACAAATAGCTCCATTTCGTTTCTTTTTATGGCTGAGCAATATTCCATTGTAGATATGTGCCACATCTTCTTTATCCATTCATCCGATGATGGACACTTAGGTTGTTTCCATCCCTGGGCTACTGTAAATAGAGCTGCAATGAACATTTTGGTACATGACTCTTTTTGAATTATGGTTTTCTCAGGGTATATGCCCAGTAGTGGGATTGCTGGGTCATATGGTAGTTCTATTTGTAGTTTTTTAAGGAACCTCCATACTGTTCTCCACAGTGGCTGTATCAATTTACATTCCCACCAAAAGTGCAAAAGGGTTTCCTTTTCTCCACACCCTCTCCAGCATTTATTGTTTGTAGATTTTTTGATGATGGCCATTCTGACTGGTGTGAGATGAAATCTCATTGTAGTTTTGATTTGCATTTCTCTAATGATTAATGATGTTGAGCATTCTTTCATGTGTTTGTTGGAAGACTGTGTATCTTCTTTGGAGAAATGTCTATTTTGGTCTTCTGCCCATTTTTGGATTGGGTTGTTTGTTTTTTGTTATTGAGCTGCATGAGCTGCTTATAAATTTTAGAGATTAATCCTTTGTCAGTTGCTTCATTTGCAAATATTTTCTCCCATTCTGAGGGTTGTTTTTTGGTCTTGTTTATGGTCTCCTTTGCTGTGCAAAAGCTTTTAAGTTTCATTAGGTCCCATTTGTTTATTTTTGTTTTTATTTCCATTTCCCTAGGAGGTGGGTCAAAAAGGATCTTGCTGTGATTTATGTCATAGAGTGTTCTGCCTGTTTTCCTCTAAGAGATTGATAGTTTCTGGCCTTACATTTAGGTCTTTAATCCATTCTGAGCTTATTTTTATGTATGGTGTTAGGGAGTGATCTAATCTCATACTTTTACATGTACCTGTCCAGTTTTCCCAGCACCACTTATTGAAGAGGCTGTCCTTTCTCCACTGTACATTCCTGCCTCCTTTATCAAAGATAAGGTAACCATATGTGCGTGGGTTTATCTCTGGGCTTTCTATCCTGTTCCATTGATTTATCTTTCTGTTTTTGTGCCAGTACCATACTGTCTTGATTACTGTAGCTTTGTAGTATAGGCCGAAGTCAGGGAGCCTGATTCCTCCAGCTCCATTTTTCATTCTCAAGATTGCTTTAGCTATTCGGGGCCTTTTGTGTTTCCATACAAATTATGAAATTTTTTGTTCTAGTTCTGTAAAAAATGCCAGTGGTAGTTTGATAGGGATTGCATTGAATCTGTAGATTGCTTTGGTTAGTAGAGTCATTTTCACAACGTTGATTCTTCCAATCCAAGAACATGGTATATCTCTCCATCTATTGGTATCATCTTTAATTTCTTTCATCAGTGTCTTATAATTTTCTGCATACAGGTCTTTTGTCTCCTTAGGTAGGTTTATTCCTAGATATTTTATTCTTTTCGTTGCAATGGTAAATGGGAGTGTTTTCTTGATTTCACTTTCAGATTTTTCATCATTAGTGTATAGGAATGCCAGAGATTTCTGTGCATTAATTTTGTATCCTGCTACTTTACCAAATTCATTGATTAGCTCTAGTAGTTTTCTGGTAGCATCTTTAGGATTCTATGGTAGCATCTTTAGGATACTTTGTATAGTATCATGTCATCTGCAAACAGTGACAGCTTTACTTCTTTTCCGATTTGGATTCCTTTTATTTCCTTTTCTTCTCTGATTGCTGTGGCTAAAACTTTGAAAACTATGTTGAATAAGAGTGGTGAGAGTGGGCAACCTTGTTTTGTTTCTGATCTTAGTGGAAATGCTTTCAGTTTTTCACCATTGAAGACGATGTTGGCTGTGGGTTTGTCATATATGGCCTTTATTATGTTGAGGAAAGTTCCCTCTATGCCTACTCTCTGCAGGGTTTTTATCATAAATGGGTGTTGAATTTTGTTGAAAGCTTTCTCTGCATCTATTGAGATAATCATATGGTTTTTCTCCTTCAATTTGTTAATATGGTGTATCACGTTGATTGATTTGTGTATACTGAAGAATCCTTGCACTTCTGGAATAAACCCCACTTGACCATGATGTATGATTCGTTTAATGTGCTGTTGGATTCTGTTTGCTAGTATTTTGTTGAGGATATTTGCATCTATGTTCATCAGTGATATTGGCCTGTAGTTTTCTTTCTTTGTGACATCCTTGTCTGGTTTTGGTATCAGGGTGATGGTGGACTTGTAGAATGAGTTTGGGTGTGTTCCTCCCTCTGCTATATTTTGGAAGAGTTTGAGAAGGATAGGTGTTAGCTCTTCTCTAAATGTTTTATAGAATTCGTCTGTGAAGCCATCTGGGCCTGGGCTTTTGTTTGTTGGAAGATTTTTAATCATGGTTTCAATTTCAGTGCTTGTGATTGGTCTGATCATATTTTCTATTTCTTCCTGATTCAGTCTTGGCAGGTTGTACATTTCTAAGAATTTGTCCATTTCTTCCAGGTTGTCCATTTTATTGGCATAGAGTTGCTTGTAGTAATCTCTCATGATCTTTTATATTTCTGCAGTGTCAATTGTTCTCCTTTCTCATTTCTAATTCTATTGATGTGAGTCTTCTCCCTTTTTTTCTTGATGAGTCTGGCTAATGGTTTATCAATTTTGTTTATCTTCTCAAAGAACCAGCTTTTACTTTTATTGATCTTTGCTATTGTTTCCTTCATTTCCTTTTCATTTACTTCTGATCTGATTTTTATGATTTCTTTCCTTCTGCTAACTTCGGGGTTTTTTTGTTCTTCTTTCTCTAATTGCTTTAGGTGCAAAGTTAGGTTGTTTATTCGAGATGTTTCCTGTTTCTTAAGGTAGGATTGTATTGCTATAAACTTCCCTCTTAGAACTGCATTTGCTGCATCCCATAGGTTTTGGGTCGTCGTGTCTCATTGTCATTTGTTTCTAGGTATTTTTAAATTTCCTCTTTGATTTCTTCAGTGATCACATCGTTATTAAGTAGTGTATTGTTTAGCCTCCATGTGTTTGTATTTTTTACAGATCTTTTCCTGAAATTGATATCTAGTCTCATAGTGTTGTGGTTGGAAAAGATACTTGATACAATTTCAATTTTCTTAAATTTACCAAGGCTTGATTTGTGACCCAAGATATGATCGATCCTGGAGAATGTTCCATGAGCACTTGAGAAGAATGTGTATTCTGTTGTTTTTGAATGGAATGTCCTATAAATATAAATTAAGTCCATCTTGTTTCATGTATAATTTAGAGCTTGTGTTTCCTTATTTATTTTCATTTTGGATGATCTGTCCATTGGTGAAAGTGGGGTGTTAAAGTCCCCTACTATGAATGTGTTACTGTCAATTTCCCCTTTTATGGCTGTTAGTATTTGCCTTATGTATTGAGGTGCTCCTATGTTGGGTGCATAAATATTTACAATTGTTATATCTTCTTCTTGGATCAATCCCTTGATCATTATGTAGTGTCCTTCTTTGTTTTAGTCTTTATTTGAAAGTCTATTTTGTCTGATATGAGAATTGCTACCCCAGCTTTCTTTTGGTTTCCATTTGCATGAAATATCTTTTTCCATCCCCTTACTTTCAGTCTGTATGCGTCTCTAGGTCTGAAGTTGGTCTCTTGTAGACAGCAAATATATGGGTCTTGTTTTTGTATCCATTCAGCCAATCTGCGCCTTTTGGTGGGAGCATTTAGTCCATTTACATGTAAGGTAATTATCGATATGTATGTTCCTATTCCCATTTTCTTAATTGTTTTGGGTTCGTTATTGTAGGTCTTTTCCTTCTCTTGTGTTTCTTGTCTAGAGAAGTTCCTTTAGCAGTTGTTGTAAAGCTGGTTTGGTGGTGCTGAACTCTCTCAGCTTTTGCTTGTCTGTAAAGGTTTTAATTTCTCCATCAAATCTGAATGAGATCCTTGCTGGGTAGAGTAATCTTTGTTGCAGGTTTTTCTCCTTCATCACTTTAAATATGTCCTGCCAGTCCCTTCTGGCTTGCAGAGTTTCTACTGAAAGATCAGCTGTTAACCTTATGGGGAATCCCTTGTACGTTATTTTTTCCTTGCTGCTTTTAGTATGTTTTCTTTGTATTTAATTCTTGACAGTTTGATTAATATGTGTCTTGGCGTATTTCTCCTTGGATTTATCCTGTATGGGACTCTCTGTGCTTCCTGGACTTGATTAACTATTTCCTTTCCCATATTAGGGAAGTTTTCAACTATAATCTCCTCAAATATTTTCTCAGTCCCTTTCTTTTTCTCTTCTTCTTCTGGAACCCCTATAATTCGAATGTTGGTGCGTTTAAAGTTGTCCCAGAGGTCTCTGAGACTGTCCTCAGTTCTTTTCATTCTTTTTGCTTTATTCTGCTCTGCAGTAGTTATTTCCACTATTTAATCTTCCAGGTCACTTATCCGTTCTTCTGCCTCAGTTATTCTGCTATTGATCCTATCTAGAGTATTTTTAATGTCATTTATTGTGTTGTTCATCATCGTTTGTTTCACCTTTAGTTCTTCTAGGTCCTTGTTAAATGTTTCTTGCATTTTTTCTATTCTATTTCCAAGATTCTGGATCATCTTTACTATCATTATTCTGAATTCTTTTTCAGGTAGACTGCCTATTTCCTCTTCATTTGTTAGTTCTGGTTGGTTTTTATCTTGCTCCTTCATCTGCTGTGTGTTTTTCTGTCTTCTCATTTTGCTTATTTTACTGTGTTTGGGGTCTCCTTTTTGCAGGCTGCAGGTTCGTAGTTCCCGTTGTTTTTGGTGTCTTTCCCCAGTGGCTAAGGTTGGTTCAGTGGGTTGTGTAGACTTCCTGGTGGAGGGAACTAGTGCCTGTGTTCTGGTGGATGAGGCTGGATCTTGTCTTTCCGGTGGGCAGGTCCACGTCTGGTGGTGTGTTTTGTGGTGTCTGTGGACTTTTTATGATTTTAGGCAGCCTCTCTGCTAATGGGTGGGGTTGTGTTCCTGTCTTGCTAGTTGTTTGGCATAGGATGTCCAGCACTGTAGCTTGCTGGTCGTTGAGTGAAGCTGGGTGCTGGTGTTGAGATGGAGATCTCTGGGAGAGTTTTGCCGTTTGATATTATGTGGAGCTTGGAGGTCTCTTGTGGACCAGTGTCCTAAAGTTGGCTCTCCCACCTCAGAGGCACAGCACTGACTCCTGGCTGCAGCACCAACAGCCTTTCATCCACTCGGCTCAGAATAAAAGGGAGATAAAGTAGAAAGAAAGAATTAGTGGAAGTAGAAAGAAAGAAAGAAAGGAGGGAGGGAGGGAGGGAGGGAGGAAGGAAGGAAGGAGGGAAGGAAAAAAAGAAAGAAGATTAAAGTGAAATAAAATAAAGTAAGATAAAATAAAATTATTAAAATAAAAAATAATTATTAAGAAAAAAAATTTTTTAAGAAAAAAAAAAAAAAACGGACGGATAGAACCCTAGGACAAATGGTGGAAGCAAAGCTATACAGACAAAATCTCACACAGAAGCATACACATACACACTCACAAAAAGAGGAAAAGGGAAAAAAATAATAAATCTTGCTCTCAAAGTCCACCTCCTCAATTTGGGATGATTGGTTGTCTATTCATGTATTCCACAGATGCAGGTACATCAAGTTGATTGTGGAGCTTTAATCCGCTGCTTCTGAGGCTGCTGGGAGAGATTTCCCTTTCTCTTGTTCTCACAGCTGCCGGGGCTCAGCTTTGGATTTGGCCCCGCCTCTGCGTGTAGGTCGCTGGAGGGCGTCTGTTCTTTGCTCAGACAGGACGGGGTTAAATGAGCAGCTGATTCGGGGGCTCTGGCTCACTCAGGCCGCGGGGAGGGAGGGGCACGGATGCAGGGCGGGCCTGCGGCGTCAGAGGCGGCGTGACGTTGCGGCAGAGGCCTGCGTGACGTTGCACGAACCTGAGGCGCGCCGTGCGTTCTTCCGGGGAAGCTGTCCCTGGATCCCGGGCCCCTGGCAGTGGCGGGCTGAACAGGCTCCCTGGAAGGGGGGTGTGGATAGTGACCTGTGCTCGCACACAGGCTTCTTGGTGGCGGCAGCAGCAGCCTTAGCGTCTCATGCCCGTCTCCGGGGTCCGCGCTGTTAGCCGCGGCTCGCGCCCGTCTCTGGAGCTCCTTTAAGCAGCGCTCTTAATCCGCTCTCCTCGCGCACCAGGAAACAAAGAGGTAAGAAAAAGTCTCTTGCCTCATCGGCAGCTCCAGACTTTTCCCCGGACTCCCTCCCGGCCAGCCGTGGCGCACTAACCCCCTTCAGGCTGTGTTCACGCCGCCAACCCCAGTCCTCTCCCTGCGCTCCGACCGAAGCCCGAGCCTCAGCTCCCAGCCCCGCCCGCCCCGGCGGGGGAGCAGACATGCCTCTCGGGCTGGTGAGTGCCGGTCGGCCCTGATCCTCTGTGCGGGAATCTCTCCGCTTTGCCCTCCGCACCCCTGTTGCTGTGCTCTCCTCCGCGGCTCCGAAGCTTTGCCCCTCCGCCACCCGCAGTCTCCGCCCACGGAGGGGCTTCCTACTGTGTGGAAACATTTCCTCATTCACGGCTCCCTCCCACTGGTGCAGGTCCTGTCCCTATTCTTTTGTCTCTGTTTATTCTTTTTTCTTTTGCCCTACCCAGGTATGTGGGGGTTTCTTGCCTTTTCGGAGGTCTGAGGTCTTCTGCCAGCGTTCAGTAGGTGTTCTGTAGGAGTTGTTCCACGTGTAGATGTATTTCTGGTGTATCTGTGGGGAGGAAGGTGATTTCTGCGTCTTACGCTTCCGCCATCTTCCCCAGCAATTCCAGCCTGCTTCCCAAGGCATCCATTTTTTTTTAACCTTTATTTTTTTTCATTCAATAACTTGATGTCATAACTAAACCACTCAGCACACCACTGTGAGATGAGTGGATGAAAAAGCACAATCTGTTTGAATATAGTTTTTAAAGAATGATATTGACTATTCATCAAGCTGGATTTTTGATAGTAGTTTTTTTCTAAACTTGAAAAGCTATTTCTCCATAAAATAGTGGAATCAGCCTCAGAAGCCCTTTGGACTGATGTGCTATACATTTACCATCTCACTCCAAGGTAAAGTCACTGCAAACGCATTTATTGTACCACTTTCCAGAAACCCACAACAGAAAGCTCTTTTATTTGAAAAGGCAGAGGACCCCTTTGGCCCATTGAGAGGGTACAAAGGAAGCTGAGTTAACTGTCAGTAAAGGAAAGTGTTGGAAGATATTTCTAATCATTATAGTTATGCATGCCCTGTAATACTTGGCTTCCAAGTTTTTTTTTTTTTTTTTTTTTTTTAGCTTTTGAGTTAAAGAAATGAATTCAATTAAACATATAACATAGTGGTGAATAGAATAACTTCTAGGTTAGGTAACAGAAATTTTAGGTCAGCTATGTAGTGGTACTGTGACGCTGGGCAAATTATTTAACTTCAATAACCATGTTCCTTTCTCCCCTTTACTTTAGGATAAAAGTAATATTAGGTAGATATTTTTCCACTGGAAAGACATGTGGTTGGTAGAGCTTAGTGTCTGGCGTGGTGAATTTACCATTGACCCCAGCTAGAAATATCTAATTATGTTTTTATGGCTTCACCCTCCAAGAGTGAGCAGAAACATGTCTTCCAGTTAGACCCTTGGCCCATGGATTCTAGAACTTGAGTTCTGACAGTTTCCCCACAGGATATTTTGAGAGTTGATGTTGTTGCCTGCTATGACGTCAAACATAGAGGGTTATTGTTTTTGACCCAAAGGGCTTTCTTTAATAACCCTGTTATAACTGTCTTTTTCAGCTTAGTCTACCTCTTGAGGTAACAAATTCTATTAGTTTAATATATAAATTAAAGTAATACCTAGTTTTGTTGAATTGATAGAAACTGAAGTGCCCCCTATAGAGAATTCTTTTTCATAATTGAAGAAGAGTCTTTTAAATACTGAGAAAGAAAATAGGGCAGGTTTGGATATAAGGCGTAGACATGTGACCAAACAAGTTTAAATAATAAGGACATTTGTTGCTCATGTAACTTGGAACCAAGTTTTCTGCCATAGGGTGATCATGGCTCGATTTCTTTATAATTCTCTAATCACTTCCCTCATCGGTATTTTGACTTTGTCATCAGGTTCATGGTCTCAACAAAGCCCTTAGGAAAAACCTGGGCATTATTTATTCATCCTCATTTACGTTCAGCATAGGATGCTTCCCATGGCTTTGTTTGAAAAGCAATGAAGAAATTTCAGAGAAGTTAGGGTGAGTAAATCTTTCTTGATGACTTTCTGGCCCAAGTGGGCACAGGCCAATCACAAGGACAGGAGACTATGATTGACTAAGACAAATCAGAGCCAACTTTCTGAGAATGGATCAGTTCCTTAAATTGCATTGCTGCTGCATATGTGGGGTTCCTAAGGTGAACGGTAGAGACTTACACATCACAGGTACCAAACTTTTATTTCCATGTTCTGGATGGAAATCTTTATACCGTGTCCCCACTCTCCATATCCTGAAATAGACTACACTGATCATAATTTAGCCTTTTTTTTAGATGAAGAGGTAGAGATTATTATTCAGTGATAATCTCATCAACTACTATTTAGGTGGGCAGAGCTGGTTTGCTCTTTAACTAGTTCACGGTTCTTTTGGAATCTTATGGCTGTTCTTCTGAATATTTTGTCTCTTCAGTTGCTGTGATGTTAACTTAAGTTCTTGGGGCAGATGGCCTTCCTTTCCCAACTTTACTCTTTTGAAAAAATATTTATTTATTTATGGCTGCGTTGGGTCTTTGTTGCTGCACGTGGGCTTTGTCTAGTTACAGCGAGCGGGGGCTACTCTTCATTGAGGTGCGTGGGCTTCTAATTGCGGTGGCTTCTCTTGTTGCAGAGCAAGAGCTGTAGGTGTTCGGGCTCAGTAGTTGTGGTGCATGGGCTTAGTTGCTCCACGGCGTGTAGCATCTTCCCAGACCAGGGATCGGACCCCTGTCCGCGTTGGCAGGCAAATTCTTAACCACTGCACCACCCGGGAAGTCCCTACTTTACTCTTTCTACGAGAAGAAATAACACAGAAAATCTTTTAATGGATTCCACTTAACTGACTCTGGGATTGAAAGATGATCCCAATTTCTTGCATAAAATACATTGTCTGATATCCTCAGAATATTGAGTACTTACAGCTCGTGGGTCACTCTGTACATTACCTGTGCGATATTTGCTCTCACTGGTTGAGTTGTATGCTTACAAATTTGTGTTTGTTCCCAAATCTGTTTATGCCAGTTGTAGTTGTGATTGTATTACATAAAAACTGGAAATCTTCTATACAGTTAAAGGAAAATCACTAAAAACATGTTGTGGCTAAATTAGCCAGGGGAGAGACAGCTGCAGAAGAATGAAGGAAAATGACAAACTATGAAAAGATTCTACAGTCATAAAATTGTGCAGGGACCTTTAAGTTAAGTTCTTATTCTACTTTAAAGACTCCCAAACTGGAAATGGTAGAAGATGCATTATAAATGCAATTCATACAAGAAAATGGTGGCAACCTCCGATCAGTAGATCCACTCGCAAAAAAAAAGACCTTGGCTGTGTATCAAAAGCTTGGGGAATTCAGGTACAATGACGTACTTTAAGTTAAAACCAAATGTTAAAGGTACATATCCTTTTGTGTAATTACTCTCTTTAACCAGCTTTTTCTGTTAACCAACCAACTCCACATCAGGCGAGAAGGCTTTTACGGTCTATTGGAGAGATGAAATTGTGGAGGTATGCGTATGTGCACGGTGGGGCAGGAGGGCGGCTGTTGGGTTACGGGGGTAGGAACGCTGCATCCTCACCCAAAGTAGCAAGACAATCTCTAGAGGTGATCACAAATCATATAAATGTATGTTGTGTATCACCTTAGAATAACTACTCAAAAAAGCTAACAATGTTGAAAAGCATGTATCTTTGGACAGTAGAATTGTAACAGTTGGAGAGGAGGTGGCTACCTACAGGGAGGTGATGTTTGCGTTATACACTTATTCTGATTTTTTAATGGCATGCAAATTTTACTCTTGTGAATATAAAAATATTAACCAGGAACACCTACCTGTCCTGATATTGTTGATGTGGCAGCCAACTTCCAATATCACCCCCAGTGAACCTTGCGTCTTGATAGTTTCACGCTTGTGTAATCCCCTCCCACGTGCCACATTGTACCAGGGTTGATCTGTGTGATCAGAAGGATACTGCAGAGGTGATGGTATGTCACTTTGGGGATCAGTTATAAAAGGGCCTTTGGCTTCTGTCTCTCTGTCTCCGTCTCCCTCTTCCTTTCTGTCTGTCTCAGATCACACACTTTGGGGGAAGCCAGCTGCCATGTCAAGAGAAGCCCCATGGAGAGGCACGGGTGGTGAGGAACCAAAGCCTGCTGCCAACCTCTTTAAGTCTCATTCCTTTTTTATACGTTTAGATAATCATACCTTCCTCTTGAGTCATTGTGGAGTTTAGATATAAAATATACAAAGTTCAAAACAAGAAATAGACCCTCGATCATAGCTGACTTTATCATTAATATTACTGATATATTTATTAAACTTATCCAAGTCATTCAGCTTGTATGTGGCAGAGATAGGATTTCAGAACAGTTATATCTGCATCCTCAACCCGTTGCCTGTCCGCTGTCCACTAGTGTCAACTGATGCCCATAAGAAATTTGGGTACATTTTTCTGTTTTTTGTTATACATTTGTGTGGATTACAGGTATCCCTATAATTCTCCTCCAGTGACTCCTGCAAAGAAGGGACCTCCAGTTGGGTCAAGGGGGTGCATGAGAACATAGGAGCAGAGTACTAAAGGACAGGGAAAATTCTGTGGTTACATACTCATAAGAAGAAAGAGAGAAAAGAAAAGAAATATGGTACATGTCAACTCAGAGTGAAGAGAATGGAGGAAACGCCATGTTAGAAAGCTTTCAAATAAAGAAGCAGGGGGTGGAATGATGGGGGGTAGGTGAACAGTTGCAAGGAGAGAGAAGCTAGATGTGCTGTTCTGGGGAAGTGGTTCTGATTAGCAACATGGATAAAGATCTTTAAAAAAATTTATTGGAGTAGAGTTGATTTACAATGTTGTATTAGTTTCAGGTGTACAGCAATGTGATTCAGTTATACATATACATATGTTCATTCTTTTTCAGATTTTTTTCTCATATAGTTTATCACAGAATATTGAGTAGTGTTCCCTGTGCTATACAGTAGGTCCTTGTTGGTTGTCTATCTTATATATTGTAGTGTCTGTATGTTAATCCCAAGCTCCTGATTGATCCCTCCCTTCCACGTTTCCTCTTTGGTAACCGTTAAGTTTGTTTCTGATATCTGTAAATCTATTTCTGGTTTGTAAATAAGTTCATTTTTTAAGATAGATTCCACATATGAGTGATATCATATGATATTTGTCTTTCTCTGTTTGACTTGCTTCACTTAGTCTGGTCATCTCTAGGTCCATCCATGTTGCTGTAAATGGCATTATTTGGTTCTTTTTTATGGCTGAGTAATATTCCATTGTGTATATGTACCACATCTTCTTTATCTATTCCTCAGTCGATGGACAAGTTCTTGATGTACATCACTAGGAGAAAGATCAACCAGAGTGGATTCCTTCCTGTGGATTTGAACCCAGAGTGTGGGTGGTGGCCAGGTTTGCAGTGAGGTAGTTAGGGCTAGGGAAGTTGTTAAAATTGAGCCAGAAACACATGACCAGTGTTGATAGGAAGATGGAAGAGCTCATCTTAGCTGGGAGGTGGAAATGGGGTGAGTGGAGCAAATGAGCAGTGCTCCCAACAGGGAGAGATCAGAGGAAAGGCTGAAAGAAACAGAAGGATGAGACAACATGAAAAGCCCACGAGGAGTTGCTAAATAATTATACTTGGTGTTGTGAGCTGAGTCTCAGGAGACTGGTTGTTTTATTTTGGTTTTAAGGAACATATACCTAAATATGGTAAAAAAAAATAAATTAAGTTGTGTGCTTAAACTATTGGATGAGCTGAATGGGATAAGATAGCCCTCAAGACTTGAGGTAGAGGCATCTGATGTCAGTGGTACAGAATCTGGGAGAGGTCCATTTTTTCCTCCCCTGTACTTGGTCAGCAACCACAGTTCACTCTGGTGTCCTGAGGGTTAGAAGACAGCCCACAGGGGAAGACAGCTGTACCTGGTGGGGATGGTCCTCTCTGGGAGGACCTGGCAGGATAGGTAACAGAGAGACACTTCGATGAGATATTGAAGAAGAAGAGAGAGTGCAAAGATTTTCATAAGCCCAACTGAGAAGCAGAAATGACATGCAATAAATGCTGTATCCACTCCAGAGTACGAGCTTCCTGATGACAGGAGCTCTGTCCACGTGGCCCTAACATCGAAGAGTGTCTGACACAAAAAGCCCAATAAACACTTGAATGAATGAACGAATAGCACATTTTATGAATCTGTCCAATATGGGGTTGGGTACGTATGTCTGATCACAAGAGAAAGAGATCTTGGTTCAGTGTAGATGTGGGAGTAATTAAATCAAGGCTGTGAACACAATTCCAAGGACAGACTGAGAGACAGGAACCTACAGGGCATCAAAATTCAAGGAGTGAGCAGAAAAGGAGAGGACATGAAGAGTCTAAAGATGTGGCTGTAGAAGCAGGAATAGTGCTAGGAAAGAATGGTGGAGAAATCATGTGTAGAAGAAAGGAGTGCTCAAAAGGGACAAATGCCCCAATAATAAAAAGACCCAGGAAGATACTGACTGAAAAATATCTGTTCGATTTAGCAACAGGGAGGTCATCTGTAACTTTGGGGAGAGTCATTTCATTGGAGTAATGGAAGCAGAAATCAGATTATTCTGACTTAAGAAGGCAATGGAAAATGAAGACGTGAATACAGTGAAAGTGTTGTTTTAATGAGCTTAACTGTAAAGGGGAGGAAAGCCACCAGACAGCCCTAAGAGAGGAGCAGAAAATGAGAGATAGCTTTTAAAATGAAAGATTTCTGCCTGTTTGAAATTTTAACCCAAATTTCAAATTGGACTTCCCAGACTCCTTTTTTCCCCCCGTGACTCTTGTGATCAAAACAAGATTGACTTGAAGTCCATCCTCAAGTAGTTGTTGTGGTTACTGCTTGGGGTGGGGATTATTGATGGCTTACTTTCTTATGGTCTGACCTCATTTTTTCCTTAGCTTCCTCAGCCGTCACTGAATTGACCAGACTGGAAACTTAGCCCCTCCTCAAGTTTGTTAAAATCTATAAAAGTTGGCAGTTTGGGGTCATTTAAGGGGTATTGTTGAATGTAAGCTATTATCCATTTTCTACTTCCAAAATAAGCTTAAGTTCTACTTTCTAAGAGTCTCTTTCTTTCTTTAGCTATTTCTTGGTTCTACGCACTAAAGAAAAATCCTTGCTCAGTCATCTTTGGGTTTGATCATACATGACCTTATTATTATAATAATAATTAATATTATGAACATAAGATCCTCCTCTTCCAATAGCCCCTTGAATAATGGTTCTTCTCAGTTGGCCATGTTTGCCTTCTGTTTTATGCTCCTTACCAGAGACTTGTAAACCATCACCATGTAGATCATGTCCAGGTAATACAACATTTTTCTTGACCTGCACAGTATTTTTTTAAATTAAAGTTTTAAATTTGAGATATTCATAGATTCACATGCTGTTTTAAGAAATCGTACAGAGATCTCATGTACCTTTTACCCATGTTCTCCCAAGGGTATGCACAACTCTGGACAATAGTACAATCAGGATATGGACATGGATACAGACAAGATACAGAACAATTCTCTCACAAAAAGATCCCTTCTGTTGCTCTTTTATAGTGTCACCCACTTCCCTTCCATTCCTGTGCCTCCTTAACCTCTGGCAACCATTAGCCCATTCTCCATTTCTGTAGTTTTGTCATTTCAAGAATGTTATAAGAATGGAATCACACAGGATGCAACCCTTTGAGGTTGGCTTTTGTTCACTCAGTATTATTCTCTCAAGTTGCATTCAGGTTCTTCTGGGTATCAGTAGTTCATCCTTTTTTTTATTGCTGAGGACTATTTCATTGCATAAATGTACCACAATTTGTTTAGTCATTCACCCAGTGAAGCACATCTGAATTGTTGCTAGATTTTGGCTATTAGGAATAAAGTTGCAATAAATGTTCATTTTGTAGTTAGATAAACCTTCATTTCCCTGAAATAAATGCCCAAGAGAGCAATTGTGGGTCATATGGTATTTGCTTGTTTAAGTTTATAAGAAATTGCCAAACTGTACCATTTTGCATTTCTACCAGAAGTATATGAGTGATCCAGGTTCCCTGCATCCCCGCTAGCATTTGGTGTTGTCAGTTTTTTATTTTAGCCATTCTGATAGATTGGTAGTGGTATCTCATTGTAGTTTTAATTTGCTTTTTCTTGATAGCTAATGATGTTGAATATCTTTCAATGTGCTTATTTGCTATGGATATACCTGCTTTGATGAAATGTCTCTTCATGTCTTCTGATTGTATAGGCTTTTTCACTTTTGAGTTTTGAGGGCCCTTTGCCAGACACATGGTTTGCAGATATTTTCTCCCACTTTGTAGCTTGTCTTTTCATCCTCTTAATGGGTTCTTTCACAGAACAAAAGCTTTTAATTTTGATAAAGCCCAAGATATCAAATTTTCCTTTTATGGATCATGGTTTTAGTGTCAAGTCTAAGAATTCTTTAGCCCTAGATCCTGAAGACTTCCTCTTATATTTTTTTCTAAAAATTTTCTAATTTTGCATTGTACACTTAAGTTCACTATCCATTTGAAATTAATTATTGTATAACACACAATACTTAGGTTGAGTAGTGCCTGTGTTCGTGTCCCAGCACCATTTGTTGAAAAGGTTAACTATCCTCCATTGAATTACTTTTGCATCTTTGTCAAAAATCAGTTGGGCATATTTTTATGGGTCTATTCTGGGTTCTCTGTTACGTTCCATTGGTCTATGTGTCTTTCCTTCTGCAAATACCTCCCAGTCTTCTTTACTGTAGTTACACAGTATATCTTAAAATTGAATTGACTGAGTCCTCCCACTTTATTCTTTTTTAAAACTGATTTAGCAATTCTAGTTTCTTTGCCTCTCATATAAGTTTTAGAATAATCTTATTTATATCCACAAAAAAATTTTATTTGGAGTTTTTAAGTATAGCATTAAGCTTGTATATCAATTTGTGGACAATTGGCATCTTTACTCTGTTGAGTCTTCCAGTCCATGAACACAATATGTTTCTCCATTCATTAGATCTTCTTTGATTTCTTTCAGCATACAAGTCCTGTGCAGGTTTTGTTAGATTTTATCTAAGATTTTCTTTTTTGAGTGACTGTAAATGGTTTTGTATTTTTAATTTCATTGTCCACACATTTATTGCTACTACATAGAAACACAATTGATTTTTGAATATTTATCTTGTATCCTGTGATGTTGATGAGCATACATTTTAGTTCTAAGAATATTTTGGTAGATTCCTTGGGATTTTCTACATATACAGGCATGTAATCTGCAAGTAAAGACAGTTTTCCCCCCCTTTCTTTATGATATGTATGCTTTTATTTCCTTTTCTTGCCTTATTGCACTGGCAAGAGTAAGCTAGTTGAGTTAGAGTCAAATAAAAGCAAACATTTGTATCTTGTTACTGATCTTAGGGGAAAGCATTCACTCACCATTAAAATTATAATGTTAACTATAGGGTTTTTTTTTTTCATATGCTTCATCAAGTTAAGAAAGTTCCCCCCCGCTTCTATTTTTTCAGAGAGTTTTTATCCTGAATGAGTATCGAATTTTTTCAGATGCTTATCTGACATAGCTTCTTTAAAATCTTTGTCAGATACTTCTCACACGTCTGCCATCTTGATGTTGGCATATATTGATTGCCTTTTTTTCATTGAGTTTGAGCTTTTCCTGGTTCTTGGTTTGATGAGTGGTTTTCAGTTGAAATGTGGACATTTTTATATTGTCTTATAAGACTCTGGATATTAAACCTTCTACTTTTGCTGGCTTCCACTGACACTCATTCTGCAGGAGAGGAAGGGGAGCTACCTTGTTACTGCCAGGTGGATGTGTGAGTCCAGGTTCTCCAGTCACCCTGATACCCAAGGTGGAAATTCCTGGTTATTCCTGGGTGGGGTGACAGCTCCATCTCTGCATGTAGTCTCCACTGAGACTCCACTGCATGGTGGCCTTATTACTGTTGGGTGACAGTGACAGTCCTCACTCTCTACTAGGCTTCCTATGACACCACCCTATATCAGGGAAGGGGAGGGGTGCCTCATTACTGCCCAGTGGGGTTGGATGTCCAGGATACCCATGTGGTGTCCACTGATACAATAGGACTGGATGGAGCTCACTGTTGGTTGGTGGGGATGAAAGTCCTAGCTCCCTACTTGGCCTTCTCTGATCAAAGGTATTGAGGCACCTTGTTACAACTTCATGAAAGTAAAAGTCTAGGCTCTCCACTTGGCTTTAGCTAGCGTGAGTTGAGGAGGGGCTACAGTTTTTTCTGTGGTACTTTACTAGATGCAGTAGACCAGTCATTGTCTAAAATTTTCTGACCTGATAGGTTTCCCCTTTCCTGCTCCTTTGATTGGAAAGAGCGGGCTTTGTTGGGCTCTTTTGTCTGTGTCTGTTGTTGTTTCCAGGTGGCCAGCTTCTTCAGCCCCAAGTCTGAGATGTATGAGAACAAAGAAAACCCTGGAAACTTCCCAACATACTGCTCCTCTCATTCTAAGGTCCTGATAGATCTGCCTTCTTTCTACCTCTAAGAATCTTCCTAAGTTTGTTTTATAAATAATGTACAGGGTTTTTAGCTCTACTTAGTGTAGGAATAAGGAAAGGTATGTCTACTTCATCTTCCCAGAAGAGGAACTCTGCTCCCCTTAACAGTGTTTTAAATTCTTGTTGCTGTTCCCAAATCTAGATTGCTCAACTAGACCCATCCACTGAGCTCCAGGCAGGTGAGTTCACCTTTCTGAATGTTTTCACCTGTATATCCCGTGAGAAACCTAAATTCAACATGAATATATGGGCTCCCCCGTGGTTGCTCAACGCTTCTCCTTCTCAATAACTCATCCTGGTTATTATCACCATATGGCCATCCAAGCCAGAAACCAGAAATCATTCCTACATGCCTTTCTTTTCCTCATCTGCCATGTCTTATCCAACCAAATATTTAGCTCACGCCTGCCTCTCTCACCCACTACTTCTGTGGATGTCTCTTTATTCAGGCTCCAGTAAAACTTAAAATTTATAATGTCCAAAAATGATCAATTCACATCATCTTCTGTTCTAATCATGCTTCTCTTCCTTGTTCAATTTTAATTAATGCCTCCCTCATTTTCCTATTCCCTATAGTTAAAAATTTTACTGCATTTTCTACTCAAGTTTGCCCTGTATCCAATATTTCCAAATTTTGTCAATTCTGTGGTGCCGATACCGCTCCCATCGGCACCTTCCTATATGTTTCCACTGTCATCATCTAACGCCTCAATTTTAGTGGAACTGTGTTTATGTCCAGTTCTACATCCCATCTCATCTATATTATTGCAGTTGCCTCCTAACTGGTCTCTCCTCCAGTCTGTGGCAGTCCTTCAGGTACAATGCAGGTAGGTTAATTTTCCTGAAGCTCTGTTTCTTAACTTGATTCTCTTGCTTCAAGACCTCCAGTGACTCTCTATTGAATCATGTCCAGCGGTTTTGGTTTGATGTTCAGGATCCGCCACGCTCGCTTCTTTTATTCTGAGTTTCTTCTCTGGGTTTTGTTTATTTCTCTCCCCTGGACCTGGTAGGTCCCCTGCAGCAACTCCAGGCAGGTTATGAATGGTCAGCCTAGCCTGTACCACTGCTTTAATTCAACAGCAGCACAGATCATGTTGTTTGGTTTATTACTTCTGGCCTTTGCTACATGAAATGTGAGGTGAAAGGGGGAAGAAAATATAACAAAGCAAAGATGAGTGATGTGAGAAGATGTGGATAAAAAAAATCAACTCTGTGTTAAAGCGATCCTCATGTAAACAAGAGTGCTGTGTAGTTATTCTTCACAAGAAGAGGAGGAAAGTATAGGCTTACAGTGAGCCATGCATATGACTTCAAAGATAGGAACACATCAGTTGGCAATAAATATTTATGAAATGAGACTTAGGTATTTAGACCATTAGCCTGCCACATACTTCTTTCACACAATGAAATATGAAGCTTGAATCATGATAAAGACAGGCAGAACAAATAATAGAGGACCTAAATTTAGGCTTGGGTAAATATTCAGGTTTATTTTAAAATATGGATCTACGCACACAGGCATTATAGACAAAACCAGATTTTCAAATGGCCGCACTGTTTTTCATTCATTTCCCTTTGTTTTTACTATATTTTTATGAACGGAAAACATTTTCTCTCAATTCATAGTATCTTTTCTTTTGTCTTATCACACTTCATCATATCCATTATGACTAGGACATTCTTGCCTTGTCAAGTCATGAGATTCATTTGTTAAAATAAAGGAAAGAAGAACTTGAGGCTGATTTCATCCAAACCAAATTTTCAGACTTTCTTCAACGTCTGTGCTAAGTGATTCCCAGCTAAGTGTCTAATGTAGAGTCTTCTTTCTCCACTGAACTTCCTATAAATTCATCTATCGCAACCATGAAATAATAAGCTTTAGGAGCGAACGTAGGCTCTTGTTTAACAAAAGGGGTTGGGTGAAGTTCAGAAGTTATTTAAAATTCTGGCCTTTTTGAACTTCGTACTGATTAAAAACTAAATGTCTCATTTTCTTTCCTTTGAGACAGTAGGAAGCAACCAACTAATTAGACAAACCATTTAAACGAAGCAGCTAAAGAATAGCTAAAGTAGCTGAGAGGTTTAATGATGTGCTGTCTGTTCCAAAAGAAAGGAATTCTTTTTCTGAGACCTTCAAGGTCTCCAGCGCCGAGGCCCGGCTGTGGTGGAGGGTGATCTCCCAGTCTGAGGCACTGCCTAAACCCTATCACTTAAATGAGGATTTCTGCTCATAGCTGTGTGGAATAAACCACTATCATCTCCAGTGTTATGGTGTGGAAAACAAGCATATAGTTTAGAGCTAGGTGATACAAGATTGAGTCTCACCTACGTGATCTTGAACCATTTATGTGAGATTTCTGGCCTTTAGTCCTCTCACCTAGAACGTGGGAATGATGTCAGGTTCCCTGGTTTTGTGAGGATTAGTTGAGGAGGCTCTCTGCACACTTACGATGACTGTTGTTATTACAGGTAGGAACAGCAAGAGAGATAGGGGACTCACTGACCAAGCTCGTCCACTGAAGAGAAGGACAAGTTCAAAGCACTGATTTTTGTGTTCTATCACTTCCTACTATGGTGTTACTCAATAAATTTATTACCAGGTTTTTGAAAACATTTTCTCATCTCCCATCTCACTGTATCCTTTCAACTGCCCGGTGAGGCCAGGTAAAAGTATTATGATCAGTCCCCTGTGACTGAAGCAAAATATTATATATACAGAAAAGAGATGCCCAAATCCATACTGCTATTTTGTTTATAGCCAAGTCAAGAACCTTCCTTATACTGTATATATAGTGGTTAAGTTGTATAGAATCGCAAATTCTACTGGCAAAGCCCTTTTCAATTGAACAAGAGGAATTAAGCAATTCCCAGGAAAGAAACTTTTGACTATGGCACCCATGAACCCTTCATAGCCCTCATCTGAAGTTCACTGGGTACCATTTCTCTGCATCTACAGTGGATCACCATAAAATCCTTGAAAACGTAGATATTAAAGTATGAGTATGATTAAAAGCTGTTTTTTCTGCCGTTCTCCTTCCTGCTGTACTTTAAGCATCATTACCAATTTACAAATGCACAGATTAAAGCAGGAGTTACATAACTGCGGCTGTAGCTTGCCTGCCATAGTGAGAAAAAAAAAGGGACTTGGGAGCACATGACATGTAGTTCTGAATTCTGCCTTTGTCACTCCCCAGCTCTGTGACCTTGGTCTGGTCATCGACCTCATGGGCCTCAATTTCCTAATATATAAAGATGGTGATAGATTGAGGAGATGATAACTACTTCCCAGGAATATCGAGAAAATTAAAGGAAATAGTGTTTGAAAATTGCTAGCGCACTGTCAGGGGCATAATAAACACTCAATAAACATTGTTTGTTTATTTCCTTTCCTCCCACACATTGTCTTCAATACATCTTTCTTGGGCTGAAATCAATATACAGAATCTCAGTTTTGGTGGAATCTTAGGAAGCATGGGTTTCCTCCTTATGAAGTAGGATTTTATCTAGACTGACCTGTTTGTGTCTAGCATTCAATGAATGCACAAGCCACTTAGCTGAGTGAAAAATTTGCTGTGACCATTCCTTATAAGAATGTCTTTAACATTTTTGAGGTTTTTAGAGCATTGACGAGCTTTTGGAAGAGGGCTTAGTTAGTCTGTTGCTTTCTTTTTAAAACAATCTTATTAATGAGATCTGTAAAGACGGCTAGGCTGTCCTAGAGACAACCCAAGAATGGGAAAAACAGATCCACTGAAAGTCTGACCTGAAATCCAAGGAGCTGAACTAAAGAGGCCTTCTGGTAAGAAATCAAATGTGTTGAGAACTACAATGGTTATTTTTTCATGCTCTATTAGAGGGGAAAAAATGTGTCCTATCTCTGGAATAGCCAATAATTTAGTAAGATGGGGATAGCTGAAAATCAAAATAAAAAGTACTTTTATGGAAAATATTTCATTTTCCTAAATATCCACTGAAGTTTATAAAAAAATCCACATATGTAGAAGGCACCCCAGTCTTCTAGATCCCAAGAATTTTGAAGATGGGAAAGAAAACAAGCCAGCAGTTCTTGCTTCCAATCAGTAAAAATTTAAATTTACCTTTTGGGTGTATAGTTTGTTTTTTAAACAGCACTAGGGTATATTTATTTTGGGGATTGACTGTGGCCTTGAAAAAGGCTGAAGGTCGGCAGTTAAGCATTCTACTTAACAATTTAACTGAGAGCAGGAGTCATGTGAATGATATCCTCATAGAATAATACTACTTTTATGGGATAACCATTATTTTTCTCTATGTAGGTTTAGACTCTTCTATGCCTATATAGTTATTACATATCCTGGTGGAGTTGTGTATTCACTCACTCAAAAAAATTCATTAAATGCTTACTATGTATTCACTACTATTCTAGACACAAGAGATACAGCCATGAAAGAAAGTCTAAAAATCTTTGTCCTCAAGGAAATTATACTGTACCATGGGAAATAGTCATATATGAAGACATAGTATTTACTCGTCAGTATATTAATATAGAATATGAGTACGTAGTTATTGGCAGGATTGAATATCTTCAAGAGTTGAAAATGGGCAAAAGAGATCACTGAGTGTCCTTTCAGTGGAAAATCTTGTCTAGGAGATCCTCAGGGGATGATATGAATCTATAAGGTGTTTGATAGACTATCTTACAACTGTAGGGATAGAATTTAAGTTGTAGAAACTGATACAATTATAAGTTGCCTACCTATAGCCATGAAAATGCTTCCTGTGCATGGCAATGCAAATGAATTTTGGTAAGTAAAGGATATAAATCTGCAAGATGAATTCTCAGTGAACCAGTTTTAAAATCTTACTGATTCATTCACTAGAACTAAATAAAATCTTTTATTTGTTTTCATTTTATATTTGTACGAGAATTATGATTTTACCTTTTAAAAAATTATACATTAGCATAATCTGTATATACAGTTATATAAAATATTCTGGTAGTATATAATGTGGAATATGATAAGGTGATCTGTGCTATGAAGAAAAGTAATCCAGGAAAAGAGATGGAGGGAGGAGAATTCCAGGCACAGGGAATCACCAGTGCAAAGGCCCAGAAAGGCAAACCCCTCTAAGTGTCCCAGGAACCACTCAAGGGCGTGGACCAGATGAACTTGGAGAGGTAGCAGGGGAGGCAGGTGTCGTATAACCTTGGAGGACTTCAAAAGATTTTGGCTTTTCTCTGAATGACATGAGAAGAGCAGGCCAGCCTCTCACAGTTCTGGGGCTAGGGAAAGAGGACAAATGAAAGTCCACAGTCACACCCTCGACCCCACCTCTTGGCCATCCCTCAAGCTTAGAGGTGTGCGTGGGTCCTGCATACTTTATCCTAGAGATGATAGACAGAGTAGTAGTCTGGGGCTATTTGGTCAGAGGATTCCTATTCAGGGTACTCAGATAACAGTGATTATGGGGGTGGGGGAGGGGAGGGGAGAGGAGAGGCTCTGTGTGGTTACCTTTTTTGGGCCCCTGAAAATAGCTGTCAACCAGAACTTGCGGGTGGAGGGGAGCTTGAACATGTGGGGACCAGGGCACAAGCTCTAAGACTGGTTACTGGAAAAGGCTTGGAGGGTTCTGAGCAGACCTAAATGGTAACGGAGTCCCTTTAAACTATTGAGTGGAGAATATGCTGTTAGGGATGGAAGAAGCAAGGTATAAAAATGGTGGTGAGGGGCTTCCCTGGTGGCGCAGTGGTTGAGAGTCCGCCTGCCGATGCAGGGGACACGGGTTCGTACCCCGGTCCGGGAAGATCTCACATGCCGCGGGGCGGCTGGGCCCGTGAGCCATGGCTGCTGAGCCTGTGCGCCCGGAGCCTGTGCTCCGCAACGGGAGAGGCCACAACAGTGAGAGGCCCACGTACCGCAAAAAAAAAAAAAAAAAAAAAAAAAGGTGGTGAGGTAGGAGCCTCCTTCATTAATCCAGGAAAAAGATAATGGGTGTTTGGAGCAAGTGAGAATGTTGGAGCTTGTGAGAAGAGTCCAGATTCTGGATATATACTGAAAGTAGAACTAACAAGATTTATGGATGCATTGGATATGGGTTCTGAGAGAAAGGGATAGTTGAGAGAAGACTCCAGACTTCTGGCCTGGTAACCTGGAAAGAGGGAGGAGTTGCCACAGAATTGAACTAAATTTTGTTTTTCTTTCAATGTATTTTTTGCCATCTTTCTCAAGAGGCTGGGGCAGAGAAGACTAGGAGGACTTGATTGAGATATTCCTAATTTTTTTTTTTTTTTTTAGAAGATGTTGGGGGTAGGAGTTTTAAAATTTATTTATTTTTGTTGTGTTAGGTCTTCGTTTCTATGCGAGGGCTTTCTCTAGCTGTGGCAAGCGGGGGCCACTCTTCATCGCGGTGCGCGGGCCTCTCACTATCGCGGCCTCTCTTTTTGTGGAGCACAGGCTCCAGATGCGCAGGCTCAGTAGTTGTGGCTCACGGGCCTAGTTGCTCCGCGGCATGTGGGATCCTCCCAGACCGGGGCTCGAACCCGTGTCCCCTGCATTAGCAGGCAGATTCTCAATCACTGCGCCACCAGGGAAGTCCCTTCCTAATTCTTTGGAGCCTGGTTTTTGAGACCAGAGTTCAAGAGAAATTCTTGGCGGGGAGGCAACTAGCCTCTTCAAGATGATGGAAACCTGCAAGTGAGGCAGTGATGTCACCCTTATTGGTCTAGGAGCCCCTGGTCATAGTCATAAGTTGTTTGCTGAGTCTTTCTTCCTTTCAGTTATTCCCCAAATTCCAGCAGTCTCTGAGAGGCTGGAGCCCAGTCTTCATATTACTCTGGGAAATTGAGGCAGAGCCTGGCTCAAACTTTAGACAAAACCACACAGAAAATACTAACACCGTCTTGAAGGAATCCAGGCTCTAGGCAACAAGAGGTACCCTGCCATGACCTTCTCATGAGAAGACTAGACCAATTGATTTGAAGCAAGATGTCTCCTCAAGATGAAAATGGCAGCAGGATGGAACCACAGCTCATTCTTGGAGAGGGAAGCCCCAGGTAGAGCCTGGAAATCCCACGGTCCTTTTGAAGGGAAGCTGGTGCTTTTATACCTCGAGTGGTGAGTTCTCACAGACTAGTACAGTCAAGAAGACACCTGACCTATTTCACAACTAGTGAGAAATAACAGTACGCAACCCCAAATAAAACGACTTGAATTAAAAATCTCAGTATTTCTAAAAATTAACGGGAACAATACAAACAATAAAATACATGGTGAGCTTTGGAGTATTGTGCCAACTTTGGTAGACAACACAAAGTGCAGTCTGTGAGGAGATGCAAAAGGGATCAAGTGACAGGGAAAGTGTATGTCCATCTAAGGAAACCCTGTCTGAGGACAAAATCAAGACACACTGGGAGACCCTCAGCTCCTTCTCATACTTTCTTGGAGGTGGGCTATTTATTCAGTCTTATATCTGGAGATTTTTATAAGATTCTTCTCTTTGCAGTGCTTTTTTTTTTTTTTAAATTGCAACCCGAAATCTATTAAAAATTATTCTGACCTGATGATTGAATATGTCTAACTTATTATGTTAAACTTCCTTCCACGTCAGTTATCTTTCCTCTCCAGGTGTCAATATGTCATTTTGATTTTGAAATGGGACAGCTTATCATACCATCAATTCTATATCATTCAACAAAAGTCTCCTCTTTCCAGCCTCACACCTATACCCAGGCTTTGCTTTTTCCCTCCTAAAATGAAAGGTAACATTTATGGACACTTAAATGATCCTATATTTTTATCTGCTGTTTCAGAGGGATAGCAAATCACAGTATATTCGTTTCCTAGGGCTGCTGTAACAATTTATCACAAACTTGGTGACTTAAGAGAAATGTATTCTGTCACAGTTCTGGAGACCAGATGTCCCAAATCAAGGTGTCAGCAGGGCTTCGCTCCCTCTGAACACTCAAGAGTAGAATGTTTCCAGTCTCTGGCAGCTTCTGGTGGCTTCGGGCATTTCTCAGTTTGTGGTACATGATTCCAGTCTTTGACCCCATCTTCCCATGGCCTTTTGCTCTGTGTCTGTGTCATCTATCTTAGATCTCCCTCTGCCTTTCTCTTAAAAGAGCACTTGTCACTGGATTTAGGACCCACCCTGATAATCCAGGATGAACTCATCTCAAGGTCATTAATTAGATTTACAAAGATCCTTTTTTCAAATAAGGTCGCGTTCATACATTTCAGGGATTAGGACATGGACATATCTCTTCAAAGGCCACAGTTCAACTCACTACACTTGGTCATGGGGGACTGTTCTCTACTCAGAGGTTTTTGTTACCACAGTGGTTGTTGGTTATCAAAAGTGATGTTGCCAATGTGAATTTCATCAAGAAACAGACTTCATTGGGTTCCGGGACGAGCAGTTGTGGTATGAGTCTGTTCTTCACTAAGTATTTAAACCATCTTAGGCCAAACACAAATATTCTTTCATTGTAAAATTATAGACCAACGGCATATAGTGTGCTAAATAGTTCACTTAAGAGTGATACCAACTCCTGAGTAGACTCCCCTTTTTACATTTCCTATTTTATAAGAGCAGAAAACACTTGAAATTTCAACGTTGTGCAACAGGTGGTCAGATTTAGCAGGTGTCCAAGGGCATGTGAAACTGCTTTGAAAGTAAATATTTTCTGGTTGGATGCCTTCAGTACTTCAAAGAAGGATTGTAACTGGGCACATGATGGCTATAGAATACAAGGGCATGGTGACCATAAACTGAAATTGATTCAGACTGAAAACTTCCAAGAACAGAAAGCCACAGCTTGAAATGAGGAACAGCAAATGAATCTATTAGTTAAGATAGAGATACTGTAAGTAAATATAACAATATGAGATTGCCATTTTGAATAAGCTTTATTAATTATGTGAATTAGTACAGGCAGCCCTCAAATGCAAATCTGTAACTTTCATTGGCCAGATGGGTTATGGTCCGAATAACAGACATTGACTCAAAGTATGTTCATGTGTGTGTCTGTGTGCTAACATATGCTCATCATTTAGCCATGTGCAATGCACTCCTTCTTCTGTAAGAAATAACTTTTGAGTGGCCAAAATTTGAAGCACATGTTGTTGCCATATTAAGATAGGGTACCAAGGAAGAATTCACTAATGTGATTAGCAAAGATCTAGGAGTTTCTAAGCAATTCTATTATAGGTAGACATTCTGGTACAAGGACAGGAAAATTGATGACTGTTTTTGATTTAGAAGTATAATACTCTAATTATAGTGCAGAAACAACTTATAAATCTATTAAGAATTAGAAATGGCAGAATGGGTAGGATTTTGAGATGTCTCAATGACACTTAAACATAGTGGATTAGGGATGTTCTACAAGGGACTAGAAACCTATCTGGTTCAAGAAATGAGATTTGGAGTACCCCCCTCCCATCCATGTGAATTAATTCTGACCAATATTTTTGACTGTGTTCAGTTGCACTGATTTAGGTCTGAGTTACAACGAAAAATGTTTTCATTTAAACCTCACTTAGTAACTAAACCCTTGTGGCATTGCCTGAAATTTCCCATGTAAGTGCAATAGAAAGCTGCCGACCATTTTTCCGTTTGTTTAGAATTTAGACAACAAGTGGTTCCTTTATGGGGCTGGGCACAGCTTCCAAAGAGAATGCAAAGACGGGAATTTGGTGATGGTGGCGGGGTTCTTTCAGGAACCAGACATATAAAAACAACCCACAGACCATCTCTTAATAAAGCAAGTTGAAGACAGGCAAGGGTAGAACTCCAGGGGTTTGGATTCATTGGTTCTTATACTTTTCCCTGCAAAGTTACTAAAATAACTAAACTTATTTCCACTGACAGTTAACGCCACTCCAAGAGAGGCAAGGAAATTGACACCATGCTGGTTGCCTGGGTTAATACACTCTTGTAACTGGGTGTTATGGGGGATGAGAGAGAAATTGATAGGTGAATTAAGCCTTCCAATTTTTTTTTTTCACTTGACCTGAAAGAATGCCAAGGAAGCCCCATCATGGATGTTATCTCAAGGATAAGGTTAAATGGCCACCATAAGTTATGACCATTTAGAAGGTTGTTTTCAAACTATTTCATGCCCCAGAAGCCAAATATTTTATGGGAACCATTTATATTTCCAGTGGGAACTGTTTTTTGAGAGGTAGTGGAGCCCTGGACCTGGAAACTCATTCCTCTTATCCTCTACCCCAGCTCCACCTCCCTTGGGGTCCCCTGAGGAAGAATTTTAAGACTACGGAAACAATTGTTTGAAACATTGTTTAAAAAAATCACTCATCTACCATGACGATCAGGGAAACGCTGCTTTAGGCCCAGGAAATGATTTCATATCATATTTTTGTTCTGTTCTGCTGTCACTCTTTCTTTCCCTTCTTTCCTTCCTTTTTTTTTTTCTTCACTGTAATTTTACAGGTTTAGTGTGTCATTTTTCCCTAAATTATGTAATCTTAATGAGTCTACTATTAAGGTTAGTTCAGTTTCACCCTTGGGAGAAATAGTTACATGTTTCTGTTGTCCACCCACCCACAATTTACGTCATCAGAGAGCTTGCTCCATAACCTATTATCACCTCTTCATCTCATTTTTTTCCCACTGTGAAACCAATTTTCTGTTGTCTTGACCATGAAGACATCCTAGCTCATTCATGAAAGATCGTCTTCCGTCTCTGTCTTACTGGAATTAAAACCCTTTGTTTCCCTGCTTGGACTCTTGGGTTCAACCTCCTCTTGGCCGCCTGGACCCCTTTTCTAAGGTGGGGGCCTCTCTCTCTCAAGCAGGGTAGTCCCCATGCACTCCTCCATTCTGAAATGGCAAATCCACCTGCCTGGCCCACCAGACTGGCTAAATGAAAGCTGACCTTTGATAAAGTGGACATCAAGATTGTCCACGTAGGGGGTGAGCCCAAAAAAGAATTGTCCACACATCTGTGTGCCCCGACTTGTCCATAACATCGTGGTGGGGAGGACATTCATTGTGGGAATAGAATTTTTTTTTAACATCT
This sequence comes from Phocoena phocoena, assembly GCF_963924675.1. Classification (NCBI taxonomy): domain Eukaryota; kingdom Metazoa; phylum Chordata; class Mammalia; order Artiodactyla; family Phocoenidae; genus Phocoena; species Phocoena phocoena. Next base: position 11,696,333 of record NC_089227.1, read on the forward strand.
TTATTGGGGTATAATTGCTTTACAATGGTATGTTAGTTTCTGCTTTATAACAAAGTGAATCAGTTATACATATGTTCCCATATCTCTTCCCTCTGGCGTCTCCCTCCCTCCCACCCTCCCTATCCCACCCCTCCAGGCGGTCACAAAGCACCAAGCTGATCTCCCTGTGCTATGTGGCTGCTTCCCACTAGCTGTCTACCTTACGTTTGGTAGTGTATATATGACCATGCCACTCTCTCGCTTTGTCACAGCTCACCCTTCCCCCTCCCCATATCCTCAAGTCCGTTCTCCAGTAGGTCTGTGTCTTTATTCCTGTCTTACCCCTAGGTTCTTCATGACATTTTTTTTTCTTAAATTCCATATATATGTATTAGCATACGGTATTTGTCTTTCTCTTTGTGACTTACTTCACTCTGTATGACAGACTCTAGGTCTATCCACCTCATTACAAATAGTTCAATTTCGTTTCTTTTTATGGCTGAGTAATATTCCATTGTATATATGTGCCACATCTTATTTATCCGTTCATCCGATGATGGACACTTAGGTTGTTTCCATCTCCGGGCTATTGTGAATAGAGCTGCAGTGAAAATTTTGGTACATGACTCTTTTTGAATTTTGGTTTTCTCAGGGTATATGCCCAGTAGTGGGATTGCTGGGTCATATGGTAGTTCTATTTGTAGTTTTTTAAGGAACCTCCATACTGTTCTCCATAGTGGCTGTACCAATTCACATTCCCACCAGCAGTGCAAGAGTATTCCCTTTTCTCCACACCCTCTCCAGCATTTACTGTTTCTAGATTTTTTGATGATGGCCTTTCTGACTGGTGTGAGATGATATCTCATTGTACTTTTGATTTGCATTTCTCTAATGATTAATGACGTTGAGCATTCTTTCATGTATTTGTTGGCAGTCTGTATATCTTCTTTGGAGAAATGTCTATTTAGGTCTTCGGCCCATTTTTGGATTGGGTTGTTTTTGTTATTGAGCTGTATGAGCTGCTTGTAAATTTTGGAAATTAAATCCTTTGTCAGTTGCTTCATTTGCAAATATTTTCTCCCATTCTGAGGGTTGTCTTTTGGTCTTGTTTATGGTTTCCTTTGCTGTGCTAAAGCTTTGAAGTTTCATTAGGTCCCATTTGTTTATTTTTGTTTTTATTTCCATTTCTCTAGGAGGTGGATCAAAAAGGATCTTGCTGTGATTTATGTCATAGAGTGTTGTGCGGGAATAGGATTTTGATTGAGGAGATCGCTCTCTGTTTCATGAGTTTTCTAAAGATCTCTCTCTCTCTCTCTCTTTCTCCAATGGTTGATGTAGAATCTGATGCAGAACCTACTAGTTATTACTAACTACTTAATGCTTTCAAAAGCAAAATTCTTACAAAATAAAATAAGCTGAGGAGTGGTTGAGAAATCTAAGCCCAAATAAATGTAAAATATTAACAGGTAGCTTGCATGGCCTCTTTTGCTCTCAGTCACTATTTACTTTCAACAGGAAGTGAAATTACAAATGGTAGATCATAGAAGTTTGCCCGTGATGTCTCCACAGACAGCTTGTTTCTTGAGAGCAGGGAGTTTAGGAAGGTTTCATTAGCATATTCTACTATATACGCCTAAATGCATAACGCTCAGTCTGATTGAATGAACGTGTGTGTTGAGCCAGATTCCCTACCAGGCTCTGGCTGGAAGCTGAGCCCTGCGTTATAGTCTGTACAGACAGGGTAAACACACCCTTGCTACTTGCAGAGAACCTCAGTATCGTTTTCCTTCTGGAGAGCCTTATCTTCTTCATTTCACCTGGGCAAATCCATAGATTAAAACCTCCGTAGTGATTCTTTTTCTTCATCACGTAACCTGAGTTGGTTATCTGCTGAGTAAGTACCAGCAGTAGGGAAGGCAGTCACTCCTCAGGCCTCCCTCAGGCAAGATGGTCTCTGCCCACATGACTCTCTCTTCCCAACCTGCATTCGCCTGTAGGAAAAGAATGCAACACTGACGCTCTTTTGTGGTTTGATACACGTGCTCTAGATGGATTGGGACCCTCTTGTCTATCTACATTTAAGTCTGGAAGGTCTAAAATATATCCAAGGAAAATTCCTCTCCATACTTCTTAGGTTGGTGGCTAGTGCCTCCTGAAAGAATAATGGAGAAATTGTTCACTAATTGTCTGGTATGCTCCTAGGAGCTGGCGCTGGTTCCATGGAATGGGCTGGGGGCAGGGGAAAAGCCATGGTTCTCTCTGCCAAGGAACACACATGGCTGACCTTTCCACTGGGCTGATGTACCAGCTGCCAGCCCCAGTTTCAGAAATGGCACCGTTAGAAATGAATTCCTTTGGGTCCAGAAGCCTTTAATCTGCAAAGACTCTGTATTATTTTCTTCCCACAATAAAATGTAGACATGTCGATTCTCTTGAGATTGGTCAGTTCAGTGAAATCAAAGACCAATAGAAATGAAATTTAGGTTTCCTAAGTTATGGATGAGTCAGTGTTTTTTTTACTTTTTTTTTTTTTTAGTAAATATTCTGAGTTTATCTAGTTAAGTATGAATTTTAAAATGTTATCTTCTATAAGGCAGTGTGTTTATTTCTTTTATTTGTACAGTGGCCAGAATAAGAATGTTCACAAGACACTATGTAACTATAAGTGACTCTTGGAACCCTAGAGATGTAAAGTTTTATGAAGAGGCTGTAAATACCTTCTAATAGTTATCTGTGTCTGGAGTACACTAAAATTCATTCAAAAGTACAGAAGTTCTTCTGATTTAAAAAATTATTTTGGCAATTTTGTTTCATATGGTAAATCTAATTTCAAATTAAAATTAAAGTGTGTGAGCTCCATGGATGTGGTCCCAAATATGGTTGAAATCCATAAGCACATTAGAAAGCTATCTCAGAGCAGAAACAGAAGGAAACAAACACTAATGCTAAATGACTGGAGTAAAATGGAGGCTTCCTCTTGTTGAATCAATGATAGAGTGGTTAAAAAAACAACAACAAAAAACTAGCTTTGCAGAAATAAATACAGTGTTTTTCTTATTCTTTGGCTCGGTTTGTCTTAAGTATTTGAAGCTTATTACCTATCTGCTGGAAGTTCCAATAAACTCTTCACATTATTGATACTGTGTTGGAAATACGATGGATGTTCAATGCTAGACATTGGCCAGAGATCCTGGATATGGGAGATGAGGAAGCACCAGTAATCTGCCTACCCTGCCTACTTTTCTTCTCTAGTAAATGCTTTGTGCTTTTAGCCAGGAGGGGCCACTTCCGGTGACCTACTTCTACATTTGGGATGTGTTAGGAAATGAAGGCCAACCACCCTGCTGACCAAGGCTGGAAGATACACAAATCCAGAGGACTCTTTGGCAGTATTGGGCATATAAGACATGCCTTAAGGAAGTACCTGCCAGAATAAGAGGACATTATTGGCGGTTATTCTCCGACCATCGGACATGATCTTTCTTGAGTGTGTCTGCAATTGAGAGGAACTGCAGCTGCAACTGGAACCCTGAATTCACTCAGGAAATGTGGCAGGAATGTGTGAGACATATTTCTGATCCTGAGCCAGCTTCGTGGGCACAGTAATGCCAGGGACGCAAAAGATGGAAATGTGGTTTCAGTAAGAACGCTCTCAAGGAAATGTGTGCATTGGAGATAACTTAGATCTAAGTGGAGACTTGCACAGACCTCTGCAAAGCCCTGAGATGAATATCTGAGATCTGCGTAACGTAAAACAGTAAATTTAGGGAAAAAAAAGCTCATCTTCCTTTCGAGACCATCTCCTTTTCTCAGCGCGACACGCTGCCAGATAGCATGGTTTCTTTGGAAAATCTTGTTTTTACTAAGCGTTTGCCTAGGACAAATTATAATACAGTTATCAAAAATTGAATCGTGAAATTTTGAGTATGTGGAGTATGTGTAGATCACAAGTTATTTTCCTATGTAGGGTGTATGTCGATCACAAGTAATTTTATACCCATGTACTTCACTTATAAAATATGAACTGATAACCTCATCTGCTAGAAATAATAATAAAAATCAGCCTAAATCTTCTAGGGGAAGAGTAGAAATTTCTGTATTTAAAGGATATGTGGCATAGAGGCCATTTTTAGTTTGCCTAGCTCTACTACCTGTAAAAACATGAAGACAAAACAAAAACAGACAGACAGTGCCGCCAGATATTTTTCAAGGTATGTGTGCGACAAAGCAGAGCAGGTAATTAACAATCTCAATGCAGGTGAGGCCCAGACTTATACTCGGTCAACTTTCTTGCCGTTTTATGTGAGTTTAGGTTTGGCACAGTTGATTAGAGTTCAACGCCTTTGTGGGGGGGAAGGGGGGTGAGGGTGGTGGTAGAGAGTCTGATTGGAGCTAGGAGTTTGGCTCCAGAGCAATTAGATGTGTTGAACCTCAGAAAAGTTCAGACAGTAAGATTAGTTCCTCTGCAAGTATTCAAAGGTTTATGGACACAAAGCTCATATGAACCCTCTAAACCTATGGAGTCGGCCAAGTTGGCTAGAATCACTGACAGGATTGGGCTCTTTCCCAAGCCTTCCATCACTTCCACTCTGATCCCTGCCAGAAATCAAACAAGAAAAAGCCTTTCTTGTCGTGTTTTGACACCCCCAGCTTTAGTCTCTGCTATAAACTCTGCATCCAAATATTTCAGCATATCAACCGAAGGTTGATAATATACATGGGCAAAGGTTCAAAGGGTGGCTAAGAGCCTGAAAAAGGGTCACTCAACGTTACATAAATAATGTGCTCCTAGGATAAATTAAAAAGTGACTGATTATGGGTCCAGCCATGTGAGCATCGACTTCTCCTATTGCCTGGCTGTCCCCAGTAGCATGGCACTGGGTGTGCGGTTTGGTTCAATAGGCATGATACTCCAAGGCTACAAAAAATGTCAGTTGTAATTGACAATGTTCCTTCCATGACAAAAGAAAAAGAAAACAAAAAACAGCATCCAGTAACTTGGTTGAGTACAAATATCTAGCCAGGCATGGTCATGGGAAAAGCTAAAATTTCATTTTTTTAAAATAATTTTTAAAAAAAATTAATTTATTTATTGTTGGCTGCGTTGGGACTTTGTTGCTGGGCACCAGCTTTCTCTAGTTGCGAAGAGCAGGGGCTGCTCTTCGTTGTGGTGCGCGGGCTTCTCATTGCGGTGGCTTTTCTTGTTTTGGAGCACGGGCTCTAGGCACGCGGACCTCAGTAGTTGTGACTCACAGGCTCTAGAGCACAAGCTCAGTAGTTGTGGCGCACGGGCTTAGTTGCTCTGCGGCATGTGGGATCTTCCTGGACCAGGGCTCGAACCCGTGTCCCCTTCATTGGCAGGAGGATTCTTAACCACTGCGCCACCAGGGAAGTCCTAAAATTTCATTCTTTATTTCAACTTTTAACCCACTGTATACACACATGATTTCTAATGAGCAGCAGTATTGTATTATTTCATTTTCCACTTAATATGCAACATCAATTTGTCTAATCTGATAGTTTAATCTATAGGTTGTGGCTTTGTGAATTACCTAACACAAATATTGTCATCAGTTGCCTCCACCAGAGGAATATTGCTCTTAACTTTAATATTATTTCAATTACATTAAAATTAATGTGTTAATATTACCCAGCCTTACCCAGGTGTTAGGCAACAAGACTGATTACTATTAACCACCTTGAGATACATGACGTTACATTTTGTGCAAAGATTCTTCTTCAAGTATTTTTTAAGTCTACAGGTTGTAACAGATAAACTCATAAAATCAGTTTATTGAGTGACAAGCAGAAAATTCAAGGATGAATCAGAATAAACTTAACTAGGAGGGGAAACATCAGTCCAACTTATATAGCATGAGTAACCAGTGTTAAGTATATAATTTTGTGTCAGTTACATAGGTGTGTGTATTTATTACTGGTTATCATATCGAATGTACTTCTTCCCATGGATCACAGTCAAAAAGTTTTAGAGTCATTGATTTAGACATTCAAGTACGACCTTTGAGACATGCAGCTACTCCTGGTTTAAATTGTTATTTATGTTTATTCTCACCATAGCTGTCAGAGTGTGACGGTTCCAGACCTAAACCAGACCCCGTCACTCATTTGCTCAGATCCCTCCAGTGCCTTCCCCATTTACCTCAGAGGCACCTCCGACCCCTTGATATTCACATTCCCTCACTCACTTCCTTTCTGTTCCTCAAACACACTAGGCATGTTCTTGCCTCAGGAATTCCCAGCTCAGGAATTCTCTCTCTGCCTAGAATTGCCTTTTCCCAGTTACACCTCATTCTCTTGCATCCTTCAAATTTTGCTCCCATATCTCCTCCATGAGGCCTCCCGCACCCACCTCCTTTAAAATTGCAAAAGCTGCCTCCCCATCTGGCCCTATGTACCCCACTTACTCTGCTCTGTGTTTTCTATGGCACTTGTCACCATCCTGTATGAGTTACTTGTTTGGGGCTTTTAGTCTCTGTCTCTCTTGACTAAGAGGTGCAGTCCATGAAGACAGAAAGTAGTTCTGGTCATGCATATACACCTCTGGCACTTAAAACCAGGCATGCCACATAGTAAATGCTCAATAACTATCTTTGGAATTGATTGCATTTATAAAAGAACTGCATTCAAATCCATAACCCAATTTTCTTTGCCTCTGGGGCCACTGGAGGTGTCAAGATCTTTGCATAATTCGCACCAACTCCGGCTCATCCCTCCTTTCTGCTGTAGGTTCACTGAATGGCTGCCCCATGGCTTATGCTAAGCCCAGGAGATAACTAGATGAAAGGCACAAATCATAGCAAAGAAGCACATGCTTTCTGAGCACCCAGCAGTATCCTTTTGTGATCTACTTCCCACTGATATTCACAGTATCACACTCATTTTTTTCTGGCTCTTCACAGACCTCCACCTTCACACCAAAGCTTGTTTTCTAGACCTAGTGGAACTGTAGTTCTCTCGATAGGTTGCTATTTCATACTTGCATACTTTTAAACATATTATTCCCACTGCTTTGTGTTTTTCTGCCCTTTACCCATTTAGAAAACTCATCTATTCAAGAATAAAAATTTTCACTTCGCTTATGAAACATTTTCTGACCCTTCTTTGTCACTTCCTGTCATCCGGGCATTCTTGGTACTCAGAAGGCAGCCTTGTGGAGCAGAGAGGGGACAAAGTAAGACAAACAAAACTTTGCCATTTACCAGCTATGTGAATGTGGGTAAATTACTTTTGCCTGCTTCTTCCCTGTTAAGTGGGGGAAATCTTGGCTGTCTTATGGGGCTGCATTAAACCTAATAAGATGGCATTGTCTAGTATGATGCCAGGGAATGGCAATGGTGGGTGTGCATAAATGTCCCGTTCCTCTCCCCTCTCCTGCAGCACTGTGTTTGGATTCCTATCAGCACTCGCTTGCTTTGGACAATTACTTTTTTTATTCACCTGTCTTCCATAATTGACTAACAAACCAGAAGGTCAGAATGACGCTCTACGCATTTTTGTATGTTCAGCACCTAATGCGGTTATGGGTACATAAAAGGTGCTCAATCAGTGTCTGTAGAAAGGTGATGATGATATTCATAATTAGAAATGGCTAGCATTTCTTAGTCCTACTGAGTCAGCTCATAACACAGATCATCTTTGTGCTCCTCACAATGCTGCTGTGAAGCAGTGTTCTCATTACCTCCGTCTTACAGATGAGGTAACTCATCCTCAGAGTTTAAATACTTTGTCCAAACGCACAGAGCTCTGATGAGATAGAGCCAGAGTTTGAAGCCAGTCAGTGCACTGAATAAGCTTCAAGCTATAGACCACACCTCTGAGTGGAATGCTCTTATGTCAAGGGTAAAACTTTGGTCAATCTTGATGCTATTTCCATGGTTCCCCAACTCGACATACAAAACAATCCTGCCGGACAGACCAGACATCTGGCCAATGGGAACTGGACAAAACCCCATCTGGAAGCCATCAGCACCTCTCATGGGTCAGCTCCAAGGGATTTAATTTCAAATGACCCAATGCATTTCCTCTGCTTCCCCCTCACAGACAAATCTGTTGGCTGCACCATTCTGATAGCTTTGGGGTAAGGGTTCATCTAAGTGGCAACTTAATCTCAAATCAGCGAGTCCCCAAATATTATTCGCCGTTGAAGTGTATGTTTCCATTTTCCAACCGAATCTACGTCAGAGGCATTCGGATGGCCTCCGTGGATTCCAGGTTATGTGAGAATTCAGACCGGTCCTAATTCTGCAAATACTCTGTTTTTCCTGTTCGTTTAAATAATATTAAGGTGCATTGCCTCATTTCAACTGATAATTTGAGGGCATGTGTGTTCCCTCCGCTCCCTACAGCCCAACCAACTGGACAGTCAGAGAGTCAGATTGCCATAAATCCCCTGTAGGCAGCCTCAGCCTCGTCCTCACTCTTCCCTGAAGGGCGAAATTAGGGTGGCGGGGCAGTTGGAGTCATAACAAGATCTTTGATCCCTGTTCCATCGTCACAACTCGTAGTTATCTCTCCAACCAGTAAATCTCAACTGAGTTCTTAATAAAACCTTGTTAGATTCTTTCCCTTCAAGATTCGAAGACTTAAAAATCATCAAAATACACAAATTCCTTATTCTAGTCTTAATAGTAACACATCTTCAATAAAAACACGTTTTTTTTCCAGAAAGCAAAATACCAGAATTAAAGATAATTTTCTAAGCAGCCAGAGAAGCATCTTCAGAAACGTCCAAAACCTTGCTGATATAATCAGGAAGGAGCAATGCTTTGAGAACCAAATGCTCTATTCTGCCTATATAACAGCATGCTGTTGCATTCTAAATTTCACGCTCATTTTTTCACATGATTTATTTTGCTAATAAAACCATGATATTCCAAAAGTCATATGAGTAAAAGAATGTTGTGATGTCAGTTTTCATAGTAAAATTCGTATGGGATTTTTTAAAATTAAAATTTTTATAGGCTATTACATAAATGTGTGTGTACTTCATTGTAACTTATGTTTTTCAATTAACAATATGGTGACTCAGGTAATTTCTATCAAACATTTAGAGAAGAGCTATTCCAAAACATAGCAGAGGGAGGAACACTCCCAAACTCATTCTATGAGGCCACCATCACTCTGATACCAAAACCAGAAAAGATGTTAAAAAAAAGAAAACTACAGGCCAATATCACTGATGAACATAGATGCAAAAATCCTCAACAAGATACTGGCAAACAGAATCCAGCAACATATTGAAAGGATCATACACCATGATCAAGTGGGGTTTATCCCAGTAATGCAAGGATTCTTCAGTATACACAAATCAATCAATGTGATACACCATATTAACAAATTGAAGGAGAAAAACCATATGATCATCTCAATAGATGCAGAGAAAGCTTTCAACAAAATTCAACACCCATTTATGATAAAAACCCTGCAGAGAGTAGGCATAGAGGGAACTTTCCTCAACATAATAAAGGCCATATATGACAAACCCACAGCCAACATCGTCCTCAATGGTGAAAAACTGAAAGCATTTCCACTAAGATCAGGAACAAGACAAGGTTGCCCACTCTCACCACTCTTATTCAACATAGTTTTCAAAGTTTTAGCCACAGCAATCAGAGAAGAAAAGGAAATAAAAGGAATCCAAATCGGAAAAGAAGAAGTAAAACTGTCACTGTTTGCAGATGACATGATACTATACATAGAGAATCCTAAAGATGCTACCAGAAAATAACTAGAGCTAATCAATGAATTTGGTAAAGTAGCAGGATACAAAATTAATGTACAGAACTCTCTTGCATTCCTATACACTAATGATGAAAAATCTGAAAGAGAAATTAAGGAAACATTCCCTTTTACCATTGAAACAAAAAGAATAAAATACCTAGGAATAATCCTACCTAAGGAGACAAAAGACCTGTATACACAAAACTTTAAGACACTGATGAAAGAAATTAAAGATGATACAAACAGATGGAGAGACATACCATGTTCTTGGATTGGAAGGGTCAATATTGTGAAAATGACTATACTACCCAAAGCAATCTACAGATTCAGTGCAATCCCTATCAACTACCAATGGCATTTTTCACAGGACTAGAACAAAAAATTTCACAATTTGTGTGGGAACACAAAAGGCCCTGAATAGCCAAAGCAATCTTGAGAAAGAAAAACAGAGCTGGAGGAATCAGGCTCCCTGACTTCAGACTATACTACAAAGCTACAGTAATCAAGACAGTATGGTACTGGCACAAAAACAGAAATATACATCAATGGAACAGGATAGAAAGCCCAGAGATAAACCCATGCACATATGGTCACCTTGTCTTTTTTTTGTGGTACGCAGGCCTCTCACTGTTGTGGCCTCTCCCATTGCGGAGCACAGGCTCCAGACGTTCAGCCTCAGCGGCCATGGTTCATGGGCCCAGCCGCTCTGCGGCATTTGGGATCCTCCCAGACCGGGGCACGAATCCGTGTCCCCTGCATCGGCAGGCAGACTCTCAACCACTGCGCCACCAGGGAAGCCCAGGTCACCTTATCTTTGATAAAGGAGGCAAGAATATACAGTGGAGAAAAGAAAGCCTCTTCAGTAAGTGGTGCTGGGAAAACTGGACAGGTACATGTAAAAGAATGAAATTAGAACACTCCCTAATACCATACACAAAAAGAAACTAAAAATGGATTAAAGACCTAAATGTAAGGCCAGACACTATCAAACTCTTAGAGGAAAACATAGGCAGAACACTCTAGGACATAAATCACAGCAAGATCCTTTTTGATCCACCTCCTAGAGAAATGGAAATAAAAACAAAAACAAATGGGACCTAATGAATCTTAAAAGCTTTTGCACAGCAAAGGAAACCATAAACAAGACCAAAAGACAACCCTCAGAATGGGAGAAAATATTTGCAAATGAAGCAACTGACAAAGGATTAATCTCCAAAATATAGAAGCAGCTCATGCAGCTCAATAGTAAAAAACAAACAACCCAATCCAAAAATGGGCAGAAGACCTAAATAGACATTTCTCCAAAGAAGATATACAGATTGCCAACAAACACATGAAAGAATGCTCAACATCACTAATCATTAGAGAAATGCAAATCAAAACTACAATGAGGTATCACCTCACACCAGTCAGAATGGCCATCATCAAAAAATCTACAAACAATAAATGTTGGAGAAAAGGGAACACTCTTGCACTGTTGGTGGGAATGTAAATTGATACAGCCACTATGGAGGTTCCTTAAAAAAGTAAAAATAGAACTACCATATGACCCAGCAATCCCACTACTGGGCATATACCCTGAGAAAACAATAATTCAGAAAGAGTCATGTGCTACAATGTTCATTGCAGCCATATTTACAATAGCCAGGACATGGAAGCAACCTAAGTGTCCATCAACAGATGAATGGATAAAGAAGATGTGGCACATATCTACAATGGAATATTACTCAGCCATATAAAGAAAGGAAATTGAGTTATTTGTAGTGAGGTGGATGAACCTAGAGTCTGTCATACAGAGTGAAGTAAGTCAGAAAGAGAAAAACAAATACCATATGCTAACACATATATATGGAATCTAAAAAAAAAAAGGTTCTGAAGAACCCAGGGGCAGGACAGGACTAAAGACAAAGACGTAGAGAATGGACTTGAGGACAAGGGGAGGGGGAAGGGTAAGCTGGGACAAAGTGAGAGAGTGGCATGGACATATGTACACTACCAAATGTAAAATAGATAGCTAGTGGGAAGCAGCCATATAGCACAGGGAGATCAGCTCAGTGCTTTGTGACCACCTAGAGGGGTGGGATATGGAGGGTGGGAAGGAGATGCAACAGGGAGGAGATATGGTAATATATGTATATGTATAGCTCATTCACTTTGTTATACAGCAGCAACTAACACAACAATGTAAAGCAATTATACCCCCAATAAAGATGTTAAAACAACAACAACAAAAAACAATATGGTGACTGTTTCCATGTCAACACATCTACTTCTAGAGCATCAGTCACAGAAGCTACAGATATTCAATTAGAGAGGTGAATTAGTATTTATTTTATTCATGTGTTATTGGAATGAGAGCTTATTTCTAATTTTCCCTTATTAAAAATAATATTGCAGCAAAAATCTTTATGTATATACATACTTACACACACACTTAACTCTTGGTTTGCCTCCCCAAAACCAAGTCCTAGAAGTGGATATGTCAGATCAAAAGACACGCACATTTAAGAATAGCTATTTAGTCAAATCACTCTGCAAGATTATGTATCGTACCAGTCTATGCAAACAACAGCAAATAAGCTCCAGTTTTTTAACTGAGAGAAATAGTTACGTGAATAAATTATACTTTGACTACATAATATTTAATTACTGTCTACCATGGGCAAACGCAACATAAAAGGCAATGTATCTAATTATCTTGATTTACCACTTTAGAACTTAATGGCATAGGGTTTTCTGTGTTCTCTTCTGTCCTTGAAGTAGGCACATAGCATGGTGGGGCCAAAGGTTGTAAATGCAAAATCAACTCTACTTCAGTAAATTTTTTTTTTAAGTTGTTTTTTTCTTTTAACTGCTGGTGTAGGCTGGGGCTGATCCTTCTATCTTCCATGAGTTCCACTCTTCAGTTCTGTGATATCCTTACACATTCTGATTTTCTAAGGCAGTATAGCTGATGATTCCTGGATGATGTGTCTCAGAATTATTGGGCAAGTTTAATTAGAAAATGTCATTATTGGGAAATTTCAGGCTAAAAAAATCAGATGTGTTAAGAAATGAAATTTGGTGTATCAGCTCCTTAAGCTTAGAGAAAATAGTAACTCTCATTTCATTCATTCATTCATTAAATTGATATGTATTGAATGCCTATCACTAAATACCTGTGGGCACTGAGCCACAGGCTGGGTAGCTGGTAGTGAACTAAACAGATATTATCCCTGCCCTTATGGAGCTCATGTCCAAGTAACTATAGAATCACAAATTTCACAATGGCTATGAAGTACTGTGTGCTGTGTCAAGGTAGAACTAAAGTACAGGAGAACTAAAGTAGATGGGGGTGGGCAGGGATATCTCTGAATGTCTTTTGAAGGATGGGGAATTAACTAGATCAAAAAAGTAGGAACTCTGGCAGCTCCTCCAAAGTTTAAACAGATTACTATATGACACAGCAGTTCCACAATTAGGTATGTACCCAAGAGAAATGAAAGCATTTATCTACACAAAATCTTATACCCAAATGTTCATAGCAGTATTATTCATAATAGCCAAAAAGTGGAAATAATTCAGATGCACATCAACTGATGACTGGATACATAAATCATATGCTATGATATGGTGGAATATTACTAGGCAATAAAAAGTAATGAAGTATTGACATGTGCTCGGCTATGGATGAACCTTGACAACACTATGCTAAGTGATAGAAGGCAGACACAAAAGGCCATATTGTACAGTTCCTTTTATATTAAATGTCCAGAATAGACAAATCTGTAAGGATAGAAAGCTTGTCTGGGCTTGGGGTGAGGAGGTTGGGGGAAAATGGGGTGACTAATAAAGGATACAGGGTTTCTTTTGGAGGTCATGAAAATGTCCCCAAAGTGACCATGATGATAGCTTGCACAACACTGTGAATATACTAAAAACCATTGAATTCAACATTTTGTGTGGTTGAATTGTATGGTATGTGGATCTCAATAAGGCTATTATATTTAAAAAAAAAAAGAGAAAAGGGAGCAACTCTGGGAGATTCATTAGTGACACAGAGTCCATTGGTTGAGGCATGTGGAAAAAGTAGCAGGAGTTGGTTTCCTCTGCCTTGGGTTCCCTGGAAACTCATTTTCCTGTAGAAAAATGAGAATAAAGTTAATCAAATTTTACATCATTCAAGTCAGTTTATTGCATGTCATTTTAGCTGCGAAAAAAAACAGGTCAGCCTAACATAAAATCATTGGCCTTGTGTGTCTTGCATGTCTCTCCCTCGTTATGTGCTTATATCATAGCCACAGGGGAGATTAAGGTAGAGTCACATAATTTTAAAATATGTAAAGGTACGCACAAGGTACAATCATCTACACTTTCAGAAGGCGTTCAACAGCCTTAGTTGTCAGTGAATCTTCTAGCATACAACCGAGGCTTGAATTTCCCTTTGGGTTTTGTTCAGTGAGTGACTGCCATACAAGTTAAGGCCAACAAGCATTAGCGGCTTTTTCTATATTTTAATTACATATTGAATCAGGATTCTTCTAAAGTAGAAAAAGTTTCTCAAATCACTGTTTAGTTTTTTTTGTTTTTTTTTTTAAAGTAGGATTTATCTATTAAGCAACTAAGTATAATGATGGGAGGTGCAACTGTATTAAGAAATTAGGTTCTGATGGAGGAGATCCATTCAAAAACATGAGGCAACAGACTGTAGATATATAGATATAAAATTGGCGTGGTCTAAGTACCTGGGGGGGAAATTAGAAGGCCATCCTAACAGTATACAAACTTTGGGGGTACTTTTAAACTTATTTTAGACTGTCATAGGACATGGATTTTGAATGACTATTTTAATCACTGGCATGAGGAAGGACTTTTCGGAGGAGCTGGATGCTATTCTTGCCAAGATCTAAGTGGAATATCACTCTGTATTTGAGGTTGAAGTGAGATTCCCTTTGAACTGTCTTCAGATTTTTCTTTTCTTTTTATGATGTTCTTTTTTTTTTAAGAGAAAAAAATGTAAACTGATTTTCCTTCTGCCTTAAAAGTTTGATACAAAGAAACTGGAAGGAAATATACCATGAAATCATGGTTATCTGTAATTTATAAGATCATGTTTTCAAAATTTTCTGCAATGAAGTTTTATTACCTGTGGGTCAGAGAATAAAAATATGTGCCCTTGAATTTCTCTAGGAGAGTCATTTGCTCAGAAGCTTATTTGCTTCTCACTTCAAGATAGCATCTGGAATTCTAGTTGTTCTAATAATGCCCCAAGTCCTCTCTCTATTTATGACATTATAGAGCATGGGTTTTAGAGTCAAACAAACTCAGGTTTAAATCTCTACTTTAGCTGACAAGAAGACAACTAATATAAGATGCTGGCTCTTGATGCCAAAACCAACTCTGGAGATGAAACAAAAACAAGACAGGAGCTGACTGCTCTCAGGTCTTAAGAACTGTGAAAAACTCTTGGAGAGACAAAAATGGAAGGGAAAAGAAACAGCAGGCAGGAGCAGAAGTGGACCAAGTTCCCGAGGGGAGGAAAATGAGCAGGAACTCTACTTCTGAGGGGTGCAAGACAGCAGCTCTGGGTGCTGGGGTGAGCAGAAAATAATGAGGTCAGTCTCTGGGTGCCACCCCTTGCACCCTGGAGAAGGTTCCTGTTACAGGGAAAGGCTGATCTTTCTCAAGAAAATGTAAAGGGAGGTTCCTTGGGGATTAGGGAAATGGGGAGAGGATGGGACCAGGTTGGAAACGCTGTAAGTTTCCCACTTGAGCTACACCCCTATGGTGAGATTACTCTGTATGATACTGCAATGGGGGATACATATTCTTTTGTCAAAACCCATAGAATATACATCAAGAGTGGACCCTAATGTAAACTATGGACTTTGGGTGATAATGATGTGCCAGTGTAGGTTCACTGATTGCAACAAATGTACCACTGTGGTGTAGGATGTCCATGATGGGGGAGGTTTGGGGGTATAGAGATGAGAATTTGTGGGAACTTGTACTTCCTACTCAATTTTGCTGTGAACCTAAAGCTGCTATAAAAAAAATAAAGCTTATTAATTTAAAAAGAAGGGGTTATCACAATAATTTGAAACAGTTTAATGTCAGAAAATCTATCAATTTAACTCACCTTATCAAAGCCAGAAAAATGGGCCAATGGGGAAAAAAATTCACATTATTATCTCAATAGTTATAGAAAAGAGATTGTTCAAGTTCAATGGCTATGATAAGATTCTCCAGAAAAGGATTAGAAGGATATTTTCCAAACCTGATGAAATCTATTTATTTAAAAAGCTACAATAAATACCAATTTTAATTAATAAATATTAGATATGTTCTTTTTACATAGGGAGCAAGACAAGCATGTCTGCTCTCACACCTAGCCTTACTATAGACCCCAAAAGTCCTGGCCTAAGCAACAAGACATGAAAAATAAATAAAAAGATTAAAGATTGAGAAGAGACACAAGTATTTTATTATTTTCAGATACTAAAATTATTTGTAGAGAAACCTTGGCAAAATTAACACTATTGGATATTATGAGTGTAAATCAAGTTGCCAGATATAAGATCAACTCATGAAAATCAATAGCTCCTTTTCATACTAAAAATAATTGAGTAGAAAACTTAACAGAAAAGAAGACTTGCTCCACAAAAACAATAGCACTTATAAAATACCTAGAAATTAACCTATTAAAAAAGCAGAGGAGAAAAAAAATTTAATGGACAAACATGTAAGCTCCTATTTAAAAACCTAAAAGAAGACCTGAATAAGTAAAGAACTGCAGACCATGTCCCTGGATGGTACAAGTTAACATGTTTTGATATCAGTTCTTCCCAAATTATATATTCCATGCAATTCTGGGCAAACTTCAAGCATATTTTTTACAGGAATTTGTAAAAGTGATTTCAAAATTGATATGTAAAAATAAGTGTGCCAAATAAAGAAAAGCAAAATAGTCCCAGAGTTTGGTGACAGGGTAGGCAGTATAATTGTTCTACAAGTTATTGAGAAATACTGCAAAATCAAAATGATTAAAAAGTAATGTGCAAGAGTAAACAGAACCCATCCAGTAAAATAGAGGATCTGGTGTATATGAGAACCAGTATAAGATTGACAATACAAGTCCATGAATAAAGAATGGACTGCTTAGTGGAAAGTCTTAGGGAACTGGTTCACTCTATGGGGAAAAATAGAACTCATCACATATAAAAGTGAAAGTAACACTTGGAAGTCAACAAGAAAAAGAAAATTCCATAGAGAAATGGATGTAATTTAAATACAGGCAAGGCAAAGAAAGAGAAATCCAGATGGCTAGCAGGTAGATGAAGATATGCTCAACATCTGTAATAATTAGCAAAATACAAGTTAAAGCAATGATTAAATCTAATACAGTAGCAAAAAATAGACGGTTGTACAATATCCAGTGTTGCTGAGAAATGCCAACAATGTTAATCCTTATGTATGGACTGGTGATAGTCCATACTTTTACATCCATTCAGGAAAACTCTCTGGTAGTACTTAATAACATTGATAATAGTGTATCTTCTGATTCAGAAATCTCTTCCTGAAAATAGAGCTTTAAAAAATTGTGGTTAATAATATTTGATGTTTGGGGTTGTTTGTTCCATTGTGGTGGTAGCAGTGATTTGGAGAAACCTAGGGAAATCTGGTAAAAAGTAGTTGACACATATGATGGAATACTATGCAGCAAACAGAAGCAATAAACTGCAGCTTCATGGATAGATCATGGAAACAGTGTAGGGTTAAAAAAAGTAAATTTAGAGAAAGAACAAAATAAAATTATATCTATCATATAACAGCACTTAGACAACTTAAATATATACATCAGAAAACTATTTTTTTTAGGAAACATATATATCCAAGGAGCTATATCAATGAGATACATTAAAATGGTGACTTTATGAGAGAAATTAATGACAGCAGGGATGGGTAAATCTTGAGAAAATACTAGTAAAGCACAAGAGAGCTCTTGCTAAACTGATATTCACTGTACCACAAACTGAGCAGTAAGATGAACTCAAATCTCTGTACTTGAGAAAAAATGAAAAATCCAAATCATTGCTCCACCCTTTACAGCTGTGTTCTTCATGGCTAAGTCACTTAATCTTTCACAGCTTTAGTTTCCTGATCTGTAAAAGGTGATGAAAGAACTGCCTCATTCTTTAAAATTAGGATTAAATGAGATAAAGTACAGTGAGCTCTCAGCACAGTGCTGGAATATGGTCACTGGGAGACTGTCCATGTGACTTACTGATTTAGGATAGAGTCCTTGGTGCCAGGCAGGCCTACTGTTTTCAGAACTGGCTCTGCCACAGCCAGCAGTGAGCTTGCTAAAGTTGTTTATACTCCTTAAGCCACAGGGTTGTTTTTGTACAATGGGTATAGAATAGTAAGTTCTCAGCTATGTTGTGGGGATCACTGTCTTAGTCCATTCAGGCAGCTATAACAAAAATACCATGGACTTGGCTTACAAACAACAGAAATTTATTTCTTGCAGTTCTGGGTTGGGAAGTCCAAGACCAAGGCACCAGCAGATTCTGTGTCTGGTGAGGGCTCGCTTCCTGGTTCATACACTGCTGTCTTTTAGCTATGTCCTTGTAGAGCAGAAGATGGAGAGGGAGCTCTCTGGGATCTCATTCATGAGGGCACTAATCTCATTCATGTGGGCTCCACCCTCATGACTTGATCACCTCCCAAAGTCTCCACCTCCACCACAGCATTAGGGCTTAGGATTTAACATGAATTTGCAGGGGGGACACAAACATTCAGACTATTGCAGTCATATACCAGCAGTGTAAAGAAAGTTGTTAGCTAAGAGCTGGCTCAATGAAAATTTTTATTATTATTGCAATTTTAAAAATTAAAATTAGGTTAACCTAAACATTTTATATGAATGAGAGCTGAAGTAAAAATAATAGCAAGTTAAAATTCGATTTTCATCTTTCATTCATACAGTTCAGTGGTTCTCAAATTTTTAATTTCAGGACCCCTTTACACTCAAATATTATTGAGGGCCTCAAAGAATTTTTGCTTATATGGGCTATATCTATCACTATGTACAATATTAGTAATCAGTAAACTAAAAATATTTGTTTACTAATTCAGCTAATATAACAATTAGAAACCCATATCATGCTAACAAAAATAGCATATTATGAAAAATATTATGTATTTTATGAAACAAAAAGAATAGTGAGAAGAGTGGTATTGTTTTGCATTTTTACAAACCTCTTATGTCTGGCTTAAGAGAAAACAGCTGGAATTTTCTCTCTACTTCTGTATTTAATCTTTTGTAATATGTTGTTTTGGTTGAAGTATATAAAGAAAATCCAGCCTCACACAGAAAGGTAGTTGGAAAAGAGAGGGGTGTTTTACCCTGTTCAGATAATTGTGTCTATTCTTCTTTGATATTGTATCAAAACTTGATAAGTGGTAGTTTCTTGAAGGTTAATTGCAGAATCTGCTACTAATGTACTATCTGAAATTCTAGCAGTGAAATTTTATTTCTGTTAGATTAAACTCCACTGATTTAATTGATATTTTAAATAGATCTTTAAGCATTTGTGATTTTGTAGCATCATGCATAGGTCATTTGGGAAGTATTGACGTAATAAGTTAATGTTGCCATGTTTCATTAAACAATAACAAAAAGTCTTATATGTTAATATTACCATCACATCTTACCTACAACCCCTGTAGGTATTGGGACACTCTCTAGCTCATTGTGGCAGATACACATTTTCCAAAATTCTGATTTTGGCTTGAAAGCTCAAATTTTGGCATGAACAAATATTGTCAGTTTTTTCCTTGAAGTGACAAGTGTATTTTCGAGAAACTGTCTACCATATACCCAAGTCTGAATAACTGTTTTCTCCCTTTATTCTTCCAAATAAAAATGGTGTTTCATAAAAAAAAGTATGCACCAAAGTATACTTCCTACTTCATTACACAAAATATTTAAAAAATATATTTAAATGTTAGATATATAAAATTAATATTTTTTTGCATCAGGAAGGACTTTTACATTATTTTTTTGTATCATGTGTGGTGTTGAGTGCAGTTTGGTGCCACTACCTTAATCCATGCTTAGGTGCCAACCATCTTACCCACCACTTATTCTGTAAGTAACACTTTGCTGTCATTTTGAAAATAGTTGTGATTTCAGCTCAGCCCCCTGCACCTGACCTTGAGCACTGTGCCTCTACTCTGTTGAAGTTAGGATTTCCTTCTTATTTCCCAAGGTGGTATCTTCTACCTTTGACATCCAATCTGTACCCAGGGTGGCAATGTGAAGGAAAAACTGGGGAAGGAAATAGTTGAAAGTAGAAAGGTAAGAAAAGAATAAATAATAAGAAAAACACATGAACGTGTGTGTGTGTCTGTGTGTGTGTGTGTGTGTATGTGTGTGTGTTTAGGGAGGCTCTACCACCCTCCCACATAAGAAAACAGAGCATGAAATTCACAAAGATATGAATTTTGATAAAGGAAGGCAGTATAACCTGTCTACAGTTCCTGCTAGTTTTACACATGGTGAGTAATAGGGCCACTGCGATCAACATCTCTGTTTAAGGCAGCCCCACTGTAGGCATCCAAATTGTAGAAGGATAATAATTAACCTCCAATCCTTCCTCAGCAGTGGACCATTCTAACTCATTTAAAGCAAGGATTCTGTTAGGTAGCAAAAAAAAAAAAAAAAAAAAAGATGCAAGCATACTCCTTAAGACTTTTTTAATGCCCTCTTAATACTTTCACTTAAGTCCACCTGCCCTTTAGGAAAATCTGATTGCCCACAACTATCATCACCAATTACTCCTTTATTAATGGAACCCCACTGTCAGGTTCAACATTCCATAGTCCCCATATTTCATGAATATATATGTTGTACCTCACATTTAACTTGTTTTCACTCTGCCCTTAACATTGTTCCTCCCAGTGTCCCCATTCAACACTGTAATTATTAGCTGCTTTGGTAATAAGGTATAAATCACTTTTTATGGCTTCTTCACCATGTTTCTGCTAACAGCTACCATACCACATTAATGTGACATTATGTACTCCAAAGGGAGGGGTATGACCCAAACACACACTTTCTAAAGATTTATTACACGGCTGGACTGCTAGGCCGATGAACCTCTTCATCTTACAGCACCAGGAGCTTAATATGTCCTGCTATTCCCCCACCAGCAGCCCTTCAGGAAAATGTCAATGTAGGAAACCCTGGTAGTGTGTAATCAGTTAAAATGTTTGACTTTTTAACAAAGGAGATAATGTATCTCCACTACTGTTTAATCCTCAGGCAATTACAAAACACATTAAAATAAATCGTTTCCTTTACCACCCAACCCCCCTTCTAAGACACGCACACAATAAGAAAACCCTGAGAACAGCATGGAGTTGTGTTTGTTTTTCTTATCAGAGATTCATGATTTGAGATTCGGTTTCATTTTCAAATTTTACCTTGATGGGCATCAGGGAGACACAGTGGTGGTGTTGAAGCAGCTGCTGGGAAGACAGATACCTGGGGAATGACTCAGGAAAACCACGCAGTAAAGGTAGAGAGCTGGAGTTTTAGCTGAGTGAGCATTCGCCAGAAAGAATATTTGGAAAAGTTGATCGGGAGGACATAGAAAAAAAGATGAACTTGTTCCTAGACCCAAGAGCCATTCAAGACTGGTAACTCCGCCTTAGGATAGAGGAAACTCTGGTGGGACCTTGTGCTATTTTAACTTCAAAACTTCATTTATGTGGCCCAAAGAGTGAGCTTCTACAAAACTAAGAAGGCAAGAAACTTGGGCAGGGAGATAGTGGGTGGGAGGAGAGGGGGGATAAGTTAGGAGCTTGGATTTAACAGAGACACTACTATACATATACTATACATATACACTACTATATAAAAAACATATAAACAACAAGGACCTACTATACAGCATAGGAAACTATATTCAATGTCTTGTAATTACCTATAA
The DNA here is from genome assembly GCF_963924675.1 of Phocoena phocoena. NCBI lineage: Eukaryota > Metazoa > Chordata > Mammalia > Artiodactyla > Phocoenidae > Phocoena > Phocoena phocoena. The sequence continues at coordinate 11,718,031 of NC_089227.1, forward strand.
TGGGAAAGAATCTGAAAAAGAATGTATATATATATATATATATATATCACTGTGGGAGGTGGCTGGACCACATGACAGCATCACCTGTTGCAAACACTAGGCTGAGGAGGGGGGCTTGGACCACCTTGCAGAGATCCCAATGCCACTGCTTTGCACTGTTTAAAGTAAGCATTAGTGGAACTAACTAAGACTTCTCTGCAGTCTTGCCACCCACCTGTTCCAAGGCTGTGTCCAGGAAATGGCCACAAGAGTCTCTGCCTTCTATTCCCACCAATATTCCTGCTATCCTCACTGTTCACACAGGTCTAGCTTAAATAGAGGTGCATCGAAACTCTACCATAAAATAGCTGAGAGTTATGTTGCTTGAAACACCTAATCAACATATTTTACTCTAAAATTTTGCTTTCCTAAAAATATGTTCAAACTTCTAAATTAGCAACTGGTGTTCAACAAAAAGAAAATTTCTGGAAAAAAGGATTACATATGTATTTTTAGGTGCATAACAATTTCTATCTTAGTCTAGTTAATAAGATTCCCTGAGTATGTTGTTTCTAACTTAAAGTGACAAGATTTCTACTGGAGCTTAATGAGTCAGTCATTGGATTGATTTAAATTCTGTCACTTCATCCTTAAGTTATCTGAAGTAGCTAATAAAATTCAATACAAGACAATAAGGGAGATCAGCTCAGTGCTTCATGGCCACCTAGAGGGGTGGGATAGGGAGGGTGGGAGGGAGACGCAAGAGGGAGGGGATATGGAGCTATATGTATGCATATAGCTGATTCACTTTGTTATACAGTGGCAACTAATACAACAATGTAAAGCAATTATACTCGAATAAAGATGTTAAAAAAAAAAAGACAATACCCTGATCAAACCCCTAACAGCCTTTGCAAAAAATGATATATATTTGAGCAGGTTGGGTAAATATACTTCTGCACTCCGTAAAAACCACCACCGAAGGTGATACAATATGGTACTTTTGATAACTTGTAAGTTATCAAAAACAATATCATGTTATATGTACAGAAGGTGGATGTAATATTTTTGGTAAATAAATGTAGAATTCTTTTATAAGAAGAAAAAGGGGTACATTGATCTTTCTAAATATTCATTTGTTGAATTTAGTTGGATGTTAATGACTATTTCATTTGTGTAACTTCTCATCTCTGAGGACTCCCTTTTGTGTGTCCACCTTTTATATTATGTTGTTCCCCTTGTATTCAGCCCCCAGGGCTAGTTTGTAACAGAAGGGGAATAGACACTTGTCCATAACTGTATGCTCTTATAAAATACCAGTTTCAACCATGTGAAATTGCTGTTTGGAGAGTCAAAATGGTCCAGTGTTAGCAATTTTGATTTGACCTAATTAGAATTATGAAACAAATGTCACGACAAAAATATTAGAAATACCAATCTGCAATACTTTTTTTTTAAGTCAAAAGGTATGTTTTATTTATTTATTTGCAATCCTTCTTTATTTCTACATAGTCTCTTTCACTTCTCTTATTTGATGGAGGTGGTTGGTCCTGTGTTTACTGCCTCAGGAGACATATGTGACAGGGTGTCCCCCAAACCCGAGCCCTTAGGGCAGTGGTTTCAACTGGGTAGAAGGGAGAGGATTGGTTGTCACAATTGGGGGAGGAGGGAATGCTACTGGCATCTAGCGGGTAGAGGCCAGGGATGCTACCAAACATCCTATGGCGTGTAGGACAGCCCCACAGCTGAGAGGTATCTGGTCCAAAATGTCCATAACCCCGAGGTTCAGAGCCCTGCCTCAGGGGAATTATAGGAAACTTAGGAATAAACAAAATATTTTGGAGAAACATCAAGGAAGGACAGATTCCCTCCCTCCCACACATCCTTCTTTTTCCACCAAGACTAGAAAAATATTATGTCAAACTAGGAGAGAGAGAGAGAGACAGACAGAGAGAGAGAGAGACAGAGAGAGAGAGAGAAAGAGAGAGAGAGAGAGAAAGACAGCAGGCAGCTTCTCTGTTCTCTAGGAACTTATTCAGAATTTGAGTACAGTAAGCATTACGGGAACTACAAAATCTGCTGGACACGTTTTGTAAACCGTTTCAGAATAAAGTGTGAAATTAGCATTTCAGTCCGATTCATTCTTAGTGATTATTTATTCACTGACAACAAGTGGCTTCCTGAAGGCCACTTTCTCTGGGGTTTCTCTGCTGCCATAGCCAGGAACCAAGTGTCAGAAAAGAGCGAGCATCATCGGGAAACACTGCCAGACTCTAGAAGGATCTTGAATGTTTCATCTCTGACTCTAACCTGTTCAGGTTTCCCAGCTGCTTATATTTTGACATGTGTTTATCTGAGGTAGGATTAACAAACAGCCCTGTTCATTCATTAATCCAACACCTCAAGCTCAGATTATACACCACTCTTGTCATTAATCCTCTCTATCTTTTCATGGCAGCCGCTGAAATAAACCACTCCAGGGAATTATAATTGCCTTTAAAAATCTCATCCTACATTAGGAAAGGGTCTCAAAGATTTGGGGTAGGAAATTATAAATGCAAGAGTACTGTGCATCCTTAATTTTAAATGTTCAGATGAACTTGATTTGTCTCTGTTTGCATAAAGATTCCTGTTTCTCTAATATTTAAAAAAATATTTTCCTAAGTGACCTTAAACTAAAATAAGCTTTAATTTTTTTAAAAGGGTGTGTTTGGGGTTGCAGGGTGAGAGAAGGAAGAGAGAGTAGATACGGTACAAAATAGGCCCTGAAGAAAGCTCGTTTGTTGTAGTTTCTTTTTTTTTTTAGAGGATATAAAAATTCTTCCGACTCTTGAATTTCTACAACAAATAAATTGGAAAGGATTACTGTTCTAAATGACTGTCTTTAAGAATGTTTCTGTTTCTGTGGGGCGATTCCAGTGGAAGGCAGATTAACATTAATTGTGATGATTATGCGGTGGGGTCATTTAGAGAGGTTTGCAAGCTAATTGTTAAACACAGGCATTCTTAAAAATGGAATTATATGAACTTAGAATTAAATTATATTAGAGGCAAAGGTAATAAATACTCAAAGTGCATCCCCGACTAATCATTTGATTACCTTTTACCGTTGTGTATTTTAGCTGTAGGATGGACGTCTCATCTAACGGTGTGCTATAGTGCGCCACTTCCTAACTTTTCCACGTTCCATGACACGGTGTTGACAGCTTGAAACTAACCACAGTAGAAGTATTTACACCACGGAAATTGGCAAATGCTACCAATCAGCTCTTCCTTACTCTACCCTACGCCCTCTCTACTGACTGTTAAACATTTACCAGCGCACTAATGCTAATAACTATAACAACACAAGCAAGAGGTCCTGCGAAGCCTCTGCCACACTGTTATCAAATAAGTAGGAAAGCCAGAGGGGACTGACTTCACTGATGGTGGATACAAGGGCCGGGGCCTCCGTTTAAGCCAAATAGGCATGGATTAGGCTGTGGGTGGTAGTGCTCTCCTAGGTGTTTTGGGCTTCTTAAAGAGAAAACCTCTTCCTGTGATGGGAGGGAAAATGCCTTCTGCCTCTCCGACCAGATATTCCAAGGATTTAAAGACAGGAATGAAACAATTTGATTGCTTTTAAGAAAGATGCTCCTGGTGTCTGGTGGAGTTTGGGAGTCAGGGGCAGCCTGGAGACAGACAGACTGGTAAGGATGCTGAGGCTTCTCATTCCAGTGAGAAACTGAGGACAGAAAGTTGTAGGCAGGGCTGGAGGGAGAGTTTATTAATCTCGGTGTCTTTGGCTCAAGGCACACTGCCAAGCACATAGTAGGCTCTCAGGTCGGTAAAAGAAAAGATGGTTCAACCATGTTATTTTCTACATCCTACAGTCCTTCCTCAGGGTTAGGACTGGTTTTGCCTCAAGGCAGCAGAACGGGCTGAATTACATCTGCGTGACTTCCTAGTCTGAGGTAGGAATCTCAGTTGGTGTTACGGCTGGTTTTCAATAAAATGCATTCACACATATGTTGAAATTTTCTCAGAAATGAAGGAAAAATTTGGAGTATAATTTAGAGCAGTGGCTTTTGAACCTTTGACCAAGATCCAACATAAGAAATACATTTTTTGGCATGACTCAGTATATGTATGTATTTTTACAAATGCGTGTATGTAGATAATAAACTAAACTAATATTTGCACAAAATATTACTTATCCTTTTTTTACTTTCAAATTTATTTATTTTTGGCTGCGTTGGGTCTTTATTGCTGTGCACAGGCTTTCTCTAGTTGCGGTGAGCGGGGGTTACTCTTCGTTGCGGTGCTCGGGCTTCTCAGGGCTTCCCATTTTGGTGGCTTCTCTTGTTGTGCAGCACGGGCTTTAGCAGTTGTGGCACATGGGCTCAGTAGTTGTTGCTCACGGTCTCTAGACAGCAGGCTCAATAGTGTTGTGCATGGACTTAGCTGCTCCGCGGCATGTGGGATCTTCCCGGACCAGGGCTCGAACCCGTGTCCCCTGCATTGGCAGGTGGATTCTTAACCACTGCACCACCAGGGAAGCCCATTACTTATCTTCAGTGTGTGCAACACGCAAGAATATTTTTTATTCTATTCTGTTTCTTTATAAAATGCTATTCAAGGCTCTCTAAATAGATTTCATGATCCATCAGTGAATTAAAACCCACTAATTGGAAAACACTCTTCTGGCAGGATCAGAAAATGGCATTTATGTCTTTTATTCGGACATATCACATTCATCTGAAGAGCAAATAAACATTTCATAGAAGAAATTAAATGCATTTACAAAACAAAAAATAAAACGAGAACACTGATCATATCTAGTCTAGTCATAGAAAATGTTAGCTTGCCACCAATAGCTATGCAATTTTTCATCTTTGACAATATAGTAATTTTATTTATTTATTTATTTATTTATTTATTTATTTATTTATGGCTGTGTTGGGTCTTCGTTTCTGTGCGAGGGCTTTCTCTAGTTGCGGCGAGCGGGGGCCACTCTTCATCGCGGTGCGTGGGCCTCTCACTGTCGCGGCCTCTCTCGTTGCGGAGCACAGGCTCCAGACGCGCAGGCTCAGTAGTTGTGGCTCACGGGCCCAGTCACTCCGCGGCATGTGGGGTCTTCCCAGACCAGGGCGCGAACCCGTGTCCCCTGCATTGGCAGGCAGACTCCCAACCACTGCGCCACCAGGGAAGCCCCACAATATAGTAATTTTTGATGGTAAGTCACCGTCCTGTTCAGGAATGTTCCAGATCTGGCATTTTTCGTCAGTGGCTTTGTTAGGACTCTGTCACATCACAGGTGTGTGACCCACCCACTTTTACAGTAAGAGCTAACTGTGTGTCTCCATCTAGATGGCAACCAACTTTTCCCCAAGATGGCAACCAACTTTCCCATCATGTTTTCTTCAAGTAAACCTAAACCCAAACCCAAACCAGTTCAGGAACACATTAGTATAAGAACACAGGAACCATACAGAAACCTGTGCTTGGTGCCCAGCTGTCAATACATGAAAAAGAAGATTGATTAATTTCTTGGTTGGCTTAGGTCATATATGTGTAAATTAATGACATTAATTTGAAAGGTAGATACATAGCTAAGTACAAGGTTATCCATTTGGATCCTTGAAGCTCAATCTACTGTAATAAATTAATTTTTCAAACTCTTTACCTTCACTCCCTGTGTCTTTCTTTCCCAGGTTGTACCATGCTCCCTATCAGTCTCCTGGCCTGGTCTCAAGACCTGCTTTAGATAAATCCATGGTCTATGGAGAAAGATGTCATAGGTTCTGACCCACGATTGGTGATCATCCTGTAGAACTTTAACTTCATTTGTAAGAGGGGATCAAGATGATTCTGTCAATAGCCGCTTCTCATTGGTCCTTCCTGCTGAGACAGCCAATGATGGTCAAAGCTATCCTAGTTAGGCGTTGCTATTAGAGACAGCTCACGGAATTATTGTTATGCCAGAGGCTTTGTGTTTGCAATTCCTAATGAGGCAAAAATTATACGCTTTGACTAATTATATGATATTATGTCAATAGGAACTTGGGAAATGCTTCAGGTGGCTAGAAAGCAGGCCTGGAACTTTGAGCAACAAATGCTTGGATGAACTCAAGCATTCCGGAGCTTTCCTGTGCTTAATATGTTACATTGTTCTGTTGATATGTAATGTCACAGATGGTAATATTAGTCATGAAAGAACAAAGAAGCCAAGTTCATAGCCAAATGAAAGTTAAAAGGAGGGGACAAAAAGTGCACTTACCCCCCAGACAGGTTTTTCTTATTGAAAACATCTTAAACACCGTGGAACACCTTCCCTATATCCATGTGTTGGCACAAGCAGACGGGAAAGACTGTAAATCTCGAAACTGGCCTAGCTCCCACTCAAGAACTGAAGCAAGGAGTGTGGTGAAATCAAATTCAGCACTGAATGGATGATCCTAATTTAACAATGGGCAGCCTTCCCACAAATTCTCATGCAAACCAGTGGTGGCTTCCTCTTTTTTTAATTAACTACACAGCTTTCTCCAACCAGAAGATTTAAATGTTTACTTCTGTTTGCTTTGCGTCATTTGCATTTCTTTTAGATTCTCAAAGGAAATTAACCCCTTAGGCCTATGAGGGCACCCTTTGGAAGAAACAGACAAAATCGGGAAAAAAATGGACAAAGTGAAGCTCTCCGTTCTCTGCATTTACTCGTGTCCAGCTAAATAAGATGGCCGGTATTTTGAATGATAACAATAGTGGAGTGATTTACGTGCAATAGACAGTGCTCTTCGGAAAGGTGGGAGGTAGAGAGCAAAATGTAGACTCAAATAATGCTGCTTTTATGAAAAGAAAATTCCGTAAATCCCTAAGAAGGAAGAGCAGATTAGATATTGAGTTATGTAGAGCGATGTTAAAGGTAAATTCCTTTTCTACTTGAGAAATCACAGAGAACTCTTCTCCCCTTCATCTTTCAGATGAAGTGTAGGGGGTAAAGAGAAAAGAGGAGTATTTCACCTACACAGTAGGTCTATTGCTGATTCATTTCGACAGATACATTCTCCTTGTCTAAAGCACCTGGGCAATGACTAAGAGAGGGCTCGATAGCTGACTGACTACAGGAGCTATATTTGGAGGCTGCAGCAACAGAGAAGAAGAAGGGCTGGCTTGGGTACTCTAAATGGTTGTAGTACAGGATAATTAGATGGAATTGTACACGGAAAAAATTTGTTAGAGTTACCAAAAATATTTCCTAACGAGAAGCCTGTTGTGCTCTGAAGCAGTCAAAGGGATGCAATGAATATTTCATCTCTTGAAACATTTAACAGAGAAAGGGATGCAGGAATAGAAAGTATATCTTAGAGCTATTTTCTGTTGGGTAAGAGTGGAGATCATCCATCTTCCTGGCCTTTATTTCTGCTTCACCTAATAGGGTGGAGAGAGTGACAGCACGGACACGTAAACCGTGTCATCATACGAGATCAAATCTTCGCATGTGAAGTGCTGGAGATACATCTTGCTTCTATGCCTATTGTGAAAGAATAAACGTTCTTGACTTTTTCTGCTACTTGGTTTCCTTTCACAGAACATTCTGCTGCAAATGCTAAAGGTATTTCTAGTTCTAGAAAAATAAGCAAAAAAATTTGAGTCTATTGGTAGTAAGTTCAGATAGTTTATGGAGGATAAAAGAACAGTGTTCAAGAATTTTGAGAATGAAAATGATTAAGGGTATCTTTGGTCAGGAGAGAAGGGTTGTCTAAAGAGAAAGTACCATTCCAGAGGAAGGAAGCCATCTAGTACTATATAACATCAAAGTTATCAATTTGTTAAATTAGGCTTTATACATGATGGGTTATTTGACTAAATTTTTTTTTTTACCACCTTTTAACTAGTTGTTTGCCTCTTACTTTAACTGTTGGTGATGTGACTACTTAAAGACAAAATTAGCTCAGCTATCTCTGGCTGTATTACCTAGTACTTTTCAAACGTGACCATATATAGGATCACCTGCAGTGATGTTGCCAAATTGCAGGTTCTGATTCAGTAAGTCTGAGGATGTGGTCTGGATTCTGCATTTAGAACAAGCTCCCAAGTGATGCTGCTGGCCCATGGACCACACTTTGAGTAGCAAGTATGAAATCACTGCCTGCTCTTAATCCCACATTCTTCTGTGGATACAAACTAGTAAAAGTATTTTCCTTGTCTCATATACATGAGGTATGAATTAAATATTATGTTTCAGCCCTATTATATTTCCTACAGTCATATCAAAACCCTGATGGCATGTTAAAAATCATTTAAATACAGTGGTCCCCAACCCTGGGTGCACATTAGAATCACTTGGAGACCTTTTGAAAAATACAAATGCCCAGTCCCTACCCAAAGCCAATTAAGAATTTCTGGGAGTGAACCAAGCATCATTTTTCTCCACATCTTTTCATAGAAAACTTTATAGAAAAGTTGAAAGAATAGTCTACTGATTACCCATGTATGTACCATAGTTGAAAGAATAGCTTGATGATTACCCATAAACACATATACCTAGATCCAACAACAGTTAACAATTTGCTGTAATTATTTAACTATACATTTTTGCTTTATACACGTCTGTGTTTCTCAATTAGGGAAAATTTTGCCCGCCAGGGGACATTTAGTAATGTCTGAAGACACTTTTGGTTGTCACTACTTGGGGGAGGGGGAACTATGGGATACTGATCTCTAGAAGGCAGAGGTCAGGGGTCCTGCTAAACATCTTATAATGGACAGGACAGTCTCCTTCAGGAAAGAATTTTCCAACCCAAAATGTCAGTAGTGGTGAGGTTAAGAGACCCTGATCTAAATACTGGACCATGTGAAAGGATCTTGAAAATATCTTCACTTTTCACTGCTGAATACTTCAGCATCTCCAAAAGTGATGTTCTCCTACATAACCACAATGTCAGTATCATCACACTTAAGAGGATGAACAGTGATCCCTTAATATCTTCTTTTATTTATTTTATTTTATTTTTTTGAATTTTATTTGTTTACTTTTTTATACAGCAGTTTCTTATTAGTTATCCATTTTATACATATTAGTGTATATATGTCAACCCCAATCCTTAATATCTTCGAATACTGAGTCTATATTCAAATTTTCTCAGTTGAACCCTAAGTGTTGTCTATAATTTTTTTGAACCACAATCCCATTAAGGTTTGTGTTGCATGTGTTTTCTTTCCTTAGTCTTTAAAATCTAGATTAGTCCTCCAAACTTTTTTTCTTTTAAGAGATCAGTCCAGTGGTCCAACATCTGGGGTTTGGTTGGATTGTTTCCTTTTGTTTAATTGCTTAACTTGTTTTTCTATCCCTTGTTTTTCCTGTTAGTTGTTGGAGTAATTGTTGTATATAAAGGCTTCATTAGATTCAGATTAAATATTTTTGGCAAGAATATTTAAGGTGACACTACGTACCTTATATAACATCATAGCAGGAGCTTCCATAATTCCTGGTTTCCTCTCTAGCAGTGTTGATAAATTTGATCACTTGACTCTGGCAGTGACTGCTCTCATTTTATTTTATTTAGTTATTTTTTATTGGGGTATAGTTGTTTTACAGTGTAGTGTTAGTTTCTACTGTACAGCAAAGTGGAGTTCCCTGTGCTATACGGCAGGTTCTCATTAGTTATCTATTTTATAAATATTGGTGTATATATGTCAATTCCAATCTTCCAATTCATCCCACCACCCCTTTCCCCCCCTCAGTGTCCATATGTTTGTTCTCTATATCTGTGTCTCTATTTGTGCCTTGCAAACCGGTTCATCTCTACCATTTTTCCAGATTCCACGTATATACGTCCTTCTGACTTACTTCACTCTGGATGACAGTCTCTAGGTCCATCCACGTCTCTACATACAAATGACTCAATTTCGTTCCTTTTTATGGCTGAGTAATATTCCATTGTATGTATGTACCTCATCTTCTTTATCCACTTGTCTGTCGATGGGCATTTTGTTGCTTCCATGATCTGGAGTGACTTCTCTTATTGTAAGGTCCATTTTCCTCTTTGTGATGAACAAACCACTCTTTGGGATAATTCTTTGGTACCTGTGAGCATCCTAGCCCCCAACAAAGTTCACCAAATAGTTTTGGCATCCACTGATGTTCCTTGCCTGAATCACTGGAGGTTGCAGACAATTCCATTTCTTCATTTACTAATATAATGAACCAGCACAGAGAGTTCATGGAATTACCAGCTGTTAGATGGAAGATGGATTGAAAGTCACCAAGTTGAAATCTATTCCTTCATTTATTATGAAGAAATTATTTTTAAATTCCATAATCTTCATTTGTTAGCTAGCATTCTCTTATGAGAAAAGAGCCTTTTTTATCAACTGGAAATGAACTATAGTTTCTTCAGAAAAGGCAGGATAATGTTTAATTCTTTCCTTTAACTCTCAATTTTCAGCATAAATTTCAGAATAAAGAGTGTATGTTACAGTCACTTATTGACGAGTTATTCCTAATAATTGACTTTTATGCATTCCAGGTTATGCATGAAATAACAGGGAGTGTCACAAATTTTCTGCAAACAGAAAAAAACCTATAGGATTTTCTTTTGTTCAGAATAGACTTTGAAAATACCATGTATATTGATATAGATTTTGGTGCCTTTAGATGTGAACTTCTTTGAAGTTTTAGAAAGGGAATATACCTTTAGCAAAGATACTTGTGGAAGAAGGGATTGAAAGTCACCAAGGTGAAATCTATTCCTTCATAAACTGGACTATTTTTGAATCGCCTGTTTAGTGTCTCCTGAATCCATGGGTGGTAAGTGATGTGTCAAAGCCAAACTGTTTTTCAGACAACAGTTGAACAAGTATTCAGTCAGGTTCTTGGATTCAAAGACTGTTGTGTTTGGAAATCATTATTTTCCACAAGGGGAAATGAACATATTACAGGAAGCAACTGGAACCAGTTTTACCCCTTTGTTTCAAACCCTTAAGTTCTTTATTTCTGAGCCTAGAGTCTCATCTTGGTTGCTTTTCTTTGGGAGCAGCAACTTTTCGTCCATGGGCAGTTTTTCATTTACTTTGACAAGCTACACCAGATTCTTAGACCAGGCCCCAAACCTATACATGGGGAGGCAAAAGGTAGTTCCTTTAATTCATTGTCTTAGGTCTGACCATAATGAAGAGGCCTGCCTTGAGTTTATAACATGGTAAATTCGTTTTTATGATGAATAAATGGGCACTTAGCACCGAAAGCTTGCAGGCATCATCCAGATGTCTCACAACTTGAGCACATGGAACTGGTCACATGGATGCTTCTGTTAACCGAATGCACAATCTGGAGAGAAGATGCATTTTTTCAAGGTCTGGAAACTTTAACAGTATCTGGCAGCTACCTCGTTTTCAAGATGATCCCGTCACTGTTTCTGGTTATGGGCAGGAGAGGGGGTGGGGTTACCAAAGGCGACGGTTTGGTGACTTGGGTGGAGATGTTGTAATGTTGGCGCCTGGAACCTGAGCACAAATAAGTTTTAGAGGAAGGAACCTGTGATCCTGGTACTTCAGGTCACATAAGGACCTAAGTGGTATGGGTGTGAGGAGAGAGAGAGAGAGGGAGAAAGCGAAAAGGGATGAAGAAATGAGTTTTGTGGACACCAAAGCAATTGGTTAATTCAGTCAGGCTTTCACTTTTCAAATCATGGTTTGGTTAGGTCCTTCATTTTTAGCCAGTGACTCCCTAAGGGACTCTTAACTCATTATTTTCTTTGAAAGATGTGCCATCAAAGCAATCATTTCTGAAGTTACAAAACTATCCTCTCCGTTGACCTTTTCTTGGTCTGTAAGATTTGACAGACTGATAGTTTGTTGTCGTGACTTGGCCAGGGCTGTGTTCTCTCACTCTTGTCCTTGCCATTGGTGACAGAGGAAGAAAGTGTCACCAAATATTATTTGTTCATGCTCAAAAAAAAAAGAAAAAAAAAGGAAGAAGAAAAGAAACAAAGAAACTGAGCAAATGACTTTTCAATTTTATTTTCATTGAACTGAGGGTTCTCTTCATTTCCTCTTACAGAACCAGCAGAAGCAGATTTAACACCATGAGCATTTTGATCACCTTGCTTGTGCTGTTGAGACAAAATGCTAATTTTACTAACTTTACCCTGAAATTCAAAAGCTCCATGACAGAATCAGCCACACCGACTGGTAATTTAAATGTCTATTAATATATATAAAACACGTGAGAAGGCCTTTGGTTAATGGCAGAATTGTAGCTTTAAAGCACTTCTGTCTCCTTAGGAAGAAAGGCACTCTCATTGGAGAAACTAACATAGTTTAGAAATATCGAGGAGCTCAGGCTTCCAGATAGGAGGATATAACATTTTACCTTTTTCTTTTCAAAATTATATTTGTATTTAATTATGTGCCTAATACAATACTATTGTATATAATTATTTAGTATATTACACATATAATATAAACACTTATAAACACTCAATAATACACAAAAGAAAAATAGTTCTGATCCAAAGAAGAAACACCATGAAAAACAGAATAGAAAACAGAAATGATTTATGCAAATTCCAGTATCAATTGATCAATGCCGTCTGTAGGTTTCACAGGGTCCTGCAGTAAGAGCCGTAAGACTAAAGTGAAGATTTTTGAATTGTAGACCATTATAAAGTTTCTCAAGCGTGGTCCCCCCATTTTTTGCCTGCCAGTCCTATTACTTTTTACTTACTTAATGAAATCACTCATTAATTCAGCAGATATTTATTAGATACCTACAGTGTGCCTGGACAGATTTTTAGGATTGAAAGTAATAATACTAACAAAAAGACAGCTTCCCAGGGAATTTCCATCATGTGGACATAGAAGCTAGTAAATTTAATCATGAATTATGGGTGCTACAAACGAAGTGAGTTCACAGCTGCTGGAGGCTCAAATAAAGGACAGGCAAATTCTGTTTCTTGAGAATGCTAGTTTGGGGTAGCATGAACATTGGAAATTGACAATGAGAGCTGCTACTACGTTCAAACAGTCACTGCTTCTTCCCAATAGTGGAAATGGTTTTCTGAGCACAGCCTCTGACATGGTCAAAAGCGAACAGTGTATGTATGTGGTTTTTTGTTTTTTGTTTTTGTTTTAAATAAATTTATTTATTTATTTTTGGCTGCGTTGGATCTTCGTTGCTGTGCATGGGCTTTCTCTAGTTGGGGGGAACGGGGGCTACTCTTCATTGCGGTGTGCGGGCTTCTCATTGCATTGGCTTCTCTTGTTGCGGAGCATGGGCTCTAGGCGCGTGGTTGTGGCACATGGGCTCAGTAGTTGTGGCGCATGGGCTTAGTTGATCCGTGGCATGTGGGATCTTCCTGGACCAGGGCTCGAACCCGTGTCCCCTGCATTGGCAGGCGGATTCTTAACCACTGTGCCACCAGGGAAGTCCCTAGATTTTTTTTACCTATTTTTTTTTAAAGTTTTTGATTTTTAATCCCATTTGAATTTTCTTTTTTATCTTTATTGGAGTATAATTGCTTCACAATACTGTGTTATTTTCTGTTGTCCACCAAAGTGAATCAGCCATATGCATACACGTGTCCCCATATCCCCTCCATCTTGAGCCTCCCTCCCATCTTCCCTAACCCACCTCTCTAGGTCATCGAAAAGCACAGAGCTGATCTCCCTGTGCTATGCGGCTGCTTCCCACTAGCTATCTATTTTACATTCGGTAGTGTATATATGTTGATGCTACTCTCATTTCGCCCCAGCTTCTCCCTCCCACCCCATGTCCTCAAGTCCACTCTCTATGTCTACATCTTTATGCCTGCCCTGCAACTAGGTTCATCAGTACCATTTTTTGTTTGTTTGTTTAGATTCCATATATATATGTTAGCATACGGTATTTGTTTTTCTCTTTCTGACTTACTTCACTCTGTATGACAGACTCTAGGTCCAACCACCTCACTACAAGTAACTCAATTTCATTTCTTTCTATAGCTGAGTAATATTCCATTGTATGTATGTGCCTCATCTTCTTTATCCGTTCGTCTGTTGATGGACATTTAAGTCGGTTCCATGTTCTGACTATTGTACATAGTCCTTCAATGTACATTACAGTATGTCTCTATTTGAATTATGGTTTTCTCAGGGTATATGTCCAGTAGTGGGATTGCTGGGTCCTCACGCCAGTCAGAATGGCCATTATCACAAAATCTAGAAACGATAAATGCTGGAAAGGGTGTGGTGAAAAGGGAACCCTCCTGTACTGTTGGCGGGAGCGTCAATTGATACAACCACTGTGGAAAAGAGTGTGGAGGTTCCTTAAAAAACTAGAAATAGAACTACCGTATGACCCAGCAATCTCACTGCTGTATGTTTTGCTTTGTTTTGATATTTCTTGGGTAGACGCTTGCTTTCCCATTTTCCTTTACATAGTCCTAGAATACATAGGTGCCAAGGCTCTGGGGGTAAAGTGAGGGCATCGTTTGACATAGAAATCTAGACAGCAGTACTCAGGGCACAGCAACCTGGAAGTGGCAGATGCCAGCAGGAAGGAGAAGACGATATAAAAGGGCCACAGAAAGAAGAAGATGAAAGGAAAAAGAACCACCAAAGACGGGGAAGAAAAGAAATACTTCTGAAAGTGCTTTAAACTACAGGAATTAAAACTATGCTGAGGGAACCTGCTGTTGGACATGAAGGAAACTGTAACTAAGCCCCCGAGAGCAGGGCAGATGCGAGCCCTTTCTATTGTTGTTTGGGGAAGGAAGTTTACGCCAAGCCAGTCGTGTGATAAAATCTGTTATGAATTCTCTCCATCCCAACATTATATTAACACACAGGGGCTCATTTTCAAAGGGCTCCAGAGGAAGCAAGTCACCCTACTCCCACAAATTAATAGGAGTAGTGTGTCTGAAATTCCTCAAAGTGCTGAACAAATGAGGCCCCTTTAATGTCATTATACATTGCAGCCATTTGAAACCAATTTATAACAGACATGAAAGTATTCCATCTGCAGAGGAGTTGGCATGCACGCCCCATTCACAGCTCCCCTGTGTTGGTGAACTTGCTGAGCTTTTCTTCAGCAGCTGATGGAGAGGAGGTTATTTCCCAGGCAGCACGGGGATGATAATTACAGTCCACCGCTGATCGCAGAAACCCTGGAGAGTCCCTGAGATTCTGTCTCTATGTTTCAGGAGGTTACACTTTAAAAAAATAGCAAGGAATTCTCAGTTCAGTCTACACCAGGGGTCCCCAATCCCCGGGCCGTGGACTGGTACCACTGGGTGTGGCCTGTTAAGAACCCAGCCAAACAGCAGGAGGTGAGCAGTGGATGAGCGCGTGAAGCTTCATCCTCACCGCTCACATTACTGCCTGAACCATCCCCCTGCACACACCCCCTCCCCGGTCCATGGAAAAATTGTCTTCCATGAAACCGGTCCCTGGTGCCCAAAAGGTTGGGTACCGCTGATCTAGACGACAGTCCACTTCTGCTTTAGACGTGGACACCCCAAGTTTGTAACTGCTCCTCTGTCTTGTAAGGATGTGAAGGAGCCATGGAGTAAGGAGACCTGGATCATCTCCTCTGGGACCTCGACCTTTCTCTGGTCTCAGAAAAGCTCTGGAACCTTGCAGGGCTGCCTCCTTCCCTCCTCTGTTTCTCCCTCCCTTTCTCCCTTCCCTCCTTCTTTCTTCTTTCTTGGCTTCCTTTATCCTTTCCCATTCTCTTGTCCCCGTTGTACCACAAGGAACAAAGAGCCATGAAGTTATTTTATATAAAAATTTAAAGAAGCCAGCTGTGAATGACTTGCACAGACATAGGTCAAAACCTCTCCAAACCTTCTTCCAGATGAATTAAGAGGACATATTCAAAGTCACACAAGGCAGGGTCCGGTGATGCCTAGACTAGAGATGCTACTTCAAGGTAGGGAGCCCCCTTTAGTGCCCCATGGCTTGGCTGCATCCATCTGTTCCCAACTTTGCTCGACGTGGGCATCAATGGACAACAAGGATGTTATTGTACTGGCCCCTCCCCCCTTTTTTGAGTGATCAAAACTCAGTTTTTTTTTTTTTTTAACAAATTCAAGATTTAATGACATAACATGAGTAAGTATAACAATTTGACACAGAGCAACTAAAAGCAGGAAAGCAGTCTGATACTCCAAGTAGGCAGCACTTCAGAATTCTTGGATCTAGCATATAAATTCCTAGCGACAGTTGCTATGACGATGATGGTGATGGAGGTGGTGATGGTGGTGATGATGATGATGTTAACCAAACCCAGCTTTTCGTTTTATCACCTAATTGCTCCTGGAGTCTCACTGCCTGGGGAGAAACCTAGACTCACTGACTTCCCCTGGTTTAGGCTTGTCCTATGTTCTCCTCATATTCCATGGCCCACTTCCTGTCCCCTTCTGTAATGGGCATTGTGGTTGCCATCTCTTCACTGTATAAAACTGGTCCAAGCCCACTGGGGACATTTCATCCACCTGCAGGTATCGGTACAGAGATGAGACGGCCCAAACCTGCTTGGGACAGAGCCATATAAGGAAAGGCTCACCCTGAGCTGCTAGGAAAGGGATTCCACCCTCCACCTCTCCCCAGCACAACACTGAACGAGAAATCACATTACTCCATTGCTGCTAGAGGCAACTTGGGACCATAAAGAAACTGGATAAGATGATAGGATGATAGGATGAAGCTGATGCCCCCGAGAACAGAGGAAGGAACCAGAAAGAAGGGATGCATTGTCCTGGCCCTGGCTCATCCTGCCCTGAAACTTACCCCTACCTCTGGACTTCCTGTTCTGTAAAATAATACATTTCCTCATTTAAGTCAATTTGATTTAAGGTGTGTTCAGTGAAGCCAGAAGCATCCAAGTTGAGGCACTTTATAATTTTCAAAAAAGGTTTTTATCTTCCTTCTTCCTTCTGTCCCTCTCTTTCCCCTCCATCCCTCCCTTCCTTTTTTATCTTTTTCATAGTGTTGGCTAACGACAAGTAACTAGGGTGACTAACTGCTCATTTTCTTAAAACTAGAGAGTTTTGGGGGATGTGGGCTTTCAGTGTGAAAAACCAGATGGTTCGGGGCAAACCAGGATGGTTGGTTACCATGTAAGGTTAAGGAATAGTTTTCATATGTGTACCAACGGTCACATACTCGTAGAAATTGGATACTTTTTTTTTTTTTTTTTTTTTTTGAGGTACGCGGGCCTCTCACTGCTGTGGCCTCTCCCGTTGTGGAGCACAGGCTCCGGACGCGCAGGCTCAGCGGCCATGGCTCACGGGCCCAGCCGTTCCGCGGCATGTGGGATCTTCCCGGACCGGGGCACGAACCCATGTCCCCTGCATCGGCAGGCGGACTCCCAACCACTGCGCCACCAGGGAAGCCCTGGGTGCTCTTTTTCATAGGACACGCTTTGGATCAAAATCTGCAATGCTTTTCATTATTAGGAAATGATGAGGAGAAACAAAACAAACACAAAAACGAACACTTGGTTCTCATTTCTGCTATGACTTCTTCCTTCACCTTGACTCCCTGTGACGGGAGGTGAGAGGTCCTGTGGTGTTAGACCTTGGTATTGGAGTGAGAGAGAGAGAGAGAGGAGAGAGAGAGAGAGAGAGGAAGAGAGGGAGGGAGATAAGGAAGGAAGGAAAGAAGGGAGGGAGGGAGAAACAGAGGAAAGAAAAGCAGAATGAGATACAGACCGAGAGCAGATTTACCAAAGATTACAGAGCTGCTAAGTGGCAGAGCTGAGTCAACATCAGTCTTTTCCTCACCTTGGTTCTTTTCACATTTTCAGAGACATCCACCAGCTCTCCTGTTCTCTATAATGTTTTCTGTAGTGTTTTCCCATTTCTCTCATTTATATCTATTCTGAGGAGAAAATGGTCTCTTGATGGGAAGAGACCCAAGAAGCCATGTGACTCTACATCTGACCCAGGCAAGGTCTCTCAGTTTCCCTGGCAGTGAAAACAGCTTACTGACGTCCGGTTTCTCATTCACATTAAAGACTTATATTCCATTGCCTGCTTTCTTGCTTTAATCACCTAACGTCTGTCTAAACTGGCCCTTTATTTATTTATTTTTAATTAATTAATTAATTTATTGGTTGCCTTGGGTCTTTGTGGCTGTGCGCGGGCTTTCGCTAGTTGCGGCGTGCGGGCTTCTCATGCGGTGGCTTCTCTTGTTGCAGAGTATGGGCTCTAGGCACGTGGGCTTCAGTAGCTGTGGTGCACGGGCTCAGTAGTTGTGGCTCGCAGGCTCTAGAGCGCAGGTGGCGCACGGGCTTAGTTGTTCCACAGCATGTGGGATCTTCCCAGACCAGGGCTCAAACCTGTGTCCCCTGCATTGGCAGGCGGATTCTCAACCACTGTGCCACCTAGCGAAGTCCCTAAACAGGCCCTTTAAAATGAGCACAAACATTTTGTACCTTAGAAACTTATACAAACACCTCCACTTGCCCCTCTTACCCTGATTCGGGACAGCATTTCTCTTGCCTGGATATTGCAATTGCCCCCCTAATGCCCCCCACTGCCCCCCTGGCCCCCCCATGCCCATACGATTCTCCACAGGGGGACAGAATGACCTTCAAAAGCCCAGGTCAGACCCTGCCATCTCTTCGCCATGAAGCCTTCCCTGGCCCGTCTCCACCCCAGCCTGCTTTATTCCACATCCCTTGCTCCATCCAAGAGCCCATATATTTCACTCATTTATTTGTTTCTTACATGCCTTCTCTTACTAGGATATAAGCCTGTGAGGTTAGGGATTTATTTACTTCTGTATCAGCAGCTCTCAGACCAATGCCTGGTACAAAGTCATCATTCACTAAACCTTTGGTAAGCACATGAATTTTTTTTTTTTTTATTCGGCATGCTCCCAAGTCTTTGTAACAGCCTATGAGGCCCTTGGTGAGCTACCTCGCCACCCTAAGCCGGCCACCCTTCTCTCTCTCTTGCTCAGGGGCTCTGGCCCTGGACCCCTCACCAGTCTTGGGCAGGCCAGGCAGCTCCCATCTCAGCCCTTACCTGGTCTCCTTCTTGCTGCTCGGAAGCTCCTCTTGCAGACGTCTCCCCAGCTTTCTCCCTCATGTTCCCAGGGTCTCTGGTCAAATGACACGGCATCAGAGTCTTCCCTGACTACCTGGCACAAAGTAACCTTGTCCCCTCTCTGCACACCCCATCCCCCTTAGCCAGCGTTCTCTTTCTATAAGATGCTACCATGATCTTAGGTACCGTCTGTTTATTGGCTTATTGTTCATGGTCCGCCCCCAAACTGCCCCACTAGAATGTAAGCTTCGTGTAGGGAGAAATTCGGTTTGTTTGCGACTATATTCTGGCTTGGCAAAGAGTTGCTCAATAAACATTTATTGGATGAATGAATAGATGGATGAATAAATGAATACATGGTTTTGTATGGATCTTTTTAGTTATTCCTCTTTACTGCTACATTTATTGCAAGCATTTATCATAGTTTCACCTTTGGCTTATAATTTTTTATGGTATTTTTAAGTGGAGTAGTAATTAGTTGTTATGCAATGAATTCTGTCTTTTCTTTGGTAAATGCACTCACCCCAAAAGCCCTTCCTGACCCAAGCATCTGTTAAAGACACACCTCTGTTTTTTTCAAGGATTTTATGGTTTTATGTTTTTCCTTTTAATTTTTTAATATATTTGGAACTCATTGTTTATGTGAACTAATTATTTTTCTAAAGAAAATATTTTGGTATGTAATGTATTAAGATTACAGACAAAGTCATTCAATACTTATTCCATCTATTTCTATCTTTCTATTCATAGATGATTCTAGGTTATATACTCTATTCCATATTGTCCATAGGATACTGTTTTAATTATTACAATTTCGTTACAATTTTAATTATTACAATTTAATATTGCTCTTAGATTCCTTTTTTGTTCTTTTGTTCATTTCGTTTCTTTTTCGTTCCTTTGTTTCCTCCAAAATATTAGGGCTAATTCTAGAATTATGTTAAGTGAAGTTCTAAAATAATATTATTAAGTCTTTGGCTGGACATGCATTGGACATCATTTTTACGTAGAGAAATAGTGGAGCTCATTACAATATTCAGGGTTCTAATATAAGATAACCATTTGGTGAAGGTGTAGTCTCCCAGATTTCTCCACCATAAACTTAGTGTTTTTCCCCTTGTAATTAGCAACTATTTGGGGAGCAATGCATTGATACTATGAGAATATCCTGTTTCTCCTGAAACTTTTATTTGATAATTTTAGCATCCCTTGGTGGATCTTGAGTGCAGTGATTACTACTGTGGTGTATTACTACCTAATGATTACTACCTAGTGATTACTACCTAATGGTGATTTCCCTCATTTCCCTCATTCCTTCTATGTATTGATTGGAATTCTGCTGTGAGGAGCACTTGTCCCCTCCCCCCATTTATTTATTCAATTATTTATGACAGTAAGGAGGATGCATGGATATTTTAGTCTCTGGATTATAACACAGTATCATTGCTATTTATTTGGTTTCTCAAACTATTCCAGCTTTGACCACTGGGAGCTTGTCCAGGTTGGCTCCTTTGTCCTTTGCCTTCCCCCATCCATGTGAGCATGTCCTTACTCTCTGATACCACAAGGTGCTCCAGGTTAATCTTTTCTTTTTCATGAGCTAGCCCTGGAATTGACCATTTAGCTAAAGAAAGATGTGGCTAATTCTCAATTGTTCAACATTTGCTAAATGGTTTACAGACCATGGATTTCTTTCTTTCTCCATATGCACCCACATTTAGGCTAGAGCTACACTGATTAACCTACCATGACAAAGATAAATAGTTTGGGAATCAGATAGAATATCAATTTGTATAATGTCTTCACATGCCTATTTTTTTGTGTTTTTTAAATTGATAACTTTGGCAAAATCTAACATGGTGCTTGAGGTACTGATAAATACCAATGATCTAAGATGCCAATTTCTATGAGTAATCAGACCTCTGCTGTCCATAGAATGAGCTGCAAGGGAGTCCATCTTCTCTATTTATCTCCCTCACCCACTCTTCTCCACCCCAACAGCGCCTTAGGCATTTCTATGATCTAAGGATCTACATAACGCTATTCATAAACGATTGATACTAAGAGCATCCAATACCCTCATTTTTACAGATATATTTTACAGATAACTAAACTGGGGTTGAAAGTGAGTTCTCCAAGCTTACGGAGTTAGTAGTCGCTAACCTAGGGACTAAATTCTGTGTTTGGAAGCCACTCAAGTGTGCTTTCAGCTGTACCACAATGATGAAGGAGGGAGGATGGTTTCATGTTCTAAAGGTCTGGGTAGAGTGAGCCCAGTGAATACAAGCTAAAATGGACAAAACCTATTTTAGACAACAAACAAAGAGAACTCTGTTAATGATCAAATGAACTGCATTAGGGATAAAATTGAAAAGTAGAAATTTAACTTGACTAAAGCCCGTAGATGGTAGAAGCAATACAACTCTATCACGTATTTCATGTGGGTTCTCCAAACTTTGCAAGTACTATGTTACATTTGGTGAACTGCCATCCTACATTTGCCAACGTCAGGCTCATTTGTCCTGGTGATTTTTAAGGTGAAATAGTATCGTTAAGATCCCTACAGAAACAAACAAAAAACCCATTGAATTCTTCATTGCCAAAGCGGTTTCTCACCTTAGAGATACATGTAGACATATATGTATGCAGACACAGATTAATAGAATGAAATGATTTTTCCTACCACCCTTATGAGCTTGACAAACTCAGTTTTTTTAATAGTCTCATTTTTCAGGTGATTAAACCAGATCCAGACTAGAAGTTTTGTCTCAGTGACAAATAAGAGCCTGTTCTAAAAATTTAACCTGTCTTCTTCACATAGCTTACTTTTGGACCAATGTCTTCCATTTTCCTCTAATGATCTTTTCATGGTTATTGCATTTTATTTTAAATATCAAGCTAACTTTATTCAGATAGTGAACTGTGACAGTGTGTTACATATCGGTAAAAGTCTGATAGGACCAGCAAAGTCTAGGAAATGGTAAAAGAGTAGAAATAATTTTTTTTTAAGTGTAGAGAGATCTAAGGTAAATGATACACTATTAGGGAAAAATGTATGTCCTCAGGAACATTCAAAAACCTTGAGTTAGAGGCTTATATTTATGTGACTGAAAGGAGAGGAGGAAAATGGTAGTATTCTCAGAGTACACATTAGGCCATTTAGCCAAATAAGGAAGTCTAATCCTGTAACAAAATAAAGTCGTGACTAGTGACTTTGACTATTTGCACATACGCTTGATGATTTATTTGTTGCTAAACAAGGTATCTAATAACTCTTGGACTTGTGTTTTTGTGGTAAGCAGAATAATGGCCCTCAAAGATGTCCCCATACTAATCCCCAGAACCTGTAAATATGTCGTGTTCCGTGGCCAAAGGGAATTAAGGTAGCAAATGGAATTAAGGTTGTTAGTCAGCTGACCTTAAAATAGGGAGACTTTTCCGGATTATTGAGAATGGCCCTGTGTAAGTACAAAGGTCCTTTAGGATGGAGGAGGGAGGTAGAAGAGGAAGTCAGAATCAGAGAGAGATTGGAAGATACTATGCTGCTGGCTTTAAAGATGGTGGACGAGACCACAGTCTAGGAGGGTAGGCAGCCTCTGGAAGCTGGAAAACACATGGAGACAGATCATCCTCTAGAGCCTTCATAAGGAATGCAGCCTACCAACACCTCGGTTTTAGCCCAGTGAGACTGATTTCAGAGTGTAACCTCCATATATATAAGACCATAATTTATACTGTTTTAAACCACTAAATTTATGATAATTTGTTATAGCAGCAATAGGAAACAAATACAATTTTATTTTTATTTATTTATTTCTTTTTTAAAAATAATTTTTATTATTCATTTATTTATTTTTGGCTGCTTTTGGGTCTTCGTTGCTGCGCGCGGGCTTTCCCTAGTTGCACTGAGTGGGGGTTACTCTTCGTTGTGGTGTGCAGGCTTCTCATTGCGGTGGCCTCCCTTGTTGCGGAGCACGGGCTCTAGGCGCGCGGGCTTCAGTAGTTGTGGCATGTGGGCTCAGTAGTTGTGGCTGGCAGGCTCTAGGGCACAGGCTCAGTAGTTGTGTCACGTGGGCTCAGTAGTTGTGGCTGGCAGGCTCAGTAGTTGTGGCACATGGGCTTAGTTGCTCCGCGGCATGTGGGATCTTCCCGCACCAGGGCTTGAACCCATGTCCCCTGCATCGGCAGGCAGATTTTCAACCACTGCGCCACCAGGGAAGCCCCAAATACAATTTTAAACAAATCCTACAATGGAGATAAAGGAATGGAAATAAAGCTATGTGTAAGCAATGAAAATCAGGTGAAAATCAGGTTAGTGTATTAGTTAGCATTCTCCAGGGAAATAGAACCAATAGGATAGAGAGAGAGAAAGAGAGAGCGATGTGTAAAATGAGATTTATTCTAGGAATTGGCTTGTGAGGTTATGGAGGCTGAGAAGTCCCACTATCTGCTGTCTATAAGCTGGAGAACCAGGAAAGCCAGTGGTGTAGTTTAGTCAAGTCCTAACACCTGAGAATAGAAGAAGCCAATGATGTAAGTCCTGATCTTAGTCTGAAAGCCTGAAAACCAGAAGTGGCAATGCCCCAGGACAGGAGAAGACCATGTCTCAGCTCAAGGAAAGAGAGAAAATTGGCCCTTCCTCTGCCTTTTTGTTTTATTCAGGACCTTGATTAGATGATGACCACCCGCACTGGGGAGGAAGACGTTCTTTATAAGTCTGCTGATTCAAATGCTAATCTCTCCTGGAGACACCCTCACAGATACACCCAGAGATTATGTTTACCAGCTATCTGAGCAAACCTCAGCCCAGTCAAGTTGACACATAAAATTAACCATCGCAGTTAGGGATTGATAAAATGAGTGATTTTTGAGAACCTGTCATCTGGAAATGTGTGGTATCCAAAGAAGGGAAAAATATACTCCAAGGTTTAGAAAGTAGAACTTCTAAAATTTTAGTGAAAAGTTTATATTACTCCATAACATGAAGTTTTGAAAGGAAATACAACTTTAGAAGGTTGGAAAGTTCTCAAAAGATGTAATTATGACTGTATAATCCTATAGATTGAATTGTATGAAGCTACAGAAGGCATGCTTATCAAATATGTAGATGACATGAAGCCTGGCAAGAGAATGAACACATTGTATGTCAGAACCAGAATTGAAACAACAAAAAAAAATCTTGTCAGTCTGTAGCAATGGGATGAATCTCTAAAAAGATAGAAATTAACAGGGATTAACATAAGATCCTACACTTGGGTCCAAAAACCCAACTGCCCAAATGCAGTTGGGAGTGATGTATGTAGCATAGCAGCATGTGATAAAATGACTGTCGAGTTTTAATAAACCGAAAAGTTAGGGATATTATAATGGAATAATAGAAGTGCTAAACATTTCAGAGAAGTTTTTCCTACTATTGTCTGCCAGTCAGATCATATAAGGTAGTTGTCTATTTTCAGATCTATTATCAGAAAGGAATCAGTAAAGCAAACATGCTTGACAGTTAGTAATAAAACATAGTTGAAGATACTGTGTGTAGGGTACTTTGAAAGAGAGACAACTGCAAATTAAGCGTGAGGAGGGAATAATAATTCCCTTCAAATATTTTAAGAGTTTATGAGTCAAAGGTGTGAGGTTTATTTTTATTGGGTTCAAAGAGTGGAACTAGGGTCAGTGAGTAGAATCCACAGGAAGATAAATTCCAGTTTCATATAAAGAAGTTACAGTCTAAGTTGTCTAAAATTCAGATGGGCTGATTGAAGAGTGGGTTCCCCACCAGTGGAGCACAAATCAAACCACAATTTGGTAGCAAATGTTATAAACTTCATTCACACAGTGAAAGAAAATACAGGTTTGATTACTACCTAAGGACTATCATATCATGAAACATAATCACTCTATCAGACCCATATTAATTTATTTTTCACAGGGGCAAGTTTCATTTGTTGGGTAGTATCTGTATATCTTGATATAGTAAACTATATTATATCAAGCTCCTGATTGATATAACATGAAAAAGCTTCCTAGAAAAGAAAGTTTCAGGGAATTTTGAAAGATTGACTCAATCTCATTGTAGCTCTTATTTTTGTTGGTGCTTGCTGTAAAACTGAAGACGTTGAATTCATCAGGAGCTAGGTCCTCAAAAGAGGCAGCTACAATCTCACTGTTTAATCACAGAGGAAAATAAGCTAACAGAATGGCGAATATTGTCTACTCATATTGTAATAGTAAATGATTCCCACAGACATGCCAAATCCTTATTTCAGAATCCCTAGCACTGACCCTTCTATCAAATTATCAGAAGTTCCCAGCTGTGAACTGCTCAGTGGCCAGTGCACGCTGAGGCACCCCCAGGCTTTCGAAGCCTTTCCTAACAGGTCGAGCCCAGGAAAACTTTGTTGACATTCTTAGATCTACAAATGCTCTTTCACCTTTCAAATATCCTGTTAGTTCTTCTCTAAGTTACCACTGTCATCTCTTTCTTGCTACTCCACTTGTTTCATTCTATTTCTCTTCAGTTAAATTGCTACAAATCTCTTATATTCCAAGATAATATATAAAACCATCTTTTCCCAAAAATCAAAAGAAAAAGAAGGAAGGAAGAGGTTAGAGAAAGAGGAAAGGGACACTTTGAATTTTGTTTCAGGGTCTTTCTGGAAAAGGCTAAGCTAAGCTATCTCTGAGAGTGCTGGTGAGAATAGTAGAGATTGGGTTTGCAGAACTGTATTTAGGAAAAGTGAGATTTGAGAAAGAACATAATTAGAAGAAAGAAAGCAGAAACGATTCAAGAGATTGAATATGTGAGTACGTAAAGCCATTCCATGTGTCAACTTGACTAGGCCATCGTACCTAATTTCTAGTCAAATGCCAGTCTAGATGTTGCTGTGAAGGTATTTTTAAAGATACGATTAACATTTAAATCAGTAGACTTTGAATAAAGTAGATTCCTCTGCATAATGTGGGTGGGCCTCATCCAATCAGGTGAAGGTCTTAAGAGAGGTATTTAAGAGTTCTCAACACACACACACACACACACACACACACACACACACACACACACACAAAAGAGAATATTTTTTTCTATTTCTTTAATTTTCTACCTGTATGAGATGATGGACATTCACTAAACTTAATTGTGGTAATCGTTTCATGATGTATATAAGTCAAATGCTCACACCTTAAACTTATGCAGTGCCATATGTCAATTATATCTCAATAACACTGGAAAAAAAAAGAGAGGAGAGAGAGAGGTGGCTGGGGGTGTGGTGCCTAGAGGGAGAAGCAATTCTGCCTTCAGGCCTGAGACTGCAGTATCAACGCTTTCCTGGATCTCTAATCTGCTGGCCTCCTCTATAGATTCTGGACTTGCCAGCCTTCACAAACACATGAGGCAATTTCTTATGTAGCTAATATATATTTGTCCTATTTGTTCTGATTAATCAGCTATGAATTTCTTCAGTCTCCTGTCCTGCTCACTCCACTTTCCCCCTTTCTCTATTTCTATCCTTGAAATTTACCATCCTCTGGGTTGACTTACTACTTTTCCCTGGAGTTTTCAGCAGTTTTAGGGAACTTACCAATAAAATGGGAACCCCAGAAAACATCTCAGATTTTGAATCTGAGCTATACTCTAGGAGAACTGACCAGATGACAGTAGATTAGCCTTCACAACCAATAAAACTCATTCCAAATTAACACAATACCAAAGTACATGAGGTGGTCTGCTTTTATCCTTACACCTGTAATAACCAAAATATATTCTTTTTGGAGGAAAACCACGTTTTCATGAACTTAAATTTATCTCTTTAATTTTTCATTGCAATGTTTGACTTCCATACAAAAATTATCATGCGTTCCATGAGACAAAATAATTGAATAAAAACTAGGAGAAAAAGTAGATAAGAAAATCAAATCCCATATCAAATGATATATTAGAATAAATAGACACAGAATTTAATATAAGGATTATTGTATGCTCGAGGACATAAATGGAGTATTTTAGTGGCTAACTAAACTGTAAAGAATGATTAAAGAGGAAATCCTAGAAGAGAAAAATATAATTAGTATAAGTAAGAACTCAGTAGACAAATTAAAAGCAGAATAGTATCAGCTAAATAGAGGATTGATGAACTGGGAGATAGGACAGTAGAAAATATCCATACTGAAGAACAGAGAAACAAATGTATAAAAAGCAAGATAAACAAAAGCAAGTAAACAAAAAGAAATCCAAAAATCATCACAAGAGACATGTAGGGCATGGTAAAAAAAAATGTCTCTTGTAGGTGCATTGGAATCTCAGAAGCAGAGTAGGAGACTGTTGCCATTTTTGAAGTGATGCTGACAAAAAAATTTTCAAAATTGTTGCAAGGCATCAAACTGCAGGTTCAAATAGTATTACAAAACCCAAGTATAATGAAAACAAAGCAACAGAAAAGGAAACAAAGCAAACAAACCATGGCGTATCATTGTAAACCTCATGGAAATCAAAGACAATGAGAAAATCTTGAAAACAGCCAGAGAGGAAAAAAGACACACTACTTTCAATAATAAAATACTTTCATTACTTTTAACACCAGATTCCTTAAAAGAAATGAAGGAAGCCAAAAGATGGTTGTATGTCATCTTCAAAGTGCTGACAAGAAATAACTGCCAACTTAGAATTCTATACTAAGCAAAATATTGTTTAAAGATGAGCTAGAATTCTGTATCAGCCAAAATGTTTTCATAAAATGAAGTCAAATAAAGACACTTCAGGGAAAAAATGATCACCAGCAGTCATGCTCTTAAAAAACCCCCAAAACAAAAAACAGAAAAACCCCCAAAATCTAAAGAGAGCTCTTCAGGCAGCAGAAAATGATCCTAAGTGGAAGAAAGGAAGATTAAGAAGAAATGAAGAGCAACGAAAAGAAATATATACCCAAATCAAATGAATATTGACTGTACATAATAGTATCATGTACGAGTTTAAGCACAGGTAGAATTAAAACAACAACGATAATAGTGCAAAAAGTGGAAAGCGGATATGTGCTTTAATGCCTCTGCATTGTACTGCAAGTGGTAAAAGTAATTATTTAAATTAAACTCTTATGAGCACGTTGTAATTTCTAGATTAACTATCAAATGAAAAGTAAAAGAATGCACAATTAATAAGCTAATAGGAGGTGGAATCAGATCATTTAAAAATTACTTGATTAATACAAAATTAGACAATGACGGAGGGGAAGTTTCACATAGGTAAGATTATTAGAAATAAAGCAGGAAAATGGTAGATTAAAACCCAAATATATCAATAATTTTTAAAAAAATGCAAACAGACCAAATACGTTGGTTAAAACACCAAGAATCAGTAAATGAAAAAGGAAAACCACACTTTATGCTGACGACATGGGATGTGTTAAGGAAAGATAAAAAGTGGAAGTAAAGAGATTATAGTGAGATTCACCATGAACACACTGACAAAAAGAAACCTAGGGAAGCTACTAACGTCAGACAAAGTAGATTTACAGCAAGAAGCATAAAGAGAAGTAAAATAGAGATATTCATAAATTTACAAGGGTCAATCTAGCAGAAAAATAAAATAACTCTAAATGTATAGGGACCTAATAGCATAGCTTCAATATATTTAATAAAAAATGATAGAATTAAATAGAAACTAACATTGGCTTTGTAAAACAGCAACAGTAATGTGTAGTTAGTGGAGTTTAAAAAAATCAAGTTGTAATTAAGACCCAATGACTGAAATTACAATTTTCTGAAGTTCCTGCATAATCTGGAGCAGAAAGTGAATTTATAGGTAAATTTTAAACTTTATATGAGTTAATATACAAGTTAAAATTCCTAAAGTAATCTCTAAAAGAATAGACGAAATTGAGAAAAACTTCCAAACCAAGAGAAAAATAAACTAGAAAGAAAGAGGAGGGGACCTCAATCAATCTGAAATTTTTAAATGAACATAAAATAAAATAGTAAAAGGGGGAAAATCCTCACATCCAATATGGTGGCTACTTTAAAAAAATAGAAAATGAAAGTGTGGGCAAAGATGTAGAGATATTGGAACCCTTGTGCACAGTTGGTGGAATTGCAAAATGGTGCAACTTCTATGAAAAAGAGTAGGGCAGTTTCTCCCCAAATTAATAGAACTATCATACAATCTAGCAATCCCACTTCTGACTATATATCCCAAAGAATTGAAAACAGGGTCTCAAAGAGATATTTGCACACCCATATTTATAACAATACTATTTTCAATAGCCAAGATGTGAAAGCTACCCAAGTGTCTGTTGATGGATGAGTGGATAAACAAAATGTGTTTTGTACATATTATGGAATATTATTCAGCCTTAAAAAGGAAGGAAATCCTGTCACACACTACAACATGGAAGAACCTTGATGACTAGTCACAAAAAGACGAATATTGTATGGTTCTACATATATGAAGTGCCTAAAATAGTCAAATCCATAGAAACAGAAAGTAGAATGGTGGTATCCAGGGGCTTGGGGATGAAGAAAAGTGAAGTTGTTGATTAATGGGTACAGGGTTTCACTTTTGCTAGATGGAAAGTTCTAGACATTCGTTTTACAACAATGTGAGTATATCACTATCTAACTGTATAGTTAGAAATGGTTAACATGATAAATTTTATGTTATGCATTTTTATCACAATAAAAAAGAGGGAGAATAAGAAGTTTGAACTAAATTGAAAGGAATGCATCCAAAATATTGGTTATTATAATCAGTATAAATGAACTAAATTGTCCAGTTCAAACAAAAATTGTTAGATTAGATTACAATTTAGCCTTCACCAAAAAAAAAAAAAAGAAAAAAATCCAGGTAGTATTTACTCTTATAAAGAAATACAACTGAACTATAAGGACACTAAAAGATTAAAAGCAAGGAGATGAAAACATTATAGACTGGGTACGTACTAACCATAATCAAAGTAGTATGGATTTATTAATAGCAGACAAAATAGTTTTTATGGCAAAAAGGATTACTAAGGTTAAAGATAATTATTACATATTGGTAAAATGTAACATTGTTAAGATTTACAAACTATATGCATGTAACAGCACAGCTTCAGACATCAAAATGTTAACAGAAATAAAAGGAAAACTTGGCAAACCTACTGTTATAGGGGGACATTTTAATTCATCTTTCTCTGTAATTAATAGATCAAGCACACAAATATATCATTGTGGGTATAGATTTGAAGAGCACAGTTAACAAACTTGATCCAAGTGACATATACAGAACACTGTATCTCCCAATATTTATTCTTTTCAAGCAAAGATGTTAATATTTACCAAAATTGACCATGCGCTTGGCTGTAAAGTAGGTTTCAATAAATATCAAAGAATCAGCATTATAGAGAATAATTTCAAAAATTATGGTTATCATGAAATTACTTTAGAGATCAATAACTCAAAGATAACTTAGAAAAGCCCTTACATTTGTAACTTTAAAAATACTTCTCAAATATATATGGACTGAAGAAAGAATCACAAAAGAAATGAAAAGTACTTAATTCTGAACAATAACGAAAATATAATTTCAAGACTGTGGGATTCAGGTTAAATAAAATTCAGAGAAAATTATAAACATAACTGAAAATATAAATGCTTCTATTACAAAGAAAGAAACGCTAAGAGATAATGAACTATTGATGAATAACAAATCACCCCAAACTTCATTGGCTTAACACAACAATCATTCATTGTTTACAGTTTCAGTGGGTCCAGAGAGCATGGAATGGCTTGGCTTGGCAGTCCTGGATCAGGCTCTCTCATACGGTTTCATTCAAGATATTTGCCAGGGCTACAGTCATCTGAAGGCTTGAATGGGGTTGAAGGGTTTGATTCCAAGATGGCTCATTCATGTGGCCATTTGCTGGAAGCCTCAGTTTCTTTCCATGTGTGCCTGTTCTAGGGTGACCATCCCAGTTTTCCCAGGGCTAAAAGTTTAATCGGGGATGCAGGACTTTCAGTTCCTAAACTGGGAAACTCCCAGACAAACCAGAACAACTGGTCACCCTAACCTCTTCATAGGGCTGTTTGACTTACTTCCCCAGGGAGTAATCCAAAAGAGAGCAATAAGTAGGCCAGTGTCTTTTATGGCCTAGTCTCAGAAGTCACACACCATCACTCCTGCTGTAATCTGCTCATTAGAAGTGATTCAATAAGTCCAGTCCACAATTAACAGAAGGACTCTACCTTTTGAAGGGAAAAGCATCGAATAATTTGTGGGTATATTTTAAACTGCCATACTATGTGTCCAACTGAAGAAGTTAGAAAAATTCAACCGGGTAAATATGAAGTGAATAAAACAAAGGAGTTAATAAGTAAGAGCAGAAAGTAATAAGATAGAGAGCAGAGCTATTACAGCCATACCTTGTTTTCTCTCTCTTCGGTTTACTGCACCTCACAGGTATTACACTTTTCACAAGTTGAAAGTTTGTGGCAACCCTGCACCAAGCAAGTCTGTCGGCACCAATTCACCAACAGCGTTTGCCCACTTCATGTCTCTCAGTCACATTTTGGTAACTCTCACGATATTTCAAATTTGTAAATTATTATTATATTTATTATAGTGATTTGTGATACTGCTTTGATGTTACTACTACAACTCTCTGAAGGCTCAGATGATGGTTAGCATTTTTTAGCAATCAAGTAGTTTTTAACTAAGGTATGTCATTGTTTTTTAGACATAATGCTACCGCACACTTAATAGGCTACAGTATAATGCAAACATAACTTTTATATGCACTGGGAAACCAAAAATTCATGTGACTCATTTTATGGCAATATTCACTTTATTCAAGTGGTCTGGAACCACACTTGCAATACCTCTGAGGTATGCCTGTATTCAGTGCCCCCCAAATAATCTATAATCTAAATCTAAATAAAAATTGCAACCGTACTTAAAAATAAAGTATGAGAGCTTATTCTAACAGCCTCTGAAAAGATACTGTTAGTGACTAGATAAGAAAAGTTTTAAAATAGGCAGTTTTACCTTTTTTTCAGCATACAGAAATGCCAAC
Source organism: Phocoena phocoena (assembly GCF_963924675.1). Lineage (NCBI taxonomy): Eukaryota > Metazoa > Chordata > Mammalia > Artiodactyla > Phocoenidae > Phocoena > Phocoena phocoena. The sequence goes on from NC_089227.1 coordinate 11,750,057, forward strand.
TCTTTCAACTGCAAGGAAGCTGGAAAAATGAAAATTTTGCTGTAGTTCCTAAAAAAGCTAGAGTTCTCTGGGTAAGAAAGAATGGATAATGAACATTGATTGGGCAGAAATAGTCTCTGAAATAAGCAGGGAATATAACTGTTATTTGCCACTGTATCCCCAGTGTTTAGCAGAGGACCTATCAGATAACAAGAATTCGATAAATAAAAATTAAACACAACAGAAGAAACAGGGCGGCAGAATTGTAATAAAGCATCTTCACATACCATGGAGTTGCCCGTACAGTGGTGAGATTGCAAGGATGCTTGTTCATCCTGTCTTGTGATTCTTAACCTGGGTCGAGCTGTGCCTAGTGTGAAGGATACATACCAGAGTCTTGGGAAAGAAGAACTAAAAGTATATTCGGAGCTAAATGACTTGCCCAGCATCACAAGGTTATTGGTGCCTAATGAATACGCAGTATTGCATAATAACAGGAAAAGAGTTTTGAAAATATACTATAAAACTAGCAGAATAAAAACTAATGAAGTATAAAGTTTCAATTGAGTTTTTAGCAGAGCTAAATCATCAAAATTTAGTAGTTGAAGTTTGCTTTGCAAATATATTTCCTGACATTTCACTTATGAATCTTTAAAATTCACTTTAAGAATCACAATATTCCTTTTCATTTACAGAAGAATAGAAAATTATAGAGAGACATCTGCAGTAAGCCCTACCAAAACTTTTCTGTTTAAGGATGGCAGAATAGCAGTGGATAATTCAAGGCCCATGTCTTAATGGTGGAAGGGCCTTTCATGTCAACTGAATGAACATCTTGTCTAGCTAGAGTTCACAAATAAATTTGAGAACTCTTTCCGGAAATGATTTCATAGTATTCTGTGGATAAGGAAGATTCTACATTATCTTCCCACCCTGCTAACTTAATGACTCTTTAAGGGTTATATTTTCTGTATTTCGTTTGGCATCTGTGTCCTTTGAAGTCCTATAGCTCCTATAGTCGTGCTGGGGTTCAGTATTGTATTGTCTCAGATATCTCAGGATTGGCCATCTGTCTTATTCCCTCATTAACGAAAAGGCATTCAACTGCAGTTTGCAAGGTGAGAACTCAGGCAAATAAATGGCTAATAACCTTGAACAGAAGCTCAAAAGTGGGGAAAAATTCTCTAAACGTGGTCTTCCCTCGTGGTGAATTCCATTCCTGGCTTTCATCCACATAAATGAGATTTGAAGGGCAAGTCTTTAGGTCTTCAATATTGTCTTTAAAATCATAGGAGTAGCTATAATAAACAAAAGTATAATACAAGCAATTCATTTGCCTGTATAGGACCGATGGAGAGAGCTACCCAAAGTCAACATGACTTAGCTGGTAGCGCAGGCTTACGCTGGTCTCCTTACAATACTGCATCCGTTGCCATACCTACTCTGTTTTCTTTTTCTTTGTAATTGAGATATAATTGACATATAACATTGTATTTGTTTTTGGCATACTACATAATGCTTTAGTATATGTATATATTACAAAATGATTACCACAAATAGTTAACGTCCATCACCTCACATAGCTGCAATTTTTTTTTCTTGTGATGAGAACTTTTCAGATTTAAAAAAAATTTTTTAAAGATTTTTTTACTGTCCTAGCATCTGTCAAATGTACAATACAATATTGTTAACTATAGTCAACATGCTGTCCGTCCCCAGGATTTATTTATCTTGTAATTGGAAGTTTGTACCTTTGGACCACCTTCTTGAAATTCCCCCACCTCTGGCAACCCCCATACTGTTCTCTGTATCTATGAGTTTATTGTATTTTTTAAAGACTCCACAGGCAAGTGAGATCATACAGTACTTGTCGGCACCTACTCTTATAAGTCAGTAGCATACAAGGATATAGCAAAGACCGCTAGCTTCCTCCTGATTTAGCCTATCCTCTTCTTCCATAGTAATAGTAACTGAATGCATTTTTCAGCCTCCCTGGTTGCTGGCTATGGCCATGTGACTAAGTTCTGATCAATGGGATTAAGGAAACAGTTGTAAGGCAGTCTTGGGATCCTTCAGTAAGGACATCAGGCACATAACTCTAGCTGCCAGGTATCAAGGTGTTCAGATAGGACACAGAGCCATATTGCAAGTGAGAATCAAGCCTCTTCCACTTAGTGCAACAGTGCAGGAAAGAGAGAAAAGCAAGGGCACCCGTTCTGCTGTGTTGCACTTTCCCCACGGATTGGCGGCAGTGAGGGCCAGATGGCATGCAGTGCGGAAGGGCGACTCTCACTGACCAGGAGCCCTAAACAAATGGCTCCGGCCTTTTCAGGGACCCAGGGGGGAAGAAAAGGGGAAGGGCAAGGAGTTGGCAAGCACTGAGTCATTGTGAAAAGAGTGTCTCAGCCAAGGCAGCTGGCTGATAATGAATGAGGTCTCGCAGAGTCTCATTGGAGGCCTCCATAAAGAGGCCTGTGAATGGAGTCACCTGGGCTATGATGCAGGTATGAGTTTGAGCCTGGCCTGCATGGTCCAGGGATGGGGATGTGCACAGGGGAGGCTGAGTCCTTGACCACCACTCCCTCCTGACAACTGCAAAGCACAGGCTGTGCATCAAGTCTTGTGTGAAGGGGGAGGCTTTCTCCTTTGAGGCCGCCCAGGTACAGCCTGGTCATTGCTGTCGTTGGACCTGAAAGATCATACATAGAATGGTGGCCTGGGGCTGGACTCCTCCATGACAAGTGTTTCGTTTTCTTCTTTTCCCTAATCCTGCTGCTTAGGAATGTGGCCCATCTCAGATGATGGGGGTGAGAACGCTATACTAAAGACAACAGAGAGGTGAGCTGGAAGGATGCTGGGTCCCTGAGGATTTCCCTGAGCAGAATCGCCACACCAGCCCTGCACTGCTGCCTTGGGACTCACCTTTGTGGTGACCCAAACACACAAATTTAGAACTTGCTTAAATCGCACTTTTTTTCTAATTGTTGAAACCAGCCCTGGTGATCAGTTTGAAACGCATGGCCTTTGAAAAGTGGGCATATTAAACCTGAACCACTAAGTCAACAAATGTCTCTGGCCTTTGTGGCTGGGGGTGACTCTGATGTGTATAGCAAACATTTTATGTACTTGGGAGGAATCATTCACTTTATGACCTTTTTTATTTTTTATGTATATATATTTTTACTAACCAGGTATAAGGAGAATGCCCACCATTTGGTCTCTTCTGATTTAACATTTCCTTTTAACTTATAGTTTTACTTCACAGTTTTCCATTAGTCTTCTTATGGGAAATGTGTTTCTTCCCTGCCTGTTCCAATATGGCATTATAGGTCTCTGAAAATTACCTCTGCCTACATAACATTCTCCGTAACAATTCTCATTCTCCCTCCATTCATTCTGGGTTTCTAGCAAAATCCTTTCCAACAGGGACCACTTTCCCATCAATTAAAGCTGGATGGACCATTTTCCTTCTATCAACAGCTGTTTCTAGTAAGGAAAATTCATCCTGGAAGTGGATCCATCCTCTGTGCTATATGCCTTTTGGTAGGACATGGGCCAACCCTGTCTCAGATTCTCTGTTCTGACAGTTTTTCTTCTCTTTCCTTCAGGAGAGGAAAGGCTGCCGGATCCCAGTTTTTATTCCACAATGCCTGTTCATAGGAGACACCAAATGGTTCACACTCATTGCTATTAAGGGACTGTAATAATGCCCAGACAAGAACCTATTACCTCTGTGGCTTTTACTCGGGAAATCGCCAGTAACAGGACTGGGCTTGGGTGAGGAATATCAGAGCAGACCAAGCAGCTGAAATTCAACTTTCAACGCTTAGTTCTTTGCCCCATCCTGTCTGCTTAATAACCAGCGATCAGTTGATTGGTACCATTTTCCTTTCTAAGGAGAAATTATGTCTGATTCTTTTCCTGTTTGTAAAGTATTTGGTTCCTGGCTGATTCTCATCACAGTTTAGCTGCTCCTTTCAAACAGTAAATGTCTAGAGCACAGCTTTCATTAAGGGGCCCCGATGATGGGCAGACAACACCCCCTGAAGAAAAAAGTTGCAACAATAATCATAATAACAGTGATAGGAGCTTTTTGTTCTGGCCTATTTGGTGAGACATTATTGCTGTTTATATCTCAGGAATTTGTCAACAGACAGTAAATATTTTACGCAAAAATTCCTGTGAACCTACCATGAGGGAGACATTGTACTAAACTCTGAGATTATTACAGCTAACTAGAAATTCAAGGTCCTCCAGTGGCAACAGACACGAAACAAGTAAGTCAGGAATGTGACAAGCTCTAAAAGGCTTGTGTTCAAGGATGCTGGTGGTGGGAATTGAGAGGTCAGACAAGGCTTCCCAAAGGAGGCGTGCCTTCCACTTACTAACTGCAGATCGTAACGTAAAGACTGTTCTCTTGGGTCTTCATTTTATCAGTTAAAAACAATAAAATGTCTCATTTTGTGATATATATGAATATGAAATTATTGTGTTATATACCTCAAACTTGCTTATGTTATATGTAAATAACATCTCAGTAAACCTGTGGGGAAAAACTCAATAAATTAAGTCTCATATACTGCAAATTTAAGTGTTCTCTACTGTATGCCAGGGATTATTCTAGGCATTTGGGGATTTATTTGATAATTAAGCTGTGCAATCAATGAGGCAAAGAGAGTATCACTTTCTTTGGGCAAGAAAGGGTCGTTAGGTGTTTCATTTGGTGTGAGTCCTGCAGAATCATCTAAATGAAATTTTGAACTGATAAGGAGAAAACTCTATATTACTAATATCTTATAGGCGGCTAGGCTGAAGGTTTGGGTTATAGGTAAATTTACCATGTGATTTAATGTTCAAACCAGAGCTCTTTGAGGAGTAAAAGGGTTACTATTAAAAATAATTATGCTGGGTTACATACCACAGGCATGACCTGGGCAGAAGTCCTTTTGGCCACACTTGCAATATTTTAAGTCTTCCTCATCTGCTCCACGTGTGGCTGGAACTTCTTTTATATTTATTCGTGTCACAACAAGAAATATCTGAGAGAGAGAAAACACTGGACAAAGAGATAGCAGGTCTATTTTCTTCCCTTGACATCACCTATGTTAGAAGAGAATTGTCAGCTCACGTTAGGGGCTTTCTATTTTAAAGCTACTCTCCATTCTCTGTTTAGAAACATGGAAATGTTGACATTCCAGGCTAAGGCCTTGCAGTCATGTGGTCCAGTGCCCTGAAGCATCACAGAACTCATGATCTCTTGGGTGTTTATCTCCTGACAGTAACTGTAAGTTCCTTGAGAACATGGCCAGTCTGATATTTATTTACTTCAAAATCAACTGTACCTTAGAGGACCCGGCACACAGTGTGTGCACGGGCAGTGCTGGTTGAATTATGGAGGGAAGTATCATGATTCCCTGGGGATGATTTAGGAGGGTAGAGGGCTAGAGGTAGGGGTAACAGAGAGGGACAGACAGGGATGTTTCTGGGGTCCTCTCATGCCAAAACATGTCCTACTTCAAAAATGGTAGATGCAGTTACTCTTGCATAGCTGGGGGCTGTCTTGCTCTGTCTGTGTGACCAGTTCCACTGTGTTCATAATCTAAAACAGGAGTCAGCAGACTTTTTCAGTAAAGGTCCGGGTAGTAAATATTTTTGGTTTTGTAACCCATACAGTCTGTTGCAACTATTCACCTACTTGACTTTGCTATTGTACAACAAAAGCCAGAGACCACAGGTAAACAACTGAGCAGGGTTGTGTTCTGATAAACTTTATTTACACAGTTTGTCACTGGGCTGGATTTGATCCATGGGCTGTGGTCTGCTGGCCTCTGATCTAGGACGAAAGGGGACAGATCAGGTAATGACAACCTGGGGGTCGTTCTATCCCCCTCTTCCAAGTCTTGCCTTCACGAGGGCTACCTTGAAGACAAACCTTGGGCAAAATGCCAAAGTAAGTAAATAGAGATTTAAGTCTCTCTGCTCCAAAGAAGCATGCCAAGTCCTCTCTAATACTGAACCTGAGAATGGCTGTGTATTTTTATTGTTTCATTCTTCTGAGATTTTTGAATTGTGGCTCTCTCTTAAGCATGTTGCACCATAAGCTTTCACTGTGATTTTGATAGAAAGATTTTGTCTGTGATAAGAACTTGCACTTCAGGGGAATACGTCTCGGCTAAAGCGGTGGTGCAGGGGGGTGCGTGTGGACACTTGCCATCGTATCCAGAGCAGCAGGAGGAAGGTGATGGAAAGGAGGAGGGCGTGAACGTCCACTGAAGGCTTACCAAGTTCTAGGAGCTTTACCCTGGTAGCACATAAACTCTTTGATCTAAAACACGGGGCAAAAGAAACACTATATTTCAGGATTTTCTTTGAATCAATTGAAATTAGATTTCCAACCTCCATCCTACCTGCTTGGTAGAGAAATTCATTCGCAGTCACGACCGTGGCTATCCTGTGTAATAAAAGATGCCTCTAGCTCTCTGTCTTAAGTTACACTGGAGACCTCCAATTCGTGCAGCTCTGACTTCTTGGCAGTACACCTGGAGCCCAGAAGTGTGTGGATGGGCTGAGATCCTTTCTGTCTTTTGTCCAGACCTTCTGAGGTCTTACTGCCTTTTCAGGACACCGCCGCACAAAAGTCCATGGTTAATTTCTCTTTCATCTTCCGGCCCCCAGTTCTCTCTGCATTCTGTGCTCCTCTCTCTCTCCTGTCCTGAAGTGCTATGTCTTCTGTGAATTTCAGCAGTGAGGAAGGACAGGGGTGTTCCTACTGGGATCTTCATGCAGCAAAACAAAGGAGAACTCATTAAATTACGGACGTCTGAAGACTGGATTGTGTGTGAGTGTGTGTGTGCGTGGGGGAGAGGAGATGCAGAGAGAAAGTACAAATTTTCATCTCAAAAATTAATCTGCCACACATTTGTTGTTTTATGTAATTACCATCCCAGGAAGAAGAGGTAGATGAGAAACCTACTGTTTAGAGGGGTTAAGACACCTTCAGACACCTGGTTGCTTCCACTAGGCTACACTGCCTTCTCACTAATTCCTTGGACTCTTGCTAATGCAGCCTGGCTTCCCAAGGGGACTTTCCTTATTCTGTGTTTGAATAATCATAGCTCCTAGTGGCTTAGGCTGTCAGCAGCAAAGATCTCATCTTCCTCTACATCCAGATATAAACCTGGTCCCAGAGGTAATTCCTGGCAGCGAAAGCTGGCTGGTGTGGTCATGGATTGAACCAGAAGGGAAATACTCCAGTTCTTATATGAAATTCATCAGCTGTTAAGTGTCTCCAAATTTTCCTCTAATAGTCTCATTAGGGATCTGGAACCTGTCTTCAAAGAAGAAGCATCATTCACCACTGGCTTTTTGAGGGATTAGAGTATACATAGAGTAGGAATTGTAGCCAAGTGTGGTTACATTCTTAATTTAAAGAGAAAAGAAGTAAACTAAGCCCTAAGTCTGTTTTCCTAAGATAAGGGGAACTGTAAGAATTGGGTTTGTTTACTCGTCTAGATATTTTTTTCTGTATGGATCCACATTCAATATTTACATTAACATAACAATTCCAAGCAAAGTGAAAACACATTTCAATTACATTTTCCACATATTCCAGGAAGAGGGTACCATATGCACTGAGGCATGAAAGTGAGAGAATGAACAGAATGTTCAGGATATATTTTGTCTGGTGTGGTTCTAGCTAAGGATTTGTAGATGTGGAGGTATAGTTGGAAAAGTAGATTGAAGCCAGATTTTGCAGGACTATAAATTTTAGTCCATGAATAGTGGAGAGTCATTGATGGAAAGGGAAGTGGCATGATGAGTTTTGTAAGTTACAGAAAAACCCCGATAATAATAATACATTTAATAAATAAAACCTCTCTAGTGAAAGTGTATAGATGGAGTAGAACAGAAAACTAAACTAAAGAAGCTAGTTAGGAGAAGTGGCAGTAGTCCATATGAGAAAGGAAAAGAGTATAGTAGATACTTACTGCTCCCCACAAATTCCATGTGTCTCCATAGTTTCCAGCCTTTCTTGTAGTTCCATTAGATTGTGTGACTGGTTCTGGCCAATGGTCTGCCACTTCTTCCGGCCAATGGTTTCCTTCTGGCCAATGGTCTGACACACTTCTAAGTTGTGTCACTTCCTGTGTAAGGCAGTAAAGAGCTAATCTGTCCTTCTTCTCTCTCATCTCTTTCAACAGAGATCACAGAATTATGTGTTGAGATGGCAGAGTCACAGGATGGAAGCAGAATGGATCTTGAACCACCACCTGGAGGACAGCCTCTTTGGAGATCATTCAACCTGTATCAGATTTGAGTGAGTCCATAACAATAAGCCTTCATTTTTTTTAAGCCACTAAGTCTTCCAAGTTTAACAGCTCTAGCAGGTAGTGTTAATTATCCTGATGAATACAAAGGATCTGGATCAAGACACAACAGCAAGAATTGGAAGGAGTAAAAATATTTTAAGAAATAAAAACTGCAGGAGACCAAGACTGGTGTTGGGAGTGAGAAATAAGAATAAGAGAATCGTGACCCTGAGCTGTTAGCTTGAGAGGATGGCAATGCCATTAACCAAGACAGATGTGGAGAAAGGAGGAGGTGTTGAGTTTGAATTGTCTAAAGAGTATCCAAGAAGAAGTTTCCAGCTGGCAGTCGAGGATGTGTGTCTGGCATTTAAGAAATGTCTCACTGCTGGAGACAGGCTTGGGAACCATCCTCCTTGAGCAAGTAGAGTGAGAAAACAAGGAAGGCCAAAAAAAAGGTTTGAGGGTAAAACACAAGACAAGAAAGATTATCCAAACAAGGAGACGAAGAGGGAAGGATGGAAAGAGAATCAGGTAGAGGCAGTGCCAAGGGAGGAGAGAATTTCAACAAGCTGGACAGCAGCACAATATACCATAAGTAATGTTTTCCACAGCCCTAAACTGGCTGGCTGATAGTAGCATTTGCTTTATAACTGATGTGAATCAATTGATTAAAATATGACATACTAAGAGCATTTCTCTTTACTAAGAGTAAAGAGGAATGGGGTGGACAGTTATGGAAAACACAGTTATCTATTCTCTTTTTTCAAATATTTCACTCAGACATTACAAAAAAAGATTTCTTAGTTAGAGCTACGGTCTATGTGTGAGAAAAACATCAGAAACTGTCATCATAAGCCTCATTATCAATAAACGTTGAAGCTACACATAACTTCAGAGTGGTTCTTGTTATCTAGGAACTTCTATCCTAGTCCCAGAAATAGATCTTACACATGAAGAATGGCCAAATTGAAACAAGTGTCGGGGGGAGGGTAAGTGCCAAAGACTGATTGAAGCAATAAATTGCTCCAGGGCTGGGGGCAGATGGAAGAAGCCTTCCCAGAAGAGAGAGTATTGGGCTTTGGTTTGAGAAGATAAAGGGAAACTGAAGACAAGGAGGAGGTAAAAGAAAGGGGATACACAGAGTAGGCGAAAACCCGGAGGAAGAAACGTATGTGGAATTTTCTGACCAGGTCCTCTGCCATTGCACAACACCATGGACTAATATTCACACTGGAATTGGTATCAATAGCACACTCGGGGATTGTTCAACACAGTGGTGCAGTCAATATCTATGTTAATACTAGACGTAGACTGGAGATGAGCCAAGATAGCTTGGTTGAGGCCATGAATTAAAACACCTTGAATGTCAGTGTGAAGGCATTTATTACTGAACATGAGGAACAATTAGAGATTTTTGAACAGAAGCATAAAGTGGCAAGACCTGCATTAGAAATATTTCTCCAGGGAGCAGTGCATAGGATGTCTTAGAAGGTCAAAACAATAGAGATGGGAAGGAGAACTAGAAAATTATTGCAAGTGCCCAGATTTTAGATGGTGACATTTTTAGTCTATGGTTTTAATATTAGGCTTGGGAAGTAAGTAGGTCAATAGCCTATAGGATGACTAAGGTCAAAATTCAAAAACTTGAGTCAGCAGGTAGGGAAGTTCAAAGCTGGTCATCATTTATGTAGACATATGATTGATTTTGCTTTAGAAATGCTGATTTGGGAAACATAGGAAGTTTAGTAGGAGACATCTCGTTGGCAGTATATTGGAGCTATATTATTAAAATATGCGTGTGTTTGCTTGGGGTGTAGATGGAGTACAGGGGTTGAAAGGGATAACTCAAACAACGAAGATTCGGAAGGAGAAAAGCAGAGTGGAGGACTGTCCTGTTGAAACTGAGTCTCCCTAAAACTGAGTTCCTCTGCTCAACTCATGATTGATCTCCTTATCCAATATGTTATTGTTTTGCTTGTACAACACCTGTTCCCCTAAAGGTTAGGGAATATCATAGAAAAGGGAGGATTGAAACTGAGCAGGACCCTGTGGGGCCCTCCTGGGCACAAAAACCTTTCTGTGTCCCCCATTTCTTGTTTGTAGGAAGAAGGTTTTAGCCTCTTGGACCTTCCCTGAGTTCCAAAGGGCAGATTCAAACAGTTACTAATTAAGGGGATGAGGGAATGCGGAAAGAAACAACAGTGCAGAGATGGGACAGGGTCCTCTTTCCTCCTGGGGAGGATGTACAGAACAACCTGATACATATCTCTGAGTTCTTCAACAGGAACTAAGGCCCCCCCACCCAGGTGGAGGATGGTAACTTCAGGCTGAGCACAAACTTAGGACCCCAGACTGGTTGGAACCATAAGCTGATGACTGAGATTCCTGGATGATTGAGATTCCCTGTTACCTCACCACCAACCAATCAGAGGAGGGTCACACACCCTGCAGACCACCCATGCCTCCCAATATAGCCTGTAAAAACTCTTCCCCAACATCCGTCGGGGAGTTCAGGTCTTTTGAGCACGAGCCACCCGTTCTCCTTGCTTGGCCCTTGTAATAAGCCTTACCCTGCTCCAAACGCTGACATTTTGGTTTGTTTGGCATCACTGTGCATGGGGCACGTAAACTTGGGTTCTCCAAAGCTGTGGTGTTACTATGTTTGAAAGTTAGAGAAAGAAGTGTTGCTGTGAGAGGTGATTGCCCGAAGAGAAGAGCCAAAAGAGAAGGACACACGATAGGTAGACTTCAAGGGAAAGAGAGTTTTATGGAGGGGTAAGTGGTCACACTGCCCAAGGGCCAAAGAGACGTTCTCTTGAATTCTCTGATTTCCCCTCTCCTAGGAGCAGTTTCAGAACAGTGGCTGAGGTAGATGACAAAGAGTCAGGGCTGCCACGTCCTTCTTTCTGGAAGTGCCTTCTGGAGATGGGGAGAGGTGACCTTCAAGCCAGCTCCCTACAGAAAACTGCCCGCTCTGCTGTGAAGCAGTTAGACACAAAGTCCTTGGCTCAGAGCTTCCAGGGAGTGAAGCATATGGCAGCTCTGTCAACTGCAGCTGCAAACAGCTTCATCTTCAGTTTATTTCCAGGATCCAGAGGAGCTCAGGGATAGTTAACAGCTGTCTACCTGTAGGGACTCAAATGATCTCTAGGCCATCAAACCATCATGTACTGAATAGTGACTTAGCAGTTTATCCCAATGCTTCCTGGGGGCCTGAAAGGACTATCAAAAGGCCTCCTTCATGTGCTCACTGAAGGGCTTTTGCTGGTTCAAAAGAAAGTGGAATAAATATGCCAGATTAATGAAAACCTTCCCCAAGCAAAATGACACTATAAAACGTGATTGCTGGTTGTTCTCTCTGAAAATAGATGCAATTATCTGATTTGGAGGTTTGTTTTTTTAACAACCTCCCAGGGAAATATTTGTCTTTTTTGTTGTTGTTGAAATCTATAGCCTTATCCACGGGGTTTAGAATGGAGAATATTAACCACCAGCTAGAGCCATTGCCAAGCCCAAGTCCTGCCAGGCTATTGTGGAGTTTTTATAAATATTTAAAGGCAGGCAACTAGTTATGGGAAGTACTTGACGTGATGTACAAGATGTACATAATGGCCCTTCAGAGGAAACACGGTGTTAGGTCATTAGATGAAAAACATAGAGGCAGCTTCATTCTTGAACCCACTCTTGAGTGGGAAGTATTCTGTCAGGAGCTGAATTGAAAGTCACCTCTCCCCATTCCCAGAAGTCATCTCCAAAAAGTACATGGCTGGCCTTGACCCTTTGCAATCCATCTCAGCTACTTGCCTGAAACTGCTCCAAGGATGGGAGTGGGGAGTGTTAGTTGGAGAATTCAGAACATCTTTTCCCAGTAGTATTTACCCTTGAGCTCTTACACCCAGCAACGGGAGTCAACATCTTTACCAGTATTTATTGAAATCAATATATGTTGAGTGCCAACAGGATGCCAGGCACCTGGTAGGCACTTGTCTCAGTTATTTTTTTTTATATTAAACAATCCCAGCACATAGTGGCTTAAAACAGCAATGATTTAGCACTTATCACTCCAAGAGTTGGCAGGGCTCAGCTGGGTGGTCCTTCTGCTACACATAGTGTCATCAGCAAGGGGTCAGTCACATCAAATTCAGTGAGGAGGTCAGCTAAGTTCAGAAGGTCCAAGAGGGTTTCATTCATATGTCTGGCACCTCGTCTGGGGTGACTGAAATTGTGGGCTGGCTGGGTCTCTCTCTCTCTCTCTCTCTCTCTCTCTCTCTTAGGGTACTTGCCCTTCTTACACTGTGGCTCTGGGCTCTAAGAGAGCAAAGAGGGGGCTTCCCTGGTGGCACAGTGGTTGAGAGTCCGCCTGCCGATGCAGGGGACAAGGGTTCGTGCTCCAGTCCGGGAAGATCCCACATGCTGCAGAGCGGCTGGGCCCATGAGCCATGGCCGCTGAGCCTGCGTGTCCAGAGCCTGTGCTCCACAACGGGAGAGGCCACAACAGTGAGAGGCCCGCGTACCGCAAAAACAAAAACAAAAAAAAAAAAGAGAGAGAGCAAAGAGGAATCTGCCAGTTCTCTTAAGAGCTGGGCCCCAAACTGGCACAGTGTCTACTGATCAAAGCAGATCAATAGGCCAGTCCAAATTCAAGGAAAGAGGAAGCAGACTCCACCTCTTACTAGGAGGAGAGGCAAGGGAGGATTGTTGGTGGCAACCCAACCTTTGGAGCCAGGGTACAAAGCACTACGTATTGGTTAAATAAATGAAAATTATCCTGTTTCCATATACTTTCCATTATGGCCTAAATGGAGGAAATGCTGGATTTTCCCAGGGCAGAAACCACACCCTTGTCCATTTTTATCACTGCAAGCACACGAACACTTCCACGCTCGCTCCTGGATAGTAACTGTTGGTGCTCTTGGGTTGATAAGACACGGTGGTTTGCTCAATGGTGAGGCATGCTGGGAAAATAAGAAGGTGCAAGGGAGCCAGGCCCAAGTGGGAACATGCTGCTTAGGCCATGGGTGGACTTCAGGGGAATTATCTTAACTGCAGAGGTAGCTTCAGTGAGGGTGACTTTGTGATATTTTTGAGCTCACCTTCAAGCTCATGAAAGATTCTGGTCCTTATCAATATCTGGGAGCCCAGTTTGACAGATAGGACATGGGAAGGAGGACATGGCAAGCAAGGGTGTCATTACAAAGACAGGTGAGGGCAGTAGATATTGTTGGAAAGTCTTTCCATCATGCATGGCTCTTACTAGTGGTTGAGGTGTAAGCATGGATTACAGGTGAAGAAGAGGTGACAGGAGCCACAGCTGGATGGCTGTGGCCCAGTTACTGCTTAGATTTCTGGCGGGGTCCAAGACTTGGAGGATACTGGAGTTAATTAGACCAAAAGTAAGAAATGAGTAAGAAATCATGGAAACACACAGTTCCGTAGAAATACCCAGCCACCAGAGATCTGCCTTTGCCAGTGTTCCGAGTTCCTGAGTCTTTCAGAAATTGCGTGTGTGCGCGTCTGCACATGTGTGTAGGTGGTTGGAGGGGTGCAAGGTGTGGGGAACCAGCATGCAAGTGCCCAGGAGCTGCAGGTAGACTTGGGTGCCACTGTGAAGGGAACAAGCCTGGAACCTGATGAGTCAGGTCACGTCCTACCACCTCTGCTTAAAGACGAAGTTAATTAACCCCCAAAGTCCCAGATCATCATCAGTTAAAGGAGAACAACCATATGAATCCCTTCTTAAGGGACTTTTTAGAGGAGCAAGGAGCTAAGATTTATACAGTACTTAAAATTTTCTTGGCACAAACTGAGCCTCTTTCCATCCCTTCCCTCACCAATCCACCATTATCTATGCGATTTTATCCTGCGCCAAATCCCTTTGGTCCCCATGAACATTAGCTCAGGAGCTGGGAGGACCATTAGTAGACACATGGCTTTGGAGCGCTAAGACAACTGAAAAGCTGGTGAAACAAAGCCAGCCAGATCACTGCTCTACAGAAGAGCGAACCTCTGGAGGGCAAGTGGGTATGTGTTTTTGAAATCAATATTTTACTATTGGAAACTATGAAGTAAAGCCCCTTTTACTCCTCCTGTGTCCAATTTTTTTTTTTTTAAAGAAGCTTTTACTCATTTTTTTCCCTCTAACTAAATAAAAACCATGTTGACACTGGGTTAGATTTGGACCTTGCCCACTTTGATCATTCTTAGCTTTTCCTTCTTTTTTTTTTTTTTTTTTTTTTAACAGTAAAACAGTTCACTTTAAAATCACATTGGTGTTTCAGAACCCTTGCTTTCTGCTGGAAGACTATGGTGTTTCTGGCGTCTTGTGCCCAAGCTTCCCCTCCCCCAACCAACGATGGTAGCTCGCTAAACTCACCAGCTTCCAAAATCATGAGCTTCTCTCATATTTACCTCTGGAGACTAAACCAGTTGTATCTCGAGTGACCCTTGTTTTCGGTTGTCTTCTCCAAGGATGATCCCTCAACCATCTAAACCACAAAGATGATTGATATGATTCCGAGAATTGAAAAGCCAACTCAGCCACTCTAACAGTATGATTGGGTAGACACGGTATTATGATCAATATTAAATATGGAAAGAATTGAGCTTTTTGTGTGTTCTATCTCTGAACTTTGGCTTGTAGCAGACTAGGAATTCCACAGATGAGTAAAGAGCCCATCCACGAACAAAACAAGGAACCAGATGCCCTTTTCCCCAGATTTGTGTGGGAAAAAGTATAGAATGTTAGCATAGAGTATGTTTCATGCCAAAACTTTGCAAATATCTTATGCCTTGAGCTCAGTACACCCTAATCACACTACACATCACTTACGCAACCTCAGCTGTTTATGTGGGCTGGGAAGGAAGATATGATTAACTCCAAGCAGATACTCCTGGCTTCAAACCTCTAAATGATTCCTCTCTCCTCAATATTTACTCCCCTTTAAAAAGAACTGTTGCTATGGAGAACACACGTACACACAGAAAAATCTCCATCAATAACTTTCCACCAAAAAATAAAGTAAAATAAAATAAAAGCATTTAAAAGAAAAGAAACCCTCCACATAATTAAGTATTGAACTTTATCTGAGAAGTATTCAGTGTCCACAAAAGGAGTGGAAAACACAATTATCGTTAAATTATAGTGTGCACATACATTGCAGTTCACCATGAGATCTTCGAAATAATGTTCGCAAGTAAGATTCAGTGTTGTTACATGCTGTTCGCAGGGCATTTAAGTACAGCAGAATATGCAACAATAAATATCTGCTGTTATCTTCCTGCAAGGGGAGGACTAACTGTGCATGTACTGGGGCATTCCCTTGTCCTTGTGTAGAACGCTCCACACTGTGTTCCAAAGGTAACATGACTTAAGACCATACGTTATTTATTAGAATATTTAAGTCATCTTCATGACTTAAGGGTGGGAGCCAAACAAGATACCAATTTTGAGGGAGCAAATTGGGGGGTAGAGACAATGCAGATATTCCTCCCTAAAGACTTTGCCCTTCTTATCAACACTCTTTTAAGTGCTCAGAAACAGCTCATTCATTCTCAAACATCTGGGTCCTCTTTGTTGGTATGTGACTTGCCATAAATAATACTAGTGGCCATAACAGACCACTCCCTAAATTTCAGCAGTTTAGCCCAACCAAAGTTTATTCCTCGCTCACACGAAGTCCCATGTGGGTCAGGTGGGCTTAGAGGGAGGCAGAAGCATGGAAGAGACACACTTCCTGGGGCTGAAACCAATACTTCCGGTTCCTCACAACCCACCCGCCAGCTCTGGTCATGTGGCTCTAACGTAACTGCAAGGGAGGCTGGCAAGGAGAGGAGAGCGCTTGGATACTTGCGAGTACGTTTCCTTTCCTGCCCTTCTTGCCCACCTGTGGAGCCTCCTTCCTCCAGTCATTAATGTGTGTACCCACTCCAGCTACAATCACTATCTTAAAAAAAAAAAAAAAAAAAAGGAAAAGAACACAGTTTTACCCAACAATCTCTGCTCTCACCTTTCTCTGCTATGACCACTACCATCTTTTCCACCCTACTGTCTACTTTCTTAGATAAAATAAATCAAAAGGGATACAAAAAGTCCAGGGCAGTAGGATCTATGTGAGACACATCATTGATAAACACAAGTGTTTATGTACTCGCTACTTTAATACTAGAAAAACACAGGTAACAAAAACCCTTCCTAAAAGATAAGGACTGTCTTTGAGCAAATGAGAACAATTTAATTGACTGGAGGGATGGGGTAGGGTGGGGACTCATCTACAATTATATCAAGCAAACAGCAAACACAGTGACTTGAAAGGGGACTTTTCCCGCACTGGTCGAGCCAGGACCCCGGGCAGCCTGTGAGGGAATATCAGCTCCTCTTTGCTGTAGCTGCGTGGCCTTGGGCAAATTACTTATAGCTGTTTCACACTTTCCTTATCTAAAAAATGAAGATAATAGTAGCTGCTGCCCTCATGGTTGTTTTAAGATTTGAATCTGGCCACTAACAGAAAGTACTCATCAGACTGCCTAAGACGTGTATTAAGACACACCTTAAGGTCAACGTCATCTTATTTAATCTTTATATTAGTGAAGCACTGAAAACGTAAATGACAATTTTAGTCAATCTTATGCTATTTGAAATTCCCGGAGCTCCCATAGGAAATTAGGCCTCTTAAATAGCGGTGTTAGACAACATCCTAGCCTCTGCACTGAATGTAGGATAATCAGTGAAGGGACAAGGTAAAGACCTAGAGATATGTAGGAATGAAAACAGTTATCTACAAGGAGCAATTTGTTCCAAAGAACTAGTCCTGATTGATGCTCCCCATTAAAAACAAAACAAACAAAACAAAAAAAGCCCCCTTGATAAAATAAATGTAGGAAAAGCTAAAGATTTTCCTTCCTCTGTTAGCCATAGATGATACTTGTTAGCATATTAACAGCACTGATAGGTCTCCACAGGGAAGAAGTATTTCTAGGTGTCTTCACACAGGGTCTCTCACCTTATTTCATTGCACAATCTGAGGACAGGAGGATAGTCATTTTGTTCACAGGTCTATCCCAATCACGAGTGTGTAGTAGATGCTCTATAAATGTAGTTGAATGTCTTTAGGAGGAATACCTAGGAGAGTGCTCGGGAAATGAAACTATGTTTGTGCTGACTTGCATTTTCTCTGGAAACCACAGCTTTACTAATCATCCCAAGTCCCACATTTGTAAGATGTCTGGAAGAACATATTCAGTCAATAGTGAACGTTCTCTGACACATGGCAGGATTAAGGGCCCTTTGGTTTTAAGAAGGTGACACTGTCTGGAACATCATTAGCAGGTAGGTTCTGAGAGACCAGTACTTTATAAGAAAAATCTGTAAGTCTCATACAGAACCTTGCTGGCCAGAGACGGGTATAATCTGAAGTGCTGAGGAATCAAAATTGGAGAACTATGGCAGCCACCTGACGATTCGTTTTTTTCTTGCAATGGAGGCTGGGTCAATAGCTTCCTTAAACACTCTGCCAGATGGCACCATGAGGGAGAAGAACCCCACCAAAGACAATAAAGAAGTTCCACCGAAAAAGACCTCGGGCGGCCGCTGCCTCGGAACTTTGCTTACGCATGGTTACAGTCGCAACAGCTTAAAGCAACTTCCTTGCTTGCAAAGTTACCTTGGCTGCTTCACAATGTAAAATGGGAAGAGGAAACAAGTCATTTTCCTGATACATGAGCTCACCGCTTATCTGAAGTCTTTAACACACTGCAAAACACCCTCTTTTACCCCCCGCCTGGTGACTCCCCTTAGTATACAATGTAGTATCACAGCTAGCGCTTGGGGAACTTTCTGGAAGCACTTTAGGCTGAAATCGTGAAGTCAAGGGTGGCATGGGTCTGGTTAATTTCAGAATATTGAAGTGTTGGAATTACAATGTGATGACAGGATTCATCAGAAGGATTTATTTCTTTGGGCCTGTGGCCTAATGAATTGGAAAATATTTTCCTATGTCTTCTCCTTCGGCTCTAAATTAAGGTGACACATTTTATTAAAAAAATGTCATTTTTACATATTAATGTATGAATGATGGTATGGCACATATGACAATAATGTCATCTGGGTGAAACATACTAGTGATCACTCACATTGATTTTCATCTCACTTAGAAGTGAGAACATTAAAAAAAACGAAAAAAGAAGTGAGAACGTCAAATGAAAAAGTATCTATGGAAAGCTTTATTATGTGTGTATGTTATCCAACTACACTGTGTAAATGCACAGGGATTTTATGTGACGGCTCATATATACGTCTGCCTAGGCTCTGTGCTTGGGGATGTCATTGCATGAACTGGTACTGCACTGTAGGGTGAAGAAAGGAGTAAAATAAAATCTGTCCCATTTTCAGTTCGGGGTCAGAGCAATAAAATCATCCAAAATGGCACAGTTAGTGGAAATTGCAGGGCAACTGACTGTGGAGACCCCAGTTAAGTCTAAAAGCTAACCAAAGAATGGTGCTGAAAATGGTTTTCCATGTTCCAGTCTCAGATACATTGGGGAATTCTGCTATGGGTCAATCTTAGCACACCATGTCAGAATGACATTGCTACAGTGCCTGCACACACTTGCAATTAAAAGATCCTGTCAGCTTAGCATGAGTCACTGGATAAACAAAGCTAGCAATACTGAGGCAAATATGTACGGAAGTTACCTGGTGGTGCTGGTAGACTTATTCCCTTTGGATTAAAAACACGAAGATTGAAAGGTGGCAGCTAAGTCCTTAGAAGGGGGAACTCCTGATGGATACAAACACTGGATTATATCTCTACAGTACACCTACATCTGAGTGTATATATTTACATCTACTGCAGCTGTATCTCTACATTCATTTTGCTAGATTTTACTGTTTCTTCCATTAACACATCGTTTGAGAACTTGACCGACATTAACAAAATGGCTGTTATAAAAAGAAGAGAATGAGGTTACCTTTAATGAACCTATTGTGATCATATTTCATTAGCATTGGTGCTATCAATCTTGTTAATAATAGTATCAAATATCAGTGATTGCCTAGACAGTGGTTTAGACCATTGAAATTTAATTTGTTTCAAAATTCATGATTGTAAACCAGGTGGCCTAGATTTCGGAGTTCACTAGAGTTTCATCTTAGGTCCTACTTTCTTCAAACATGATGGACACTTTATGGGTGACCTCATTCACTATGTCAGCTTCCACTGGTGTTTTTACACCTTCGACCCCTAATTTTACATCCATAATTCCTTCTGTTCTTGGGTCCTCTTTTTTTTTTTTTTTTTTTTTTTTTTTGCGGTACGCGGGCCTCTCGCTGTTGTGGCCTCTCCCGTTGTGGAGCACAGGCTCCGGACGTGCGGGCTCAGCGGCCATGGCTCACGGGCCCAGCCGCTCCGCGGCATGTGGGATCTTCCCGGACCGGGGCACGAAGCCACGTCCCCTGCATCGGCAGGCGGACTCTCAACCACTGCGCCACCAGGGAAGCCCTTGGGTCCTCTTCTTTGTTGCACATATCTACTGGACATAACTGTTTATCATCTGAAACTCAGATTGTCACCTGAGTCTCAACAGGTCCAATAAGACGCTCCTCACTTGGCAAACATTTGGCTCTCCCCTGATGGTTTCTTCTCGTAGGATTTATGTAGTTAAGGACTTTCATAACTTCACAGCTGCCAAAATGACCATCCTTTGACCCCCACATCCAAGAGCTCATTAAGACCTAAAATTCTACATCCTGAAACTTTCAAATATATTCCCCCTTCTCCATCCCCTTTCCAGAACCTTAGTCCAGCAATACTTTCTATCTTTAATCTAGAATGTTGTAACAGCCTCTTTACCTTCCTATTTCTGCTTGCTACTATGTTAGTCTGTACTTCGACTTCCTTCAAATATTATCTTTCCAAAAGACAAATCTAATCTCGTCACTTCCTTGCTTAAAATCCTTGGGAGGAAATCTGTTGCGAATCATTTGCAATCTATCCACCACCTTCCTTTCCACCTCCCTCACCCGTGACAAGCTCCCTGTACTCCATTCACTCTGAAATGTTTGGCTCTTCGAACTTCCGGGCATCACACACGCAGATTTCTCTGCTTAGAATGGGTACATTTTCCCTTGTTTGCTGACTGGTGAATTACTCCTCCATCCAATTTAGATGCTGTCCCCTCTGAGCCATCCTCTTAGGCCCTTCTACATAGAGTTAACTCCTTCTCCTGGGTTCCTAATGGTGTACCTATCACATTGAATTGTCTTTT
The DNA here is from genome assembly GCF_963924675.1 of Phocoena phocoena. Taxonomy (NCBI): domain Eukaryota; kingdom Metazoa; phylum Chordata; class Mammalia; order Artiodactyla; family Phocoenidae; genus Phocoena; species Phocoena phocoena. The sequence continues at coordinate 11,770,606 of NC_089227.1, forward strand.
CTAATGAAATGGTGACTATCTCATGTCAGTGAGAGTACTTGCTGGGGTGAGGAGGTGTCAAATGCCTATCCCCATGCCCTGCACCCAGGAGGTCTTTGATAGATGTCTTTCGGGTGAAGGAATGATCAAATGAATGACCTCTTAGCTCCTCTGGATCCTTGATGATAAAGATGATAAAGGAGGTGAGGGAAGATATAATGTATATTAAATAGAGAAACTTCAGATGAGGGAACAGTCATAGCCAGGTTATTGTCCAGATCGTGTTTTGTGTTCTGAAAGATAAGTCAATTCCTCCAGGTTTCTAAGTCACCATTTTGTGAATTATTAACAAAATGCATCATTATCCAGGTCTTGAGTTGAAAGTCTCATGACATGATTTGAAACTCAATGGATGTAATTTTCAAGAAATAGTCTAAATTCAATGATCAGATTTTATTTAATATACTAGATTTTGAAGTCTGTTGGGATTCCAAAACTCTTAAAATTTGTAATACATTTGGGCTCTGTTTTATTGTACTTAATAACGAGATATGTACTGAATAACAAGATAAAACCTGGTATGAATTAATCTCTGTAAAAGGAATTACAAAAATTTTTAGAAAAACATTACTAAGCTACCCTTTTCACTTCTTTAGATTTATTTTCATCTATTATGAGAAATAATTTCTTTTTATGAGTGTCATAATTTTTTTTTAAATAGGAATGAATCTGAAAAGCTAATATAATAACAAAACAGAAGGACTCGCGTAACTGTAACATTTATCATAATCAGTAACACCAGTGACCCAAGTTAGAGTCCACTGTCTTATTCTGAATATGTTATAGGAAACACAGCTGGTAAGTGGGTTCTGCAAAGAAATAGCCCTGTCTTTGTCTAGAAGGCTATTGAACAGAGCCAAGCAGATCGATAGTTCAGAAGTACAGGGTTTGGTTTGCCCCACAGGTAACTATTTGTGATTTGAATAGCATTCCCATATGGCTGTTCTGTATTAGAGACAGAAACTTCTCATGGTCATCTTAAACTTCAGTTCTATTTATCTGATAATCTCATTAACTATTGAAGGAGAGCAGTGTGACCAGTCCAGATGTCCTGTAATTAAACAGGAGAACTTTGAGATGAGCAACTCTGAGCTCTGTCAGCTAGAAAGGATGTTTGGACACTGGAACTAATTTTATTAGTTCTTTTTTATTAGCTCACAATAGTTCAGTTCATAGTATTCCCTCATGTCATTCCAATTTCACCTTCCTTTCCATCTCTCTCAGAAGTGATAATATTGATCTCTTTCTTTCATAAAAATTCTGTTTATTTTCATCAAATGGTGATTCTTAGTTAAAAGGAAAACTCATGTTCCTACTTTGGCTACTTTTCATGTTTCTATTCTTTCTCAGCCTGTAGTTACTGTCTCACTATTTTGAAGTCTTGAGCCCAGGCATGCTTAATTAAGTAACCCAGTGCCTTCCATTCTAATGGATCAACCTGGAATGTATCTGATCTTGTCATGTCTGCCGCTTTTACCTTCACAACCCTCTGCTTCTGGAACTTGTACTCCAATTCTAGAAACTTCCTGAGAGGTAGTGTAAGCTGGATTAGCTTTATTCCTCCACCCCCATTCTTTGTTAACATGATTTCTGAAGATCTTCTGGTTGCTAGCACCTGAGAACATTTTCCCATCCTCTTTCTCACATCTCTGCTTTCTTTCACACAATGAACTAATACCTACACTTCTAGTTCTTTGCCCTGAAGACTCCAGTGAAATCACTATTCTACAAGAACTCCAACAACAAGAGTTCATCAAGGTCCCACCTGGAACAACTAATCTCTACCTCTATCTCTATACCTATATCTATATTTATATGCAAGTCTATATTTATATCTGCATCTCCAGGTGGAGTATGTTTTCATACTCCGTCCTTCTCCCTCGGCCTTTGAATGCCACTGGGTTGGTGGCACCATCTTTTACAGGGTTTTATGGGTAGGTTCCTCTGAGCTGCTCTTTCTGCTACCCCACACACACTCAGCTGCTCTTGACTTCTGAAGACATGCCCTCCACAGGGCATCCTTGGTTTGCAGCAGAAAGCCTTCTCGAGCATATTCTAAGATGACTTGAGCCTATACCCTCTCTGACCAGGGGAAATCTCACGTATCCTCACCCTGCCAAACTCTGCAATCCACTGCTCCCAGGAATGGTATAACCCACCTCTGACTCAGCTTCCATAAAGGAGAGGGAGAGAACCCTCGCATAGACGCCCAGTCCTGGGGCACGAGTCCATCTCTCTTTAATCTCACTCCGCTCTGGCAGGAGACCTGTGGACATCAGCTCTCAGCTGGTATCCAGCCAGCAGAGAGATACAAGTCTTCGCTCTCACAGACCACCCTGTACCTCCAGGAGCCCACTGCTTGGATTAAAGCATGGGGAGTGCAAGGGGGAAAAGCAAAATGTCACAGTGCTCTGCATTCTTCTGGATTTTCTTCAAAGAAATGGCTTCTCCTTCTCTCTACTGAAACCCTACTGTTCTCTTTAATAGACTATGTGTGGGAGGTGGTGATTTAGGATGGTTTAGATACTGTTTAGCAAGCCCTGGGGGGAGCAGCTAATCTAGTGCCTCCCTTTGGAATGCAACGGTACTTAAAAAGCCATTAAGCTAAGCTTGGGGCTTTACTTAAAATTCCTAGACTAGAGGAAACAGTCCATCCGTAACCTGTTGCAAAGTCCAAGAGCCAGACACCTCCTACACCTCCTGGCGACTGTCTCAGCGCCACTGTTCTGTGACCCAGCGGCCTCCCTAGCTGATTGAAATGGGTCTTAGCCTCATTTGAGGAGTAGTATTTGCTCTCCCAGACTCTTTCTTCTTTCCTCCTCCAAATAGCTCAGAAGCAGCACTGCAAGAGGATGATCCATGGTTGTAGGGAAGGAAGAGGTAAATTCTGAACCAACAAAGTAAAAAGCCACTGGCAGGGGTTTCCTAGCTCACGGCCAGCTATGAACCTCTTTCACTCATTCTTGCTCTTAAAATATCAATGCCAGGCAGTTGCCAGGAACATCTAGAGTGTGCTAAAGTTATGTCAGGAATAACAATAAAAATTAGAATTGAACTATCATAGAATGAGATGGTCACAGGAAGGTCACATGGCAAGTTACAGGACACATTTTCATCTTAGGAATTCCAGACACCTTAGAGTTTCCCAGGAAGATATGGCCAAGACCGTGGTGCTTGACATCAGAGTCACATCTCCCTTCTATGGCACAGCATCACCAGCACCGAGGAGGAGCTCAATAAATACTCCTCAGTGGATCAGTGATTTGTTCCTTGGTATGGTTTCAGAAGAAACATGTTGGGAGATTCTGGTGGTCACACCTGAGATTCTTTTTGGTGAAGAAAACAATGAGCTGTATAAGGTATAAATCTTCATTTCATTTTTTTTTCACTTATTACTATATGGACACAATTACTCACATATTTATCCCAAACATGTTAATGAAAGGCCTTGGGGACATAAAAGGGAAAAGTAAATCTCTGTCTCAAGGACCTTACACTTTAGAGGAGAGAGAGGCAAACAAACAACTATAGTGATAAACTGTAACTGTTATGGGAGGAATGGGGGTGGTTACTGAGAACAGCTGGAAAGGAGGAGACATCGAGTCTGTTTCAGGGAGGAAGTGCCCTTTGAACTGTGATGTAAATGTTGAGGCAGAGTTTACAGGCTACAGATTCAGAGGAAGGACAGCCATTGCATGAGCTTGGGGGAGCCTAACCTTTTAAATGCTGCAGGAACAGAATGGTGAAGACCACAAAGACAGTTCCTAAGCAGACATTGACTGGGGCCTTGCCACTACTTCTCTGATGAGAATATGAGAAGTTACGCATTTTTATTGCAAGTCAGCCACTGCTAACTGCAGTTTTAGGATACAAAAGAAATAATTTCTATCACCAATAGTTGGGGAGAAAAACAATTGTCCCAACCCTAGACCTCTTGATCAAGTTCTGAGGCTTAACTCTGCCCAGACACCACAGCATGAATGAAATTCAGTGGAGAGGCTGCAGCCCAGCCTCCAGTCCCACCATAGAAGCCCATCAAAGACTCCCTGGCTGCCACCTTGACCAGAATCAGACATTATAATAAAAAGTAGGATGGACACTACAACTCAGACGAGAGAGAAAATGTTTCTGAGAGTCTGGGTTTTAAACACAATTCCAACCCTTTGAAGTTAGAGTTTAGCCTTTTAGCCACGACCAACTTTTTGGTCCAACAACCAAAATTTTTAAAAAAAGATAATTTGAAAAGTTTAACAGACCAAAAGGCCAAATACACTTCTTGGATCTAAAGTCTGTCTTGCTCATGGCATTTGAATGAATTATTTATAAATTAATCAAAAGCACATAGATTATAATTATTTTGTTTCTGTCAAAATACTCATAAATTGAAAATCAAAGAAAAATGTGTTTGGCATTTGATTTTGCCAAGTCCTAAGTATTTACATATAACTTTGAGAGAGACATTCCCCAAACCCAAAGTCACGGGCATCCATTCTAGTCTATAAGGTTAGTGGAGCTCAAGTCTAGAGGGGTGGTTTCCCAGCTCTTAGGATAATCTAGATCCCTCATTAGCATCTTTTGGAGGGAGCCTAGAAGTACTGGGTGACATACCAGGAGCTTTAATTCTCTCTAGTTGGCAAAAACACTGATTCTCATAAGCTAGCTAAAGGAAACTGAAGAGCAAAACTTTTTTCTCAATCAAATCCAAATCCTCAGTAAATAGAAATATTTCCCAAAGGTAAATTTTGACATGGAATTGGTAAAAAATTTATTTCATTTAATTTTTTAAGAAAAGCCTACTAGTTAATATGTTGACTGGCCCATGAAAACTAAAACAGAAAACTATACCATACTTACTGATCAGGTTTTACTTAATGTATCTGCTTATTCAGCCCTACTGACCTTGGTTACCCTCCTATCAGATACTTTCCTAACATATAGCATGGACTTGTAACTCTATAACATTCTAAACACTGTATCATAAATATTGATAGATAAAATCTTAAAGGGCATAAAAATGCTTGGTGCAATGAGGAAAAGGACCCAAAAAGCCTACTGTGCAAAGGAGACTATAAATTGTAATGATTTGGCTTTAGAATTTTCATTTTCTCACTTTTCCTTATAGCTAGTAAAATAGAAATATAAATAATCTCAAAACCTTTCAGATTTTTACAATATATTAACACTCTCCAAAGAATTAAAAAGGAATATAGCAAAACGGTTTCAGCAAGGATTCCAGAATGAAACAGGAATGGATTTATGCCTAGGTTCCTCTTAGCTTGGTGCTCTGGAGCAGATTGCACAACTTGATTACTTTCCAAGAATTTTGGGATTTTCCAGCTATCATTCTGTAACAGATTTTTTTTGTTTAATTATATTGTGGTCCAAAGGCATACTTAGTATGACTTCTATTCTTTTAAATTTATTAAGATATGTTTTATGGTGCAGAATGTGGTCTGTTTTGGTGAATGTCATATGTGAACCTTGAGAAACATGTGCATTCTGGGGCCGTTGGATGAACTAGTCATAGGTGTCAATTATATGTAGTTGATTGATCGTGCTGTTGAGTTCAAATACGTCCGTCCTTATTTCCTGCCTGCTAGATAGAGGGGTGTTGAAGACGCCAACTCTAATTTTGCATTCATTTATTTCTCCTTGCAGTTCTATCACTTTTTGTTTTATGTATATTGATGCTCTGTTGTTAGGGTCATACACATTAGGTATTGTTATAGCTTCTCGGAGAATTGGCCCCTTTATCATTATACAATGAGCCTCTTAGTTGGGATAATTTCCCTTACTCTGAAGTATGCTTTGTCTGAAATAAAAATATCTGCTCCAGCTTTCTTTTAATTAGTGTTAGCATAGTATATCTTCCTTTATGACTTTAGTTTTAATCTGTATGTTTAATCTTTATAGTATATCTTCCTTTATAACTTTAGTTTTAATCTATAGGTTTAATCTTTATATTTAAAGTTGGTTTCTTGTAGATAACATATAGTTGCATTTTGCTTTTTGGTCCAGTCTGGCAATCTCTGGCTTTTAATTGACCTATTTAGACAATTGATGTTTAAAGTGATGATTGATATAATTGGATTCATATCTACTTTATTTGTTACTGTTTTCTATTCGTTACTCTGTTCTTTGTTTCTTTGTCTTTCTTTTTTTCTTTCATTCTCTCTTTCTTTCATTCTCTCTTTCTCTTCCATTCCTTTTTGGCCTTTTCTATTCTTGACTATTTTGTATGATTTATTTTCTCTCCTCTCTTTGCATATTATATATACTTAAAATATTTTTAAAGTGATTGCCTAGAATTTACAATATATGTCTACAACTAACCCAAGCCCACTTTCAATAGTGGCTTCACAAATACTATAAGTACCTTATAACAGAATATTTCAAATTTCTTCCATCCATTCCTTATAACATTTCTGTTACTCATTTCACTTATCCCTAAGCTATAATAACTAAATATACTGTTGCTGTTATTATTTAGAACAAACTATTATCTGTTAGACCAATTAAGAATTTTTAAAAACACAAGATTTTACTTTGTATTCCTTATATGAGCCTCTTCCTTTCTCTAAGTAGGTTTAAGTTTCTGACCTATACCATTTTCCTTCTCTATGAGGAACTTTTAACATTTCTTGCAAGGCAGATTTATTGACAACAAATTCCCTCCATTTTCATTGGTCTAAGAAAGTCTTTATTTCTCCTTTGCTTTTGAAGGATAATTTAAATTAATACAGAATTCTAGGTTGGTGAGGTTTTTTTATTTTGACAGTTTACATATTTTACTCTACTTTCTTCTGCTTGCATAGTGTCTGAAGAGAAGACTACTGTAATTCTTACCTTTGCTCCTCTTTGGGTAAGGAGTTTTTTCCTGTGGTTTCTCTCAAGATTTTATTTCTCTCTGATTATTGGCAGCTTGAATGTGACATACCTAGGTGTAGATGTTTTGGCATTTATCTGACCTTTCTTTTTATTTGGTATTCCCGGTATGCATGTGGTACACCTTTCATAACTGCCCCACGGTTCTTAGATCTTTTCTTCTGTCTTTTTATCTTTTTCCTCTTTCTATTTCATTTTTGGCAGTTTCTGCTGGCCTCTTTTTAAGCTCACTGAGCCTTTCCTTGACTGTGTCCAACCTGTGATGCCCCCGTCAAAGGCATTCTTCATTTCTGTTACAGTGTTGATGATTTCTAGCATTTCCTTTTCACTCATTCTTAGAATTTAAATCTCTCTGCCCCTGTATTTTTGCATGTCGTCCACCTTATCCATTAGGGTCCTTAGCGTATTAGTCATAGTTGTTCTAAATTCCCAGGCTGATGTTTCCAACATGTGTGCCATAGCTGAGCCTGGTTCTGATGCTTGCTCTGTCTCTTCAGACTGTATTTTTCATCCTTAGTATGCCTTGTGATGTTTTGTTGGCTGCTGGACATGACGTCCTAGGTAAAAGGAACTGAGGTAAATAGGCCTTTCATGTGAGGTTTTATGTTTCTCTGGCTATGAGTTAGACAGTGTATATTATTTGCCATAGATGTAGGTGCCAGAGACTAAAATCTCCATTGACGTTCATTGTTTTCTCTCCCCTGTTGTTTTTGAGTTTCCTTAGAGACTTGTTAGGTAAAGACTGAGGTATGCATGTCTCACACTTGTACTCCCTGCAATTTTACAGGAACCATATTGACATGGTGGTAAGGTGTGTGGGGAGGGGAAGAATTCTGTAGTCCCATGATTCAGTCTCAGATTTTTACTGCACCTGTGTCACAAGACTGTGACTTTCACAAGTGCTTCTCAGGTTTTTTGTTTGTTTGTTTTCCCCCTAGATGAGACAGGAAGCCTAGAGGAAGTTAGAGTTGGGTATTTCCTTTCCCACAAGTCCGTTAGTCTCTGGTAAAATTTTGTGGATTAGGGTCTGGTAAAATAGGTAATAGAGGGCACGTCTTGTTAAGGAGAACAGAACACTCAGGACAGATTTTGAAATGGCACTTTTCACCTCCTCTTGCCAGAAACACAAGGGACTTTTTGTCTCATTTTCACTGTTGGAACCCTGTAGAGCTCCTAGGGGTAAAACTCATGATAGTGCGGGGATCCCCTTAGGACTGGACCCCTCCCTGGAGCTTTTAACTCTCAAGCCTGTCCACACCAAGTCTCCAGCAATTTGTCAATTGCAGTTTAAGTTTTCCTGCTCTTCTGCTAAGCACAGTGACTGCTAGGCCACTGCTCTGGTAGGCTGTGATTCTCTATATTCACCTGTATGCTTTCCGAGTTTGAGGGCGGCAGTTTGTCCTATGACCTCAATTCTATGACGGATCTAAGAAGAGCTGTTGGTTTTCATGTTGCTCAGCATTTTTTCTTGTTGTGAAGATGGGCGAGATGCCTTACAAGCTCCCTATATGCTAGATCAGAAGCTAGAAGTCCACTGTGTGTTTTTGTTTTTGTTTTTTTTGCGGTACGTGGGCCTCTCACTGCTGTGGTCTCTCCCGTCGCAGAGCACAGGCTCCGGACGCGCAGGCTCAGCGGCCATGGCTCATGGGCCCAGCCGCTCCGCGGCATGTGGGATCTTCCCGGACCGGGGCACGAACTCGCGTCCCCTGCATCGGCAGGCGGACTCTCAACCACTGCGCCACCAGGGAAACCCCAACTGTGTGTTTTTAATTTTGTGACTTTGTTTTTGCAAAAATACTTTTTTTTTTTTAAATAAGTGCCAGTATCTTCTCTGAGGGGCAAAAGTAAATCCAAGACTTTTTATTAGTGATTTAAAATTTATAACACAGATCAAAATTTACATTATGAAAACTGCCTTCCAGAATAAAATGGTAGCTAACCATCTCAGCCTCCTGCTCATTTGCTGAGTTTACCCAATACCTTGTAATTGAGAAACATAGATTTTTTTCCCCACAGGAATCAGAGCTTGTAGCCCACATAATAACATGAATTAAACATAGCTTACATTAAGGGCCATGGTTTATACACCGGCAGCTGCTGCAGTAGTTCAGACAAGTTAGAATTAGGCTGGTATATGGGCTATAGATAAACACTTTCCCTGAGTAGATGGATTCGCTCATCGAAGTAATCTTTGCAAACAACCCATTTGATTAGTATTTCTAGTGAACTAATAGAGGGTTTCACATTTGAATAAATTTAAATCTTCACAGGGGAGATGATTTTCAATGGTTATCAAGTTTTTGCTTGTGTGCCCATAAAAGAAACGTATATATACACATATATATGGCTATATATCTTTATACATTTCAAAGTTAACATCTAATTTCAAATTAGATGATTTTCATCAGGTTTTACGTAATTTAAAAGAACGTAATTTCTGAAATATTGTAATTTTAAAACAAAATTATCTTTAAGATTATTCAGTGAAATACCATAGCAATTTGATATGCATTATCTATCATTTAAAATTAAAGGAAAATAGGTTTTATTTTAAATTTCAAAATTCTGCATCTTTCCTTTTTCCCTCTACTTGTGTATTTCTGTTCCTCCTCCCCCATATATTTTATTGTAGTACATATTTTTTATGTTTGAAAGTTTTTATTCACCACCTATCATACATCATTGCAAAAAAAAGCCTATTATTTTAAATTCTAAAATGTTATTTTGAATGTAAAAATTCTGTAATTATGATTATAATTAATAGTAGACAAAGGATCACAAAGATAAATATACATCTTGATAATTATTAAACATAAAAAGCAAAATCTTATTGAAGCTGCCTCTCTTAAGCAGATGGATGGAATTATGGGTTCATGTGTCTGTGGATGAGTAATACTTATTATTAGAATGTGACAAGTGTTCACCATAATTTCTATTCCTGATTTTCCTTTGTGATAGTTGTAATCTCTGAGAAACTTGGATCACATAAAGAATATTTGAGAATGGAAGGAGTTTTGTTGTGGAAATGTCACTTAATTCTTTGAAGTCCTTCCAAGTTATGTTTTTAATGATCTAATATCAATAATTGCATTAAGTCCTCCTTCAATTTTGTTGACAGCAGAGACTTGGAAGCTGCTTGACAAGCAGAGGAATTTGTTAGTCACCAGCATTATTAATTTTCTCAACACCGACAGCAATATTTTGAACCTTACTTAGAAATTAGAGATTTGAATTTCCTTAGAGATTTTTTTTTTTTTTTTTTGCGGTACGCGGGCCTCTCACTGTTGCGGCCTCTCCCGTTGCGGAGCACAGGCTCCGGACGCGCAGGCTCAGCGGCCATGGCTCACGGGCCCAGCCGCTCCGCGGCATATGGGATCCTCCCAGACCGGGGCACGAACCCATGTCCCCTGCATCGGTAGGCGGACTCTCAACCGCTGCGCCACCAGGGAAGCCCTGTGATGTCTTCTTATAAATATAATGCAGTTCTAATACAAATTTCAGTGGCAACATACTTTACACTTGACAAAGTACATGATTATCTTGATCGATCTCTAAAAGGCATTTGGCAAAGTTCAAAACCATTTCTAATAAAAAAAAAACACAGTCGAGATTAACTGATGGGTGCTAGTATCAGTGGGAGAAAGTGTGAGGAAAACAGGATGTACAGTCTCATGCTACCTCCCACAAGTTATCTGTTAGCTATAGAAGGAAAGATAGTTTCCGGTGGAGAAAGCCCGGCAGGAACCACGTGAACCCTCACGATCCCTGTGATGCAAAGGGATAGGACGCATGGAGAAGGACACTGCATCATTTCTGTTGGGTTCTTAGCAAACATGCATAATCACAATCACGTGCAAATACTAGACAAACTCAGATGGAGCAACATTTAGCAAAACAACGGATAGGTGCTCTTCAGTGAGGCGCCAGTCAAGAATGACAGAGATAGATTGAGAAACCATGACAGGCTGCCTGAGACTAAAGTAACGCGAGATTCTGAATTGGATCACGGAACAAGAGCAACAACAAAGACATCAGTTAAACAAAACAAAACAAAACTGATGGAATCTGCATAGGGCTTGAGTTAATGGCATTTTCCGTGCCAATGTTAATTTCCTGGTTCTGATCAACGTACTGTGGTTTTGTAACATGTTAACATTGAAGGAGGCTGGGAGAGGGACATATGGAAAGTCTTTGTGCTATTTTCAACTTTTCTATAAGTCTAAAAGTAGTTCAAAATAAAGTTACAAAATAAATGCAGTGCCAGGATCTTACATATAATGATTTCCTCGTATGATAAGGGAGATTGCCTTAACCTGATATTTAAAAGTTTATAGCTATCACAAACCAAAAGCCAATCACGTGCTTATGTAATACCAAAGATATTTAAATTAAGAAAAGGATGTCACCCATTACCACTATTACTCATGGTTTTTATAAAAGGTCTAATCATCGCAAAACAAGAAAAAGTCCTAAGAAATACAAAGTTGGGGAAGGAGGAGATAAATTGTTGCTATTTATAGATGATGTAGTTTGCAACCTATAAAATGTAAGTAAATAGACTGAAAAATATTAGAATTGATGATGATTTAAGAAGGTGGTGAGTTACAAAATAAACATACAAAAATCAATTGTTTTTCTATTCCTCAGTTCAAAATTGTATTGAATAAAATAAACTTAATAATATCAGAGAAAATATAAACCATATGTTAATAAGATTAATAAAGTTATTTAGTACTTATGTGAAAAAAAGTAAAAACTCTACTTCTTAATGGAATAAAATGTGATTTGATTAAGTGGAAACATATAACATTTGCCTTCACAGGAATATCAGTTATTGAAAAATGTAATTTCTCTTTAAATTTCTCATAAATTTAATGCAATTCCAATTTGACTTGGAAACAAAATATATCTGAAACTTGAAAAAGTGATTCTAACTGAGGAAATTTTGAGTAACAAAACAGGAAGGAGATGCATTTTTTAAAAAACATCTTTATTGGAGTATAATTGCTTTACAATGTTGTGTTAGTTTCTGCTGTATAACAAAGTGAATCAGCTATACATATACATAAATCCCCATATCCCCTCCCTCTTGCGTCTCCCTCCCACCCCTCTAGGTGGTCACAAAGCACAGACCTGATCTCCCTGTGCTATGCGGCTGCTTCCCAGTAGCTAACTATTTGACATTTGATAGTGTGTATATGTCAATGCTCCTCTCTCACTTGTCCCAGCTTACCCTTCCCCCTCCCCGTGTCCTCAAGTCCATTAAGAGATGCATTCTTTTTAATACTAAAACGTTGCATAAAGTTACAATTGAACAGAAAACAATAAAAAAGACTCTTCTATATCTAAACATCCTGTTATAATAATTGTGGCATTTTAAATTAGAGGGGATAAAAATGAATTATTTATTAATGTGCTGCTAGAAAAGTTGATAAACTATTTGCAAACAAATAAGCAAGATCTCTTACTTCAAGTTATACATGAAAATAGATTCCAGATGGAGTATAGAATTAATCTGTAGAAGAAATGAGAGGAAAAAAAGAGTATTTAACTGACTGTTACAACAGGAGAGGTCCATAAGAAAGAAATAATGAAATAGTCGTGTCATATCTGATTGCATGTAATCTATACTTCTTCACAACAAAACAAGCTGACAAAATTAAAAGGTTAAAAAAAAGGAATTGTCACCAAAATGTGACAAAAATGAATGTTAATACCTTCAACAAATATAGAGATCTTACAGATTCATAAGAACAAGAATGAACTCTCAATAGAACGGGAAGATAAAAAACATAAATGGTCAGTAAACACTTGGGAATTATACAACTACTAGAAAACAAAGCAAAATCAATTAAAGTATAGAGTGAAAAGCCATTATTCATCTATTGGATTCTCAAAGTTTTTTCATATTTTAAAAGTATAAAGAAGTTAATGAGACGGAAAGTCCCACACACTATTTAACTCATTGAAAACTTCTGGAATACAGTAAATCAGTAGCTTTAAAAATGCTGACAGGGCTTCCCTGGTGGCGCAGTGGTTGAGAGTCCGCCTGCCGATGCAGGGGACGCGGGTTCGTGCCCCGGTCCGGGAGGATCCCACATGCCGCGGAGCGGCTGGGCTCGTGAGCCATGGCCGCTGAGCCTGTGCATCCGGAGCCTGTGCTCCGCAACGGGAGAGGCCACAGCAGTGGGAGGCCCGCGTACCGCAAAAAAAAAAAAAAAAAAAAAATGCTGACATTCTAGGGCTCAGTAAATTGAACAACCAAAATGCCTAGCAATAGGGAATTAGTTAAATTCTCCATATCATCTGTGGAATATTATGTTGGTATTAAGCACTGCCTCTAACAGTTCTTAAAATGAGAAAATGGGCTGTCCATCAAAATTACCTCAGATGATCTTTAACTATACACACGTCTTTGTGTTCCTGAACTCCTGTCCCACATTACCTCTTTCTGATTTTTTGATCCTGGTGCAGGACTTGGGAGTCCGAGTTTTTACACAAATCTCCAGTGAAGTCTGATGAAAACCCTCTATCTCAAAACACTGTTCTAAAATAATATTCAACGTCATTGGAAATTACTCTCAGTATAATGTGAAATTTAAAATACAGAAGTATTTACTTGCTATGATCCTAACTTTGGAGTACATATAGTATGATGTGTGTATTTATTTTTTAAATATGTTCTTTATAGTTTTTCAGTATTTCCAAGTTTTGAACAGTCCTTAGGAATAATCACTAATGGTGATATTCATTTTATTTTTTTCATAATGAGAAATATAATGTAATTTATTTATTTTTATTTTTAAAACGTATTATTTTACATTGGAGTATAGCCAGTTAACAATGTTGTGATAGTTTCAGGGACTCAGCCATACATATACATGTATCCATTCTCCCCAAAGTCCCCTCTCATCCAGGCTGCCACATAACATTGAGCAGAGTTCCCTGTGCTCTACAGTAGGTTCTCGTTGGTTAGCCATTTTAAATATAGCAGCGTGTACATGTCAATCCCAATGCTCATTTTTTTAAAAAAAGCTTTTGTAAAAGGAGTTACTGTGCCCTTCTTTCTCATCTCTCCTGCTGCCAGATACCTATCCACCCTCTGCCTGTGCTTACTGAAATATGCCAGGTCCTCGGAGAGCACCTCAAATTTACTCCTAGACAACTATGGCATTATTTCCGTGTGAATAGTGGAGAAAGAAAGGGAGAGAGAAAAAAGTAAAACATTGTGCACCAAGTGAAACGTAGCATTTAGTTATTATCTAAATGAATTTGATCACAGTAGGCAGCCAATCTTGATAATTGTTTTAGAAGATTTCCTCAGTTGCAGTCTGTGAGGGTTGGAGTGGATGGCTTGGACAAAGGTGGTCAGGGGAGCTAAAACAAGGGGAAAAACTCTCCTGAAACAAGAGTAACAACAACAAAACTCACATACACAAAACCAAAAACCCAGATCCTCCTGGGCTCTGCATCAAAGGTAAGTAAGGGGACCTGAGTGTTAGCACAATTCCGAAATCTTTTGGATATATATTTAGTTGGTCAGCATATTCTGATCCTATACCTATTTCTCTAGGTTATTTTATGTTCTTAGAAAGATCCAAAGCAATTGAAAAAGAGTTTGAAATATGCATTTATAGTTAGAGAGAGATATGCACATTATACCAAAAGAAAGTCTAAACTACCCCTCAGCAGGTTACTCTGGTGTCTTAGAAAATGAATTAATTAAAAAACTTTTAAATTATTTAATTGATTTCATTCATATCACTGCTTTGTGGGAAGGTTGAAACTTGTCTGAATGAGGAACGTACCTGAACTGTACATGTGTATATGGTGACCTTAAAGAGCTATCATCCAATCTTGTCTCCATTTGAGAATTCAAGGGAGCTGTAGTAGCCATTCGGGAATTGTCTTGGGCAAATGGAGAGATCTGCTCGTTCTGGCTAAGGGCTTCCTTTCCACTGCACACACTGAAGGCATGGTGAACACAAGCTGTTCTGGAGCCAGAAGGTGACACATTTATCTCCAAAGTCAGTAATAGGAAAAAGCTGGGCTCAAAAATCACAAACAAGGCCACCGATGACATGGTGTGCACCTGACTGGTTCTCCTGATATGCAGAACATTCTACAAGTCCCTCACAGAGAACTGAAGGGACAGATACAACAGTCCATAAGATAAATATAGCCCCAACTTACACAGAGTTCATGCTCCAGCTGGACACACAAATAATTCAGCTGGGAAAACACACAACGTGAAAAGTGGTAGGGAAGGGTAAATCAGGGCTGGCTGGGGGCTGGTGCCTCTTCTAGAATTGAAGGATGTCCTCCATGGTTTTAAGCTGAAGGCCATTAAGAATTAGTGAACTGGGCTTCCCTGATGGCGCAGTGGTTGAGTCCGCCTGCCGATGCAGGGGACGCGGGTTCGTGCCCCGGTCCGGGAAGATCCCACATGCCGCCGAGCGGCTGGGCCCGTGAGCCATGGCCGCTGAGCCTGTGCGTCCGGAGCCTGTGCTCCGCAATGGGAGAGGCCACAACAGTGAGAGGCCCGCGTACCGCAAAAAAGAATTAGTGAACTGAAGGGAAGGTAGGTAGAGAGAGGACCCTTCCAGGTAGAAAGTAGAACATGCAAGAATAATTGGAGGAGTGGGAGTATAGCCCAGTTAAGTGACTGATGGAAGTTTGCTTGATTTTCAGAATGTGAGGTAAGAAGTAGCAAAGGGATGAGACTGGAAAGGCAAACGGCATACAGAAGGAGAAGCACTTTTTAACAGGCTTAGAAGCTTGGACACTGTCTTGAGGGCTACGGAGGGTTTTGAGGAAGGGAAGGACATGGTCAGATTTCCTTTTCGCCAGAATCACAGGCTAATGTGTGGCCTGTGGGATGGATGGTGGAGGGAGATTCAAGACTAGATGTAGGGAGAATGATGATTCCAGAGAGAGAAGAGAGTGGCCCACTGGGTGAGATCAGAAATGAGTGGATTATAGAGAAATTTAGACAGTAAAATTCATCTGCCCTGTCAGGAAAAAGGCATGGGTAGGGGGAGAGGAAGAAGCAGATAAAAACTCAATAATGAGAGGGCATTTTCAGCTCTGGTATAATATGGATGGTATGGCCACTTCTGAGATGCTTCCATCTTTGGGGGAGCTACTGCACCAAATCAGTGATGTCCCAGAGACTTCTAATAGGCTCTCAAAGTCTCATGACATTAATTTTCAGAACCAAGGTGAGATGAGTGTAATTGACCCGCCCATCCATGTATAGAAGTGAGAGGGAAATTGAGTTGTTTGACGTATATGATTTACGATTCTAAGAAAATGGTTTAAACTGTGCAAAAACAGTGACATATTTATAGGTGATTTTGACGCTGTGGTGATTCAGTCTCAGACTGGTTTTTAAATTATTTATTTTTCCAGACACTGATATCTCTGCCAGAACCATAACAAAGTGAATGAGATTAGACAGGCTATAAAAATGTATATTTAGTAGGGGACTGGAGAAAAGGGAGCTAACTTCCTTTCTATTTATTAAAGTGGTTTAGCTAAAAAGGTGTACTTTGGTCTATACGCCAAGAAAACCTGATACAAAGAAACCCCAAATGAAATATTTGATGACCTGTTTGCCAGCCAGAGTGTATATGCATGGCTCGCTTCAAACTCTTGTGGAAATCCAGAATTCATGTTTGTAGCCTTTTCACAAAACTCTTTATTCCATTTTCAACTAGTGGCTCTCACGTAATTAGAATGTCTTTCAAAAAAGGTTTGGGGGCTTCCCTGGTGGCGCAGTGGTTGAGAGTCCGCCTGCCGATGCAGGGGACGCGGGTTCGTACCCCGGTCCGGGAAGATCCCACATGACGCGGAGCGGCTGGGCCCGTGAGCCATGGCCGCTGAGCCTGCGCGTCCGGAGCCTGTGCTCCGCAGCGGGAGAGGCCACAGCAGTGAGAGGCCTGCGTACCGCCAAAAAAAAAAAAAGGTTTGGAAGAACTATTTGAAGGGGAATGAGACGCAAGGAAGAACGAAATAACATACTTCTGCAACATACATCTCTATGGAGAGGAAACCAAGCCTGTTGTGTTTGCTGCTGAGTTTGTCTAAAATGGAACTTGTCCCAAAGCCCAAATCTTAGGCTGAAAGGACAAGGCAACCAGAAAAAAGGAGAGGAGGAAGAGGAAGCTCCAGAAGAAAGCTCCATTGCGAAGATGCCCTTTTTGCATCTTTAAGGAAGTTTAGGATGGCAGGAGCATATTCAGAGTCACAGTCAGGTAGTTTTTAGAACAATTGATTAGAAAACAACGTCTCCAAAAAT
Source organism: Phocoena phocoena (assembly GCF_963924675.1). Taxonomy (NCBI): domain Eukaryota; kingdom Metazoa; phylum Chordata; class Mammalia; order Artiodactyla; family Phocoenidae; genus Phocoena; species Phocoena phocoena. The sequence continues at coordinate 11,787,830 of NC_089227.1, forward strand.
CTGTCTCCGTTCACTCTTCTCCCTCCATCTGACTCCTCTGGCAGGACCCAAGGGAGCCACACAGTAAGCTGACGCTGAAGGGAGCGGACCTCGCAGAGCCTGAGTCCTTTGATTATGTAGCCCCTCCCCCGCCCCGTCCCCACTCAGGTTACAGCCCTGCAGTCGGCATTGTCTGGACAAAGGAGCAGCGGCTCCCCTATGAAGACTGCCTGGACCGCAGCCACTCTACCCCAAACTCCAGCCTCCTCCTGTTTCTCCCCTTCTGTGTTTCTTGAGTGAAACACTTAGAAACTGGGCAGCCCTTCCGTGGACTTCCTGGGGCCACGCAGACTGGGAACACCTGGCTTCCCTATCCCCACCCCGAATGACTGCCCTACAATTTCTGTTTCCTTCTTTGTGCTTTCTGGGGAGGGAGTGTCCTTGTTCTCCAGAGAGAACCCTGGGGAAACAAGACGGAGTGGACTTCGATTTTAAGATCTTGCATACCTAGTAATATTCTGTTGTTTGTTTGTTTTGTACCATTATAACCCAGCTATTTCACAATCTTACATTTCTAAACAAAGGTTTGAGTGGATGATATCAGTTAACGATCTTGCCTGATTTTAAGTGGTAGTTTTGTATCAATATGAGATGATGGATGTTCACTAAACTTATTGTGATAATCATTTCACGATGTACATAAGTCAGATCACCTTAAACTTATGCAGTCCTATATGTCAGTTTGTCTCAATACAACTGGAAAAAAAAGAAAGAAACTGAAGCATAGACAAATCAAGAAAGCCCCAGAGTTAGCGATGAGAGGCAGGATTTGAACCCAAGTGAACTAACGCCATCATGCTCTTAAGTACTGATACAATGTCATCCTCTTCGCAAAATAATCATTAAATAACATTAAAACATTAGATCTTGGTATGGTCGCCCCTTAACATCCCAGGGGGATTGGTTCCCGGACCCCAGCAAATACCAAAATCTGTGGATGCTCAAGTCCTTTATATAAAATGACATAGTATTTGCAACTAACCTACGTACCTCCTCCCATATACTTTAAACCATCAGGGGATTACTTATAATACCTAACACAATGTAAATGCTGTGCAAGTAGTTGTTGCCAGTGCACGGCAAATTCAAATGTTGTTTTTTGGAACTTTCTGGAATTTTTTTCCCTCAATTTTTTTTTTTTTTTTTTTTTTTTTTTTTTTTTTGCGGTACGCGGGCCTCTCACTGTCGTGGCCTCTCCTGTTGAGGAGCACGGGCTCCGGATGCGCAGGCCCAGCGGCCATGGCTCACGGGCCCAGCCGCTCCGCGGCATGTGGGATCTTCCCAGACCAGGGCACGAACACGTGTCCCCTGCATCGGCAGGCGGACTCTCAACCACTGCGCCACCAGGGAAGCCCTCCCTCAATATTTTTGATCCATGGTTGGTGGAATTTGTGGGTAAGGGAGATGCAAATACTGAGGGCCCACTCTGATAGCAATTCGCTATGTTTACATGTTAGGTGCTGTTCTGAAAACTTCCTATGTATTTAGACATTTAATCCTTATGACGACCCCAAGGAGTGGTGTATTTTTCTCCTCATGTCACAGATGAGGAAACACATGCAGAGAGGTAAAATGCTTTGCATGCTACACCCCAGGTGAGCTGTAGGAGATCTGGTCATTGGGATTAGGGAGATGGTGGGTGAAGGAAGAGGGAGAGGGGGAGAGGGAGAAAAAGAGTGAAAGGCAAGATCCCTAGTTTAGTTGTCTGGTCTGGGGTCTCAGACTTGCGTGTGCATCAGAGTGACCTGCGGGGCTGGTTGCAACGTAGATTGTTGACCCTACCCTGAGCTGCTCCTTCAGTAGATCCGGGGTGGAGCCTGAGAATTTGCATTCCTAATACATGTCCAGGTGATGGTGATGCCGTTGATTGGGCGGTCACATTTCGAGACCATTGGCCTAGGAAGTTGCTTGAATTGGCACTTTCAAAAAAAAATCAATACAGTTATTTAATTTCACACCATCATGTAAAACAAGCTATTAAGGCTAACACAAGCTCTGGTTACACATTGTTTTTTCATTTGCACACTGGCCATCTCGGGCTATAAACCATTAAAAGGTTAGACAATGTCTGATATAGCATGTTTAGCAAAATGTGTTTTTAATGTTATTTAATGATTATTTTGCGAAGAGGATGACATTGTATCAGTACTTAAGAGCATGATGGCGTTAGTTCACTTGGGTTCAAATCCTGCCTCTCATTGCTAACTCTGGGGCTTTCTTGATTTGTCTATGCTTCAGTGTCTTTCTTTTTTTTCCAGTTGTATTGAGACAAACTGACATACAGGACTGTATAAGTTTAAGGTGATCTGACTTACGTACATCGTGAAATGATTAGCACAATAAGTTTAGTGACCGTCCATCAGCTCATATAGATACAAAATTAAAGAAACAGGAAAAAATGATTTTCTTGTGATGAGACACTCAGGGTTTACTCTCTAAATAACTTGCATATATGACATGCAGCAGCATTGATTATATTTATCATGTTGTACATTACACCCCTGGGACTTATTTATCCTATAACTGGAAGATTGCACCTTTTTTACTACCTTCCCCCAGTTCCCCCGTCACCCCATGAGTTGGCACTCTTAAGCCTAGACCAGGTAGGCTCTGGGAAAAAGCTCTCCACAGGTGCCCCTCCAGAAACTTCTGTTTCTCTTCCTGCCTTTTCAGGGGTTTCAGACCTTTCTGAACATTTTGAGCTGATATCTAGACCCATTTGCGTGAATCCAAGCCACTGCAAGTGAGAGGCTCTTACAGCCTGGCTCCCCTGTCTTACATATCTTGGGGCTAAGCAGGGGACCAAATCTGACAAAAATCCTTTCAATGTTGCCATGCAGAATGTCATAGTCGGAAGGAAATAGAGGGAAAACAAGGCCGTCCGAGCAGTGTGTGTTTACATCTTCACCCTATCCTTCCCTAACCCCACGCACCTAAGACTGGCCCCTGCAAAGGGTCCTTTCTGGTCTGTCAAAGTCGGGGCCTATTGGCTGGTTAATTTCTGGTCTTAACTCTTGTAATTTACAATAATAAGAATAAAATTTGAAAGACTAGGCGTTAAGGTTAAAATGTAACAAGCTGTAACAGAAGAGAATGAAACAGGGGCTTTATTTCAGTTTCCATCTTGGCTACTACCTGTCTTGGCAGGGAGCAGGGAGTTGAAATCAGGGAACCGGGAAAAGATGTAGGCATGGCGGTCTTATATGGTGCCATTGAGGAGAGGTGGTCGTTTGGGGGAGCATACTTGAAGTAGCTGTAGCACCTTTTAACTCTAGTTCAATGATGAGGTCAGCTATTAGGACAGAAATATAATTGGCATTAGGTAAGAAAATATTTCTAGTTAGAATCTTTGATATTACTCTGTACTGTTACTCCAAAGATCATATTTATTCTTTTGCCATATGTAGCTTATGGGAATTCTGCTTGTTCTGTAATAAACCAAAACAGAAAATTCTACTTCATTCTCTCCTCAAGACTTTTTGTTTGTTTGTTTGATTTTGTGTAGGAGGAAATAATGTTAGCGTAAGTGGGCTTATTTCAAAACATGTGCGTTGAACAGTAATTCTCTTCCCTTCAACCTAGTGTTCTTCTCCCACTGCTCTGGCTGACTGGAACAGAGGGAAATTTATAGCCTGAAGCAGTCCCATGTCTGGTTTATGTATTAGTAATGCTCCCTGACTGTACAGGGCAGGCAAAGGCAGAGCTCGTGGCCCACAGCTTTGCAAGGCCCTGTATAATTTTCAGATCTTCCTGTGTTTTTGATCCAAACAATTTGGGTTAAAAGCGGTTCTAGGTCATCTTACCCCTGTCCGCCTTATATTATGGAAACCAAGAAACTGCATTACTAATGTTACAAAGGCCATCAAGATATGAATGTAAATACAAGACGTGTATTTTTATGTAGCTGTGGCTTCAGGAATTTACAAAATTATAAGTCTTGGTGTTCTGGACAGAGTCACTACCACCCAGATTCTTAGCAGAGCCCTCTTAAGATAAAACTTAGCACCAAGTACAACCAAATAGCAAGATGAATGATTTTAAAGCATGGAGACAATAATTAGCCAAGTAATCAAACCTCTTTCCAAGGATAAAATAATACTTCCGTAAATTTAGCCTCGTAACCCTCCCTAATCCCTTGACGTTACCTTTTTCCTAATTCTGGTAGCATTTGCAAATAGAATATTATTTATGACTGAATCTTAGAGAATAAACATATTCTGTTATAAAAATCACTGGAGTGTAAGAACTGCCGCAGACCCCTGACAAAAGAACACAGGATGACAATACTTTTCAGAAAATTTTCACTGCAGGATGAGATAATGATTAGACCTATTGGGAGAGAACAATTGCGAATAGATTTGTTTTCACTGGCTAAGAACCAACCCAGACATGACGCTTCCTTGACCCAGAGCCCCACATATTTTGAGGATCAAGTGTATATTATTATTGACTTTTTTGTAAAAGATGTAGATCTGATATTTGTGAGGAGAATCAGTAAAATATCAAGTGAGGTTTTACAAGTGAATGACCATAGTAACAGTCCTTAGAATGAAGTGAAGAGGTGGCGTTGGGAAACAGCTCAAAAAGCTGACAGGAGAAACTGCATGTGACATAGAAACAACTTAGCAAAGAGTATTCCTTATAGAGCACAAATCTAATACTTTCAATTCCCGCCCCCCCTTTTTTTGTTTTTTGCGGTACGCGGGCCTCTCACTGTTGCGGCCTCTCCCGTTGCGGAGCACAGGCTCCGGACGCGAAGGCTCAGCGGCCACGGCTCACCGGCCCAGCCGCTCCGCAGCATGTGGGATCTTCCCGGACCGGGGCACGAACCCGTGTCCCCTGCATCGGCAGGCGGACTCTCAACCACTGTGCCACCAGGGAAGCCCTCAATTCCCTTATTAAAATGTTTTGTTGAACTCACATTACTCTTAGGAAAAATTTTAGAATCTACTTGCTCTAGTCTCTCTGTTCCATCCATCCTGGATTCTTCTAAATTTCTTTCCTCCTCCCCTTCTCCCTGCTCTGGCCTGAGTCCATTCTTCTCTTTAAGCTTGGTGTGCTCTTCACTCCCCCTTCCCCTCTGGCCATCCCTCAGGTCTTAACCAAAGTGACTTCAGAAAGTCCTCCCTTGATCTCCAACTCCAGGCTAGTCACTTCCTGAGATACTTCCATATTCCTTATTCCATCTCAGCACTTACCACAACTGCACTTACTTCTTTCAAGACAAGTGTGATGGGTTGAATGGTGGGCCCCCTCCCAAAAGATATGTCCATGTCCTAATTCCCAGAACCTGTGAATGTGACCTTATTTGGAACAAGAGTTTTTGCAGATGTTAAAATATCTCAAGATGAGCTCATTCTGGAATTAGGGTTCCCTTAAATCCAATGACAAGAGTCCTTAAAAGAGAAAGGCAGAGAGAGATTTGAACCACAAATGTGGAGACAGAGGCAGAGATTAGAGTGATGTAGCCCAAGCCCAGGGATGCCTGTGGGCCACCAGAAGCTGGAAGAGGCAGTGAAGGATTCTTCTCTGGAGCCTTCAGAGAGAGAGGACAGCTCTGTTGACCCCTTGCTTTTGGATTTCTGGCCTCCAAAATGATGAGAATAAATTTCTGTTGCTCTTGAGCCTCTGAGTGTGTGGTAATTTGTAGCACAGCAGCCCTAGGAAGCTGTTACAGCTGGAAGAATATATCTTCCCTGTTAAACTATAAGCACCAGAAGGCTGATTGCTGAGCCTGCCACATGACAAGCAACTTGGGAATGACTGACCAATTAGATGGCTAATTCTCAGCTACTTGTAGACACGCTTGAGGTCAAGGGGAACTTCCGTAAATTGGAGAGATGGTCCTCCAGACATACCAGCTTGAAGAAAGAATTGCAGCAGTGCATTTCGTAGTAGCTTCTGCTGGCCTCTCATTGTGGTACCGCATAGATATTAATGTTGTTTCTCAACATTGTATTTTAAACTCCTGGGCTATAAAGAATCATATTTTATTCTTCTCTGTATTTCCTTGGGTTAGTTCTAAGTTGTTTTTGTTTTGGTGTTTGCTTGATAATTAATTAAATGTTTGATTGCAGACAATTGGCTTTCATGAATTATTCCCTGAACACAAAGCCAATTCTCATGAAAAGGCATAGTTAGTGGGATAGGTCATTTAAAAAAAAATTACTGACTTGGAGTCAGGGCCATTTGATAAACTGGTGTGATTTTATAACAGGGGTTGTCCTCTGTTACACCAGAAGTTACAACAGAGTAGCTTAGAGGTTGTAATTTAGTATCAGCTTCCTTCAATAACATCATAGAATATAATTAGTATTGGGGTAGAATTCAACTTAGTAAGCACTTTCACATCGTTTTTTCATCAAGGTGCTGTAAAAATTATCTGAGACAATATAATAATTCCTTGCGATTAAAAAATAAAATGATCTCTATTTACAAGAAATCTTTGATTAAAATCTCTCTCCAACTCTATGTGTCCCTGAATTTACTGAGTGAGAGTTTGGCTAGTGAGAGATAACTGCATTATCTTATCTTGTTTTCCCTTGTGCCTTGCCAAGTTCACATCGTAGGATAAATAACACTCAGACTGAGACACAGTAAGCAACTTTCTCTAGGTCTCACACTCATTAAATAGCAGTCTCAGGATTGGAACAATTCTTCTAACTTCATCTTTATTTTTCTTATCACTTATTCCTGTTGACATGAGTGACTCCATTTTGCTCGTGAGGAAATAAGTTTGGAGAGGCAGTTCATTGCATGGAAATTCAGAGGGTAATAAAGCTGGAAAAACAAAGTGTAGAGTGTAAAGGGTGTTTGAAGACCAGCCGGTCCTGGGTTGAGGCTTGTGTGAAATCACTCCTAGTGGTTGCTAAGGAACACTGGATCCACTGGAATGGATCAGTCTGGGTCCTTCTCCCAGTTTCATCCAAAGCTGCATTGATTTTTACCTCTTTTGCATCACATGGATCCTCCTAAAACCTTATTTTAAGAAAAGATCCAACTCCTAAAAGACAAACAAACAAAACACAACACAGTCACGTAATCTGAAACTCACATATCCAACCCCTAATTTCAAAGGTGAAGACACACTGCAACGGATCAGAGCCAGGACTGGACCTCAGGCTCTGCCCTCCCAGCCCTCACCACATGGTCTACCAGGGCCCTTATGCCCTTAGGGAATGGGTCCCCATGGTCAAAGGACAAGGCCTTACTAACTGCCTCTTGTTTATCCCTCCCTACAGTCTAGAAGCATTAACCCTGGCTGGGAGAGACAGTGTCATAGTGGCAGCTGAGGTCTGCATGTTCTGATCCAATCTGCAATGTTTGGCTCAGCTGTTTCTTCCCCAGAAAAGTAGACAGTGAAGTCTAGGGGAGGCTCTTCAGGGCTTTTCCTCCATTGCCCTAAGCCAGGCATTTTTGGAATTACGGGCTGGACCCTATTTCATTTGTAGAGCAGCCTTCCAATCAAGAACACTTCAACCTGGTCTTCTCTGGGCCCCATGATTAATCTTTATCACCAGCTAGTTTTAGAACTGGACCGAGAGATCAGGAAAGAGAACAAAGCCTTCTCCTTGCTTCCTTATTCTGAAGGGTCATTTTGCAGCTACCTTAAGGAAAAGATAGGCCCAACAATAGAGTGGGCAGCTTTTATTATGAGAATGATTTAGATGGGCCACATGTACGCTGCTCATTTAGAATTTGGTTAATATGCTCCAACTCTTCTGGAAAGTACTAAGGAAACCTTAATGACTTCATATGGGCTCCTTGGGACATCCTTAGAGCAATCTGTATTGACGATCCCCGACATGATTTTTCCAGTAGATCTTAGGTAATATACATCCAGATACCTATTGAAGTTATTTGGATTCTGTCGATGAAAGACTCCATTGTTTATCAAAATTTCAAACCAGATAAGAGATAGAACCTCGTTAGGAATTTGTGAGGATATTCTGCAGTATATCTGTGATTGGAAGTTGAAGCATGCTGGCCTGAAAGAGATGAAGCACATCTGTTTACTCCAGTGACGAGCAGTAGAAAAGCAAGGTTTATAGCATGTTGTCTTGGAAACAGTATGCTTTTTGATACTGAGGTTACTTTCTATTAAATGTCGTATTTATTTGCATATCTACATCAGAGTTAGGATTCTTCTTTTAAATTTTTATTAGACTTGATTTACAATGTTGCATTACTTTCTACTGTACAGCAAAGTGTATCAGTTACACATATACATATATCCACCCTTTTTGAGATTCTTTTCCAATATAGGTTTCTTTTTCATCTTTTCTTGAACTCCCTGCTTCTTTATATCTGATGCTACCGAAGACCTCCACCGGAAGTGATTCTTTGCCAACATTTAGGACTTACTGGATTGGCTAGCTAATGAGAAATCCTGAAAAATAAGTGACAAATGAACCAACTGAAAAAGTATGCTCCGTTGATAGAATTGAAAGGAAATTTTCTTTTTCATTCTCTCATCAGAAATGTTCTTGTCTTGTTGCCTGCCTCACTAAGGAGGGGCAACTATTCTTAAACAAGATCTAACATTTACTTGAAACCAATGGTTTTCAGTAAAGGGTTTTTAGGATAAATGCAGGCTTACTGGTAAATATTGGTTTAATCTTCAGGGAAAATTAAAAGCTTGTGGTTTGGCATTGACGGCAAAAGGCAGATGTATAAGGTCTAGGAACCGAAGGGTTGGTAAAATCGCCAAATAATGTTCTCTATTCCAGCTCCAGGCAAAAGAACCAGAATATACCCATTCATTTTCTCCTAAAGGAAAGAATTATCCCAAACCTAGGATCGCTGAGTAAAATTCAATCAGTCTTTTTCAATGCTTCGCTTAGTAGTGCTATATATTAAGCTCTTCTCATAACTTACCCACCCAAGGGTCTGGTAGAATAGAAATCATGGTAATTTGTGCTACTTTTTGCGGAGACTGTGTCTTATAAACTGAGCATAATAGCATGTTGTGTGACTCCGTTTATGGCCCAATTATAGTTCACGTGGGCATGTTTAGCTCAGTAGCATTAGTTGCTTTCTCTCACATACAGCTTTGCTGGAACTTTTCGAAAACATTTTGCTGATCGCAACTTGGTAATTGCTCATGTCTTATTCAATTCACTCATCATAAATGCAAGACTTACCTCATTTCCCATCAGTTCCTGGTTTCTTCTGCTGTTGCTTCTTTTCTCCTTCTTTTTCTGTACAGCCTTCGCTTTTTCTGAAAGAGTGCAAAATAAAACGCCAGCAAACACTTAGCTCTGCCATCTGGGTACGGTCTGAAATGGAATTCACCCTCGATGAACCAGAGGTGAGGGACAGCAGTTAGCTCCCCAAAGCCTCTTCCTGCCCTCCTCCCTCGTGACCTCAGAGGGGAATATCCGATGTCCCCAAAGATGAGCACGCAGACGCCCTACCCGTGGTAGGAGGCTTCATTCGGCGAGCCACTCACCCAGAAGAGGTTTTCTCTACCCATTTGTCAGAGAGGTCTCGTGGTCAGCAAAATGTGTGAGAGAACAGCATTCCATAGGGAAGGGTTTAATTATCACTGTTCGTGGTTCCATTTATGGTCTTGTCTACTTCTGTGAAAGATTCCGCAAGTAAAACGGGTTAAATCTCATCATGTGGCCCAAAAAAAGCCCGTGAAACAATGCCAGGCAGAAATGCCTTCAGCAGAAAGCTTCTGTTCCTTGTGGGAAAGCTTAGGGTTTCTGTGTGTCCTTGGAGGCTGTGTGTTCTGGGCTCTCTGAGGCCAGAGAATCCTTTGGCCTCACGCCAAGATACTGTGTCCTCCCACTGCTAGGGGGAGGGGATTCCCCTTAAGGTATGATTTCCAATAGTCACCAAGTAAGGTGGTTCCTAGCAGCTGCATAGCATGGGACAGGTGTTTCTGCCTTTGACCTTACCGTTGGTCCACAGTAAGAGAAAATGATGTTTTGGGAGAGGGGGTAGGCAGAACACAATTCCCAACTGAAACAGGCTCATTGGCTTAATTGCCCTGCACAATACAAGATAGAAGGGAGAGAATTTAGACTATCATTCACCTAATAAATACCTTCACATATTCAGAGACACAGAACACACAGAATCATTCATTTTTAATAATTATATTGATACTGATTTTATTGTGTTGGTTGAATTAGTTATTCACCACTCTAACATGGTTGGGTACCCAAAGAGTCCATTTCTACCCGTCAGATCTTGCTTTTCTTCAGGTCTGCCATCTTCCTCTCTGCCTAGCCAGGACCTTGGACCTGGAAGCTAGACCTCATCCATACCTTTAGGACGAAACCTTAACCTCAGTGAAACTGATTTAGAGAAACTTGGCCAACCTCGGGCATTAGTCTGTATACTGATTTCCGGCCTTTTGCCTTGATCTTGAGACCACATATTTCCCCAGTCCTGGTAGTAAATATCCTCCTTATGCTCTGTGTCAAGGCCATCCCTGTCTTGGGTCCTGTTCATTATCCTAGTCCTTGCAGAGTGGGAAAACCCACAGTCCTTGCCGCAGTGGAGATCTGCCCCTGAGTCCCCATTGCCATGCTTCGAGCTGTGCTCCCCAACATAGAACTTGCCAAGGCTGCCCATTTTCTGAGTACCACCTACTCCCGGACTCCTGATCCTGGGTCCATCCCACCTGCAAGGATACCCCCTTCCAGCAAGAGGCTTCATAACACTGCTCTTTGCCTGCCTGCTCTAGCCACGCCCTTCAGATACTCTCTTCTGCTTGCTAAGGGGGACTTCCTCCCAGCTTCTATGCTGCGGCTTCCTTCAGATCAGTACCGATCAAACTCAGAGACTGTGTCCTGACCCACCCCGGCCTGCCTCGTCTGCTGTAGTTAACCCGGGCAAGTTCTGAGACGGGGTGTGGGGTAGCATCACCTAGAAAGGAATATCATTGTAAAACTGCAGAAGGACAACTCTGGAGATGCTTTAGACACAGATTAGGCAAGCATGAGATAACCAGCTGCCCCCAAGGCAGGTGCTCCAGGACTAAATGAGGAGGACGGTAGACTTCTCCAGTAGGAAGAAGCAATCAGGCACACCCCATGTCAGCAGGGCCCAGGGTTTCCTGGGCACATATATGTAGATAAAGGTAAAGAGAGTCTTCTCCTCTGTGGAACATGCACCCCGAGGTCAAAGACAAAGTAAGTCCATTGGAGCTGGTGATGAGTATGACTATACGAAGGATGCTCATCAAACCTAGGATAAATTACGTCCATTATCTTCTTATTTACCAAGGCCTCCACGGGTAAAATTATACTGCTCAGACTTAAAAATAATAGGTAGTATGTTTATTATGTGCTAGCATCTAAGATAAATGTTTTACATCTTTTATGTTATTTAATTTCCATAAAACTCTTCAAGGTAGGTATTATTATACTCTTTGTTTCGATGAGGAAACCAAAATTTAGAGAAATAAACATCCTTCCCAGGGTCCCACAACTGGGGAGTGAAAATTTGGGGTTTGACCCCAGGTCCTTCCTGCTCTAAATAATGTATTGCTATGTTGACACAACAAGAGTGGTACCAGAACAGGTTTTCTCTTCAAGGTGTTCTCACAAAATTTAGCGTACTATTTTTCAAGATTCTAAGGTAGGTTTCAAGCCAGATACTCTGGTTCCTGCTGCTTGTGGATGTGTGCCCTATGGTAAGGCAGGAAATGTCAGAAATCATAAATAGGAAAAGTGAAAACGAGCTGGAACAACAATACAAGAAAACTTAATTACCTATTACCGCCAAAAGGAAGTGTAGGGTTAATTTTTTGCTAGAGCAAAAATAATATTTGCGTCACGTTTCCTGTATACAAATTGTCCTGAATGTTCTCGGCTTTTCTATACGGTCCTTTGTTCCTTTGACGCTGTTATTTTTGTATATAAATAAAACCCCTTGTTTACATTACTGCTTCAGAGGCTTTGGGGGTAGAAAAAGGAATAATTTTCTGAAATTGGTCCACCCTCAAATCATGCCATAGTTAAAACAATGGAGAGAGCAGGGTGGCCCACTCTATCCTGCACAATTTTGACAATAACTGAAAAAAAAACGTGTCAGCGTGGAAGCCAAGATTTTCACAAAAATCCTCTTAGGGAGTATCTTGGTTTTGGTTAAAGCAGCATCCGTGGGAGATGATGCACATGGTACCAGGGTACAGATGTGGGAAGGAGGTCAGGGGCCACTTGGAGGTTTCGTTTCTAGGGTGCAAGTGACTGTAACAATTCAATTCCAAAAAGTTTGGTGAGAAATGTATCATGGGCCCACCAAGAAGTATGAGTAGGGCCCTAAGAGGTTGTGACTCATCCCAGGGGCACCAAGTCAGGAAAAAGCAAATGGAAGTGTAACTTCAGGTCAAACTGTGATGCCCAGGAAGCAGGGCTGTGGGGCAGTGGGCAGTTTTCTGGGAGGGAGAGATTTGTGTGGCTCTGACAGGGTGGCTGGAAACAGAGCTGCTGATGACCCAGTGACTGGATGTGCCAGCCTCCGGGCTGAGGGCCTTGCCTGTCTGGCCTCATGCAACTCTCAAGGCCAGCTCCATGAGGGGAGGGCAGTGAGAAGCCCCCGTTTAGAGGTGAGGACATGCGATTTCAAAGAAGTAAGTAATTCTCCAGAGATGGTGAACCCACAGTCTTAGCGGCTGTCCCGTACTTCCCTGCTGGAGAGATGGAGCTGGGAAGGATGGGAGAGCATACCTTCATATGCAGTCACTATTTCTTTTAATGGATTTGTGTCCCACATTATCTACTTTTGTTTGAACTGAAGTATAGTTGATTTAGAATATTGTGTTCGTTTCAGGTGTACAGCAGAGTGACTCACACTATATATGAAATACCTGTTCTCTCTCAGGTTCTTCTCCATTGCTGTATAGGTTATTACAAGATAACCTGTAATGTTGAATATCTAGTTCCCTGTGCTACACAGCAGGACCTTGTTTATCGTTTTTATATATAGTAGTGTGTATCTGTTCATCCCAAACTCCTAATTTATCCCTCCCCACCTTTCCCCTTTGGTAACCAAATGTCTGTTTTCTATGTCTGTGAGTCTTTTACTGTTTTGTAAATAAGTTCATTTGTATCATTATTTTAAGATTCCACATATAAGTGATATCATATGGTATTTGTTTTTCTTTGTCTGACTTACTTCACTTAGTATGATAATCTCTGGGTCCCTCTATGTTGCTGCAAATGGCATTATTTCATTCTTTTTTATGGCTGAGTAGTATTCCATTGTGTATATATACACCACATGTTCTTTACCCATTCATCTGCTGAGGGACACTTAGGTTGCTTCCATGTCTTGGCTATTGTAAATAATGCAGAAACAGTCCCTATTTACTGAGCATTGCTGTGAGCCCAATACTATCTTAGATCATTCTGGGGGGCTCTCCATCTGCAGTATCTTTGGAGAGAAGTCCTGGTTGGAATGTCCCACAGTTGATGACCCCGCAGAGGGTACCACTGTGGTTACGCTTGGTGGGGGCTGCCCAGGTGAAAGATGCCTCCTCTCCTACAGGGCATTCTTCAGAGAAGACCTTCTGCCCTTTCTTTTCTCATTTTCTCTTCCCTTGAGTTTGCTCCATGCCTTCCTTTTCTAACATCCTCTGCTCCTCTGTGGCACTGGGAGGGCAAGGAAAATTTATAACATGATCAGAGGAGGACGCAGAGAAGACATTAAAGGAATATAGACAAACTAAAGAACTTAATCAGAGATGAGTGATGGATGTATTGCAATGATCAATTGCTGAGAATAAGAATTATGGGTTTGGGGTGGGGGGAAGGACCTGGCTCTACACCTGCTGAATTCAAATTACCTGTAAGAGACATCTCTTTCCTTCTACGTCTAGCTGTGGTATTTTTGCTTTCCTCACATCCCTCTTCTTCTGAAACAGAGAAAATCAGGCCCTGGGGTAAACATCATTTTTCAGGGACATTCAAGAGGCTTTATTATAGAATTTAGTTAATTTTGCCACTACCCCAGCTTCGTTTCAGTATAAGCCTGTTCTTGAGGTGATACATTCATTTTTGAAAAGCAGACTCTTCCCCTTCCCTCCCACCCCTCCCTCCCCCTCCTTCTTCTCCCCTCTATCCCCCATTTAACCCTTTCTCTCTTCCTCCATATACCTGATTCTTCCCTTGCTTCATTCCTATGTCACACTTTCTTGAGCTGTACAGTGAGCCTGCCATGGTGAGCCTGTGGACGTGAGGAAGCCCTTGGGAGCTCAGGGTTTCGAGAAGAAGTGCCCACTTAAGACGTCAAAGGCTCTGGGATTTCTCCTTTGCTGTGCCCACCTCGTAAATTTGGGGAAGAATGCTTCCGGAGAGGAAGTGTTCACCAGGAATCTAGCAACAAATGTTTCCTGTTCATCTCAAAGGGAGCACACAATTTTTGCTGGCTCTCTGGGGAGGGCTTTTATGTATGTTTTAAGAGATTGGTTGGGGGGCAGGCTCCAAACCTAGGTTGACACAAAGCCAAAACGCTGACCACTAGCAGCATTTGTGCCCATGATCAGAACGTGAAGTCGGCCAGATGCCACCGCAGGGTTCAACTCCTATCCTTAGAGGGACCCAACTGGACGGGATTCCCAAAGCCCTCCTCACCTCTCCGTCTGCCATAGCTGCTCACATGATAAGGTCAAAGCAAAGCAGAAGAGCCGGCCTTGAGAAAAGGCTAAGATATTAAGAAAGTACTATTTATCAAGGACTAATTAACTCACATTAAATATGTGATAGACACCTTATTGATCTAAATTCATCCTCATAAGATTTAGTTATGGGTGTTGTCATCTTATTTTAAGTAAGTGAGGAAGCTTCTGGACTGAGAGACTAAATGCTTACCCAGGAGAGCACACCAGGGAGGTGTAGGGCACAGATTGGAACATGTGTCTGCAGTGCCCTTCCTCCCACCGTCAGGCATCGTCTTGTTCAAGCTTCTGTATGTGAGCACATGACCTTGAAGCTATGGATGGCAAGGTGCAAAAGTGCCTGATTCCTGGGCTCTTAAGCAGCCTTTGCCTATGAAGGCTGAGCCGCATTGGTCCCCATTCCAAAGGGGCAGGGAGGGTAGATATTTAAAAGAAGCAGCTGTTATATGTTTGTGACCAAATTGCTATGAGATTGAGCTCTTCCTTTTAATGCAGGGTTTTTCTCCGTTTATTCCTCCATTCCTCTCCAGTTTGTCTGGATGTGTGCACACGTGCATTTATACAATCACACTCCCGTGCACCCTTGCGGTCATAATCTGCGAACCTAGCCTGATCCAAGCATCTCCTCTGGAAGCCCGCTCTAACTGACCTTGGCCCATCTGGGGACTGGCATGGTGTACAGAGATCCCACTGGGGAAATCAGCTCTGCTTTTGTGGCTCTGACACGGCCTGTGCAGAATTTCACAGCTGATAAGCAGGAGCTTCTCGGCAGGTTCTGCCAACTAATTAGACCTTTTCTTTCTGATAACGCTGAAAAAGATACAGGCCAATCACGAGAGAGCTTCAGATCTCAGGAGCCTGTGATACTGTGACCTGTGCTATTAAAACGGGCTAAGGGCTCTGGTGGGGATGGAAGCCAGAGCCTTGGAGGTCACTTCACACCCAACATCTTTAAAGGTGAAAGGGATGGTGGGAGGGAGCAGCAGGGTTATTCCCCAGCCCCAGGGAGGGTTCACTGGGGGATAAGGCTGGTTCCCCCGGAGCCCATGGTACCTTTCTTTCTGATCCCCAGCAAGAGTAATGTCGCTAACGGGCCTAAGAGATGTAGTAAATCTGTTTTCAGTGCCTGCAAAATAAATAGATAAATCCGAAGTACAATTATAGAAAAATAAAAGTTTGACTTTTAGATGATTAGTAATTTGGAAACTACTCCAAAATAATTCACCGTAATTCACCAGATTATACTACTACTAAATGTTCTTGAAAATCCAAATACTGATCTTGGAAAGGGGAAGGGATTTATATGCTTAAAAATATACCCCAAAAGCAGAAAATCAATATGTTTAACTACATGAATTTAAAATCTTTTTATGACAAAAATACCCGTAAATTCAATTAAACATTAAATACAAACTGAGAAAAAAATGTTGGCAGCAAATATGGCAAGAGCTGATACTTCAATTACACAAAGATAGCTTTAATAACTAAAGTATTTATACAAATTCCACTAAAATTGAGTAAAATACATGAACAAATGATATACCAAACAAAAAATACACATGTTCTACAAACAGGCAATGACTTCAAGCCCATCATTAATGACAAAAATGCAAATAAAACTTGCAATGAGATTTCTCCCATACAATTATCTAGAATTGTTTTTGAAACGACACTATTTAGTGCTAGCAAGAGTGTCTTGCATTGATCATTCTCATATCAGTTGTTGGGAATTTAGATAGATTAGCATAAATTTTATGGAAAGCATTTTGGCAATATTAATATATAAGTCTTTAGAAAAACTACTCTTAGACCCATTTCATTTCTGGAAATCTCTTCTAAGAAATAACACAGGAAAAATTTATACGCAGATATTCATTAGAAAATTATTTATAGTAGAAAAAAATGGAACAACTTCAAAGTTCAACATACAAAGAATGGCTAAATAAATGGTGAATCTTTAAGATGACACACAGACCACCCATCAGAACTGGAATTTTTGAAGGACATTGACTAAGACAGAAAAAATCCTCGTGATGTGATAAGAGAAAATATGACGTATTAATTGAAAATATATAACGCATTTTATTTTTTATCAAAGGGGTACAGTCCAAATTTTATTTTTAATAACGTTCTGTGAAATCAAAGATGACTAGGAATGCAAAATATATAAGTGCATTCAGGACTCTGGATTTGGTCACCCACCCTCTGTAATGACTCAACAGACCCAAGAAGAATGCACAGTCTTGCACTCAGGTGAGTGCAGTGAGACCGAAAAAGAAAATAAACTACAATAAATAACGTTGGCAGATGAAATTTGCTCCTGCAGGATTTTCTGGGGTAGAATCTGAAGCCCTCATAAGTGCGTGGTTTTGGGGTGTGTGTGTGTGTGTGGAGAGGGGTGTGGAGTTGTAGATGATTCTGCCAACTGCTGGTGTGTAATTGGTATATGCTGAGGTAGGGGCACCGCATCTATGGTGAGGCTGGAGAAAGGGCAGTGGAAGGATGGGGCTGTCTCCTATCTGTCCTCCTCAACGTGCTCAGAAAGAGAACGAGGAGAGATGAGTCACTCAACGTCTGTGTTGAATATTGTTTTCAAGATCGTGCTGGACCTGTGAGGTCAATATACGCCTAAGTTTTACTCCTTCCAGAGAAATAAGCACGCTGTCCACAAGCATTGTTTTTATTTTCATCCGAAATATTTAACTACAAAATATGACTAGCATCACAATTCCAACACAAATTGCCCTGTTATTGTCTTTTATACCCAGAGGTCAGCTACTCCTATTGCCTTCTACTTGAAGTTAAAAATATACTAGATTGGAAGAGTATATAATGACACGAAAAATAAACACGTGATTGATTATTTGAGGTGGAACAATATACTTGTTAAGATTGTGGGCACTGGAGTCACACTTCATATTTGAACCTCAGCTCGACTGCTTATTTACCTTGGACAAGTTGCTTAATTTCCCAAAGCCTCAAATTTCTTGTAAATAAAGTGAGTAACCTACCTCATAGTGTTGTTGTGAAGATTTAATGAGACGATTTGTGTAAATCATTTAACACGTGGCAAGAGCTCAGTAAATATTAACTGTTCTTATTATGAACATTATAAAAATTGGATAACATCAAATATTTACTTGAGGACTTGGTATTTTCCAGGAACTATGCCACATTCCAAAGATACAAAGATGTGTTCTTTTACTCAACAGATGTTTATTGAGCACTTACTATGTGCCAGACACTGTTCTAGGGACTTGGGGTATACGAGTGAAGGAAATAAACAAAGATCCCTGTCCTTATGAAGGAGACAAACCATAAACACTAAACATAAGATACAATAAAAATTATATAGGATGTGAGAGGGTGCTAAGTATTATCAGACGTGGAAATGAAGGATGGGGGCTGGTTGAAGTGTTAAGGAAGAGAGAGTCAGGTGCTGGATTCTAAAAGACGACCTTTGGCTTCATGGCATGCTTGTCCTATTTGACGAGAGGACACAGGAAGTGAAATGGAATCATAGTGAGAGTGTGATCAGCTTGCCTAGGAAAGGGGAAGGCAGCTTTGGTGAGCTAGCTCTCCATGGGCAGATGGGAAGCTCTCTGTGAATGGACAAGACAGGAAGGAGATTCTAGAGAGAGTGAATAGTACACACAGAAGCATGACGGTGAAAGATCACACACGTCTGTAGCATTACAAGGGACCAGGAAGGCGGGAAAGAAGGCTGGAGGTGCAGGACGGGTAAGGTGAGAGGGCTTTCGGGTGAGGCTAAAGGTTTTTTTTTTAATTAATTTTTATTGGAGTATTGCTGCTCTACACTGTTGTGTTAATTTCTGCTGTACAGCATAGTGAATCAGCTACATGTACATATCTCCCCCCTTTTGTGCATTTCCTTCCCATTTAGGTCACCACAGAGCACTGAGTAGAGTTCCCTGTGCTATAGAGTAGGTTCTCATTACTTATCTACTTTATACATAGTAGTGTGTATGTGTCAATCCCAATCTCCCAATGCCTCCCACCCCTCTGCCCCCGCCCCCCAGCATCCATACGTCTGTTCTCTACGTCTGTGTCTCTATTTCTGTTTTGCAAATAAGTTCCTCTGTATCATTTTTCTAGATTCCACATATAAACAATATACGATATTTGTTTTTCTGACTAGGATTTAGGATGACTTATGAAGGCAACAAAGAGTTATTAAAAAGTCTTGGCTGAGAAATAAGATAACCAGATACAGGTTTTAGAGGGTGTGTTCTAGTGTGGGGATCTATGTGTTTGCCAGTAAGATCTTTTAAGAGGTGATATAATGACCCAGATGAACCAGAACAACGGCAGAGAAGCTGGAGGGATGCAATGGATTCAAGAGATATTTAGAAAGTAAACTGGAAAATATGAATTACCCATTGAATGGAGGGATAAGCAGGATAGAGCACTCAAGGATGATCTCTAGATGCTTGGCTTTGATGACCAAGTGGACAATAAATTGGGATATGTGGACCAGAAGATGAACACATGGGGAGTAGGCTGGGGAGGCAGAGAGATAATGTCTTAGAAGTGCCAGATTATAATCAGCTTCACTTCTTGGAGGGGAAAATCGAGAGGATTAGGTTTTTATGAATCAGTGGAGAATATATAATAGATGCGGTAACACAGAAAGGGAGTGTGGGAGACTGGATGGGGCACATTCAAAAACATTACATTGAGATGTGCTAATGTCAGGCCCATCTCAGAGAGACACAGGAGATCATGACTCACCAGCATTTAAATAAATAAATACCCAAGATGTATTCAGCATCCATGTGGGCAAATGAGAGAGCATCTCTCTTCTGAGGGTCCCAACGGTCCGTGTCGAAGGAGTGGGTTCGTCATGCCTCTGAGGCCGGGATTCTCCTCCGTCAGGACCACTAAGGACTCAGTTGAGCAATATCGATGTCACAGCTTCTTATTGATGATTCTTACCTTGAGCAGGTCTTCAGGGTTTTAATGATCTTATTAAGACCTCTTGCAGATCTCTATCTCTGCTGTTTCACACATGAAGACACCTGTGCTCAGAGAGGTTGCAGGGGTCACTCAGGGTCATGTGATTATTTTATGGTGGAGACAGGATAAGAATCCTGATTAATCAATCAGGATTGATTGGGCTTTGAGTTGCAAGTAAGAAAGGTCTGGTTTCAAATGGACTTGAACAAGAAAAACATTTATCATCTCGCTGAAGGGGAAGCCCAGAACGGGGCGGGGATGGCTCCTGGTCTGGAGCCGTCATGTCAGGGACCTTACTTGATTTTCCTGCCTCTCTCTTGCTGTGTCCTCCTCTACGTGTCAGCTTTGTATTCAGGCAGGCTTCCCTCCCGGTCACAAGTTGGTTGCCAGCAGGAGCCGGGACCATATCCTTTCCTATTCCTTTCAATCAGGAGAAAGAGAAAATATTTCCCCCAATCAAAAGTCATTTTCTTCAGTATAATTGGGCTAACACAGGCTTCTAACCATCTCAGGACAAACAGCTATAAACAGGGGCATAGCATGCATTGGCTGCCTTAGCCTGAGTTGTTCAATTAGTTCCTGGCAAGAAGGAATGGAATTATTATCATTGGTTAAGACTAATTAGGAAACACTCAGGGTTGGCTTTCACTGAATAATGTGGGCAGAGAAGGAGAGGACAGCCGTTGAAACAAATCAGGGTTCAGTTAGAACAGCACTGATTAGTAGGACTTTTGGCAATGAAGGAAAAATATTCTATATCCACACCATCCAATAAGATAGCCACTAACCAAATATGGTGATTGAGTACTTGCAATGTGACTAGCAGAATTGAATTCTCCATTTTGTTTCATTTTAATTCATTCAGCTGTTCCACAGTGCTGTCCTAATTTTAATTCATTTAAGTGGACGTAGGCATGGAGTTAGAAGGATGAAGGGGTTGTGGGTGCTTGAGGTAACCACCTGTGTCCCCCACCCTAGTGTCACGGGTCCTGAATGTCCATCCCACGACTACTACTGCCTCTCACAATGATTGCCGCCCAGGCTTTATTTTCATATTTACCATATTGCCATACCGTGATGTCCAAAGGGCAGCTCAGGATCTGATGATGGGGTTAGAGCGGGAGGAGAATGACAATTCTTCAAGAAAATCAAAGCACAGCATTTGGATCAAGTTAAGAATCCTCCTGTACAGTGAAAGCAGATACAAAATGATTTTTTTCAACAGCACAGATTTCCCCCAAATATAAAAGACCATTGGAAATAAAAAAGGATGGAGAACCACAATGCTTAAATCCCTGATAAATCAGTGTACTGATAACATCTATTAAACTCAGAGAATAATGTGAATAATTACTATAGAAACAGAATACTTTAAAAGAAATTACCCGGCATTTTTAAAGAAAGAACAACCCTTTTTGTTTTGTATTTTTTACGCAAAGCTGCATAATCAAAGATGATGGGTGTGCTCGCAAGTAGCTCTTCGGTGCTTATATCCAAGCAAAGCTCTGCAGAAAGGATGAGCCCAACAGCACGAGGACAGACCAAGGTCAGTAGCATGGTGACTACACACTCCCATATACTGAGATGGTTCTGTGTTTATACCTGTTACTCTGGCGCTTTCACAGGTGTGCTGGTTTGGACAATAAATTCTGTTGTCACTCTGCCAATGGAATACAAAGAGCCAGCGTGGCATTCCTCTCTGGGAGACAAAAGGAATATACCTTGATCTCTAACACAGGTGAGATGCACAGTACCTTGGGAGCTGACTGGCTCTGGCACCTCTGAAAACCATCTCACCTTGTGGAAAATAGGCCTAACCTCAGGAGCACGTCCAGCAATGCCAAGGGATTCCTCCACTGGCCATCACTGGCCATCCCTATATATGGAGCTGCCCTCAAAAACAATATGGCGATGGGTGATGGCCATCACTCAGGATGATGTGACCTCACTTGAACTCTTTGACCTCTCTGACCTTCTGACCCCAGTTCCTCAGATCTATGGCACAATGACCAAGAGTTAAAAAAAATTAAATCATTAAAACGTAACCTCATTTGTATTATCCAGGGTCACGCACCATGGGGCTTAAAGAGTTGAGATGCCTGTTTTATATTACTTGTTAATGTAAATATACCAATGTTAAAGAAATATAAGGTTTTAATATTGAAATATAGCTATTTTAATGTGGCTGCATTGAATTTTCTCTATCAATAATTGTCTTGCCTTGATTTTCCTGTCTGTTAAAAAAAAAAACAGTTCTGAGGGCTCCTGATTAATTTTTTTAAATTGAAGTAGAGCTGATTTACAATGTTGTGTTAGTTTCAGGTGTACAGCAAAGTGATTCAGCTATACATATAGATGATAGATAGATAGATAGGTATATTTCAGATTCTTTTCCCTCATTGGTTATTACAAAATATTGAGTAGAGTTCCCTGTGCTATACACTAGGTCTCTGTTGGTTATCTGTTTTATATATAGTAGTGTGTATATGTTAATCCCAAACTCCTAATTTATCCCTCCCCACCCACCTTTCTCCTTTGGTAACCATAAGTTTGTTTTCTGTCTGTGGGTCTACTTCTGTTTTGTATACAAGTTCATTTGTATCATTTTTTTTAGATTCCACATATAAGTGATATCATGGTATTTGTCTTTCTCTGTCTGACTTCACTTAGGATGATAATCTCTAGGTCCATCCATGTTGCTACAAATGCATTATTTCATTCTTTTTTATGGCTGAGTAATAGTCCACTGTGTCTCTGTGTGTGTGTGTGTGTGTGTATATATATATATATATATATCACAGCTTCTTTATCCATTCATCTGTCAATGGACATTGAGGTTGCTTCCATGTCTTGGCTATTGTAAAGAGTGCTACAATGAACCCTGGGGCACTGATTAAATTGTGTAGTGTGTGCTAACTATTTGGAAGTCTTTGTGTTTATATTACTATGGTAAGCACTGGTCTAGGAGTCTCTTATTTATCTGATAATCTAATAAAACAGACCCTCATGCAGAAGCAGAACCGGTTGTGCTTTTCTGAAATCTCATGAAAATGTATAACAGGCTAGGAAATGAAATCACCCTCATTCAAATATGTAAGGAAAATGGGTGTATCACTGATACACTGAAAAGTTTGTTTTTTCTTTTCCGGCCAGCCCAGCTCAGCTAGATCTTGGCTAAATGATTCTCCTCGATTTTCTGTGCTGCTCTCCTAAAATAAGGATTTTTTTTTTTCTGGAGAAGAAGATTACCTGGAGAACTTGCAGCTCTTTCACCGAGAGTTTCAAAGTAAAGGCAGTATTTGTAAAGGATATTTACCATGGTAAGAAGTAACTTTTGTCAGCTACTCACAGCTTTGCAAAATCCTCCCTCTGAGGAAGGATTTGACTGAGAGTAACCTGGTGGCCACTTAGCCTTCCACAGAGACAGTGTGGAAATCCTTTGTGATGTCCTTGTGGAGACTGATTCATTGTCCCCTTGGATCTCTCTGGCTTACACAGTCCATTCCAATATTGGCTTGCTCTGCATCCACATCGAGAATGTCTAGTCCCTTTTCCCTATGGAAGACTTAAAATCGTCTTTGGCAGAAGATTACCTTTGGCCATTTTCCATCTCCTCAAGTGATCCCTTTTTTTTTTTTGCGGTACGCGGGCCTCTCACTGCTGTGGCCTCTCCCGTTGCGGAGCACAGGCTCCGGACGCGCAGGCTCAGCGGCCATGGCTCACGGGGTCCAGTCGCTCTGCGGCATGTGGGATCTTCCCGGACCGGGACATGAACCCGTGTCCCCTGCATTGGCAGGCGGACTCTCAACCACTGCGCCACCAGGGAAGCCCAAGTGATCCATAGTTCAACAATTCTGCCATCTTGCTTCTCCCTTTATTCCTCTTTGTGACTATTCCTAAGATTAATGGATTAGAATTACAGATTTGAGAGTGCTGAGTCCAACAGAACAATGGCCTCTCTGTATATCTAATATACTCTGATCGGTGGGGTATTAAATCATGTATTTTTTTTTTCACTCAGT
Source organism: Phocoena phocoena (assembly GCF_963924675.1). Classification (NCBI taxonomy): domain Eukaryota; kingdom Metazoa; phylum Chordata; class Mammalia; order Artiodactyla; family Phocoenidae; genus Phocoena; species Phocoena phocoena. Next base: position 11,811,503 of record NC_089227.1, read on the forward strand.
AACTATCATGGAACTGTTAAGAAAGAGTACCAGTTGACTATACTTTTCCTAGATATCATTCAAGCAATTTCAATGGCTGCCACTAAATAATTAGGGGTGCCTAGCTTTGTCTGTGAAAACTAAAATGACAAGTGCCCCCGATGATAGAAAACTAAAAGAAAATAAATCTTAACCTGAACCCACTTTGAAAACTCTATAGAAATACATAACTGCATTAAATTTGATTTTGAAATTATACACAGATTTTTCCCACATGATATAACTCTATGGGAAAAACACACACACACACACACACACACACACACACACACGGAATTTCACTTTGGTAAGGAAGGGATTCCCTACTAATGCCCATGATAGCACGTTCACTTTTATTTGCTATCATCCCAGTGGTTCTACAGTCATTCAGAGAAAGGGGTAAACTTGGATCACAATTATTCCCTCTGTAGTTTACGCTTCCTGGCTTTCTTCTCTGAAGAACTTAGAGGCCAGCAGAGTCACAATGAGTCGAGGAAAACATCTCATTTTCTAGGAGATACAAAAAGAACAGTTGAGGGAAAATGTGCATTTTCTGAGAAACAGACAATTGCCAAGAGAGAAGGACCAAGTTAAGTGTGTGAGTGACATAAGCGGCATGAAATTTGGCTGGCTGAATCAAGTCCATATTTGTTGACAGGTCTGCTTCAGCCAAAGGGCTAAAGCAATTATAAGATGGAGTCTCCGAGAGACATTCCAGAACAGATATTCGGAATGCTGGGGGCATCTGGGTACTTTAAACATTCTGCGATGTGGCTGCCTGTGGATCAGGAAAGAGTTCCTAATTAAAGGTATTTTGAGTAATTGCCAAGTTGCTGGAATTGTCAGAGAGCCAGAAATGAACACTCCTTGAATCGTAGGACCCAGAGCTTGAGGTTGCTGAGGTCAGAAGGCTGTTCCTTTCTCTGATCTGGAAGGTGTTATTTTTTGTTTTGTTTTGTTTTTTTAAATGTTAAATGCAAAAGCCAGGAATGTACAAGAATGTATTTAAGAACCCTGCACTCATAATATGATCACTTAAAAGGTAAGCTGATTCACTGTCTTAGAACTAAGACACCCATGAGAAAAACTGAGCTCTATATAGGATCTGGCACCAATCAATCAATATTTACTGATCATCTGTAATGTTCTCAGCTGGTGCTAAATGGAGAATTGGGAGTGATATTCAAATAGAAGGCATGGTCTCTAAACTCAAGCAGTATAAACTCTAGGTAGGGAACCAAGACTGACACATTTGAGTCGATGAACAGATTGGTAAAACTGAACAATATTTAAACATTGAATTGTGTAGTAAAGTTGTCAACATTATAGCCACTCAAAGAAGGAGGTTATCGATGAGTAGGTCTTGGTGCAGAGGCTTCCAGGATGCGTACGCTTGAGTCCACAGAGATGGGAAAGTATTCCAAGTAGAGGAAAGGGCGTTGTGAAGAGAGGCTTGGAGAATGACCTAGATGAGTAGAAATGAGGTACAGGCTGGATGTTTGGTCTTTAAGGACTCTCAATCTTAAAAGGAAAATTAAACAAGAGCCTGATGAGATCAGCAGAACTCCATCTGAATAGGTATTTGGAGAGTTCCATGACATGACATTGGAGAGTTTGCATGATTTCACAATAGAGAACATCTAGAAGCATGGCAAAGGAATTCAGCCTAATTAGGCAGGAAATAGCAAGCCAGTAGTTTCCTTCAGCAGCGAGCAAGGCTTTGAAATAAATATTTAGGGAAGATTAACCTGTGAAACCCTGTGAAGTGCGTACAGGAAAAAGAAGGCTGGGGTTGAGGAAGCCACTAGAAACCAGTGTGAGTTGCCTAGCAAGGACAGTGAATGTTCAAAGGAGAAGGGGAGACAGAGAGGAAGGACACGAGGCATCGTGAAGAAAGCAGAATGCGATCGCTCACTGGTCCCGGGGAATTCAGCGTAAGTCAAGGCTCATTGAGAGTTTTTAAGACTAAGGGCAAGAGCTTCTGTTACGGGAAGTTGCAAGGCAGGGAAGATGATGAATACGGCGTCATGAGTTTAAGAAAATCAATTTAAAAGACACAGTAAGTCATTGGCAACGTGGCATTATAATTTGGGTAATGGTTCTTAGTGGTTCAGGTTTGCCATTACCTGCCTGCACGTGTAGACAGACCTCCCCGTCAGAAGGCTTCCCTTGCAACTGAGATACTGTATTTTGCATAAAACACTTCCCATGTCTGTTTTCTAACACAGGCAGAAACCCATGTAGACACACACTTCTTTCTGGAGTTGAGATTTAAAAAGTCTGTTCGAGTTCAGATAAGCAGAGAAGTCAGGGAAGGACACCCCAAGACAGTGGTTGACATAAACAAAGATCTGAAAGTCACAAAATAAGGAGGACAAAACGTTATTACTTCCTCTAGAGATGTCTTCCCTGATCATCCCAGGCCAGGAAGATGGCTTATGGCTCTAAGCTGTTCCACTCAAATGGCACTTAAAACCTTATTTCCTAATGTTCGGTGTAAACCTTTCGTTTCCATCCTTTGACCAGGCTTTAGTAGGCTAGACGGTGTCCAACGCGTCCTGGGCTGTGCAGACACGTGTGCTCCATAGAATCTTTATAGATGTTTCTAAAGGCCTGGTTTTATTATTTTTATGATGTGAGGTGACATGAAAAAATGTAAACAGGAAATAATCCTACTTCCTTCATGAAGTCATTAAGATGTGAAGACAGGCTTGGGCGGTGTAGTGGTTATTTGTCATCATTTTGGCTTTCCCTCCTATGTCTGAGAGATTCCCTGATTTATGAAGCTGAATTGACCTCCTGCTCTAGAAGCTGCAAAGGCAGCATGACCCTTCCTCACTCCACCTTGCGACTGGGACATGGGTACGCAAATCGGACACACTCCTCCTAGTAGTTTGAATCTGGAGCTACTGACACAGTGAGGGAGCAACAGTGCAGAAGCTGTCCTGGTGGCAGCAGCCACTTCCAGTTTCCAGGAGCAGAAGTGGTATGTGGGGTTGGTCACCAGGGCTGAGGATGGTGCAAGCTGCAGCTGCCCATGGAAGTCACAGCAGCTCAGTGGCCTGATCCTGTCCCAGTGCCTAGCTGTCCTCTCTTAGTGTCAGGCTGTTCTTTTGTTTTTCCAGTGTTCCTGGGAGGCACACAGTATCCTTTCAGTAAAAATTTCTCTTACATTTTCCAGAGTCAGTTTCCACATGAAACTGAGAACAGCAGATTCTCCATCTGTAAGTATTTTCTGTAGTTTTTAAAATAAGTAGGATATATTCCGATTCTTCATTTGGGATCCAGCGGCCTTCACTCTCTCCAGCAGGTGAAATATAGCTGAGTCTGTGACCTAGGGATGTGTTCCCACTGGTCAAGTCTTTGACCTTCAGCAGTTGCCCTTGAAAAGACATCAGTCAGTCTTGCCTTCTCTTGCTCATGGGAATATGATGTGTCAACAGCAAGCTTGATGCCAAGATGGTCATGACACCCAAGTTTGCTCTGGGCAAGTCCAGCTGGAAATCCCTCACCAGGACAGGACCACAGTGGAACACCCGCCGTGGGACACAGAAATGAGAGCTGTGTACAAAAGGGAGGACGACTCCCCTGTGTCCCCGGGGAACATCTGTTTATTCACTTGTTTGCTCATTCCTTCAATAAATATTGATTGGACGCTTGCCTACTAGGTAAAAAGACACATTCCTGGACTTAATGAGTATGCGACCTGGCTGGGAAGATTTGAAGGCAATCAGATGAATACCATACAATAGCGTCATTGATGTTATGGAGCTAGGAGCAAAGTGGAGTTCATAGCGAGGGAGGACCCAAGTTCACGTGGAGAGCCCATCTATGCTTCAGAATAAGGGAAGACTGTTTTGTCGTGCAGGATGAGTAGGCATTGGTAGAACATTCCAGGCATTGGGAAGGGTATGTGCAAAGATCCAGAGGTTTGGGGTGAGTACAGATGCCAGTGATTCACTGTAGTGAGGACCTGGGTATCTGAGGGGGGAGAGTAGGAGATGAAAATTTGGCCTTTATCCTGGAGATGCTGGGGCCCCACTGAAGGTTTCCAGCAGTCACCTCCAACTTCTTTCTTACTCTGGTATTACTGTTTCCTTTTTTTCAAGGAAGCTGATGTGTTAAATCCTACAGTGTATGCGCTGCTGACCACTGCCTGGCACACCAGGGGCACACATGTTTTTTAGCAGCTCTTATATTATTTATCACCAGGGCACAGGAGTTGCAGAGCCCTTCTGGGTTTTCTTGGAGCCCGTTCACCTTTTTAGATAGGCCAAAGCTTTGTCCCTCTTCCTGCTGTTTGTTCTGGCTCTAAGGCATGCTCGGGCCTGTCTGTCCATCCTGTGGAAACTCCCTTGGCCTCTGCTTCATGGGGAGCTGAATGGGGGTATCACCCAAGGCGGCTTCCTAAGCCCTGCATTCACAGGGAGCATCAGAGCCTTGCAAAATCACTGATCTTATTGTCAGGAGCTGGGAATCTTTCCTTTTACATCTTGGGAGGGTGGGTGAAGAGCTGTGCAGTGGGAGTGGGTGAGTGGGCAAAGGAAGATGAGAAAATTCGGCAGAGGCAGGGAAGGTACGCTGTCATCTGCTAAAGATGGGGATATTGTGCAAGCAAGCAAAGTATTTTTAAAGGGCATCTCTGCATGACAATACACGAAAAAATGTCTGAAGTTTATTTGGAAAATGTGAAACAGCTAAATTTACTTGCAAACCTAGTACATCTTCCAGCTAAGACTGGGCGGTGATGGGGGAAAGATGGAGGGGGAAAGATGGAGGGGGAAAGAAAAGGAGAGGAAGACAGAAACTGAAAGGGAGACAGAGAGGATGACACAGGGAGTAGAAGAGATATGGCTTTTCTGGATGGTCAATATTTTAAAAACTACTCTAAATGACTCACTGTAACTCACCATCTTGTACATCTTTTCAAACTGCTTTAAAAAAAAAAAACTGCTTTGATGACACTCAGTTATCCCTAAGCATGATCAGACTTTCAAGAGCCCAGTGGTCCAGAAAACCTACTTCTACCTACGAAAAGACAAACAACAAAGACTTGTAGGAAAAATAAATCTACTTTGCATAAATAAGCGTACAATCACATATATGTGCATTCATTCAATCACCCTGACAAAAAACCTCCAAGGGTGTTCCAGAGCTTAGAATATCACATTCAAAGTCACAAAGGGAAGAAAGACCATGAATGGTTGGGCATTACCAGCAGCTCTTCATGGCTGAAGCACAAGTGACAGGCCAGCCAGTGGCAGGGAGTGTATCTTGTCTTAACTCTGGAACCTCTAAGGAAGATCCTGTGGGGGTCAGGGTTCTTCTGCTGAAGGTGTCCAAGCACCTAGGTCACATAAGATCTCTGTTTTAGGACTGTCATCCTGTGCAGGGAGCCGGGCTTTCTTGGAGGGAGTTGCTCATGGAGACATGGAGATGGGTTACAGACGGTGTCGTGAGAGGTTGGGGCTAGGTAACTCAACCTTAAGCAAAGTGGCAGCAGTGCTGTGGATTTGCATGTAGTGACCAAACAGAGGTGAGTAGGGAGAGTAAGGGTTATGGGAGGGTGGTGGCTGAGAAAGAAAGAGTTGTCCAGGTTGCTGCCTCTTGGGATAACTAGGCAAACTACACTACCAGCTGTCAAAACGGGAAAAATATAGGGAGATGTAGATTTGGCCGGAGTAATGAACTCCTTTCTGGACAGGAACTTTCTAGTATCCTGTGCACTTAAGTAGCATACATTTGGAAACAAAACATATACAGGTAACAGCTGAAATCTTATGTATCAAATTAAGTCACCTGGAGAGAAATGACGAGGATTCAATTCTAAAGGCAGAATTCTATACGGTGCTGTGCTTTAGGGTCATTAAGGAGAGAAGAGTTTAGGCAGGATCGTAAAAATAGAAGAAGTCAAGAGAGCTAGCAAGGGAACCCAAGGACAGAGAAAGATTTCCTAGAAAAAAAAAAATAGAATAAAATGGTCAAGTAAGATGTGGACCAGGAAAATACTCTTCAGCTGGGACAGAAGTTCTTTAGTAAACAAATCACTCTACTAAGAACAGAAATGAATAGAGAGGGGCTATTGGTGGGGAGATAAAAGGGAGCTAGCAGGAACCATCTGCTCTTGCAGTGGAAAGACAGGGTGCCTGCAAGAGCAAGGCCAAGTGGGCTTTTCACACTTGCTAGAGACCAGCCCATGTTTATCAGCCAATGGGAAAGGACTGATAGAGGACTGGACAAGATTCAAGATATAAGAGAGGGAAAGATATTACATCCGTTAACAGGTTAAGGTAGTGGAGGTGACGGGAAGTCCAGAGCACAGATAGCGGGAGGAGTTTTGGCTGAGAGGTGGGGTAGTTCCTTCCTTGAGGCAGCGAGGAAAGCATTAAATGAAGTTACTGATTTACTCACAATTTGCGGGGGTCACCACCCTGAGGGTGTCCATGTCTGAGAGGCAGGTTGGATGTTTGAGGACAGTGCTTAGACCCTTGGAAAGGGGGATGTGGGGATGAAAGAGGAAGTTGACCATGGAAGAGGATTGCTGAGAAGGGCCACAGACCCAGCTGAGGCTGGGAACCCTGCGGCTGTAGTGGCTTCAATCTGCGTGGGGTTGTGAATTCCTAAGGCAACACTTAGCTGCTTCCTTATGAGAGCAAGCAAGGCAGGAAATTGGACTATTCCAGGTTGAGTGGAAATTCTTCTGTATCCAGGAATTCTGACACTGGGGTACCTTACAAACAGACTGAGCTCTTACTATCTGTTTGTAGGAAATACAGGTTTAGATACAGGGAGACATCAGGTAAAAGTTCATAAACTGGGAGCAGACATGGACGTAGTGTTTAGAAAGCCTTTACCCTGTGTAAGTCCCCATGGGCAAGTCCCCATGGGCAAATTCACACTTAAAAAAAGGGGGGGGGGCGCGGGGAGAGAGAAAAATCAGGTTCCCAAAGCAAACCGCTAAATAACTTTAGCAGAAGGCTCTTGCTTTTCATTTCACTGCACTTGTTAAAGTAAACAGATCCCTTTGAGGATGGACTGGATAGATAGCCAAGGAGGTGGTATCTCAATTACCCTGAGGGACAGGGGTCTGGAAAACTGATGACTCATACTTGGTTCAGTAAATCCTTAAGCTTGGGACCCTGGCTGTAAAGTCTCAGGGCAGGGATGTGAGATGTGTGCGGGCACATGCATGTCAAACAGCCAACAAGTGAATTTCTCTGAGACATATTCCTTTCATCAGCTTAAGAGATTCTGCAGGAATCAATTAAGCCCTGCATGTTTTCCACCAGAGATGAAAATCTGGCAAGAAATACCTTTTAGACTTCTTTAAGAAAAAAAATAATATCCAGAACTAGGATTCTATTTGCTGGTTTTTTTCATTCACATCAGACTTTCCTTTGGAGGTAAACACCCTCTCTGCTGAGTATTGGGCGTTATGAGCCAAAGAAATCCTACCTCTTTGGTTGCCAACATGGCCCTGGCAAGCCTGAAGAAGGTTCTAGAATGGAGTGCTGGGTCACGAATACCCCCAACAATGTAGGGCCAACTCTATAGATCAAATCCCCCATAGAATTCTGATAATATGGCACATGACTAGGCTCCCTAAGTTGTATTAAAGTTTTACAGATATCCTGCTTATTCATGAGTTACATACCTTCTCATTAGACTCTATCTACCTTAAAATCTGACAGCAGAATCTCACTGCACGGCACTTGAATTTGAGAGATGGAAAAACTCTGTGGTGTCTCAGACTGACCATCGTAAAATTAAGAGTGTGAAGGGAACTTGGAGATCATCTAGACAAATGGTTCTCCATCACAGTGACAAAACTCCCTGTCAAGTTATGACTAAGAGAGCAAACCAAGAAACCATTTTTAAAAAGATAAACATAGTTAAATATAAACAAATTTTAAAAGAAACCATAAACAAAGTTAAAATATAAACTGTAAACTGAAAAAAATATTTTCAACACATATGGCAGATAAAGGATTTATACCTATAATATACAAAGTACTCTTACAAATGACCCAAGAGTGGGCAAAGAATATAAATAGGCTCTTTACAAATAGCAAATCTAAAGGCCAATAAACATATGAAAAGATGCTCAACTTCTTTGCAGGTCAGAAAAGTGGAAATTAAAGTAACACTAAAATACCATTTCTCACCTACCAAACTGGCAAACGTGAAAAAGAGCGGGAACCCATAGTACTGGTCGTGATGTGGAGAAAGGAGTCCATTCATACACTGATGGTTGATAAAAATCTGGAAATGCCTGTTAAGAGTAAAAGCACATGCAGTCTTTGACCCAATAATTCCAACCTTGGGACTCTCCTCCATAGAAACTAAAGTAGATATTAAAAATATTAGTTACAAAGACATTAATTGCGGCATTATGGGTAATGACAAAAAACTTCAGAGTGCTCCAAAACAGGAGAATAAATAAATAATTTGGGGATATTCATACCAGAGGACATTTTTAAAGACATTAAATAGAATGAATGAGATCAATACCACTTGATTTCGCAGCTTTCCATGCATAAGTGGGGAAAAAGCAAGAAGGCAGGAAGTGTGTATAATACGATCCCATTTAGAAAAATAGACAAACCCAGTATTCATACACATACATACAATGTATGTACTTTTTTTTTTTTTTTTTTTTAAAGAACCTGTGACTGTTTATTGAAGTTGTTTATCTAGACTTTTCAGGAATTACTGGGCTCTATTTGATTTATTTATTTATTTTTGCTGTGTTGGATCTTCATTTCTGTGCGTAGGGCTTTCTCTAGTTGTGGCAAGCGGGGGCCACTCTTCATCACGGTGCGCGGGCCTCTCACTATCGCGGCCTCTCTTGTTGCGGAGCACAGGCTCCAGACGCGCAGGCTCAGTAGTTGTGTGGTTCACGGGCCTAGTTGCTCCGTGGCATGTGGGATCCTCCCAGAACAGGGCTCGAACCCGTGTCCCCTGCATTAGCAGGCAGATTCTCAACCGCTGCGCCACCAGGGAAGCCCTGTATGTACTTTTATATATGATTACATGGACGTAGATTTATAAAAGAATATATATATCATGTTGATACTACTGATTACTCTCAGGGGGAACAGGGAGAAGTAAGTGAAAAAAGCCCACATATATTAATATCAGTGACAGTAAACCCACTTCCCTGGTGTAATTTAGTTGCTGTAAAACTATTTATATGTGACCGATATATGTGTAGCAACACATGACAGGGCGGCCCCTGAATATTGATGGTAGATGAGATTTCAGGCCGTTTTAATTTCCTTCTGTTTTTACACATTTTCCATATTTGTTTTCTGTTTTTTTTTTTTTGCGGTAAGTGGGCCTCTCACTGTTGTGGCCTCTCCCGTTGCGGAGTACAGGCTCCGGACGCGCAGGCTCAGCGGCCATGGCTCACGGGCCCAGCCGCTCCGCGGCATGTGGGATCTTCCCGGACCCGGGCACGAACCCGTGTCCCCTGCATCTGCAGGCAGACTCTTAACCACTGCACCACCAGGGAAGCCCCCATATTTGGTTGTATTTTTGTAATTATCATAGGGAAAATGCATATTCCTGGGCCCCAACCAGCCCAATGAGGCAGAGTCTCTGAAGATGAGGCCTAGTTTTTCAAGCTCTCCAGTGGATTCTTATGGACTTAAAATAGTCTGGTAGCCAATGATGTGACACAAACTCTCAACCACTGCCGAGTACCCCTCAAAGGCATCCTCAACAGATGGCCTCCTGCTTGAATGCTTTCAGGGGTGAGATGCTTACTCACCGCCTAGTGGGGTAGCCCTTTTCTTTTTGGATTAGATCTCATTGATACCACTTTTCTTTTCCTGATAATGAGCTGGAATCAATTTCTTGTGAGTGTCTGAAGTGATACTATAGTATTCAGGCTTTTGGGACCATTCATGGTCAGCCATGTGGTCTTGCACCGTGATAAGCTTCTCCAGAATATGGAGACTCGAAGATCGGGGAGAAAATTTGTTGACTAAGGAGAGTGCCTATGTTATTTATCATCTAAATTGGGGTACATTTGAGAGTGAAAGGGGGCTCCAGGTGCCTGGGACCCTGGGATAAGAGCTATAAAGTGGGACTGACCCAGGCAAACTGAGATGCCTGGTCAATCCATGACAAGTCGAGTTTTCTCTGTATGAAATATAAAGAGGTACATCTGCTCATGTGTCTGGCATGTTCCCTGCTTCTAGCAGCTGCCTGCAGGTACCTACAGAAAGCCATCACATTGAAGGGTACCACAATCAAAGAAGGAGAAATGAGCCAATGGTGATCTCTGGACCTTAAGTAAATTCATTTGCAATAAGTTGCCCCCCTTTTTTTTTAAGATTTTTTTTATGTGGACCATTTTTAAAGACTTTATTGAATTTGTTACAGTATTGCTTCTGTTTTATGTTTTTTTTGGTTTTTTGACCACGAGGCATGTGGGATCTTAGTTCCCCGACCAGGGATCGAACCTGCACCCACTGTGTTGGAAGGCAAAGTCTGAACCACTAGACTGCCAGGAAAGTCCCAAGTTGCCCTTCTTGATGGCTTTTAAAATGGTTACTTGTTTCTAGGATACTACCCCTTTAAAAAATATTCCACTACTGTCATCCTTCTTAGGTTTGTGTGGGTAACTTTCTGCTTAAAGTTCAAGAACTATTTTTCCATCTTCTTTCGAACGACACAGGAGAATTAGCCACAACTTCAGTTTTCTGTAATACAGGCTCCACAGTCAGTGATGGTAAGTAAGGGCAGGGAACTCCGGGAAGTAAACCACAGGGCCATGGGCTCTAAGCTTTATGAGTATATGGGTGGCTCTGGAGGACCTTTGTGAAATCATGGGACACAAGGCAAGGGTTATTTATGAAAAGTCTCCACCAAAGTGTGGGCCTTTGCAGCATACTAGAGAGTTAACACACACAGAGATACAAATAATTAATCCATTCTTTATCAATTAGGGTGCAAATGTCTTTGAAATCTGTCTTACTTGTTTTTTCAGGACTCAAGCTATACCCCGTTATATAGATAGAGCCAAGTGATGGGTGGAAACAAGGTTAGAAAAGATGTTTATACCCCATGGGGATATTGACATCACTTCTTGATTGTTTCCATTCTAAAACGTGGTCAGATTCTGAAAAACAGGCAGTCGCCCGCAACAACCAAGGGTTTTGTTTACACTTGCGAAAAGCTTCTGGGCAGAGCAGTGCCACTTCTGGCCTTCTCTGGCTGTCCGTTTTATGGTATAAATTAATGGCTTTTTGGGTTTGGCCCAGAGCAGTGAATTCCTCTTCACAGAGTCACTTTTCCATAACGAGACAGTCATCTTCAGTCCCAGGCTGGCAAGAAATAAAGCAAAGAACATGAAAGCTCATCTCCTTCAGAGCCTCAGCCCCATGACCCACGGCCAGGCGATGTGGTAAATATGGTAAGTGTGAAACTAGTACGGCTCTTGCAGACACCCTGCTTTGAGGGTAATTAATGCCAGAGGGTGAATGTGACAATGTGGGTTTCAGGCTTGCCAGGTTCTCTCCTTCCGATGAAAATCTCCAGAGTCTCTTTAGCTTGAGTTTCTTGTGACCACCCGCCTTGCACTCCACAGAATGGTCCCCAAAGCCAGTAATTGGACAGTCATGTTCCATTAGGCTGGTTCCTTCCCATTTCAGCATCACCCATTCACATCACATTCTCCCAACACTGGCCTCACCCTGCTGTCAACACCCAACCCTGGAGCTCCACTTTCCCTCTCCCTCCACCATGGCGTTCTCAGCTGAAATATCCTAGGAGAATTTTTCGTGAGATTTAACTGGTACTTCTGTATTGGGCACACAGCCCCCATGCCAGACCATATTTCTGCTCACTCTTCACTGGCCTTTTGTGGCCACCCTCAGGCATCTTCTCCCCATCCGTGTGGTTTTGGAGGGATCAGAGTCTTGTTCTTTCCTGCCCATCAGTTCTCCCTCTCACTCCTTCCATGCCCCACATAACCACTTTCTTAATTTTAGTGACCCCTTTTGAAAGATACTTCCTTTTGACAAAGAATCCAAACTCTGACCTGTTTCAGCTCAGATGGTTGACAGCAGTTTGCTACAGAAAATTGGATGTGAGAGAAAAAGTGAACTGAATTCTTTGAACTTTTGGAATTGCTTAGCTAAGGACATTAGTTTGGGAGCCTACAATATATATTTCAAAATGTGTATCTACTTCCAGCCTGGTTCTTGATACCAAATATACTTTCCAGTGGGGGAGGAAATACAGGCTAATTTCAACATGGCAAGGTCAGTAGAATAATCAGTAATGTGTTCTAAATCGAAATTAAAGTGATTTTTTTAAAAAAAATAAATTATCTATTTAAATATTTGTGCCATTAGGCTATTCTGTTGCCTAAAAATACCTGGAAATGACTCTGCTTACTAAATCTTTAGCTGCTATAATAAATATTTTTACCCTGTTTAACTGGAAACTAAATGAACAGGACTAAACATAAGCAGTTGTGACTCTGGGACACTCAGCAACATGGTTAGTGTGTCTGTTATGTGTTCAGTGTAGACAAGGAGTCTCTCTTCGCAAGGTCTGCATACTGGAAATCTCTGTCTTAAATTCTTAGATGTATTGATCGCCAACTCTCCATTTACCTACTGCCTTTAGCAATACCTGGCCAAATGTTCGGTTATCCAAAGTAAGAAAGATCCTGGGACTTTGCCAAAAAGGAGAGAAAAAATCTATTCATCTGATCATTCTTTTGCTTATTCATTCAAGATAAACTTACTGTGCCGTTCCATTTCAGAAGAGTAGGTGCTCAATACACAGAAATACAAGACGTGGCACTTGCCCTGAAAAAGCTCACCATCATTCAAAGTTATATGTTCAAGTTCTCTCTTATGAATCAAAACAGGGAAAGGCCCATTTCTTTAGATAGTTCTCTTCCCCTTTATTAAGAGAAGGCCCTGGCTTTAAACCCTGTTCACAAAAGGTCAGTGAGAGAGAATAAGGCCAAGTTCAAGAGTGAAGCAAAGCCTTTGGAAAGATGCTCATCTGCCCTGTGAGTCCGTGACTTCTCAGTCTTGCTGGCTCACATTCTGCAGGAGTTATTTCAAACCGTCTTTACTCTGATGGAACTCCCTTAGCATTTTGCCCAAACTCAAATCAACCAAGGTCTGCCCTGGACTCCATGTCTTCCCTTCTGAGTTAGGTGGGGCTATCCTTTGTCTCAGCCAAGGCCATCGACTCTATCTGGAGTGTACTTGGATGCTACCAATAACTGCTACTCTGTCCAGTATGTCCAACTGCCCTTCTCAACTGGATTATTTCTATTGGCATGAAACGTGCTCAAGATTTCCCCCCACTCATTAGTTTAGTAATTAACCCTCTCTTGTCTGTAATTTTGAGTTGCATTTCCTTACCTCCCACTCATTTCTCAATTCATTCTAATCTGGATGTAGTCCCAACACTGGTGAAACAGTGGTGTAAACAGTGGGCATCTGTTCTGAGGACATCTATGACCTCCATGTTCCTAATTCAAATAATGATATAATTGTTTTAATTTATTTATTAAAAAAATATTTTCTCCAAGCAATTCCTGAGTCTACTTTAAATGTCAAGTTGTCCTACAAAGCACCACCCATTCCTTCAGAATTTATAAGGCACAGATCCACTGACTTCTAATTTGTGCTGTGATTGCTGACAAGTCTGGCATCATTCTGATTCCTGATTCCTTGTGCATGACCTGTTTTTTCTTATCTTTTTCTCTTTTCCCCTCTCTGGAAATTTTAAGATCTTCTCTTAATCGCTGGGTGTTTTGAACTTTCCCAAAAGGGCTTAGTGTGTTCTGTTTCTATTCATTTTGTTGGTCTGTCTCCTTCAGGTTCTTTAACGTTAGAAACTCGTGTTTGGCTTCTGGGAATTTTTCTTATGTTATTTCTTTGACAATTTTCTTCTGAATATTTTTATGTTCTCTCTTTTTGGAGCTCTTATTATTCAGATGATGCAACTATGGCCTCTGTATTAGAGTTCTCCAGAGAAACAGAGCTAATAGGACAATAAGGGTATGTATTGATGTGCACGTACACTCACACTCACTCACACATGCACATATATAATAAGGAATTAGCTTAAGTGATTATGGAGGCTGAGAAGTCCCAGGATTTGCAGGGAGCAAGCAGGAGACCCAGGAGAGTTGATGGTGTGGTTCCACTCCAAGCCCAAAGGCCTGAGAACCAGGAAAGCGGATTAAGTTTTAGTCCAAAAGCCAGTAGGCTCAAAACCCAAGGAAAGCTGATATTTCATTTGGAATCTGAAGGCAGGAAAATACCAATGTCCCAGCTCAAGGCAGTCAGGCAGTAGGAGTTCCCTCTTACTCAGCCTTTTGGTTCTCTCCAGGTCTTTAATTTCTTGGATGGGTCCCACCCACAATATGGAGGACAATCTGCTTTCCTCAATCTACAGATTCAAATGTTAATTTCATCAAGAAGTACCCTTTTGGACACACCCAAAATAATATGTGACCCTATGTCTGGGCAGCCTGTGGTCCGGTCAAGCCGACACCTAAAATTAACCATCACAACCTCTACTTCTTTTCTCCTTTGCTCTCCTGCTTTCTATCACTATCTTTTGGTTTTAATTTCTCAAAGATTTTCTCAACTTTCAATACTTTGAATGTTTTAATATCTGTCATCGTATTTTCAAGTTCCAAGAGCTCTTTTTTGTTTTCTGAATCTTTTTCTCCTTCTTTTCAAAAAATAAACTCCCTTCATGTTCCATGGATTCAATATCTTCTGTGATATTATTTTCTTTTGAAGTTTTCTTTGGTAATTTATCAACACGTTCCACTCATTTTGTCTTCTGATGTCTTACAAAGCTCTGTATGGTTTCTCTATTGCCACTGCCAGCACCTTAGCCCAAGTCACCATTTCCTCTCACCTGGACCCCATGCCTGCTCGTTATAAGTCATTGACCCATCCCCTTGACCCTTCACTCTGCAGACAGAGTGATCTTTCACAGTGCAAATATGATGATGCTTCATATCCCTAGATAGTTGCCCCTGTAAGGTCTTACAACGCCTTCTCATATCACTGTCTACTCCTTCTCTGGCCCCTAGCTCTCCATATAAATACATTCCATTTCTTAGATTTGCCATTCTCTCTCTCTCTCATATAAGAAAAGTTTCACATACCCCTCCCTTTGTCTGGAAAGTTCTTCCCACATACATATATATACACCCCCTATACTTGGCCATCTATTCAAACTTTCCTGGTTTTTTAGATTTCAACTTATTTGTTCTTCCATAGAAACATTCTTTAATAATCCATTCTAGGTGAGATGGCTTTATTATACACACTTATAGGACCATATTCTTTCTCTGGGACATTTATTTCAGTAAATTATTCTGTATTCGTTAACGTGCTCAGTTATTCCCCAGGAGGTTTAAGCCTCTTGAGGAAAGGGATCATGTCTCTTTTGCTTGCCATCATATCCCCACACATGGGGCTACCAGCGTGTGGACGATAACTGCGTGCTAAGGATGAGGTAGCAGGATGATAGAAGAAACTGGGGACCCTGATAACATCACAGAGCCAAGGTACCAGCCCTGGAAGGCCAACCATAGTCTTCCTATCAGTGCTATGTCCTTACATTAAGGAACCCTCATTAAGTTTCTGTGCCATAGAGATGAACCCAAATCTCTATCTGAGAAAATATCCAAGCCTATTCTATGTTATACTCGTATTTAAATTCAGTTATGAAGCTTCTTGTACATACTTAACATTATGCCCCCTTTGAAAAATATTAGAGTGTGAGGATCTGAATTATGAGTTGGCCAAAGACTAAGAGTGAATTTTGGTGAAAGGGGTGTGTTTTAGTTGCTGGGGTCAACTCTGGCCCTGCTGCCAGGTGGCCTTTCTTGCCGATTATGATATGCCTCAAGTTATGGAGCAACCCCGATTGGCATCTGAGTTCCCATCCCTAAAACACTTCGTTATTCCATCAACACTTTTGTTTAGATGCTCATTCACACTTCTTTCGTCAAGGGATATTTATTGGGCACTAACTGTGTTACAAACGCTCTGCTAGAATCACATTATCATTGTGGATATTATATCTCTGCTTTTCAGATTCTTGGCAGCCATCTTTAGTCATCAATGTTAAAATGAGTTTATCAGTCTCCTGGCCCGGCAGCTAATAGTATTAAACCTGTTATTTAAAGGAAATCTCTTTTTCACAGAGCATCTCCATCAACGAATATGGTATCCAGAAGCGGTCTAGGTTCCTCATATTAGTCAGGATACAAAAACTGCTATTGTGGATTAATAACTTCAGATCTCAATGCTTCACCTGATAATAGGTTTAGCTTTTGCTCATGCAGTAGTCTAATTGTGTGTCCCAAGAGTGACCTTCCACGTGATCATTTAGAGGCCCTAGTGGTTCCATGATCCCAGGGACACCCAGAGTCCTCATCTGGATCCTCTGCACCTGACTGGTAAAGGATGATGGACAGGAGAATGTGGAAGATTGCACAGAGCATCCTATGATAAGACCTGGAAGTGTTGTACATCACTTTTCCCCTGTACTCCACTGACCGAAATCTGCTTACATTGTCCCACTTAGATGCAAGGTCTCTGTGTCTTTGCTTACATTATTGTCTCAGCACAGAATGCCTTCAGCCTTCATTTTCACTAGCCAACTTTACCTGTTTTCCAGAAACAACTGAAAGGTCACCTTCTTTCTAAAGTCTTATTAATGTAGTTATTCCACCAGAAACAGAGAAACCAAGGCCCCTCTCTGCCCAGAAGACATGTTGCAATCAGGCTGAGAAAAGCAGGTGATCACAAAATGATTATTCAAGGTAACAGTTTTTTCTAAATGCCAGTGAATGGCACAGGTAATACGTTCTGGTGTCAACTCTGACGTCTCCATCACACACTCACTTGGTTTTAAACTATGTATATTTATTTATTTATTTTTTAAGTATAGTTAATTTATAATGTGTTAGTTTCAAGTATACAGCAAAGTGATTCAGTTATATGTATATGTACATATATAGATACATATATATATATATTCTTTTTCAGATTCTTTTCCGTTAGAGGTTCTTACAAGATATTGAGTATACTTCCCTGTGCTATACACGATGTCCTTGTTTATCTAGTTTATATATAGTGGTATGCATCTGTTAATCCTATACTCCTAATTTGTCCCTCCTCCCCTTTTCCCTTTGGTAACCATAAATTTATCTTCTATGTCTGTGAGTCTATCTCTGTTTTGTAAAAAAGTTCATTTTTATTATTTTTTTTTTTAGATTTCACATATACGTTATATCATATGATATTTGCCTTTGTCTGGGCATATATCTGGTAAAGAGAAAAACTCTAATTCGAAAAGATACATGCACCCCAATGTTCATAGCAGCACTACTTACAATAGCCAGGACATGGGAGCAACCTAAATGCCCACCGACAGATGAATGGATGAAGAAGGTGTGGTACGTATACACAAACGAATATTACTCGGCCATAAAAAAGAATGAGGTAATACCATTTGTAGCAACATGGATGGACCCAGAGATTAGCGTATTAAGTGAAGTAAGTCCGACAGAGAAAGACAAATTTATATATTTAGATATTTATTTATTGACTGCTTAATTTTCTTGGTCTTTCCCCAGTAGATCATAAAGTGGGAACCCTTTGCGGATATCAAACCTCGTTTGCTCAACAATGTATTCATAATGCTTGGCACAGAGAGGGCACTCAGTATATATTTGTTGAGGAAATAGATGAGTGGTTCGATGAACTAAGTGGAAGAGATGTTCAAAAAGGAAGTGGTCATCAAAAACACATGATGAAAGAATAGAGATTCAGCATAAAAATTATCATGCTTTTGCTAGAAGAGAACAAGGATATTTATCTGTTTAGAACTTCAAGACTAGACTCCTACATCTACTGTAGGAGTGGTTTTAAGTAAAGGTATCTGCCACCTCCCATAAAATCATGTTTGAATGAATGAATGAATTCCCACTAAAAAGAACATTTGTGTGTAGTTAATATAATTTGTTTAAATGTAAGCACAATGTTTTTGTAACAGTGATTTCCTATTGTTTGAGGAGATATTGTATGCAGTTTTATGAGGAATACTGTGAAGGTGGAAAGACACATAAGGCATGGGGCCTCACTCCCCACTATCTGTCTTCCCTTAGGGAAGACCTGGATTTCAGCTCACTGATTCAAAATCAGATTATCAGCATCATCCTATTCCAAGAATTCAGAGACTTGTGTACGTCTCTACTCCCTTCAACACATCTCTGCAAGGCAACATTGTGCACAGAATTGTGGGAAATACTAGGAGGGTATGAAGATGGATAAGTCTCTCTCAAAGTTCTCTCTGTCTTCTCTCTTTCTTTCTCCATCTTCTTGGTTCAGTCATAGGCTTTTTCCCCCCCAATATATTTTTTTATTTAAAAATTAAAAAAAAAATTTTAATCTATTTTTTTTTTTTTTTGTGGTACGCGGGCCTCTCAGTGTTGTGGCCTCTCCCATTGCGGAGCACAGGCTCCGGACACGCAGGCTCAGCGGCCATGGCTCACAGGCCCAACCGCTCCGCGGCATGTGGGATCCTCCCGGACCGGGGCACGAACCCGCATCCCCTGCATCGGCAGGCGGACTCTCAATCACTGCGCCACCAGGGAAGCCCCTAATCTATTTTTAATTGAAGTATACATGGTTTATAATGTGTTAGTTTCAGGTATACAGCAAAGTGATTCAGATATATATATACTTTTTCAGATTCTTTATCATTATAGGTTATGACAAGATATTGAATATACTTCCCTGAGCTATGCGGTAGGTGCTTGTTGTTTATCTATTTTATATACAGTAATGTGTATATGTTAATCCCTAACTCCTAATTTATCCCTTCTCTGCCCCATAGGGTTTTTCTTATACATCATTATTGGAGTATAATTGCTTCACAACACTGTGTTAATTTCCATTGTTCAACAAAATGGATCAGCCATATGCATACATATATCCCCATATCCCCTCCGTCTTGAGCCGCCCTCCCACCCTCCCTATCCCACCCCTCTAGGTCGTCGCAAAGCACCGAGCTGATCTCCCTGTGCCATGCGGCTGCTTCCCACTAGCTATCTATTTTACGATGCTACTCTCACTCGCCCCAGCTCCCCCCCTCCCTGCCTCCCCGTGTCCACAAGTCCATTCTCTGTGTCTATGTCTTTATTCCTGCCCTGCCACTAGGTTCATCAGTACCATTTTTTCTTTTTTTAGATTCCATATATATGCGTTAGCCTACGGTATTTGTTTTTCTCTTTGACTTACTTCACTCTGTATGACAGACTCTAGGTCCATCCACCTCACTACAGATAACTCAGTTTCATTTCTCTTTATGGCTGAGTAATATTCCATTGTATATCTGTGCCACATCTTCTTTATCCATTCATCTGTCGATGGACATTTAGGTTGCTTAAGCTTCTGTTATACACACAAACTCTTAGGCTCTGGGGTTACAAAAATAAACGGTAGAGGCTCTGCTTTCAAGGAAATCAGAGTCTTGATTGAGGGGAGGTAGATTTATCAATTAGCTAACAGCAGAGTGTCACAAGAGCAGAGGGGCGTGGAGAAGGGCAGTATGGGGCAGGGGCAGGAAAACAACAGGGGGAAACTCCCTAGAGGAGATGATCACGGATCTAAGGTCATGGTTAGGTGGATGTGTTCTAGATTCATCCACTGGGGTTTGAACCCTTGCTCCACCATTTCTTAACTGCGTGATACTAGGCTAATTAATTAGCTTCTTGGTGATAAATGGCCATGCAGTAAAAACAGGATAGTAACTCAAAAGATTGTGAGGGTTAAGTAAGATGTATATATGTATAGAGCATTGATTTGCACCCAGTAAGCGTCATTAGATGTTACTTATTATTTTATCATCATTATTATTATTATTATTAATAGTTAACAGAAGAGAGCCTGGGGGAAAATAGTAGAAAATGCCATTCTAGCTTACGGGAACAGCATGTGAGAAAACAGGGAAGTGTTGAGAGGGCCCTAAAGGAACTACAAGTTCTAAGGTTTGGAGTGTGTGATGAGGTTGAGAGAAAGGCAAAGTAGGACAAGCCTGCGTCACAAAGGACCTCAGGAACCTAAGGAATTCTGACATCAACCTGCAGGAGCCTCTGTTTTAGTAAAGGTATGATGTGATCAGATTTCCATTTAGTCACTTCGATGGAACTGTGGAGGATGGATTGAGCGGCCAAGGCAGAGAGAACAATGGGGAGAAAACTGCAAACATAATTACCTAGTAATGAGGTATTAATGCAGTAGCACAGGAGGGTGATTTCAGAGCTGACACAGAAAGAGAATCAAGAGGTCTTGAAATCCATTGGCTGTGGGAGTGAAAGGCTCCATGTTTGGGTCATAGGGTCATAGGGTGAAGATCATCGCTGACTGATGATTAAGGCATTAATAAAAGTTAGGACTTTGGTTTTGTTTGTGTGTGTGTTTTTATTTTGCTTGTTTTGGTCGTTTGGGTTGAGAGGAAATGAGATCAGTTTTGGTTATGTTAAGTTTCAGCATCTTGTGTAACATCCATTTAGAACCAAGTAGGAAGTTGAATCTATAAATCCAGGAAGAGAGAGATGGAGAGAGAGAGAAAGAGAAGGAGACAGATCTAAGTTGGAAATAAAGATTGGAAAGACATCATCAGTGGGTACGTAGGAGTTTAAGTCATTGGCCAGTTACTCCCAGGAGGACCATGGACCAAAGATGGAACTTAAGGGGCATCAGTTTTCAAGCAGAGTTTGTTCAAGTGTGGCGCTCAGGTCACTAGTATCACCATCAACTAGAGTACTTGTTTAGACAGTGTGGTCCTGGGCAAGACTCCAAAATTGTGTGGGTGTATTTATCTTTCCAAATATACATTTGATTGTATATATAATGCTTAGGTCCAGATCTATCCAGTAAGAGTCTGAGGGAAAGACTGGGAATCTGCATGTTTTCCAAGAACCCATGTGATTCAGTGTTCCAGGGACGGAGTCTCCTTAAGAAGGGGATTCAGACCACAGAGGAAACCTGGAAAGTGTGTGTAGAAGGACGAGGGGAAAACAGGGAGCGTATGTACGGCAGACGTCACAGAATCAGACCTTTTCAAGGGAGTGGGCAGAAGGATGCCGTGCCACCAGGATGGCAGTCAAGGCTGGAAAGGTGGGTACAGCCACTATGCAGAATGGTATGGACGTTCCTTAAAAAACTAAAAACAGAACTACCATGTGATCCAGCAATCCCACTCCTGGGCATATACCCAGAGAAAACCATAATTCAAAAAGACACATGCACCCCAATGTTCACTGCAGCACTATTTACAACAGCCAGGACATGGAAGCAACCTAAATGCCCATCGACAGATGAATGGATAAAGAAGATGTGGTACATACATACAATGGAATATTACTCAGCCGTAAAAAGAAACAAAACTGAGTTATTTGTAGTGATGTGGATGGACCTAGAATCTTTCATACAGAGTGAAGTAAGAAAGAGAAAAACAAATATCGTATAATATCGCTTATATGTGGAATCTAGAAAAGAAGTACAGATGGACTTAATTGCAAAGCAGAAATAGAAACACAGACATAGAGAACAGACATATGGACACCAAGGGGGGAAGGCGGGGGTGGGATGAATCGGGAGATTGGGATTGACATGTATACACTACTATGTACAAAATAGATAAGTAATGAGAACCTACTGTATAGCACAGGGAACTCTACTCAGTGCTCTGTGGTGACCTAAATGGGAAGGAAATCCAAAACAGAGAGATTATGTATATACGTATAGCTGATTCACTTTGCTGTACAGCAGAAACTAACACAACATTGTAAAGCAACTATACTCCAATAAAAATTAATTTTAAAAAAAGGGAAAAGGAATCTGGTGGATTCAGCTAGAGGGAGATTCACAGTGACTTTGGCCATGCAAGTTCAGCCGAGTAGCGGGGCCTGAGAGCGGAGGAGCGGAAGCAGAGAAAGCATTTCATTTCATGTTCCGACCATTCCAATAAGCATGTCTGAAAGAAAAAGGGGGAGATAAGGCAAAAGCAGGAACAGCTAGAGGGAAGGAAAGTGTTGAGATCAATGGGTTTTTTTTTTGCGGTTCGCGGGCCTCTCACTGTTGTGGCTTCTCCCGTTGTGGAGCACAGGCTCCGGACCCGCAGGTTCAGCGTCCACGGCTCACGGGCCCAGCTGCTCTGCGGCATGTGGGATCCTCCCGGACCGGGGCACGAACCCACGTCCCCTGCATCGGCAGGCGGACTCTCAACCACTGCGCCACCAGGGAAGCCCGAGATCAATGATTTTTGTGGTCGTTTTTCTATGAGAGGTGGTGAAGAAGGAAGGGTTTAAGCAATGTCCCTAAGAAGTTTTGAACTTCAGAGTCCCAAGCACGCAGATGAGTTGAGTTGCACAGAAAGTACAGCTCTTCCATGAAGGCAAGAAGGAGAGAGGCAGGAAGGAGTATCTGCACGATGGTGGGGAGAAGGGATGAAGCAAGGAAAGGAGCAGTTTCCTCTAGCCTTCTTCTGAAAGTTTTACGGAAAGAGGGTAGCGTCCGAGGCTCAAAAAGTAAAGACGTGCAGCAATTATTGCTCTTTAAAGAGTGTTCCTTTCTGCTCCTGGGCCGGAGCTCGACAGACTGACGAGTGTCTGTGGAGGAAAATGAAAAAGGCTCTATTTGACTCATTCCTACCGGCAGATGAGTTTTACTGAGAAGCCTCCATTTTTATTAGTGACTCTGTGGCCCAGAGGAAAAGGGGAATATGATAGCATGGTGTCTTAAAAGGATGCCCTGGTGGTAGCCCTTGGGATGCCACATCCCCAGCTAACTTTTTCATTCATCTCCGGGCCCTGAAGTGGTTAACAGAGCTTTCCAAAGTGCCTTGCTTCTACCTAGGGAATAGCTTTTACTCTAGGAGATTCTGACGCAAGGCTAAGTTCATGGAACATGTTGATTTTCATACACTTCAAATGGAGCCTAAATCAGCTGTCAGATATTTACAGGCAATTTTCCTCATTACACAGAGCACTCTGTGATTGTTATACTTGGGCAAGCTTGCATTTATTTGCACATAAGCATGTCAAGGTAGGGGGGAAGGCTCCCCGAGCTGTAGCCAGGAATATGTCAAGGCACTCCAGTATTACTCAAGACTGGATGGGATGAAATACTGGGCTTTTCCCCCAGAGCTTGTCATCACCCTTGCTCGGGTACCTCAGCTTACCACGTCCCCCCATGACATACCCCATACCCCCAAAGGCAGAATTGGGCTTGTGCTGTTTAATAACCTTCATGAGGTCTCAAGACTTACCAATGGTGCATTTTTCAAGGGACTCTGGAAAGTTCTGTGTTCAGGTGATAGGAATGCAGAATGAAATGAACCGAAAAAGACACCTCCCAATCCAAACACGGCTGACCAGGGACACCAGACAGATGACTAACAGCCACAGAAAGAACGGGTCCTTAGAAGCACTGTGCGCGTCCCTCTTGAGGTCTTGGCAAGTGAGTTAAATGAAAACAAAAGATGAAATGTTTGCAACAGCTTGTCTTTTATTTTGTGAATTGTGAAACCGGCTAGCAAAAGGAAGGGTATGTTTACCAACCCGTTCTGGCTTGAAGTCATGCCTTTCGGGAGCAAAATTTATACATTTGAAGGTGATTTGAGTACAGGATGCAAGACAACATGACGTAGTGGGAAAAGTTTCCCAGGTTTACAGCCAGACAGATGAGGGTTAAAATCTTGGCTCTGCTACCCACCAGCTAGATGACTTTGAACAAGCTTCCTAGCTGTTGAATCTCAGCCTTTTTAACCTATTGGGAATTAACTCATAGATAATGGTAACGATGATGAGAAGATTTAAGTATGATGAGTAAAGTTGGGCTGGTACTATGGCTGACTTAATAGAGTCGATTCAATAAGTGACATGGGCATGACAGTCACATACTATGGAGGATAAGAGCACAGGCTCTGGGCTCCCAGGGCCTCTCCCCAAAGGCTGGGGTGGCCAGTTTCCTCATCTTTAAAATGGGTTCTTGCCAAGAGTCACTGAGATGATGCTTATAAAGTACTACAGTATCTCATGCAAGGTTACTATCCAGTAACTGGCAGCCGTCATTACCAGGTGGTACCACACTTTCTATGTCCCTTTCACACTGTGGTTATCACACCACCATCCATCTCACTGGCCCCTGGCACATGGAGACCTTTATCTCATTCATCTACTTCCCCCCCACCTATCACAGTGCCTACATCACTGAGATTTAATGGGTCCTTAATAAAATCTTGTTGAATATTGAATGAATAAATCCATAAAGTGCTTGTCACTTAGGAGATAGTCAGTAACATAAGTGCTTTTTCCTTTCTGACATCAGCCTCCCTTTCGCTGATTTGAATGGCAGAAAATACCATCTCAACTTGTCATACTGTGTATTTTTGGAGAAAGGAAAAATGAACCACTTCCATGAGCAGCGAAAGGGTTTAGTGAAAGAATTTAAAACCAACAATCTGGTCGATTCTAAGGGTATAAATTAAGCTAGTTAAGCAGTCTTAACCCAGGATATTGGCAAGATAACTGTCAGACCCTGGCAGTTTCATTTCTTCATCCTTCTCTAAGGTTAGGCAATAAAAATTTAACCAAGGCATTACGGGTTTAAAACAGAACCCATGATAACAATAAAATAACTCTAACTAGTTCAGCGTGGATTGGAACCCAAGAACAGGGCAATGACTGTCAGCCACAGCTAGGTCCTATATTGCTAACAGATGGTGAACATTTTCATGGACTTGGGACCAGTTTAGATCAGAGTGAGAATCTTTCCCTCCCCCCCACAAGAGACTCTAATTAGTAGGTAGGACATTAGACCATGTTAAAATTCCAGGCTGACATCTTATTTGTTAGTTTTAGTTTGAACTCATGCCTGAGGGTGGCTCAGCTGGCTTGTTGAAGCACACACAGCACACACACACCAGAAGCGTAACTCTAACTTTCTGTTCTATAGGGCTCAAAATAAAGATTTTCAAAGTCCCCTAGAAAAGGGCTCCAAAGATTTGTTGGATATCAAATAGCTCCTTCAAGACAACATTTTGATGAGTTAAGTGTAAATGAATCAGAAACATATGGATTAAGTTTCCCTTGAAATACACAGGGACTTAAAAATCAAAGAGGAAACAGTGCCTGGACCAGGGTCTTATGGGTTTTGCTAAACCCAGCCCATTTGAGAAGCAGTTCAAGATATTTGAGGGATCCAAGGACGAGGCTGGCCTGACCTACACCTAGTTCCTACTACCGTAGTGAAATAAGGAACATAAGTCATGCCATTTATATTGCATTTTACTAAAAATTCCTCCTTCCTTGTGGTTTGAAAACTAGCTAAAGTGAGCCTTACCCAAGGAAAACCCTATAAATGGTGTCTGTAGCACAGAAAGCTCTCCAAAGGCTAAAAGAGCAAAAGTTCAAAATGTTCTCAGACAGTATAGCTGTTACTGTCTGACAACGCAATAAAGTTTGGGCATTAGCGTCGCACCAAAGACTGCGTAACTGGGGTGTAACTTGAGATGTGCTCTTCAGAAATTCTCCACCATATTGCCAGAAAGGATACATTGGAATAAAGAATAATTACTTCTGAAGACAAGTCAGACATGAATCAGCATTTCCAATCACTCCTCTTATTTGCTATAGATAGTAGATTTTAAAAACTTATAATTGGTTAATCAGTAAATTGCTGATGTAGGAAACTTACATTTGAATCTCATCACAGTAAACACATGCCCCAAATAGATTTGATCAGTTAAACACATAAATGCTAAGTCTAATTTTAATTCAGGTAGCTCTTAAAATTTGCCTGCTTTTATCACTTGTGATAAATAATGAAACTTAGCATAACCTATTTTGAAGATACACCAATCTGCTGTTGACCAGTCATATAACTAAATCCAGAAGTAAGCAAGGTGATATAGACTTACGGATCTCCTTGGAAAGGAGGAACACTATTATTCATATTATCATATGTATGGTTTATTTTAAACATATGATTGTTTTAAATTAAAAGTAATACATATTCAGAAAGGGGAAAGAATCATCAGGAATCTTACCATCAAGAAATAACTTCCAACATTATGATGTCTATGTCTATACAAAGACAAAATGTAAATATTGTTTTGTGCTATGAGTTTTTCAGTTAATATACTGCACACATATTTCCAGTAAATCATTAAACATATTGTTACTACATCACTGATTCTAACATGAAATTCCAATGTATAAAAATGCTCTGATTTACTTAGCCAGGTATTCTTTACATGGTTTCTAATATTTAGCTTCCAAAAACCAAACTGAGATGAACGTGTTTTATGGCTAATGCTGATTTTTGCCTTAAGAGTAGTTCCTAGGGCTTCCCTGGTGGCGCAGTGGTTGAGAGTCCGCCTGCCGATGCAGGGGACACGGGTTCGTGCCCCGGTCCGGGAAGATCCCACATGCCGTGGAGCGGCTGGGCCCGTGAGCCATGGCCGCTGAGCCTGCGCATCCGGAGCCTGTGCTCCGCAATGGGAGAGGCCACAACAGTGAGAGGCCCGCGTACCGAAAAAAAAAAAGAGTAGTTCCTAGAAGTAGAACTTCTGGTTAAAAATATTTGCATGTCCTAAAGATTCTTAATATATCTACATGGACAAATTGTCCCTTAAGAGATGGCCTGACAGAGCTAACCATAGCTATTTGTTAAAAGATAAAACGATCCCCCAAAAGGCAGTAACAATGACCTCTCCTTTGAGAGCACATACAAGTGACTCTTGCCCCAATCCTTAGCCAAAGTGAAGTATTACTGGCCTTTTAATCTTTGTTCCTCATAAAGTCAAAAAAGCACATCTCTTTGATTTAATTTGCCTCGCCTTGACACAGGTGAATTTGAATGTGAATCCTGTTTATATTTCTTCTTTCGTGATTTTTTGGTGCATGGCTTGTGTTTGTTTTTTTCATCTGTTTACTTCTCATTGATTTGTAAGTGTCCTTTATATTTTAAGTTATTAACACTTTGCCACATAGGCTGCAATGTTGGTGGCATTTAGGGACATAAAAACATTCTTTTTGGTTATTCTTAAGAGTGTATTGTTTTGTGTTATGAAATATACAAATCATACATGAGAATGTATAGTTTATATATTCATTGTAAAGCAAAATAATAATGAAGACGCACTGTGTTCACAAACCCCCTTCAAAAAACCAAAGCCTTTGAAGCCACCTTTGAATCCCTCAATACTCACTTCATCATCCATCTAGACCAGAGGTCACCTCCTTTCTCAACTTTATATTTCTCATTCACTCCTTTTTTATATGTATGTATGTATTCATAAATAATACATAGTTTTGCAAGATTTAAATTGTGTATAAAAGGAGTCAAACTTTTTTTCCCATTATTTGATACTTTGACCAACACTGTCTTGATTTGACGCTGATCTGTGTAATTGTAGTTCATTTATTTTCAGTAATATACAGTTTTCTTGGAAAGAATAGATCATTATTAATTTCTCTTTTGTTCTGTAGTTTGGCAGTTTTGTTGTTTCCATCTACTTTACTTTTGTAAGCAACTCCATTTTAAATATTTTTCTAAATGTCTCCTGCAGCATGGTAACAAGGAGTTAGGGTAATATAACAAGGCTTAGTTACAGGATACCTGCATCTTCAGTTTCGCTAGGTAATTCCAATATTTTCCAAACCCGTTTACACTTATACCAGCAATGAATGATGTTACTTTTGCTCCCAAACTGTTTTGAGAGACATTTAAAATTATTATTTAAATCTATCCATCAGTCTTTTCATTACGTATCCTAACTTTGGTGTTCCTTTTTACTGGTCTTTCCAAACCTACAGTTATATAAATATTTTATTATGTATTTATCAGTTCTTTAATAATTTTTATGTTTAAATTTTTAAGTCATTTGTTTTGGTGAATGGTATATCAAGGATATATTTTACATTAATTCAGCAAAAACTCGTTAATGTGTTTGGCATTTAGTTGGGCACTGGTTATACAACAATCACTCCTGAAGTGGACAGGCTCCAAAGTGGTCCTCAGAATTCCCACCTCCTGGGGTTCATGCCTTTGTGCGATCCTGTCCCTTTGTGGTGGGACCTGTGACTTGTTTCTAACAATAGAATATGGCAGAGGTGATGGGATGTGACTCCCATGATGGCCTTACATTACATAAGACTCTCATGCTAGCCGACTCACTCTGCAGACTTTGCTGGCTTGGTGAAGTGAGTAGCCATCCTGGGAAAGCTCATATGGCTGGGAACTGTGGGTGGCCTCTAGGAGCAAAGGTGGACAGCCAGCAAGAAGCTGGGTTCCTCAGATCCGCAGCTACAAGGAAATGAATTCTGCCAACATCTTGCGTGAGCTTGGAAGGAGATTCTTCCCTAGTGGAGCCTCCAGATGAGAACACAACCCAACCAAAACCTTGGTGGCAACTCTGTGACACTGGCAGAGGACCCAGCCAACCTGTGCTCGGACTCCTCACCCATAGAAACTGAGAGATAATAAATGTGGCTTGTTTTAGGCTGCTACATTTATGGTAATTTGTTAGGTAAAATTAAAAATGAATACACTGGACGTTACTTATTAAAAATATGTTCTTTCTCTCTCAATCTTAAATAACATTTTTGGCATAAATAAAATGTATAAATTGGGAGTTAATGTATCTGGGCCTCTAAATGTCAGAAATATTCAAATGACCAAGTTGTTCTAAAGTGATTATTTAAGAACTATTGATTTAATTATTCCACTTTAATATTTGAATAATGTTGACACATTATACATGTGATGGTGATGTTATCCACTCAACTAAACAGGACAGTTATTGCTGCCATGGTGGGCCACTGGCAACCATGGACAAAGTGTGCTGGTCTGAAGGAGACCCCATTCAGAACGTAGCTTATTTCAAAATGAAAAAAATTCAAAAGCTTAGAGGACAAAGATCTTTGAGTACTGAGCAAAAGAGGTTCCAAATGTCCAGTTATAAACAAAGAAGTTGAAAGAAAATTAGTGTAATTTTCTTTCAACAGCCCACACAAATGACAAGAATGATAAAGCATCTCAGCAAAATTATGACACTGTTGGCCACTACAGTGAGCTTCACAGCTTGAGTAAAGGGTGGACATAGCAGAAGTAGTCATTAATCAGGTTGGGGGCTTCCCTAGTGGCACAGTGGTTAAGAATCCGCCTGCCACTGCAGGGGACACTGGTTCGAGTCCTGGTCCGGGAAGATCCCCCATGTCACGGAGCAACTAAGCCCATGCGCCACAACTACCGAGCCTGCACTCTAGAGCCTGCGAGCCACAACTACTGAGCCCATGCATGCACCATGACTACTGAAGCCTGTGAGCCTAGAGCCCATGCTCCACAACAAGAGAAGCCACCACAGCGAGAAGCCTGTGCACAGCAACGAAGAGTAGCCCCCGCTCGCCACTAGAGAAAGCCCGTGCGCAGCAACGAAGACCCAACACAGCCAAAAATAAATAAATTAAAAAAAAAATCAGGTTGGGGCTTCCCTGGGGCGCAGTGGTTGAGAGTCCGCCTGCCGATGCAGGGGACACGGGTTCGTGCCCCGGTCCGGGAAGATCCCACATGCCGTGGAGCACCTGGGCCCGTGAGCCATAGCTGCTGAGCCTGTGCGTCCGGGGCCTGTGCTCCGCAACGGGAGAGGCCACAACGGTGAGAGGCCCGCGTACCGCAAAAAAAAAAATCAGGTTGCTGCTATGAGAAGGCAGTTGTACAGTGATGATGGTCTGGATAAAAGAATGCACAAACCCTTCCAACCAGCAGGTCATTATCAGTGTGGAACAGACCTTTCAGTCCATGATGGTTGTATAGTGTAAAGACTTACAGATAGCCACATACCTGTCAAAGTCCATCGCTGCGAGGCTACAGATCACTGTGCAGGCAAATACATGGGCACAAAAGAGCTGGACCACACAAGCAACAAAAGAGATGCTGCTGACCTTGACCTGGAGGTCAGTAATCAGCTTGCGGTCTGTAGCACAGGAATAACAGACGTCAACAAAGGACAGAAAGCTAAGGAAGAAGTACATTGGAAAATTGTGATTTGGACTCCTTCGAATAGTCATAATGAGAAAATGTCCAGTCATGAGAAGTCTAGAGTTTTACTCTTAGAGTAAGAAGAGAAAGAAACATTGTTTCAGACACTGTCTTGATTGCTGTAGTCATAGTAAGTCTTGAAGTTGGGTAGTGTCAGCCCCACTACTTTATTCTTCTCCTTCAACAGGTATTGACTGTTCTGGGTCTTTTGTGTCTCCATATAAATTTTAGAATCAATCTGTCAATATCCCACAGAATAATTTGCTGGGATTTTAAGTGGAACATTGACTCTATAGAATCAATGTGGGAAGAACTAATATTTTGACAATATTGAGTCTTCCTATCCATGAACGTGGAATATCTTTCTATTTATTTAGGTTTTTTTATCTTTACCAACAGAATTTTGAGGTTTTCTCTTAGGTCTGGCACATATTTTGTTAGATCTATACATAAGTATTTCATTTTGGAAGGGAGGTTCTAATGTAAATTGTATTGTGCTTTTAATTTCAAATTCCACTTGTTCATTGCTGGTGTATAGGAAAGAGAAGATTTTTCTTTACATTAACCTTGTATACTGCAACTTTGCTATAATCACTTATAATAGTAGGAGTTCTTTTGCCAATCTTTTGGATTTTCTACATAGCTGTTAGGATTTGATGATAACTGTGTCAGAAACCGGTATTCACTCACTGCATGGAACAGAAGGGCTTTGGCAGCATTTCTTTGACAGGGGATGAGGAAGGAAGGAAGCCAGTAACTTTCCTTGGCATAGTGGGGAGGAGCATCACTCAGAACTAGCCAGATTTGGGGAGCAACTGGTCTGGGGTGTTTGAGACCTGACCAAGTGAATCTATATGGAAGGCCTTTAGAGTATCAGTGGAATTGAAAAATATAATCAATAATGTGGAGGACCAGGCTGAGAAACAGAATGTTGAGGAAAAGAACAGTATTCACAGAGAAGTTGACCATTTAAAGGATAGGCAACAGAGATCTTGCAGAAAAAAAAGACCCACATACAATAGAACAGAAAGAATACAGAGGTACCAAAAAACACTCTCCTGTCCTAGAGAAGGACCTGAATTTGAGTCCGTAGAGAATCCACTGGCTATCAGAAAGAATGAACACAGATCAATGTCTAGAAATACAAGTAAAAATCTTCAACTACTATTACTACTACTAAGCTACACACATATGTATATTTCTAAATATACGGGTCAGTACCTGACCCCAATACTAGATCATGGTCTTTAAACAACTAGTCCTAGGGTCCACGATTTTCTCTGTTGTCTTCTTTAGAAGTCTTATGGTTTCCTTGGCATTCTGGGGGAGGTGTTTCATATCACCTGGATATCCTTTCGCATCTGTAAGACATCTCGTAGAAGTTCTTGGAATTTTCCGTCATTTTGGGAAGCACTCTTCCCTAACTTACAACACTGAAGCAGCGTTTGTGATGTTACTGATGATGATTTTACTTTTCCCTCATTGTAAAAGTTCTTCTGGAAATGATTTTGGAATTGGGAAGGAAGGCGTCAGATATCTCCTCTCACGTCATCCAATTTTGCAGGCATCTATTTGATCTTTGTACAACATTTCCTTTTACGTTCTCTGATCTTATGAAGAAAATGTCACAGCCAAGACATCCGAAAGTAGATCAGTTCAAAGTCTCACAATGGGTTGGCCCAGCTCACTGCCCACTTGTGAAGAACTACTAGATGATGACAAGTGGCCACTGGTTATCTGGCTCAGGTTTTGCCAAGGATGAGCCCTGGACAATATGCTGGACTTACAAAAAGGTTCTCTTGTCTTTCTCTGACCCATTTGGAATGGTAGAGTTCAAATATTCCCAAGGGGTCAATGGCAGTTTCATTTTACACAATGTTTCTGGCCGCCTTTGAAAAGCTCTGCTAAGTTTTCCTTTGTTTTGTTTTAGGGACACCATTGTAGTTAATGGAATATTGTTAGGAATTAAAAGCAGGGCTTGACTTCAAGGCCAGAAGTTGAAATTCTGATAGCAAAAGTCCACCAGCATACCAGATCTCTTGAAAATTGTGATACGTTTTTGTGAAAAATCCAGATTCCTGAAAGGTCCCAAAATATCTGAACTTCAGAAGAGAGAATGTACTCTGAAGATATTATATTCTATGTAAAAAAGTTAAGCTGTAGTCTAAAGAAAAGTATAAAAAAGTTTTTATAGAGTTTTCAGCTGTTACTATAAGATTGACTAGCTATGGTTATATGGTTATAGAAAATTCAGTACCCCAAGGGTCCAAAAACCTAGTTTTGAGGCTGATGTTCATAAATTATTACTTATGTGAAACTTTACAAAATATATAATATTTTTATGCCTTAGTTTATTCATTTGAACAATGAAATAATTTTATCTGTCCTATCTTCTTCACAGGGTTGTTTTGAGACTCCAGATACAATAATGCAAATTAAGACCTTTCGTAAATTTTAAAAGACACCACACAAATGAGTAGTCTTACTTTGCTTCTATTACTGCCTTAGCATCTTCTGCAAATTTATGCTGAGACATATAGCAAATTTCAGCTTGTGGGCCTAGAACTCAATTCAGCAGTTTCTTGAAATGGCAGTTTACCTCAAATAATTTGCTTCAATCTCAGAAATAGAAAATTATATACCTAAAAGCAAAGTCCTAAGGTTAGTTAAATGATGACTAATTTAGAGTCTGTCATGCAACACAAACTCTAGAAATCTAATAATTGAACCAGATTTGAGAAGTGAACCAGGCCGGTGGTTTAAACATTTTCGCCGCAAAAGTTTATACAAGTGAAATTTACTCAGAGGCCCATTTTTTGAAAGAAATAGCATCAGAGTAGCTCTCCTGAAGCAACAGAGTCAGAGCAGCCTTTCTTGGGTTTTTCAGCATCTGTGAAAGGACTCAGTTAGGAAACCACTGCTCTTCAAAATGCTTTATTTAGCCAAGGATCCTTGTTCAAGCTGTGCCTTGCAGAGAAGAAGAATATAAAGGAGTCCTTGCCCTGTGGCAGCACTGGGGGTTCTGGGGCCATTTCCCCTGTGCCACCCGGTTTTTAGTAGCCCTGAGGGGAGGGGATCTGTGGAGCAATTTAGAAACTATTGAACCAGTTCTCACCAGTTCGCTCTTTCACTGAATCCAAGAATCGCTTCCATAGCGTCTTTGGCTATCCATTATCTATTGTCTACCGTTTCTTCTCACGCCTTAAAGAGGCAGTGTTCTCTGATGTTTAAAGTTCTGCTTGTCTGAAAATGACTCTTCGGGTGGAGGTGAAAACTCAGTCCCTGCAGTTTCTAGTCTTTTCATTTAGCGCAGCACAGATCCAGGCTTCCCTCTCTTGTCCATGGCAGCTTCCCCCGATGTGTGGACAGCTATCACGGCCCCTCTATATCTCCTCTCCACGGCAAACGCTTCTAGTCGCCTTGATTTTTTCCAACCTCCTCATTATGCTAGCTACCTTCCAAGAGATTAACTGTTATTTGTGAGTATCCTTCCTAAAACTGGGGACTTGGACTTGAACCTAACACTCCAGTTTTGGTCTCCTCAGCACACGTGCTACCCACAAATTGAATCTTCTACATCTACTGAGGCAAATTACTATAGTTTAGAGTCAGTTTCTATCCTGAAAGTGGTTCAGTAAACAATACGCTAGGTTATGACTTGGAAGCCTACTATTACTGTTACAGCATGTTACCAGGGGATGAGACTATGAAAATTCTTACCTGCTCTTTGCTTTTCTTCCCCCTGCGTTTTCTTTACTCTTTTCATTCTTTCTATCTTCATTCCTCCCGAACTGCCTATTTCCTCCCCTAATGATGATCAAGGTGGCCCATTAACCTTACTAAATGTTGGCAGCCTTCACCCTTGGAAATCGTATCGGGGCTAGATTTTATCATGAAAATTTTCACTGACCAATGGGGCTTGCCTGGACCCAAACACTTGGTCATCGAGCCAGCACTGTGGAAAAGTCTTGAGCCTGTTTAAAGACGTTTCATCTTCACAGTTACGAGCTCCATCAAAAATAAATAAATCGGTATATTTTAGAATTTTCAAAGTAGGGATTTTTGCCTTTCACAATAAAACCATTCAGTGTCCTTTTAGCACCCCAGATGGGGCTACCTTGAACTAACCCAGCACTGGAATTACACGAGACAGTGTTGAAGATCAGGAGTACAGTAGCAGCTGAAGAGCCTATTACTCCTCTTTTTCCAAAGGTCCACACGTGTGAAAATATTTACTTTCATTTCGAGCATTCTTTCTTGAGTCTCTGCGGAATTTGTGCGTTTTGAGACACAAAAGAAAGAAAAGAGAAGTAAACAGTTTCTACAGCATGTCAAAAGCCAGCTCTTCTGGGACCATATTTTCCCCTAGGGTGACAACTGAAGTCTTTTACTGAGAACCTGTAGTGAGTGAAGCAGCGATTAAACCATCTCACTTTTGCAGTTGTCTCTTATTTCCCGGATCACACCATGTGGTAATTCTAAAACCTCTGAATGATTTGAGGTCATTCTGTAATCCCTCTAAGTCTTCCGTAGCCCCTTCAGCTGCCCCTCTTTTCACAATTCTACATCAACAATCCCATGAGTGGCAGAGCTAGATGACATGTCCCCAAATAATGAAATCCAAGAAGGGAATGGCCATCTGCAAGCTCGGCTAATTCCAGAGTCGTCGTCTTGTTGATCCAGACATCCCCCTCCATCCCGCCTCCTTCCTGCCAGTCCAGGAACCATCCCATTGAAGAGGAAGTTACTTTGTGACAAAGGGACACAATGTTTCATCTATAATGAGTAACACAATGTGAACATTTAAAATGCACAGGTAGTTTTGAGTATGTGGAGACCAGAACTTTTCACCATGGCATCACAGTAAATCAGAAGAAAAAAAACTAGTGAAGAACAAACTTGGCAGGGGTAAAAATATTGAAAAGTTTTCTGAAGTTATGGTGAAAAGTTTTTCACTTGGTTGGTTATCAACATCGGCTGCCTGCATCGCGTAACCTAACCAAAGCCAAACTTGCATAAAACATTACTATTTCCTGTATTTGTGTCCAGCATAGATGACCCTGTATTCTGCTTTCTCGTTTTGCTTTTCATAAAATCAATTCTTTCATCCCATCCTCAGGCGTCCTCCACTGGGAGCCAACACAGGTGGCTCCCCCTTCTGGGTGAACTGGCACCCAGGGGAAAAAAAGAAACCAAAAATGTCTTGGTAGAAAGGATTCTGAAGCAGTAGGGACCCAGGGACACTTCCAAAGATAGAGAACTCGAACTTTTGAAGCGGAAAAGAGGTCTGGAGAGGAGGGTACCACCTTGCCTCTGCTCATCACCATGCCTTACTTAACCCTTACCTTTCCCGAACAGTCCTAGAGCAGGGCAGCCAACCACCGTGATCCTAGGAGGTAGCTGAGAACCACATGGCTTTCAGGGCTGGGAATCAGCTTTTGGATCGAATAAATAGATAAAACATAGACAATGGTTGGGCGATGATTATACTGAAGATTCTGGTTTAAGTTTTCACATGCATTAGCTTTTCTAATGCTCATCACAACTCCACGATGTGCATGATGTGGTTACTGAAAGACAGCCTAGTGTAGTTTAGTGGGTAAGTCCACAAGTTCTAGAACAGGACCACCAGGAATGAGATGTGTGAACTGGGGGTATTACTTCACCACTCAATGACACAGATTCCTCCTCTGTGAAAGCGTCAGCGCTCACTCTTTATCCCCAAGTTATAGACAAGGCAGCAGAGATGGAAGATGTTATTCACAGTCACACGATGAGTAAGTGCTGAAGTTTTGAGCCCTGGCCGCCAAAATCTGCACACTTGACCTTACTTCACCCTGCCTCTGGCAGCTACATTTATAAGACATTGATTTCTTCTTTTAAATGTTCTTCTTCTGAAATGGTATCTATCGTTGTGCTTCTACCACTAGGATATAATCAGATGGCTCATGCAGAAAGCGGTAGTTGTCTATAGATTTAGGTTAATGGTTCCTTAGGTAGGTAAAGCTCCTGAGGAAGCTAAGACCAGAGGCCTAGACCAGATAGAAGTTCAAGTGCAACGTGGTGGCAGCCCATGTGGGGCTTCCAACAATGGTAGAGTGGCAATGATGGAGAGGATGGGATGGATTTACAAAATGATTCTGAAGAAGAACCAATAGAATTTGGCGATTGGGCGGGTCAGGAGTATGGAAGAGAGTGCGAACGTAAAGAAAAAAAATCTCCAAATTTTGGTTTCTCCAACCGGAAAATGATTTTTAATAACTTTCAGAGTTCTCATAAAAAGTAGAGAGTATGTACGAGAGCCCTAGCACACTGCCTGCCATGGCAGGGACACAGTGAACTGTAGCTTTAGGTAAATATAAAGAAAGAAACCAAACAGTGAATAAGAATTATTAGAAAGAAGAACACTTCTGGGTGAGTGCACACGTGTATATCAATGAAACATAGTACAAAGGATTTGGCGTTAAAACTCTAGAAGATTTATCTTGACTATACTGATGTCAGCTCTTGACTATATGGAAGGAGTTTATTTCCAGAAAAGCACCATGCTTGACAAAGTCACAAATGCCAAGACTGAGGTTATTATTTTTATTCCAACTTTCTATTCGGAAAGTTGGAATAAAAATAACTATGGCAATGGATATACAGGATGTCCATAAAGTTTGGAAGGATAAATGAATATGCATAATGTTGTCAGAGATGTATTTAATTTGTGGAACAAAAATCATGTTTCCAGACTTTATGGACACCTTGTGTGTATATGTGTGTGCGCGTGCGCGTGTGTGTGTGTACAAATATATAGTCACACACACATTTTAAAAAGATATTAAACAAAACTTTTAGAAGGAATTGACTCTTAAAGCAAACCAAATATGTTGATGTTGAAATGTTGCCCCAATAGACAGTCCTTAACTCTTCTATTTTTAGAAAATCTGACTGCATTGACACCAAAGTTGGCTGGGGAAGATTCTCCCCCATAATTTTTCTTCATTTAGCTGGTACATCATTGTAACTTTTTGACTAGCCCCAACTACTTGAAACTGAATGTTTTAGACTTGTATTTTCCCTTGCTTCAATTGCCGCTTGTCTTGGAAAAGTGGTTGCATATAAAGTAAGTTCTCTCTCTCTGACATTTTCAAAAAGTATCTTCATCCTTCAGGGCCCACTTTGCTGAGAGGGTGGAACGTGCTCTGCTTTCTTCTCCCTGTTCTAAGCCCTCCATCTGCCCACATGGACACTGTAGGGGGGATGGTACTGAGTGTTCCTTTTGGTTAAGAAGACTGGACTGCATCATGCACAGAGCGCTCAAATATAAAACTGCTAGACCGCAGACTGCCACGGAAAACCACTGTTGGTGGAGGACTGCCATATTACAATTTCAAGAGAAGCACCCCAGCCCCCGGCTGCCCACCATCTTTATGCCACACAGCAGGAATCTGTAGGACGAAATCCTAGCAGATCTCAGCAGAGGCTCCTACCTGCTGCTGTGTAAGTAGGGCTTCTTGAATTTATCATCCTGGGTCCCTAAACCTTGATCTCGTAATGTTTCTGCTTCATACCCCCCTTTCAAAATGAGTCATCGAGAGTATAAAGTATAAGCAGCTGTTTGGAATGTAAGAACACGGGTTATTATATTATAATGAACTCCAAGATGCAGAGAGGCAAGTGGTAGGTATGTAGTTTCATTTCAGAACTTTGTCCTTTCGGGCCTTTCTTTCCTTCTCCCTGTCTCCAGTTTCTCTCCCTAATGTGAACTCAGTTATTTCCCAGGCTCAAACTCAGTTATCTCCTTGCTTAGCCCCTATCTACCTCTAAGGAAGCCTGTCTGTTTTCCTGAGTCTGTGGACTTCATTTCCCTTCCAAATCTACTCTTAGAAGCTTCTGGAGGTCTTTGGCGTCAAGGCCCTACGGTTTTCCTGGACCAGACGTTTCCCTTACTGCTTCTGTAAGAAGAGTGACTTGTTCTCCTGAGACAATTTCAGTTGGTGTCTATTGTCTCGATGTGATTATTAACAGTGGCCCCTTTCAGTCTCAGAAATACTGGTTTGGATGATAGATTATATGATCATTTTATTCATAAGACTTCTTATCAGCTTTCAAACCTCAGTGGGGAGGGAGCAGTGGGAGGTACTTATTGAGATCCTGTTTCCGGGCAGAACAGAGCAAGGTCTCAAATGCAAGCGCCTCATATAAAATTCTTATATTCAGGTTAATATCATCTCTATTTTTCTAATGAGGACGCGAAAGCTCAGAGAGGTGAAGTATCTCACCTAAGGACACTCTCAGCTCCTAGTAGGGCTGGTTACCTGGAACTAAGCCTTTTGAATTCACAGACTGTTCCTTCCACAGGTCTCCAGCCCCACTGTCATCCTAGTCGTCAGGGACCTACAGCCAGACTTGTCCTTTCACCATTGCAACCTACTGTTTTCTTTTGTTACTCTCACTTTTGCCGTTCCTCCAACCCTTGAAGACAACCTTGGAAGTATTCGTTTTCTTCCCTTCATTTCTGTAACCTGTGGTGTGTAAAACATAGTGATGCAAATAGAGTTCCATCTGCCAAAGAAGATCTAAAGTTGCTCAGGGAACCCTTAGTTGGGAACAAGGTTGCCATCCAGCCCCCAGCAGCCTGCTCTCAGAACTAAGGAAGGTCTACAAAGAGAATCCTGAAACACAGACCCTTGGCAATGTCAACAGAGGTGGGCAAAGGCCCATAACAGGTGAAACACCATGAAGAATGGGAATGTAATTTAAGTCATTTTGCCCTAACTTCCTCATCTGGAAACCAAGAGTAAAGACTGTATTAGCTGAAAGAGCTGTAACATACAATGCGTCCAATGCAGTGTCTGGTGCAAAGGAGGGACTTATGAACGGCTGATTGCTTCTCCACTCTCCCTCTACATGCTTGTTACCGCATTTCCATCTGTCTTGAGAGATTTTGTTAAAAAGAAAGAAAGAAATCTGAGTTGTGGAATTTGCAAACAAAATTAGGAAAATATATTTTTCCAGTTAAAGAAAAGAGCTCTTGGCCTCATGCCGAAAATCTGTGCCCCAAGATCTTTATTCAACCCCTTCAAACACTAGAAAGATGATGTCTACTCAAGTATGGACACAGCATCCCTGTGGGATACAGCAGGGGGTTCCCTGGGTCCTGCATCCCAGCAGGTGAGGCCTACAGTGTCCAATGCAGGGGGCAGGGTCTACTACATTTTCTGTCATAACAGCAGTGACCATGCTCTATGCCTGACCACACTGACACTGTCGTTGCCCCACAGAAAACACACTTTCCGCCGAGCCCGTGGAGGTAAAGGAAAGGAACCTAGAGGGTGCCAGTCGCCTAGTTCAGGGCTTATGAGAAGCTCTTTCCTTTTCTCAAGGTTGCACAGAGACTCGGGAGAAAGTGTACGTACATTGGGCTGAATTTCTCCATCTGTGGGCTGGGCAGTAGAGGCGGCAGAGCAGAACAGAGCCTGGGTAGAAGTCTGCAGCAGGAGGGAGGCAGCCCCCGTCAGACAAAAGGAGGAGTGGATCTTCAGTGCTTTTTGCAGTCCCATCAGCTGCCCCCATGGTCACGTGGCCCCTGCAGTGCCTTAAAGGCTTACGGAAGTTGCAAACCACAGCTAGACTTAAGAGATGGAGAAAATTTCATCTGCTAGAATTCCTCTAAGGAGGTTTTATCTTGTT
The DNA here is from genome assembly GCF_963924675.1 of Phocoena phocoena. NCBI lineage: Eukaryota > Metazoa > Chordata > Mammalia > Artiodactyla > Phocoenidae > Phocoena > Phocoena phocoena. Next base: position 11,851,327 of record NC_089227.1, read on the forward strand.
AAGGGAAAACTCTTTGATGAGAGTTTGTGATCGAAGGCGGGATGGGGGAGCCTGAGTGTGTGTCAGAAATAATAACACTGGGGCTTCCCTGGCGGCGCAGAGGTTAAGAATCCGCCTGCCAGTGCAGGGGACACCGGTTCCAGCCCTGGTCCGGGAAGATCCCACATGCCATGGAGTAACTGAGCCCGTGCGCCACAACTACTGAGCCTGCGCTCTAGAGCCCGGGAGCCACAACTACTGAGCCCACGTGCCACAACTACTGAAGCCTGTGCACCTAGAGCCTGTGTTCTGCAACAAGAGAAACCACTGCAGTGAGAAGAGCGCACACCGCAAGGAAGACCCAATGCAGCCAAAAATAAATTAATTAATTAATTTAAAAAATTAAGAGAAAGAATAAAACTTTTGTGAGGGTTAACTGAGATAGTAAGTGCAAAGCGATTAGAACAGTGCTGGGCACCACAGTGAGGGCTATGTAAGCGTTTGCTGTTTAATGTTGCTGTTGTTTACATTATTGTTATTATTATCACCCTTAGCCGCTCTCTGGTGTGCATAGTTTTGTAAGTTTCCTTTTCCAACTTTTCTACTGCTAATATGGAAATGACTTCCCCTTCTGTTTCCTTCCCCCACCCCAGCTTTACTGAGATATAATTTGACATACAACACTGTGTAAGTTTAAGGTGTACAACCTGATGATTTTTTGGTAATAAATTTATATATTTTTGGCTGTGTTGGGTCTTTGTTGCTGCGTGTGGGCTTTCTCTAGTTGTGGTGAGCAGGGGCTACTCTTCGTTGTGGTGCGTGGGCTTCTCACTGCGGTGGCGTCTCTTGTTGCAGGGCACGGGCTCTAGGTGCGTGGGCTTCGGTAGTTGTGGCACATGGGCCCAGTAGTTATGGCTTGCGGGCTCTAGAGCACAGGCTCAGTAGTTGTGGCGCACGGGCTTAGTTGCTACACGGCATGTGGGATCTTCCCGGACCAGGGCTCGAACCTGTGTCCCCTGCATTGGCAGGCAGATTCTTAACCACTGTGCCACCAGGGAAGCCCCAATGTGATGATTTGATACACATATATATTGTAAAATGATTACAATAAGTATTCCTCACATAGTTACCTTGTGTGTGTGTGTGTGTGTGTGTGTGTGTGTGTGAGAACATTTAAGATCTACCCTCTTAGAAATGTTCAAGTATAAGATACAGTAGTGTTAACTGTAGTCACCCTGCTGTACACTACGTCCACCGAACTCATTCGTCCTATACCAGAAGTCTGTACTTTCTGACTGACATCTACGCCCTTCCCTCCACCCTGACGCCCCCTCCCCTGCCCTGGCAGCCGCCATCCCAGTCTCTGTTCCCATGACTTCGACTTTTTTAGATTCCACATATATGTGAGATCATACAGTATTTGTCTTTCTCTGTATGACTTAGTCCACGCCTTTCCTGTTTCATTTTAAAGTTAATTTAAATTACCTGAAGTTCATGAAAAATATTCTTATAAAATTTTTAAATATCATAGATAAGGCAGAAGCCCTGAAAACCCCAGGTCTCAACCTTCTCCACAGAAGCAACCATGATTTTCAATTTTTGTATATATTTCCAGAAAATATACTCATGGAATACTCATAGGAATATATTTATACTCTTATAAATAAATAAATTAATTAATAAAATAATATATGATACCTATCTATAGATATAGATATAGGTAGATAGATAGATGTCTATTCCAGGCTCTGTTCCTAATCTCTCTCTCTGTGTGTCTCTTTCTGACTCTCTGTCTCTGTTTCTCTATCTCTCTCTATTTACACAGTCACAGGAAATGTGTAGTATTGTTATTTGTATATATGTATTTTTAGTCAACAGTAAATACTGAGCTCTCATTCTGTAACCTGCCTTTTCAACAACAATATATTGGGGGTATGCTTCCATATTAATTAAGAATAGATTCACTTCATGCCTTTAATCCACTGTTGAGCAGGCCACAGAAAGGAGGTCATGTAATTTAACTGGATTCTCCCCTGCTGAAGGAAGTTTAGCTTGTTTGAACTCCCCCCATCCACACAGGACATATTGAACTAAACTGAAATATAAATGATCATCAGGGAGAAAATCCTTGCAACGTATATAACAAGGTGTTATATAACGTTATATAACGTATATAACAACGTATATTAAGTTTCTGGATTATGATCAAGAATTATATAAAGAACTCTTCCAGATCGACAAGGAAAAGGCAAAAAGGACAGGAGAATAAATGAAAAAAAAAAAGGGGGGGGGGCAGAGGTTATAAACAGGAAATTCAGAGGAGAGAAAAAATGGTCAATAAACATATAGAAAAATATTTTTCCTTCCCAGCAAACAGGTAAATACAAAGTCAAACTGTAAGAGAATATCTTTCCTACGCTACCTTGTCAGAAAAGAAAACACCTGATGGTCTCCAGTCTGGTTAGGAGGAATCAGGTTTTTTCAAACCCTGCTGGTGGGAGCACAGCTGGACAACCGGCTGCATTTTCAATAGGACACCCAGGGGCCTAGGAAGCCCATTGGCCGCAGAGTCAGGGCTCCCTTCCAAGTCCACGTCCGCTGCCAGGCTGGGGCTTTTGCACTGGGGGGTTGAGGTGGGGAGCAGTGAGCCTGGATCGGCCTGGAAGCAGGTACCAAACACCCCAATACCAACGGGGACACCTGTTCTCCTCCCAACCTTAGGCCCTGCTGGTCATAGCTAATCACCCCTCATTCCTTCCCCCCAGGATAGAATTGATCTCCAGATTCCTTCAGGGTCCCATTATCATTTAGCTTCTGTGGACCTCTATGAGACTCCACAGTTCAAGAGAGTAAGGCAGACGCTCTCAACTGTAACTGCCTGAGTTCAAGTCCCAGCGGGGGCACATTGTCTGACTTGCCTCCATTTTCTACCTGATAGTCTTGGAGTACCTGCCTCCCAGGTGGTGGTGATAACAGGATGGAATGGACCCTAAGGACCGTGGAAGGGGGACGGGTGGGAGTAAGAACGTGATAAATTATAAAGGACCATGAATGGTCTGAAGTCTACTTATGGACAAGGTTTAAATTATTTCCCAAGAAACTCCTAATCCCGCGTGCCCCACTCCCCTCCCCTGCAAATACAGCAAGATGCAGTGTGAACTGGGGGCGGGAATGAGCACAACGGCGGGGATGCCAGGTGTGTTTCCACCCAGCCCAGGCCCGGGGTCCTCACTGCTTTCTCCTACGAAGTTACAGCTTTCTTTGAAACATGGCTAATTTTGTGCCTGTGTTGGACCAAGACACACAAAATAGGACTCATGAGTCATACACTAGGCAGTTTAGAAATGTAAGGTATTTGTTGAATGCACTGCACAATGAGTGGTTACTTGGGAGAGGGTACAAAACTCTTATTAAAATAAGGAAAAATCTACACGTCTTTGTATAAGACGTGTAGACACACAGTAGCAAGCGGTGGAAAAGTTATAATAAATGAGAAGTAGCAAAGTTCTGCTTCAAAGTTTAGTGACTGACATTAAAGGCGAGAAAACAAATAACTGCTGGGCATTTGCTGTATGCTCGGCACGGACTAGACAAGGTTATATATGTAGGATCAACTCTCACAATTCTGAGGTCATGTTGCCGAACCCATTTTCCCCGTTCACCTTGGTTTTTGTTTTTACGAGGGAACAGGTTTACCGAAGATTCAGACTGTTAATTTTTAAAAAAAGCCATTAGACTGAGGTGGTTGTAATACCTTATCTGCCTACATAAGCAAACTAAAGTCTAAGCCTGAACTGTCTCAAGGTTAAGAAATCTAAACCTAAGGGCCATCCATCACCAACAGCCAACTGGGCTTTCCTAAATAAGTCAACCACGTAAGCTAAATCCAATCAAATCATGTATTTGTTTTACTGCCTCCTCTTCTCTGTAAAGTCCTTCCTCCAACTCCTGCTGGTGGAGTGTTGCTAATTACTTCTGGTTTGGCACTTCCAATTAAAATCAATTTGTTAAAAAAAAATTTAAAAATTTTAATATGTCTCCATTTATCACATAATAGTTCTGGTGTCAAGAGGGATCTGAAGGAGACCCTGACAGCCCTGGGGGAGCAAGTAATGAGCAGTAAGTAACCTAGTAAGTTTTGTACTGTCTTGTCTATCTCATGGCTAAAGTTTAAAAATGAAAGCTATAATATTTCTGTTTACATCTGTCTGTATGTTTATGTATATCTATATATGTGTGTTGTACACATGTGACTTTCTACCGCCAAATGGTATTGCCAAACTTAATTTGTAAAAGAGCTCTATTTAATTGGTTTAAAGAAAAATAAATGCTTGTAAAGTTTTCTCAGAAATATAGAAACTAACGCAAATATTTTTCAAGTTCACATGATCTAGGATAATATTCAGTAAATAAAAGCTAGTTTAAGTTTTGTTGGTTTAGTTAAAATAAGCACTTCAGAGTTATCAATATTAAATATAGTGCAGACATACAAACTTTATTCTACTGGGTTTACTAAAAGTCACATAAGCTCATGTTATCTCTATTTCAAAATTTGTCAGCAAAAAAATAACTTAATATGATGGTTAGCTATTTAATGTATAGTGAAATTTTCAAGAATTAGCTAAACATAATTGTTAAGAACAAATAAATAAATTAAAAAATTTATATAAATTAAATAGGTGTAAATAAGATAAAATTTTCAACAATAATTATGTTTTATGGTATGTCACCTTAAAAATAGTTACTGAAATCTTTCTGGTAACTTGAAAACTTAAAGTTCTACTAAATTAAGTTACATGATAGATATTCATGCTAAATTACATGGGAAGCATTATCAAATAAGAAGTGATGATAAACCGTCTTAGGTTAAATATATATGGATATATGTTACTAATACAGGTATTCCAGAAATAGAAGTTAATAGAAATTTTCCAGTTTCTTTATTGTCCAATTATTATCCTAAACTGTTGTATGCCACAGAAAGAACTAAATTTTCTTATCAAATAAACTCTCATCAGGTCTTTAACCACAGACCATTTAAAAAATTTGTTCATTTATTTAATTTTGGCTGTGTTGGCTCTTCGTTGCTGCACTCAGGCTTTCTCTAGTTTTGGCGAGCAGGGGCTACTCTTCGGGGGCTACTCTTCGTTGCGGTGCGCGGGCTTCTCACTGCGGTGGCTTCTCTTGTTGCGGAGCACGGGCTCTAGGCACGCAGGCTCAGTAGTTGTGGCTCGCAGGCTCTAGAGCGAAGGCTCAGTAGTTGTGACATGTGGGCTTAGTTGCTCCGCGGCATGTGGGGTCTTCCCGGATCAGGGCTGTAACCCGTGTCCCCTGCATTGGCAGGCAGATTCTTAACCACTGCGCCAGAAGGGAAGTCCCAAACAGGTCATTTTCTCAAGTTGTTTTGTTATTCACAGACAGTTATTGTTTTACTCTGATACTTGCAAAAGTGCTTTGTCTTCAGAGAGATTCATGGAAAAGACTCTGACAAGTACTCTAGAATACAGGTTGCTGATAACTTTAAGATCAGACCACTGAATTGGGTAAGAATTTCCAAAACTCTGATGGAAAAACTGGATTCAAGCAAAATAAGAATTAATAACATGAGGTTGAATAAACTGATGTGGATGATTATAATTTTTAATGACTTTTTGTTTGAAACATTGCTGACTCTTTAATGTTTTGGTTTTCCAGGTTTAAGAAAATCTTTTCTCTGAAACTATCTATGACTTAACAGCAATTTGGTAAATTACATATTTGTAAACAGAATTGAAACATTTACTTTTTCTCCCTATCTGATCCCTCCAGAATTTGAAAAAATATTGAGTGTTCTTATTTTCATGGCAATATAGTTATTGGCCTAAGTTCAATATTGTGTCCTGTTCTCCTTATAACAGGACACAATTGGAAACATTGGTTATATTACCAAGGCTTTGACTAGAATGTCATCTTTGAGAGTGATGTGCACAAAATCAAATCTGATCAGACAGTTTTAAAGGAACTAAGGTTGACTTTATAGAACCAATAAAGCCCCTTGGAAAAATCATCTGGTATCTTGTTGACAAGGTTCCAAGCCTTGCCAGGTGAGCAATAAGGTCACTTCCTGGCAGCCCCAAGAGTAAGAGCAAATTAGGGGCCCACAAAAAGGGAGCAATTCACCAATTCACCCAAATCTATAGAGATTCCCAGCAAAGTCTGACGATAAGTCTTTAGCTTGGCTCCGTAGCCTAGAGAGGCCTTTAAAAGCCCATAAGGGGGCTTCCCTGGTGGCGCAGTGGTTGAGAGTCCGCCTGCCGATGCAGGGGACGCGGGTTCGTGCCCCGGTCCGGGAAGATCCCACGTGCCGCAGAGCGGCTGGGCCCGTGAGCCATGGCCGCTGAGCCTGCGCGTCCAGAGCCTGTGCTCCACAGCGGGAGAGGCCACAGCAGTGAGAGGCCCGCGTACCGCAAAAAAAAAAAAAAAAAGCACATAAGGGATTCCTTATGAAAAGGTCCAGCAAAACTAACTTAAAGAGAGCCTATGGGGTCAATCGCTATTCTTGCTGCACTTATGTAAATCATCAGGCCCAGTTTAATAAAACTAGACTTATAGTGCAAACAAATTAGTCTTACTTTGATTAACCTTTATAGAAATGGGAGAAACTATAGAGAGAAAAATCGTATTTTGATTTAAAAATATAGCAACGCCTGTGGGTATTAAACTCTAGTCCTCTTCACCATCTTTGAGATTTTTGTTATCTACTGGTAAACTGGATTGGATCCTGAATTCTTCTTGTTTTCTCAAATATCTGACTACAACTCTCCAAACTAATATCTCTGAATTTCTCCCACCCTTTGGACTTAGAATCACAAAAGAACAAAGACTGCACTTGAAACTCGTTGGAAGGGACCATACCGGGCCGCTACCCAGATGGCAGCCAAACTTCAGGGCCCGGAACCTTGATCCACATATCCCAGTTAAGAAGGGCTCCTCCATACTCTTGGAACTGCACACCAGGTGGAGATCTAAAATTAAAATGGACCAGGGAGGTTCCTCCCCAGAAGCAGATGACGCCTTGAGGTGGACAGCTCTCCCAAGATCACAGACCAAGATCTTCATCTCCAATATGAAACCTTTATTTCTTTTGCCTTTTCACTACTTGCCTTTTCTCTGTATCAATGCCTGAGAAGATAACGCTCCTTAACTCTGGCAACTACCACTGAATGGACTGCTAAGGTCATAGCTGCACAACCAAGGTCCCTAGGCTTTCTTGTTGAGGGGTGTTTAGATAATAGAACTGCTTTAGATCACGTATTGGCTCAAGAAGGAAAAGCCTGTGCCACAGCAAATACCTCCTGCTGTAGCTGGATCAATACCTCTTGTATTGTAGCAAGTACAAGGCATTGGCGAATGATTCACATGGCTAAAACAGGTTGATGTTCCTTTTGATAAATTCGTTGGTGTATTTGAAACCAACTGGTTTGCTTCCTGGGGGCCCTGACTACGGAACATACTCCAATCTCTTGCTATCATTCTCTCGATAGTCACCATTGTAGTCTCCCTGGTGCACTGTATGCTCTCAGGGATACACGTTCGTAGCCATCAGCTGTACATCAGATGGTCTCACTTCACTTGGAGAAACAAACAAGATGAACAGCAAAAACCATTCTTCCACAAACCTGACATCGTAACCTCTGATTTTCATGAAGAGACAAGACTGCTCAACCCCAATGGTGACTGAGAGTGACACAGCTTTTTGACTGGTCCCTCACGTCTGAGAGGATCACCAAATGAAGGGAATCGTTAAATAAACGAAACAAGGAGGCCATGAGGCTCAGGTGGCTCTAATGCCTCAGCAGCCTACTTCCCTCAGCAAACCCAGATCTAAGTGTGAAGGCCTCAAGATTAAGAAATCAAAACCTTAGGACAGCCAGTCACAAACATCCAACTAGCCTTTCCGAAAGAATGCAACTGCTTAAGCTACAGCCAATCACATAGTTTCCTTGCTTTGCTTCTACCTTTTCTCTATAGAAATCTTCCCCAGCTCCTGCTGGTAGAGCACATAACCCCTTCTGATCTGGTGCCACCCAATTTGAATCAATTTTTGCTCAAATAAACTTTTAAAATGTTTAATATGTCTCCATTTGTCTTTTCTTGATATAATAGATTTTTTAAAAGTTTATTGGAGTATAGCTGCTTTACAATATTGTGTTTGTCTTTTACAGGACTCATCTCTGACTGATCCCAAGCCCCCTGCACATCTTACTGCACCTGGTTTCCAAAAGCCTCATTTTGAAATCTTTTTCTGTGAACTCTAGGTAGGTGAGGGAGGGTGGGATTACCTGGGAAGCTAAATCCCTGACAACATCAGGAAAGCACTTTTGTGCCCTGGTGATTAGTAGATAGTTGATCTGGGTTACTTGGAGGGCAGAAATGTTTGTGGTTATTGATGGAAGAGGAAAGTGGGCAAAGGGTTAACCGAGAGAGAAGCAATGGGGGAAAGGAGCTTGGGAATGGCTTACTAAGAAATCGACAGGAGAAGGAGAGGAAATGAAAATGTCCCAAGCAGGTTGGAAGCAGAACCTAAAGACAGCCAAGAAAATTAAGGGTGTGTGGGAGAGAAAGTGATCCAGGGCATCAGAGGAAAATGAGGAGAACAGGCAGCCATGGGTTTGACCTGAAGACAGCTCTAAATACCCACCTGGTAACCTTACCCCTAATGAGCATGGCCCAAAGCTTATGTTCATGAGTAAGAGCAGAGCAGCTAGATGATTTTACATACACAACTGCATTGGCAGAGGGTGTTCTTTTCGGTAGGTTTATTACATCATTTCCAAAACCGACAGTACGTACAGTGCTGTGAAGTGGAGTTTTCCAGAAGACACTGTTTTTCAGTAGACAGCATTCCCTGGTACTCTAGCGTTGAGCCATGGAGTTTTGGACTGGATTTACCTGGACAATAAAGTCTTTCCTTCAAAAGGAAAGATACTGACAACGTGAAAAGAGCATCTATATCTTCACTGGAGCAGTTACATCTCCTCCTGCTTTGATACTATAAAGAGGAAATCACTCATATCCACTGGCATTGTGACATTTTCTTAACCTCTGCATTGGTTCTCTTTGCTCTTCCTGTTAAAACTCCACATGGTCGGGCACCTTCCAAAGACTACATTGCTGGGAATCATTTGGAGGACAAAAGTTCCCAGGACAAAGTTTCACGCTTTATGTAAACAAAACCCCATTTCTATTATTTTCCGTTTAGCCATGAGCAATTAAGCTGGAAACACAAATGCGAAGTATATTTGTGATGACTTTGCATGTCCTCTGACACGAACCTCATTCTCTTTGGGATCAGCAGAACCTTTACTGGCATGGACAGATATCTTTGTTACACTCCTCCATTCTTGCATGACTAATTCATTTATTAACTTGATAAAATGCAAAGTTTGTCAGCATAAGGCTGGAGTCTCAATCCTAAATTAACTTTTTTTTTGTCTAAAACAAAACTCTAATTGATACTTGCTGCTTTGAGGAACATCATTTGCTCTTTTCTATGTCAGATCCCCTTGGGGAGGTCATTGCAGCTCATATGTGGGAAAGGGCTGGAGAGGGGCAAAGATCTCTTTCCCATTTCTAGCCCAAAGGTGCCCTGTTGAGAAATATGACCTTGTGCCACATGAGATGTGGAAAAAGAATAAGGAGGATATCAACAGGATATGAGACGAGAATGAACCAGGCAAAATAAAATGTAGGAAGACCCCAGAGGGATGAGTTTTTATTGTCAGTACTGGAAGGGTTCTATACATCTTCTTGTAATAACTTGGAAATCACTGGAATTAAACTGTCATCAGAAAATAAAAGAACATAGAATGATTCCAAGATTATATGAGCATCTTCAAGAAAAAGATGTTGCCTTGCTGTCATCCTCACTAACTCTTTACCTGACTCATGCTATTAACGTGACTAAAGAGAAAACAAGTCCATCCAGAGGGGGCGATGAGGATATAGACTAGCAAAGAAAGAATGAGTTACTAGAAAACATACCAGTGCCCATGGGAGGAATGAATGGGGACATGGAATAGTAACCAAAGGACTTCAAAGACTTCAGACCCACTGGCAAAATGACCCTTCATATGGGGATAGAAGCAGAGTATCGTAACCGATGGAGTTCAAAAATCGCTATGCCTTGGGCAAGCCCAACCCGGTGGTGAAATGGATTAGCTGATCCTTTCAAACATTCCATTCAAATTACTCTTCTTTGTTTAGTTCCATGTTCACCCCAAATCTCTCTCTGATTACACCCTTCCTTCCTGTGAAACTCAGCCCACAGAGTCACTGTGCACTGACCCTACAGACTTTGAACATGGAAATGTTTGTGGAGTCATCTGCATTACAGGTCACTGTGTTGGCATTCTCTTCGTATTGCTATGTTATTACAGTGAGATAAATAATACATGTATGGAGTCTGACAGATTCTAAGAATACCTCTGTCCATGACATTCTGATATATAGGTCAGTCTTGTCATCTTGTTTCAGGTGATTCTGCCTAGGAGAAGTGGATACCTCATCACAGTATTTACAAAATCAGTGTGTCTGCCAAGAAGGTTTGAGCTACACCTGGAAACATGGAAAAGTCCCTGAGATAATAAAGTTCTCCCTGCTAGATTTCTTTGGACGCCGGCTGATGACATCTCAAACAGAAAGCAGAGAGTTAAACTGTGCCTGCAGAAGAGCTAAAGTACTTTCCTGTAACTCCATGAAGGAACCTGACTCCCGTAAGTGTCTGGGACACCATATAAGCACAGTCCTTGGGCTCAGGAGAAAAGCTTCTATTATGACTAATTATATATGTTGGTGGCTTATACCTAAGAGCATTTGTCATGTGCCAAACACAGCACGAAAGTCTTCATGTACGTAATTTCATCTATTCCTCATAACGACTATGAGAGAGGGTTGTGGCATGGCCCCATTTGATAGATGAGGACACCGGGACCCAGATATGTTGAGGGATTTCCCTCAGTCCCACAATGGTGCAGCCAGATTGTCTTTCTCCAGAGCCGATGTGCTGACTGACTCCCTTGTTCCAATGACTGGTTTCTTCGTAAAAAATGTCTTTTGTTACAGAATGGTACCGTTGAAGTCAGTGGCTTGTGGTCAACCTAATTGGCTAAACCCCTCCACACCAGAGGGACACTCTGCTCGCGATCGCTGGCTGTAGCTGCATTTTAGCTCCCAGTGCCCGTTGCGGCTCGCTGGGGCTGAGAGGATGTGCCTATAAAACAGAACACGGGGCTTCCCTGGTGGCGCAGTGGTTGAGAGTCCGCCTGCCGACGCAGGGGACACAGGTTCGTGCCCCGGTCCGGGAAGATCCCACGTGCCGCGGGAGCGGCTGGGCCCGTGAGCCATGGCCGCTGAGCCTGCGCGTCCAGAGCCTGTGCTCCGCAACGGGAGAGGCCACAACAGTGAGAGGCCCGCATACCGCAAAAAAAAAAAACAACCAAAAAAAATAACAAAGAAAAACACACAAAAAAACCGAACACGGCTGCCATGATTGATGTACACTTTACATGCGGGGTAGAAGGCAAACAGTACTATCACTTTATATGAGGGGCCACATGTCTGCCATTTTGACCTCAGTTTTAGCCCATAATTTCATTGCCATCGGAAGTTTTTACCTCTACTTTGAACCTAACTGTTCTCCTGTGGAATTTCTGACTTTGCTGCCCGTTATTTTTCACAGAGGTTAAATGTATCTTCACTTAAAATTCTCCCCAACTCTACTCTACTGCCCTTAGAGACAATCAATCCCATCTTCATATGCCTCAAAACTCTGCTACGTTCTTTTTTAGAGAGCCGTGTTGGCCTAGACCTTTGCGTTTATACTTTTTTATTTTTTTTAATTTTTAAAAATGTTTTTAACATCTTTATTGAAGTATAACTGCTTTACAATGGTGTGTTAGTTTCTGCTTTATAACAAAGTGAATCAGCTATACGTATGTCCCCATATCTCTTCCCTCTTGCATCTCCCTCCCACCCTCCCTATCCCACCCCTCCAGGTGGTCACAAAGCACCGAGCTGATCTCCCTGTGCTATGTGGCTGCTTCTCACTAGCTATCTATTTTACATTTGGTAGTGTATATATGTCCATGCCTCTCTCTCACTTCGTCCCAGCTTACCCTTCCCCCTCCCTGTGTCCTCAAGTCCACTCTCTACATCTGCGTCTTTATTCCTGTCCTGCCCCTGGGCTCTTCAGAACCATTTTTTGTTTTTAGATTCAATATATATATGTGTTAGCATACGGTATTTGTTTTTCTCTTTCTGACTTACTTCACTCTGTATGACAGACTCTAGGTCCATCCACCTCACTACAAATAACTCAATTTCATTTCTTTTTATGTCTGAATAATATTCCATTGTATATATGTGCCACATCTTCTTTATCCATTCATCTGTCTGACACTTAGGTTGCTTCTATGTCCTGGCTATTGTAAATAGAGCTGCAATGAACATTGTGGTACATGACTCTTCTTGAATTATGGTTTTCTGCGTTTATACTTTATTCTTCAAATACAAACCCAGGACCCAATGTGTTTCATGTACCTCCAAATGAACAATGGGCAGGTTTCCAGAAATTGTGTTGCTCTGGTAGACATCCAGGGTGGACCCATCTCAGACGTAGATAACTAAGGCCAGAGAGCCTGCCCCTTCCCAGAGACAGAAATTTCACAGTAGGAAGGGCCTATAAAGGGGAGCCCATTTTATAGGTAAGGAAACGGAGCCACAGAAGCCATTAATTTGCGCCATCATTAGCTGGTTGATAGCTGAGTACATAGTAAATGCTCAATACATATTAAGTGAATGAATAAGTGAATGAATAGATGGATGATACATCCATGGCTGACCACTGCCTGCCTCGACTACATTCTGAAATATAAACCAGGAAACATCTCCTTCTGATCACAACCGTTCAACGGCTCCTCATTTTTCTTGGTATATAATGAAAATGCTTTACCACAGCCTACCTTCGGGATCCTTACCTGCCCTTTGTCATAGGCCAAGTACATTCCCATTTCAGAATCTTTGTGGGTGTCAGACCTTCTGCCCAGAATGATTTTCCCCCAGAGCTTCATGACATCCACTATCTGACTTCCTCAGGGCTGTGCTCCAGGGCCCTCCTTCACACAGGCATTCTGTCTGTCTGTCTCCCCTGCTAGAACCATGCCTTGTGATATGGCCTATCCATCGCCATGTCCCCATCTCCTGTATGTGTGCCCGGTGCATGGAACCCAGTGAGTATTCAATCCATACTTATTGAATAAATTAATGAAATCACATGGCCTCCATAATGCAATGTTATATGACCTCCTGCAACAATGGATATATTAATTTAGAAACACATATAAAGCATTAGTACAAAACAAAGTGAGTCCATCAGATGCCAAACACAGATATGGGGCCACTTTTAACTATCAGCTTTTTGGTGAGAGACCTCTTCAATTTGAAGCTATCCCAAGATTTAACACTTGAAAATGCACATTTTTCTACAATCTTGTATCTCATGGTATATAATAGCATAGAGTGATGACCTGTACATTTCCTACCTAGCTGTCTCTCTCTTTTTTTTTCTTAATTGCAGTAAGAACACTTAAAGTGAGATCTACCCTTTAAAGAAATTTTTAGATGTACAATACAGTAGTGTGAACTATGGGTACCATGTTATACAGAAGATCTCTAGAACTTATTCGTCTTGTATAACTGGAACTTTATACCAGTTGAAAGGCAACCCCCCATTTTCCCCTCCCCCCAGTCCCGGGAAACCACCATTCTACTCTCTGTTTCTATGAATTTGACTACCTCATGTAAATGGAATCATGTAGTATCTGTCCTTTGGTGACTGGTTTATTTCATTTAGCATAATGTCCTCTGGGTTCATCCACATTGTCATACAGGTCAAGATTTCCTTTTCTTTTGAGGCTGATATATATATATTCTTTATCCATATATCCATCAATAGATACTTAGATTGTTTCCATGTCTTGGCCCTTGTGAGTAATTTTGCAATGAACACAGGGGTGCAGATATCTCGTTGAGATAAGGACTTCATTTCTTTCAGTTATATACCCAGAAGCTGCATTCCTGGATCATATGGTAATTCTATTTTTAATTTTTTGAGGAACTTCCACACTGTTTTCCATAGTGGCTGCCCAATTTACATTCCCACCAACGGCACAAGGGTCCCAGTTTCTCAATATCCTTGCCAACACTTGTTATCTCTTGTCATATTGATGAGACCCATTCTCACAGATGTGAGGTGGTATCTCACTGTGGTTTTGATTTGCATTTCCCTGATGATTAGTGATGTTGAGCACCTTTCCATGTACTCTTTGGCCATTATCCTTGGCTCTGCTGCTCCCAATTTTCCATTGGCTATTGAGGAAAACCAATCCCATCTTCTGAAAGTCACAAGAGTTCCCTCATCTAAATAGCCTTGATCCCTGTGCGTTGGAGACCGTCTGTTAGAGGGAAGTCACTTGCCTGGTGTTTCTTCAAACATCAAAGGGGAGCCTGCTTCCCCTCTTTCCTTCCAGGAGGCCCATGTGTGAGAACGCACAAGGCTGGGAGGAATGTGGAATGAGGACCAGCTCACACGTGGTGTGTGGAGTTTTCTTTTGTGGTACCAAGCCTCCTGTTTCATCAGGATTCACTGAGCTTTCAATTCTGTGCCTGAGAACCAGCTAGCAGGACAGTGCTCTTCAGAAAAGGAGGCGGGCGCAGAATAAAGCTGTGACATTCTCCCGGAGACTCACCCTTTTGTCCCTGCTTCATTTTAAGGCACTTCTGTCACCACTCCTCTCTGGAGGCTGGGCCGGGCACCTGGCCTCTTAGGAACCACACAGGGCTCTGGCTGCCTCTGGCCAGGCGGGTCCCCTGGCAGGGTGGGAGCTCCCTCTCACCCCTTGCTGAGCAGCTGTGGGTCTGAGTGTCTGCCCCGCCCTGCCCACTCCCAAGGGCCCCTGCAGCTGCAACTGGTTACTTCTTGGCCAGGAGCCTGGACCTACCATGGGCACAGCCAGTATCCTCCCTGAAGCCATAGAGATGCTCTGATCCCAGATTTGTTTTTCTTCTTGTGGCTTTTCAGAAGAGAAGAACCTTAAGCTTACTTAGGCTTTCTGGATTTTTTAAAAAAGTCATTCTCCGATTCCCTAGGTTGCATCTCAAGACACAGAGGACGAGAGTAGCTCTCCAATGTGAAGAAGCTTTAAGTTGCTTCTCAGCTCCATCCCAGAGGGAAAAGTGTGGGTCGGTGATGTGAATGTGGATCAGGAAGCAGGTACCCGACTGAGAGGTCAGCCTCATCTGGGTTCCTAGCCCGGCTCTGCTTTTTCTAGCCCACCACTTTCCTCTGCGATGTGGAATTGAAAGGAAGCCTGTCTCACAGTGGATTAAATGAGGTCATGCCTCTAAGGTGCCCAGTGCAGTGATGGGCACACAGCCTGCACTCTGGGACTATTAATTATTAATATCATATGGCTTTTGTGATTTATTATAGGTTTTTATTTCTTTGGTTTCCAGAAACAAAACCCAGAAGATTCAGTACTTCAAAAACCAGCCTATCATTTACTCATCATTTCCATCACAAAAAGAAATCCTGGGTTATCCCTTTTTTAGAGAAAATAAATACGTTAGAAAGAGATCAGCTTTCAATTCAAGATGCATCTCATCTATTCCTGTCCAAAAAATAGGTGGTTATCCAGAAAGTGAAGCATGACTGTTGGCTCCTTCCTTACTGATATTTCCTCTAAAGTGGAATGGTTAATGGAAGGTTGAAAAGAAAACACTTGAATATTTGAAATCTAACCTGCCCTATATTTTAGCTTAAATTCTCTTTTGACTTATATTAATATTGCTATAGCACCTTTTAGGGGAACAGGCATTTATCTTAGAAATATTTTCCCTGTATTTACATTCAAAGTTTTAATATTGTTTTAAGTTTATATCTTGTAAATACTTACAACTGGATTTAAAAAAAATCTAATTTGAGGTCTCTTTCTTTTAACTGAGAGAACCCACTTATCCTTACTATGCTTGCTTATTTATTATTAAGTTATTGTTTTGATCATATTTTATGCTATATATATGTGTGTGTGGTTTTCCCCTTGCTTTATTTTTTCTATTTGTCTAAATTCTGATAGATTGATTTTTTTTTTTTTTTACTTCATTCCTTCTATTTCCCCACCCCCAGTTTGGAAGTTATGATTTTACCATTTATCACTTTCCTTCTAAATTCATTGTTCCTTGTCAATAGTAAACTTTTAAAGTCTAAACTATTTTTAATTTTTACTTTTTTATGAATGATGATTTGTGTGTTACATAATATGGGTTTACAATTATATGTTCACTTAATACCTTGAAGCCCCTAGTGCCTTAGGTTACATGTTATTACTTTTGAGAAACATCAAATGATTGCCATTCTTTTGTAAGTAATCTGTCTTCTGTTTTTCTACTAGCTTTTAAGATTTTCTCTTTACCTCAAGATTATGTATTTTCACTAAAATGACTCTAGTTTGGGTTTGTTTTCTTTTTAAATCTTCCCAACTATCCATCAATGGAAAACATCAGGGCTTGTTTTCAGTTCTGGAAAATTCTGAGCCATCATTTATTTGAACACTGTCTCTCAACCATTCTTTCTATTCTTTCTTTCTGAATCTGATGTTAAGTTGGAATTGCTTGATCTATTCTCTGTCTCTTGCCTTTTTTCTATGTTTGCTAATAGTTTATCATTCTATAATGCTTTCTGTGATATCTTCTTAGTTTTGTCTTCTGTCTTAAAGATTCTATCTTCACCTCTGTCCAGTGATCAGTTTAACTCAACTAATGATACTTTTTTTTTTTTTGGTATATGCACGTGTCTTGTTTTTATAACCTCTTGTTTTCTGTTTTGTTTTTTCCACGGACAGTAGTCCATCTTTCATTTCTTTGAGAACATTATATTCATTTTATGAATGAAAATTGTTCTATGATATGTACGTTTATGTGGGAATTTTTGTTTAATGGATCTGTTGAACTTTGTTGCTAGACTTTTTCACTTGCTTGGTAATTCTTGTTTATCTGTGGGAATTTTCCCCAGCTTGTAAGAAGGCTTTAATTCTGCTTTCACCCTAGCCCTTTAAGGTCTCTGGCTCTAAACTGGACGTTACACTCTCCTGCCACAAAGATGACCAAAATTCAGGCGTCTTATTATGCATGGTGGGTCTTAGCTTCAAGTGGTAAGTCTGCTTCTATTCCTGGCTATGGGAACTCCTCCAGCCCTCATTCATAAGAGGCAGCTTGGTCCCAGCTCTTGGCTTCATGAAGAGTGCCCATCACATAGAGCTGTTCAGGCCAGGTTCCCATGGAAGACCCAGCACCGAGAGCAATGCTCTGGTTTCCCTGCTTCCTTCTGTGGGTTTGATCTCTGGTCCTGGTCCATAGGATTTCTTTTAAAACATAGTCAATTATTTCTGTTTGTTTGTATTGGAAGCTTTAGGTTCCAATGATCATTCTATCTGCCATCTTGGGTCTTCTTTTCAATGTATCCCTAGTGCCTTCTCCTGGAAGGAGGAGAATATTTTAGATGAAAGATCATAATGAAAACTGTGTGATTGGAGCTGCGATTATGTTTGTAAGGGTGTTCGGGACAGAGAGAAGATGAGTTGGAGGAACACAAAAAGCATAGTTACAACCCTTCCTCTGCTCTAGCGCTTTTATTCTGGGTCTGTACAAATAGAAATCTGAGATGCAGCTTCTTGGTGGAGTCAGGGGATCATGTGTCCACCCATTCGTTCCAGCTCACACTACTCTCTGCTCAACTGTTTACCTCACGGCAAGAGAGAATTCTTTGTAGCTGTGTCTTTAGCAAAAGTCAAAAAGGAAACCAAAACTGATTCAAGAAAAAAAGGTGAGAACACATTTCTGTGTGGAAATGAAGAGGAAGTGTATGTTCCATGTGTCTTCTGTCTTACTTCTTACTTCTTGGCCAGGAGCCTGGACCTACCATGGGCACAGCCAGTATCCTCCCTGAAGCCATAGAGATGCTCTGATCCCAGATTTGTTTTTCTTCTTGTGGCTTTTCAGAAGAGAAGAACCTTAAGCTTACTTAGGCTTTCTGGATTTTTTTTAAAAAGTCATTCTCTGATTCCCTAGGTTGCATCTCAAGACACAGAGGACGAGAGTAGCTCTCCAATGTGAAGAAGCTTTAAGTTGCTCCTCAGAGTTTGCTGGTGTCTAAAGCATCATGCCTTCTGCTTTGCTCATTGCTTTTGGTGACCTGTCTTCGCAGGCTTTTTCATCTTCCAGCCCCAACGCAGACTTTCCCTTAGATGCGCAGAGTTGCCTATCATTTTGCAGAAACTTGGCTCCTTATGGGAGAGCATCTTGGAGACTGAAAACTACTTGTTTTATTTCTTCTTAATGATAACCTGAAAATGGACTTTGATGTGAACATATGTGTAAATGGTTGATAGATTTTCTTACAAATTAATAGTCTATGGCATACATTGCATTTGGGAATGGGACTGATTTCATTATTTCAGTCTGTGTTCCATTAATATCCTGATTTCTTTTTTTCTTCAAGTCTAGTTGGGTCTGATTGAGACCAGTATGTGGTAAGCGTCTAGGAAATACTAATAATCAGGGAGAGTAAGAAACAAAAATGACCAGATGAAGAAAGATCCGAAGTAAATGAGTTTATATCCCTGTGTACACACCTTCAGCAGCCCTCTTCAAAGGAGAGGTTGACGGACAACCACAGGAGCCCAACAGAAAATTCCAGAACTTTGCTGGTGATACAGATAAACTGGGGTCACTCATTGGCTTTGCCCCCCTCATGGCCATGTATAGTGAGAAGACATTTCACCTTTTTCTTTTTTTTTTTTTTTTTTGCGGTACGCGGGCCTCTCACTGCTGTGGCCTCTCCCGTTGCGGAGCACAGGCTCCGGACACGCAGGCTTAGTGGCCATGGCTCACGGGCCCAGCCGCTCCGCGGCATGTGGGATCCTCCCAGACCAGGGCACGAACCCGTGTCCCCTGCATCGGCAGGCGGACTCTCAACCACTGCGCCACCAGGGAAGCCCACATTTCACCTTTTAAAAATCAGGTTCTCATATGCAAATGAAAACACCAAAATCAGCCTTACTGTTTGCGGAGTGCCCAACACCTAGTGGTGCTCAGTGCCGTGGTGATTATCACTGGAGCAACGGTGTCAGTTCACCTTGCCCAGTGGAGCAGTAAAATAGCTATTAAATACGGACAATAATATAAATAAATGTGATATTTGAAAATATACAATGTATTCCCCAAGGAGTGTTTATTGACTCTTCTCCACGTGCACTGAAACAGAATGAAGAATTGGACTCTATGAGGTGATAGATGTTAACTAAACATCCATCCAATTAGTGCAGTAATTATTTCACAGTATGTATGTATATAAAATCATATGTTTTATACCTTAAACTTATCCAAGGTTATGTGTCAGTTTATCTCAGTGAAACTGGAGAAAAAAAGAGACTATGACAACAAGACAAGGAAATTGAAAAATCCCAGGTGTTATAAGAAATGAGATGAGTTACTAGGAAAGGCAGTAGATTTCTCTTTCCTAAAAATCTCTAGGAAGGTTCTAAGATTCTATGGACATGTTGGGGCTAGGATGTCTCCCTGAGTTCAGTTTTTGATCTGACTTCTTCCTATCTCTTCGACTTTTTTCAGTTTTCAGATCCAAACTCTTTGGCTGAAAGCTGCCTCTTCATTAATTGCATTCTAGGGTTTTGGCTTTTGCTTGTATTTGTCTTCTGCGCTCTCTCTTTGCTTTCCTTCCACCCATTCAAAAGTAACAGATAATAATGGTAATAACAACAACAACAATAATAATAAAAACAACAGAACAGCTGCCACGACTGGGTGTTTACTGTGCACTTAACATACATTATCTCTTAACAGCCAAGAAAGGTGGGTGCGATTCTATCAGATTTGGAGGTGAAGAATCTGAAGCTCGGGTTGGCTAAGTAACTTGCTGATGTCATGCAGTGGCTGGTGGGAGAGTTAGGATCTGAACATAGATTTGCTGCCCTAGTTCATCTTAATCTAGATGTTGACCCTTTGTGTCTCATAAAATAAAATAACAGTATCCACTTATTAATGTGCCAGATATTCCTACATTCTTTTTATTAAATCGTTACTTTCCTCCATTCTACGAATAAGGAAACTCAGATCATTTAAGTAATTTACGTGAGGTCAAACAACTAGTGCGTGGCAGAGTTAGGACAACCCAGCTCTGCCTTGATTATAACGCTACGTATTTGTTCACTATATTGGCTCTTAACCATCTTTGGAAACCTCATCTTTTCCAAGGGGCCATCTCTATATTAGACTCTCAGAAATTTTATAGCATGTTTTACTTACACATTTTGATCATCGAAAATAACCTGTTTGGAATTTTCTTGAATATTTCCCTTATGTTCCAAAATTTCCAGGTTTTTAAAACTCTTCATCGAGACTGGGAATCCCCTGAGGCACAAGCAGAGTTTGTGTTCCTTTTGTATTGCATTTCGGGCCTTTGGACACAGGGCTGGAAACTCGGTTTGTTTTTTTGTAAATTGATTGGTTCATTGATTCAGTATTGCTAAATCCTAGCGAGTTTGCCAATGCCTTCATCCCAGAGGATTTTGGACAAAACAAGTATATTTCTGGATTAACACATTTTAGATATAACAACTACATTTCTGGATGAATGGATTTTGTATAAAACAAGTACATATCTTAGCAGGCCGAGGAGAGGAAGGAGGCTGCTTTTATAGTTGAATCAGAGGGAAAACTGTGAGGGGCCTCATTCTTGGCGGGGCAGAGGTCTATGAAGCCCCAGCCCAGGTCTTGGGTCGGGACGTGCTGATTGCCCATTGACACACACAGTAAGGGTGGCATTTCTTGAGCACCCCAATACGTGCAAGGCAGTGGGCTCAGTCTTTTACAGAAATCATCTCCATTCTTCACATCAAACCTTTTATATACCAGTAACCAAAGCTTTAAAAGGTCAAGAGACATACTCAAATTCACAGACCTATTAAACAGCCAAGCCACGATTTCATTCTCAAGTTGTCTGACTCCAAAACCAACTAGCCACTGTACTCCACCAACGTGCGCTTGGGGAAAGTGGTGTTCTACCTGGATTACATCATCAGAGAAGCAAGAAGAATGTGTATAGGGCTGGGTGAGATGGGGAGCGGGTTTAGAAACCCACTCTCAGAAAGAGATATGAAACCTGGACTGGGAAGATGATGAAATACAGCACAGAAACCACAACCAAGACACATCTGTAAGGTGTCCGCAAAGCCACCATGTTTCCAGTGTCATCCCCCAAGACTTCTGACTTCTACATTCCAGCTACCCGGGAGCATATTGGCCTTTGCACCTGTGTTTTCTTCTGCTTGAAACCCTCTTTGTAACACCCCGTACCACACACGTACGCACGCACAAATGCACACACGCAAATCCCTTAGCCTAGGTAGGCCCTCCCCATCTCTTAGGTTCAGCGAGGACTCCCCTGACTACCACCCACCCAGCCCTAACCCTGTCCACTGAGGTCACCTTCATCTATTACCTGCTCTTCCAGGAATGTGTTCTTTCCTTTAGAAAGTCCTCTGAATTTGCAATTGAACCCTCATCGGTGAGAGTATTAGATTAATGTTCCTCATTTGCCTACAAAATACAAACTCCTTGAGAATTAAGACATTAACTTCTTTGCCCTTTATTCTCTGTCTACCACCTGGCATTGTAAAATTGTAGGTATTCAATAACATTTTGTTCAGTGAATGAATACACATATTAATGAAACTTTTTTTTTAATTCAGGACTTTATTTCTTATTGTATACACTACTTGGATCACTTACACTTCTTCATGAAACTTTTTAAAGTCCCAAATAATCAATCTCTAGAATACAGATGATAGTCCTAGGTCCGTAGAGTTGCACTGGAAATAAAATGACATGGTCGGTAAAGCGACCAGAAAGACACGGCTCTTCAACACCTGAGCGTTCTTTTTCCCTTTACCACCAGCCACGAGATCGTGTAAACCAGCACCGCCCGTCGGGGTCGCTCTCATCTTACCGCGGTAGGTAATGTGACAGGCGGAATTGCATTCAGACCTAATTTAAGTTCCGAGTTCCATAGTTTTTACCTACAAGTGTGTGGACTTAAGCAATTTGCTCTCTTAGCCTCACTTTCCAGTCTTAAAAATAAGAATTAAGACTCCATGTAAAACTCTCAACAGTGCCTGGCAAATAAACATGTTCTGTAGGGGCTACTCCGCTGGCTCAGTGGTTGGGGATCTGCTTGCTAATGCTGGGGACACCGGTTCGAGCCCTGGTCCGGGAAGATGTCACATGCCACGGAACAACTAAGCCCGTGAGCCACAACTACTAAGCCTGTGCTCTAGAGCCCACGAGCCACAACTACTGAGCCCACACACCTACAGCCCGTGCTCCGCAACAAGAGAAGCCACTGCAATGAGAAGCTCGCGCACCGTCGACGAAGAGTATCCACCGCTCGCCACGGTCAGAGAAAAGCCCGTGCGCAGCAACGAAGACCCAACGCAGCCAAAAATAAATAAATAAATTAAAAATAAACATGTTCTGTAGACATTGTTATTATTATTTCCCTCTTCAGAGCTACCTGGTAACTGACTTCTTATTTCCTCTGTGACCTGAATGGCTTTTTCCATCTTCTTCACCTGTTTCTCTATATTATCCTTCTTAGCAAGCCTTTCCTTTAACCCATTGATATTTTCCCCCATGCTCAGTAGGATGGGAGATGAGCTGACAGACCAAAACACCGTGGGACTCCCCCAGGGTTCCATGCAGTTGGGTGGAATTCTGCGCTCGGTAATTTGTTGGCCCCAAATTTCAGACTGGTAAGCAGAAGTCATGATCAAGGCCAAGACTTTCCTTTGTTCCAGAATCTAGAGGCTTGTGTGAATTATTTTAAGACTGATTTTATATTTGAGACAGGAGGAAAAACCGTAGAGGGACATGGTTTGTATCAGCATTTATGAATTCTTTTAAGGCTTTACATTGGAATTCATAGTTTCTAGCTGGGCAAGGTGACGTAGTCAATATTAAGACCTGGTCCAGGGGCTTCCCTGGTGGTGCAGTGGTTGAGGGTCCACCTGCCGATGGAGGGGACGCGGGTTCGTGCCCCGGTCCGGGAAGATCCCACATGCCGCGGAGCGGCTGAGACCCGTGAGCCATGGCCGCTGAGCCTGCGCGTCCGGAGCCTGTGCTCCGCAACGGGAGAGGCCACAGCAGTGAGAGGCCCGCGTACCGCAAAACAAAAAAGGACCTGGTCCACTTGTCCTCCCCTCCTTATTCCAATCCCCTCCTCTTGCCCCCACTCCCTTACACACACACCTTCAGGACCCTATATTTTCTGCTCTCTCACTTCTAATCTCTAAGGTCAAGAAGTGCCATCATCAGCTTTTCAACCTGCCTGCCACAAGTTCTGTATATCAGGGCTTGCTTGAAGGGGCCTCTAACATGATATAATATAATATAATTATAACATGATATAATATATATAATTATAATATGCAGAAAGGGATAAAAAGGGGTTATTGTATTTTTAAAGTTTTTTAAAACAGGGCTTCAGAAAAAATGTACCATGTTAGAGCATGAAAAAAAAAAGAAAAACAGCAATAATAAAGTGGCCAAAGTGCAAACATGAGGAAGGTAATCATAATTTACCTGAATAATCTTTGCTGCTTTAGGAAACAGAGAAATTGGGTTTTATTTTTTTTTACCTTTTCTGTCCCCAGCTTAAAACTTGCTGATTAAAAGATTCACATATAAATTCAAAATATACCAAAGACCCATTTCCTAAAGCAGCCCCTTTTGATACCTTTTTGCATATTATGTTCACGTTAAAGGTCCCTTCAAGCAAGCCCTGATATATGGAGCTGAGAGAATGCTAAAGGACTGTCATAACCCTAAAGGAATATCATAACCCTCGTGGGACCTTCAATTGAGGTTTCACTAGGGCTTTGTACTAGAATTAAAATTCTCACTTTATAGACTCTTGTTTATTTCCCCATTCCTGCCTGCCTATCACTAAAGAGAACATTAAAGTCCTTGCTTGCTGGAGTTTCAGTTATCACTGCTGTGCTTGAAGGTCTACAGGCACTGTATTTGCTCTACTGACTGGACATTTCTGAAATAGTACCACTATCAGGTAGATCAGATTGTTGGCAAAAACTCTGGCACCAAAGACACTCAACAAATACATTTCATCACACTGACCCTGTACTAACGGCGACTTGCTGTGGATAACCTCATGGGAATGGAAGTTGAGAAAAGAACTATTTCAAGGCTGCCAGTGCCTTAATCTCTGCTCTGTTCAAAATGCAAACGTGCTGCTTTTCATGCTCACAGTAGTAAAACAAATTTGAGGGATGGTATAATCCTGAGCCTGGGAAGGCAGAAAGAAAAGCGAACAAGAGGAATCCCACAAGAAATGATCTACAGGCAAAATCGAGAGAAGAAGATGAATAAACACCTTTTTTTTAAAAAAAGGGGGGGAGATAGATATTGGAAACTCACCCAACCTCAACCATAGAAGGGCAAAAAATAACTTTTATTTGAAGCACCAACACTCACTTCTTTGTTAAGGAAACTAGAACAACACCCTGCAGACTTGCAGGCTCCGAAGTTATCAGGGAACTATTTCCTGGGAATATGCTCACCAGTTCCATGCAGCAGGCTTAACAAAGTCAGAATGAGCAGTGCAAATAAATTCTGTAAAGCAGACGAGAGCTCCATGCTTTGTTCTGACAACTACAATATTGATGTAATGGAAATTTCAGGATAGGCCTGATCAGCGCTGCCCAAACAGAGTTGGATGGCTTTGGTGGGGGACACCCTGAGTCGTGTTTCCCAAACCAAGGGATCTCTCAACCCTCAAGGTCTCCTTGTGCTAATCCACCTGCTGGGATGACAGGCCCCTGTAGACACTCTCCCCCTGCTCAGAGAGTGAAAGAGGGATATCACAGTAAGATAGGGAGGTGGGCTCGAGCCACAAGGACAGGGGGACTGAGCCTGGCTTATCTTGACACTGGTTCTCCCAAGTAGCAATGGGACGGATTCCATGGCCTTGGTCTCCTGCTATCTGCTGCAAGTCTCTCTCTGTGACCCTGGGATCTTTCTGTTTCTTCTCATCCATCCTCATAACTGTTGGGGGGCGGGTGGATCAGAAGAGAATTGGGACTCCCAGTGATTTTCAGAACAGCGGGAAAGAGGCCCTCAGTCCCCTTGCTCTGTTAGTCATTACCAAATGGTTCTCAACGGGCGATTTAAGCAGTGTGGTAGCTTTGTTATGACTATACAGAGTGATGCCAAGCCTACTGAACAATTGTTTTATTGTGATTTATTTGTGTTCCTTAATTGAAACAAAATGGTACAGCATTCTATAATAATGGTCCCAAGCCCTACAGCTGATAATCATGTGCAATGCTACTTTCTTCTTTTATGGGGTCGGGCTATTTAAGTTCGTCCTAACTACTTGTAAGTCTGAGTGTGACATTCCAGATTGGATACAACCGAGAGAGCCCTGCAATGTTCATTTCTAAATCCAATCCTCACAGCCTTGTTATCTTTGTCAGAACAACCTAGTAACTGCTTCCTCAATGTTTTAATTTAGATTTCTGAGATACACGAGGAATTTAGATGTTATCCTCCATCCCACCCCACCTTAAAAATGTGGCAGAGCCTCGCTGTTTCTAGGACAAGCTAAAAAGAAACAGATCAAGCAGCAGTGAAGCCCTGAAATGTTATTCTAAGTCGTTTTCAGATTTCAGTCCTTCTGTACAATAGTTGGTCCTCACTCAGGGATAGACTGCTCTAGAAAACAGTCATGGTGTGGCCAAAGGATTCTGATGATGCTTGTCTAATGATAAACAGGAGGCAGCTCATTGTTTCAATTGTTCCAATTCTGTAGTTTCAGGGGGTCATAAATGAAAAAGAAACATGAGAACAACTCCTATGGCTTTTACCATAAATCTTGAATGCAAACATTTTTTTTCAAGTCCCTTGCCCAAAACAATACATCATTTTATAAGTCTCCTTTGGAACGCCTATTGCTGTATGTATGCAGGTTAAAGAATCATTTGTGTGGAATTGAAAGGGGAGATCAAGTCATCCTATGAGTGGAAGACTGAAGCTTTCTGGATGAAGAATTGCAGTCCTTGCTTGCCCAGATTTCTATGGCAAAAATTCATCATAGCAATTCCATCCGACCATGCTTGGAGCCTAAAACACCTTTGCATTTTCCCCCCCATTTTGTCCTTGAGAAAATCAGGTGTCCATGGTTAGTGTATCTGGACACTAACCCAGATACCCAATCCAAATTTGGGAAAGACAAAGAACTATTGTGATAGGATAAATGCTTCCTTCTCCTGCGGCATGAGTAGTTTCACTCTCTTTGTTTCTCAGTTCACTGCTTTGGTGAGGTCTCTAGCAGCTGACAAACAGCCTAAAATTTAAGACAGTCTGCAAAGGTCAAGTCTGCTTTCCTTGCACTTTTTGTGAAAGAAGAGCCCAGGCATCTTGCCTTGGAAAAGTAACAAAACAGAACAAAAGGAGCTTAAGCATTTATCTAGTGGAATTCTTTCGCATCCTCGACAACATACTTCTATTGGTGCCTCTGTCACATTAGTGAGCTCCGTTGTCAGTAGAATCTTCCACAGTGTTTTGGATTCTGAGGCCCTGAGATATGATAAAGCAGTGCGTTTGAAATCTTCAAAAAGAAAAAAAGAAGAAAAAAGTAGAAATCCAAACAAGGGAGAGGCAAAGAGAGTGGGGTAACAAAAAGAAAAACATGATACTTGCTTACTAAGCCAACTTCTAACTGTAGGGCCCTCCAAGTTAATTTCAAAAGCTAACTGCAAGGGTAACTATTGTGATCTTTGTAGGAAAATCCAATAAAGCTGTCAAAAGCTTCAGTATGAAGTGCTTTGTGGTTGACGAGATGTCAATTTGTTTGCTTTCAGATTAATTTGTACCTTCAGTTTTTAAGGTGCCCTTTTTAGCTGTGGGAATCTAGCTTTTTTTCCCATAAATATAGCCATTTTCCCATTATTTAAGCAAAGGAAACAGTTATAGTTTCTACACATTTCAACAGATAAGATCAGCAAGGAAGAGAATACCCATTATCTTCCTTTAACTGTCTCCTCAGTCTGTATCTTTTTAATTTGCCCCCAAAAGTATTTCAGGTTGGGAACACAGCAACCAGTCTTTGTGTGTGTGTGTGTGTGTGTGTGTGTGTGTGTGTGTGTGTGTGTATGTGTGTGTGTGTGTGTACAGCAATGGATACTTCTTAAAATAAACTATCTCCCCTCAGGCCAACTTAAATCCCACCACACAGGTAGAATATGTTTGCCTACGAGTTGCCACGGGCACACCAAAATAGAGCAAGATGCCAGCTCAGAATGGCAGGGATCAAATCCCATGACACCAACAACTAGGGTAAGGAGAGACCTCCAAATCAAAAGCTCTTATTTGGGGACAAGGTTGAGGGTTATGAAGAAAGAAGGGAGTCCTTCAGGGAAAGAACTTTTTTTTCTGCTTCTAAGAAAAGGAGATATGCCAGATTCTTCCACTTAGACAGTCCATGTGGCTGCATATGCCACAGGACAACACAAATGGCCCACTGACATTCTTACTCCATGTCAGCACTATATTTGTCTTTCCCTGAGGACCTTCAAAAACATTAAAGAGAAAAAATGGAATTCTGTTTTTCTATACTGTTTATGGCCACCTCTGTCTGGACTATATTTTTAAGTCTTCGGCTTTGCCTTTGTGCCATGGACACAACCCTCCAAAACTGCTTCTAATTATTATCATTATATATGCCCTGTACAGTCATTATATGCTGTGTATGGTCCTATGTGGAATAGCAAAGAAATCCTTTAGTGTATGAACTGGATCAGTATGAGTTCAGATATTTACACACTTTGTATGAGCCTTAGATTTTACTAGAAGATGGAAATTGCAGCCATTGGTGTAGCGCTAGCAAACCCAATGTCACAAGCGGCCGGGCACTAATTATAATGCTGGTGAATGACTTCCGAGGGCATGTAAAATAATTTTGACTTAAATTTAAACTCTTAGAAATGAAATGCCAGTACTTAAAGAAAAAGCGATATTCAAGTACATTTCAAGAAGAAACTCCTCTACTTTTCATCATTCAGTGGTTTCTTGGTTTGCCACTCGAGTGGAAATCTGTTGCCCTCTTGCCCAGCATCCATTACCTCTTTTCGTAACACCTCACAACCTCCTTAGGGGACTCTACCACCATGATCCCTGCCTCACTGCTCTCCCTAGAGCTCCTTCCACCCCTCGCCACCATGTGGTTTGAGGGAAACTGTCTACAGCTCTGCCTGCCAAAATGAGCTTGTGACCCAGCATTGAGCAAAAAGAGTGTTTATCTCACTGGCCATAGCCACTGGTTCATGGATGAACATGAAACCCAGTCCAAGCAAATCAAACCCAGCACAGGGCTTCTGTGGGAAAGACTAAGAGATGTTGAGAGCGTCGACCATATTACGGGCTTTGAGCTGCCAAGAAACCATCTTGCCCTCAAGAAGAAAGTAGAAGAACTCAAAAGAAGCAGAACGTTTCTGGGTATTTTTCAGAGGCAGAGCCAACAAAACTTGCTGAGTTGACAGGGTATCCTTATGACTTGGATGTAGGTGATGAGAGAAGGGAATACTCCTGAATGTTAGATTTTTTTGCTGAAAACACTGGGTAAATGGTGTTGCCATTTACTGAACTGAGGAAAGATTGAAAGAGACACAAGATCAAGTGGTTGGGGGGAAATCAAGTGTTCTGCTCTTGTCAAGTTAAGTTAGAAACGTCTTTTAGACGTTCCAGAGGAGATGCCAATTTGGAAATCCGGGGAAGAGGCAGGTTTGAATAGATGGATTTGGAGCTCATCAGTACTAGGTCAGCATTTCAAGCCTCTGAGTCGGATAGTTGGACGAGATAGCTAGGCTGAGTTCTCAATGCTCACCCACATTTGCATCCAGGGTGTGAAGGAGGATCCGACAGACAGATCAAGATGTGGTCCCTGCTGAAATACTTTAATGGTGCCGCCTGGCTCTCAGAATAAAATCCAAGCTTCTTTACATATTAAACAGTTCACGATCTGTCCCTGGTGTCTTTCCAACCTCTCTTCTCTTCCTTCTTTCCTGGAACTTGAATTCTAGACACTCTGACTCCCTGCAAGCCCTTGACTAGGTTGGCTCAGTTTTCCCCTAGGACTCTGACTGACCTGTCTGGTCTGTTGCACATGTCCTTCCATTCCACTCCAGGACACCCTTGGTTTTTTCACAGGTTAAGTTGGAAGTCACTCCTTTTTCTGACTCCCTCCCCAGGTTTGGATTGGGTCCCACTTAGGTGTTCCTCTGGCCAATGTGTTATTATTGTCAGTCTACCTGTCTGGATTGTAAACAATCTTTGGGATCAGGGGCTCTGACTTGTTCACCTTTGTATCCCCAGGATCCATAACGGTAACTAGCTCCTAGTAAGTGTTTGAAAAACGTGCTCCAGTATGGTGCATATCTGACCATGGGTTTTTGGTTTGTTTCCCTGAAGCCATCAAATGCTCTGGAAGAGATTCAACTGGTCCCATGTTGAGGATCCTATGGTTCTCAAATGTTAGCATGCATCAGAGTTACCTGGAAGGCTTGTTAAAAGGCAGAAAGCTGTACTTCACCCCTAGAGTTTCTGATTCAGTCGGTCAAGGGTGAGAACTAAGAATCTGCATTTTTAACAACTTCTCAGGTACTGCTGAGGCTGCTGGTCCAAGGAGTACCCGTTGCCCTAGGAACTTTCTTTGGTAAATCATTCTCATTCTCCATTCACCTCGGCCTTATGCATATTAAGTCAGCCCTAAAGCTTGGAGATGCTTCAGATTCGAACAAACTAAATGAAGCTGTGCAAAGGTGGCTTGACCCTACAGTGTGACACCAGATACCCATATGACGAGGCTCTTCTCTTGCCTAAGATATACGCCTAAGTGACAGTCACCTACTTTATGCAAAAGCTCCCTAAACCTCCTCCATGTAGAATGGCATTGAAACACTCCTTTGGCCAAGCCTGATTAAACACACACTTTCCCTACCTCTTAGGTTGTGCTAAGAGGTACCCAGTGCTAACTATGTGTTACTTGAGTTGGAGGTGGGTCAACATATGAACCTGAGACATCCGAAGACTAGTCTCAGTGAATAAATGAGTGTGTGCACAGCTTTTCATGGGAATGAATCTGTATCAGATACCTCATGGAGGACGCACCTTAAAGCCTCTCAGGCCCACTTCTTAATCCAGCCACTGATGCAGTAACCAATTTGGTGCAAGTTTCAGCCAGCTTTTTAGGTCCAATCTGACCAGACCAGGTCCCCCTTGCCCCGGTGCTTTGCTGACACCATGGAAGGGGGACCTGCAAGATCTTATTCTGTACTCATGCCTTTACTACTCTGAAGTTCAGAGATCAACAGATAAATGCTGTCTCCTTTCGTCCTTGGACACACCTTTGTAAGACTCCTTAGAACAGTCCCTGGACCTGAGCGCCAGCCTCTGGAGGCTGACTTGATCGTGTGTCCCTGAGTTGGATTTCTCTTCCTCCATCACAATCTCTGGACCCTCACTCTCGCTCCCTGTGATCACATTCTCAAATCAAATACCATTAAATAAACTACTTGTCTCAGCTTTCGGGGGAATCCAGGCTAAGTTATAGCTCAAGGCATAAAGTTGTATTGAGAGGTGAGGGTTTTGCTTCCATAGGTCTGGAAGACCCATGTGCGTTGCAAAGCCAAACTATAGAGACATGTGGAGAGAGGTAGATATGACTGCTTGTCCCTTAACTACATGGTTGGTATCCTCTTATTGAAGTGGTTTGAAAACTTTACAAGTAATTCTGTGTACAAGTTTAGAGCACTGTTTATGAAATCCACTGTTGATCTGAGAAGACATGTAACAGATTTACTGGGCAGAGAGAAAAGAAAATCGTTTTTTTCTTTTTTTTTTTGCCGAACCTTTGGCAATTTGGGAGCAATAAGAATATCCACCTGTAGCTAACCATGGGTATTATGAACAATAATAATATAATAGTATTCGGACTGAAGCTTGAAGGATTTTCTCATTGAAATTGTGAGTCATCATTATGATTTCTTTCAGTTGCAGAACAGTTTGTACAACCTCAATATTTTCAAAGCATGCTGGAATTCCGGTTGAACTTCTCAGCCAGTTTTGGAGTTAGGTAATGTGGGTATTCGTTTTTTCATCTGTGAAATGAAGTAGCAGAAGCTGAGCTAGGTTACCACCTGGACCCCCCAAAAAGGTTCCTTCTAGCTTCTAAAATTCTATGATTTTATGTTAAGGGTAAGAAAGTGGAGAAGGTAAGTAGCTGACTTAAACTTTTAGAGCCAGTTAGTGTGAAGAAGAATGAAAATCCAGGTCTCCTGTTTCTAGGGTTAAGGTTACAGATGCTTAAAAACTACCACATGAGGCTATAGGTTGACAACACCCTCACTGCCCTTGGGCCACAGCCCCAGTGATGATTCCGGGAGCCCACTGCTCTCTCTGGGGCTTCAAGGGAACATGTCTTGCCTCTCCAAAATATTGCTACAGTAACTGTAAATCAGCACAGCACGTTGTCCAGAATGGCTAGATGAAAAACTGCTACATTAAATTCATAATAAGAAAGCGAGCAAGAAACATCTAAAAGTTCAGGGTGAATGCTCTTCTGTCTTGAAAATTATTGTATAGAGACTGAAGATTGTTTGCCGGCCATTCTTTTCTAAGGCAAACACAGCCCGTGAAGGAGATTTATCACCCTGGTATTTTCTAATTGGCGTTCTTTCCACGGCAGCCAGATCTACCACGCACAGGACATGCCCTCCTGCTAACACGCAGAATCCAGTTCCCACATGGGTGACCAGATGTCCTGGATTAACCAGAATGACACAGGAGCCGGAGCTACTGTCTGCCCGGTTGTGTGCAGACATTCAGGAGGGAGTGTCCTTCAGAGCAAGGATCTTGGAACTCTTTGAAGGGGAGACACTCGTGCCTTTCACCATTTTGGTCCCAGGAGGATGAGGAATGAATCTCTCTGGGCCAGCCCGGGGGAGTACTTGATTGCCTTTGTTTGAAAGGAAATGTTTCCAGTTCTATAAAGAGCTTGCCTTTATTCCTAAGAAGAAAGGAATGATACAAGCTTACACATTTTGTCAGACTCCTAAAGGGGGCATTCCTGAAAGTTTGCCACTTCGGATAGATTACTAAGAGATTCCAGGGAGAGGAGGCACAGAGGCAAGGACAATAGATGCTGGTCCAGAGGGGATGTTGTCTTCTGCACATCAACACAGGACAGAGTTCTCAGAAAGAGGGGGAACTGGGGACTGAGGTAAAGATTCCAGAGAATGGCTAAAGTGTCATCTATTTACTGGGCTTCTCCAGGACCCAGAAGGCACTGTCGAAATCATCATTAATCACGGCTTCTCTTTCCGAAGTGGAAATGTGTTTTCCATAAGCCAGTTCTCGTGAATAGGGCTGATTACAAAGCCGTAAAAGCCAGACATGAATTAGTGTACAGAGTCCCCCAAGTCCTAAATGCCACACCAAGGCAGGACTTTTAAGTGCAATTATAACTTCTGGAACCAGCATAACACGATGTTCTGCATTTGAAAATCTGGGAAAGTATCTGCATGAATTTCTTATTCCATTTGCTATTTGCATACTTGCAAAATGTAAAAACCTGCTTTGGCATATGTCAGAAAAACTATAAAATCCCTTTCAGGATAATGGAAGTAAAAAAAAGTGTAAAATGTAGTGTAAATATTTGTGTCAAAGCCTTGATAAGGGCAGTGACACTCCCCCCACTTTTTTTATTAATAGTTTCTTGCTCTTCTTAGCACAGTTGTTTCAATGGCCAAGCAGTTACCAGAGAAAGCGACAATTACTCTAAAACTTATTAGGGAGACTCTGCTCTAATTAAATGGTAGAGTTGAGACTTTACCTTAGCCAATCAGATGTTAGCACTGGTGAAACTCCTACTGGGTTCTGATGCGCTACAGGTTATTACTAGGCTAAAACTCTAATGGAGAATCTGGGTCCTGACACTGCCCATCGCCCACTCACTCCAGCTCCTTTCTCCAGCCGCCTCTGAGTTTCAGTCAGTGATTTTTTTCTAGGTTTCAGTTAAGGAAGGATAAGCAGACTCATTTTGCTTATTTTACTTTGAGGTCTCAGCATTGTAAATTTGCTATCAAGTCTACAACTTGTGATGGTTATTCAGACATGAGTACTTAGGGGTGGTTGGTTAGTGAGGGCAGTTCGTTGGATTTTGATCTTTTTGTTTTCCTTTTGC
The DNA here is from genome assembly GCF_963924675.1 of Phocoena phocoena. Taxonomy (NCBI): domain Eukaryota; kingdom Metazoa; phylum Chordata; class Mammalia; order Artiodactyla; family Phocoenidae; genus Phocoena; species Phocoena phocoena. Next base: position 11,884,727 of record NC_089227.1, read on the forward strand.
ATTAGATTTCCAGGCATATAGACAATAAACCCGTTGAGAACAAAGTCCAGGACTCTTTTGCACGCCCAGGAATGGGCACCAAGCAATGGCATTTGAATGAATAACAAAGAATGGATGAGTCAAAGGATTGGAAAGCCCACCTTGAGAAAAGGCTCCTGGGACCTTGCATTTGTCTCTTTACTGAGCACGTGGGTATCTCCTATCACCATACCTCCTGCATGCCAGGCTCTGTTCTGAGCACTGTGGATATAAATACAGGAGCTGTCTTTGATTCATCTAACTCACTGAGATGCTAACTACCACTGGAGGGCAAAAGACACATCGGTGGCTCCAATGCTGGATGTTGGGGGCCATAATGGAAGAGAGAGACAGAGCTCCAGAGCAGCTCCCAAGGCCCCAGCTCAGCACCGAGCAGTTCAGCCACAAGGGGGTTGTCCTCCAACAACAACAGACTCCTTTCTGATCACCGGCCTTTTCTAGGGACAGAGGACATGACTTGTGAAGCTCCCGAACCCAGAGCTTTCATAATAGGCAGGGTCATGGTATACTCACACTATTTTTAAAATAAACTATTTTTTAAATAACCTATTTTTAAAATAACTTTTCCCTTAATTACAAACGGAATGACATACAGGTTCATCGTAGGAAACTTGAGGTCACCCAGCTGGTACTGCCTGACCCTGCTACTCTTGTGAGCATGCTTTATAAGTCTTATCAATTATTATTAACAGTGATGACTGGGCAGAAAGTGTGCCCCATCTATGGACTAGGCAGTAGCCCGGTAAGGTGGTCTGGCGTCCAATCTCTGGCCAGCAGAAATGGTGATGATTATCTAGAGAGGAATTTAACCTGTAGAGAGGGCTGTCTGTTGACAGAAAGGGAGAAGCAGAAGGCAGAGATTAGCTGGGTCGGTAAGATGGGAGAACATGAGAAAGGAATCAAGACTAAGCATAATGGTAGCTGAAATGTACTAAGTATTGTATGTCAGGCACTCTGCTAAGTGCACTTCACATCAATTAGCTCGCTTAAAACTCACAGCATCTCTCAGGGGTAGAATTATTTTCTCTATTTTCCAGATGAGGCAATGGAGGAAGAGAGAGGTGAATTGACTTGCCCAAGGTAACGATGACGGAAAGTGGCATAGCTGAGCTATAAGCGCAGAGAGTCTGGTTTTAAAGTCCAAGCTCTTACCATTACACCCCACTGCCCTGCAATGGAATACATGCATATGTATGTATGTATATGTGTGTGAATGTATATGCATATGTTGATATTGATGTACCGTCAGTGGAAACTGGCTGGAGATTAAGTGACCAGATTATCTCAGTCAGTAGATCCAGAACACTCTGCAGGTTCCTCAGTCATATCTCATAGTCTGGGTAGTAGCTACTATACCCACCCAAGTCCCGAGTAGATGATCAACCATCCTAGTTCCCCAGGGTATTCCCGGTTTTACCACTGAAAATCCCTTGTTTGGTGGATTCTGATCTTCCTCATTTCTCTCCACTTCTTACAATAGGATCCTGCTAATTAGAAAAGCCTGACTCTCTCTTCTTTGTAACATTAGAAAGTCTGATTAACATTTGTGCTTCTGGTCACTGGATTCCCTTTGCAAATCCTCTCTCCTCAGAACCTCGTTGTTCATCCTGTCCTTCTGGATTGACCATGAAAGTAAGAATTCACTCTCCCCACCTCCGCCATCTCTGCAGGATCCCCTCAGGCTTTCTCCCCCTACTTGGTAACAACAACGATTGACCACATGCTGACAAAGCCCTTTCCTTATAGATCACCTAACCTGATCCCCTTTGAGTCTCTGAGGTAGGCAGGGGAGGGAATCCACTTGGAGAATGACCTTCAGGGTGTGTGGATTCCATTTTCCCATCCGTCTCAGAAATTCTCTCCTCTCCTGCCCACCCCCTTCCAACTCCTGTGTGCTGAATCCTTCTTTTCATTTTCCACAGCTTTAATTTCTAGAAAGTTCTCCCTTCTGTTAATGTGAAAAATGACAAATCCCAGTTCTGCTTTCTGAAGTCACCAGGAATAAAGCTTGCACCAGTAGAATAATGGTCTCCTCCATGGAAGTAGCAGAGATCACACAGACTGGAAGGAAAGATGAATCTAGAGGCTGATGTGATGCCCCAGGTGTATCCAGGGAAATGGAGGGTGTGGGTTTCAGAAGCAACGTGAGAGCCTCAGGGAAAGTTATAAGTAGCAGGAGAACACTTTAGAGGTCAGCATGCTTATTTTGCAAATGAGCTGTCTGAGGCCCAAGGAAAGGACAAGAATTGCATCTATCTAATGATGGCCAAAAGTGGGGGGCATGCACAGCCTGGCCCATGGGTAATGAGTAAAGTGAGTGAGATACTGGAGTCCATTTGACCAATCATAGAGGATTTCTGGAAGGGACTTATGTTAAGAAAAATGAAGTTTTTCCTAAATTCACTGACTTGTGTATTGAAGCCACACACAGGAGTCATCATGATTCTGGGCTTCGCCAGGAAGGGCACAAGAAAATCAGTGGAAATTCCACTTTCGTGCTATGCATATTGTTTTTAAGTCAAGATCATATTGTTCTCCTGTCCTCATGTCATTGAATACTCTTCATAAACATAATTTAAAACCACCGTAATGTGGTGTTATGTGGATAATCCATAATTCACTTCATTATTCCTGCATTAGGCATTTGAGTCGTTTTCAGTCATTAACGTAATGACACTGTGATGAAAATAATCATACGTTGATCTTCGTCTGCTATTTGTGAATAATTTCCTTGGTATTTTTTTAAAGATAAAATTACTTGGTCAGAGAATATGTTTTAACGCTTTTGATAAAATTGCCAGAAAAATTGTAAAAATTAACACTGCCACAGCACTGCATACAACCTTTCATAGGTATCCCTTGCATATATTCTGCATCTACAAAAGGCATTATCATATTAAAATTTTGCTAAGTTTGTAGATGTGTGCTATAATTTTCAATTCATTTATTATTAGTGAAGTTGAAAATCACAATATATACGAGAACAGATGTCATGCGAAAAGAAGTAGAAAGCCTAAGAGACCAACCACATAAATACAAGTTTAAAATTCTTTAAACTACTCCATTTTCCCTTCTGCTCTCAAAAAGTACTCTGTTTACCCATACTGGACAGAGCCATAAGCAAGTTCTTTTCAATGTTCAAGGGAAAAATTATTCTAATGCTGTATCAATTGTGTAAGAGCACAAAATTTGAGGCAGAAGTCACACCACAACTCATGCTCTATAGTAGCAGAGACATGATACAAATACCTGCAAGATGTAACATGAGCAAAGAAAGAAAACTGAAGATAATCTCACTTATGAACAGATATTAACTTTATTATTAAAAATCAAAACCCATTAATTTATTAAAAGAATAATACCCCCCAATCAAGTAGGATTTAAGCAAGAAGGCAAGAGAATTTAATAATGAGAACTTGATTAATTTAGTTAATCATATTAGTCAATGGAGAAAAATCATAGGATTATCTTAGTTGATACCGAGTAGGCATTTGGTTAAACTTAACATCAATTTTTTTGTAAATTGTCAACTAGGAATATAAGAATACATCTATAGGGCTTCCCTGGTGGCACAGTGGTTGAGAGTCTGCCTGCCAATGCGGGGGACGTGGGTTTGTGCCCCGGTCCGGGAAGATCCCACATGCCGCGGAGCGGCTGGGCCCCTGAGCCATGGCCGCTAAGCCTGCGCGTTGGAGCCTGTGCTCCACAACGGGAGAGGCCACAACAGTGAGAGGCCCGTGTACCGCAAAAAAAAAAAAAAAAAAAAGAATACATCTATAGCATGATAAAAGATAAAAAATAATGAAATTTTGCCATCGGCAGCAACATGGATGGACTTGGAGGGCATTATGCTAAGTGAAATAAGTCAGACAGAGAAAGACAAATACTGTATGCTATCACTTATATGTAGAATCTACAAACACAACAAACTAAACAAAACTAGTTAATATAACGAAAAAGAAACAGACTCACAGATATAGAGAACAAACTACTGGTTACCAGTGGAGAGCTGGAAGTGGGGAAGGGCAATATAGAGGTAGGAGAGTGGGAGGTACAAACTACTGGGTGTAAGATAGGCTACAAGGATGTAGTGTACAACACGGGGAATATTGTCAATATTTTGTAATAACTAAATGGAGCTTAACCTTTAAAAATTGTATAAAATATTTTTTAAAAAGAATATATACCTCAAACCTATATCCAATTTAAAAAATTAGTGATGAAATTTTCAAGATGCTACCATCAAAGTCAGGGGAGAAAATATAATTCACCACACTTTGATCTGACAACATACCCAAATAAAATTATAAGTCCTAGAAAGAAGATAAATGTATTATTTATCACAGATGGTATGGCTGTCTACACAGGAAATCTAATAGAATAATGTGAAAAACAAACAAACAAACCATTAGCATGAATAAGATAGATAGATGAAAAGGCCAGTCATTTTATCTGGTAGGTTCTTTGAGGAAAAGAAACAGCCTCAGTGTACGTCAACTCTAGGGTTTTTTGTGAAGCTCTATTGGTGTATTGAAGATTAGTCAGTCCTAACCACAATGGTCACTCTGTTTAGTAGCTACAACAGTAGTTTAGTGGTTCAAAAGCCACTCTAGTGACTCAATGGCTCTTCCAGTGGTTGCCTCCTCATAGGTTGCTGGCCAGTCTATAAATTTCTCCCCAATTCCTTGACCAGTCAACAATGTAGTGGAGAAGACACAGTTGTTTGCAATTGTAACAAAGCATATAGAACACCAAGGCCTAAACTTAAGATATATGAAGGACACATATGTTTGAAACTTTAGTAAATAAAGAGAGACATGTTTTAGTATGTACAGGGAACTCTCTTATTTGGAGAAAACAAATGGTAAGAAAATACGAAGATTTTCTGAACACCACAATATATGTGTTCTCCAGAGTTGAAATCATTGTCTTTTTGGTATGAGATCTTGATGATGGAACACACAATGGAATTTCCAGTTCTGAAAGTAATATTAAGCTCACTCATTGTTCCAAGCCAGCAAGGGCCACACCAGAAAACTGTGTGGGTGGTAAGGCGAGAGCTAGATATACTTCACTGTGGGCAAATGGAAAGAAATGAATTTAGGGAAAAGTCATCTAAACTTGACTCATAAGATAATGAATACCAAAGTATCGGCTATAAACTGGAGAAAGAATGTTAAGAAAAATGAATTTTTTCCTAAATTCACCGACTTGTGTATTGAAGCCACACACACAGGTCAGCATGATTGTGGGCTTCGCTGGGAAGGGCACAAGAAAATCAGTGGAAGTTCCACATTTGCCACATGGGCATTCAGCAAACATCTAGTGACTGACTAGAGTGTGCAAGGTGGCCCTCAATAAGGGCAGGTCACTGGAGTAACAAGTGTAATGAAAGAGGCAAAAGAACACCCTTGGATACGAGGAGAGACTGTAACAAGTTAGGACTAGTTAGGGAGAAAGTGAGTACACAAAACAAGTACAGTGGTTCCTCAGTGTGGGACCTCCACAGGTAGCAAAATCCAAGGATGCTCAAGTCCCTTATATAAAATGGCAGAGCATTTGCATATAACCTATGCACATCCTCTTGTATACTTTAACTCATCTCTAGACAGATGCAGAGAACAAACTTATGGTTACCAAGGGAGGAAAGAGGGCTTGGGATGAACTGGGAGACTGAGATTGACATATATACACTACTATGTATAAAATGGACAACTGCTGAGAACCTATGGTGTAGCACAGGGAACTACTCAATGATCTGTGGTGACCTAAATGGGAAGGAAATCTAAAATGAGTGGATATATGTATACATATAACTGATTCACTTTGCTGTACATCGGAAACTAACACAACATTGTAAAGCAACTCTACTCCAATTTAAAAAATTAAATTAATTTTTTTAAAAAAAGAAAAGAAGGAATAAATACCTCCACTAAATCCTAAAAAAAAAAAGAAAAGAAAAAAACCTAATACAATGCAAATGCTAGTATAAAGTTGCCAGTGGGTGGCAAATTCAAGTTTTGCTCTTGGAACTTTCTGGATTTCTTTTTTCAAATATTTTCGATTGTTGGCTGGTTGAATCTGCAGACGTGGAACCCGTGGATATGGAGGGCCACCTGTAGGTTGTAAGGTCTATGATAAGGTAATTAGTCCTTAGCAGAAAAATAAAGCAAGGAAAGGGAAAGGAATAAAAAGAAAGGGCAGGGTCCAAAGAGGTCAGATTCTGGGAATTCTTTTACAAGTAGAATCAAAGGGATGTGCTGATGCTTCTGATGTAGGGTGTGAAAGAAGAGAGAGGCATGAGAGATGACTAAACTTTTTGGACTAAGCTGCTGAAGAATGGAGTTGTCTTTTCTTGAGATGGAGAGGTCTCAGAAAAAAACAGGTTTGGGAATGGGTCGGGAGTGCCCTTTGGGGCATGGTGAATTTGAAATATCATTAAATAACCAAAGAAGATATCAAGGAGGTGGTTGCATATATGAGTCCAGAATTCAGGACAGAAGTGTGGACTGAAGATATCAAGTTTCGAGTACTCGCCACAGAGTGGAGTCATACACAGAGAAGTTCAAAACTCTGGGAACTCAACATGAAGATGTCAGAAGATAAGGAGGAACCGACAAAAGAGAATGGGAAGAAGGGGCTGGAGAGGGAAGAAGAAAACCAGGCAAATAGAGGGTCCTGGAAGCCAAGCAGAGACAGAGCTTTAAGGATGAGACAGCCATCAACTGTGTCAAATTCTGCTTATAGGTCACCTAAGATACGGATGGTAGAGGACAAGTGATTGAATTTAACAAAGTGGAACTTATTGGTTGCCCAGACAAGAGATGTTTCAGAGGAGTGGCTATGGTGAGAGCCCAAGTGGACCAGGTTCAAAAGAAAATGGGAGAGAAATTGGACCCAGCAAGAGACAACTATCACAGGAGTGTCTCTGTGAAAGGAAGGAAAGAAGTCGGCAGCAGATGGAGTGTGAGGCAGAGTCAAGAGAGCGTTTTCTTTAAGATATAAAGGAATAGCAGCTTGCTTGTATCCGAGGGAAAGATTACTGATGGAGGCGAGACAGGAGAAAAGGTTGGAGGAATGTCTTTGAGTGAATGAGAGAGGGTAGTATCTAGTGCACATATGGAGAGGTTACACATGGATGGAGTGTGGACAGTTCATCACTGGAAACAGAAGGGAAGTGGATGCAGAGGGGTTTGTAAAAGTCCTCTTCCCGTTGCTTCCATTTTCCCAGTAAAGCAGAAAGCAAGGTTGTCAGTAGAGAGTGAGGATGGAGGAGGAGGGCGTGGCACTTTGGAGTGAGGAGAAAATACAAAGTAATAATCCAGTAAGTGGGAGAGTAAGTGTACTTGGGAACAGGGTACGATAGTCATAGAGAATTAAGGCTTCCCACTTGAGGTTCACAGTCATGGATTACAAACAGGTTACCATGGTGGTGTGTGTGGCTTAGCACACTCCAATGAATCCATTGTCTTTGGAAAACTATGAACAGTTCATAATATGACTGACCAGGGTTGTTAAGACCTTGCTGGGACAATCTCCTTCAGCACATGACCTGTCAGTACTCACCTTCTCACACTTTTTTCCTAGCAGTTTCCCCAAGAGCTGCTGCTTTGGTACTTGGATCACCCTTGCCCTCAGCTACATTTCCTTCAAGATCTAGTTCCTACATTGCTTGCATAGGGAGGCTTCTCTAGAAAACCTCCAGTGGGTTAGGTGTCCCTTGTTCCCTTGTGTAATTTAATGATTGTTCCATCTTAACATCTATCATATAACAACCTTATAAGGTAGGTATCAGCAGCAGCAGCAGCAGCATTATCACCACCATCATCTTTATGAACAACAAGGAGGAGGGACAGAGACATTGAGTAACTTGATGGGTTCCTACGAGTAGAGTAGGAAAGGTCAAAGTTGGGAACTGAATGGCAACAGATCGGGTCCAGAGTTCATGCTCTTAATCAACAGGTCATGCTAACTCTTTTGTTTTGGGTCAAATAAAGGTGACGACATTGCAACAGAGAAAGACTGACCTGGCTGAATCTATAATTCACATATAATGCAGATTATGTATAACATACAGTGAGTATTATGTTATGGTATGAGGCTAAATACAGCACTAATGAATTTGGGATTCTTCTTTTGCATTTCTTTTGAAATTGTGAGTATTACATTCGTTCCCTGGAGGCAGTTGGAGCCATGAGATTTTAATGTGCTTTGATACCATTCTATTTAAAAGCAAGAACTGTGTTGTTAATACTCTATTGTAAGGTCATTGAATAAATCTATATTCTGCCGACATGTTTTGATTAAGAAATAAGTATTTAAATCTTGAATTCTGAATACTGCCTCATGAAAACTCTTGGGGATGGATGTTCAAAATCCTTCTGGCAGCAGCTACCTAATTTTCTAAGCTTATGTAGAAAGAAAACTTTTTAAGGGCAAAATATATTCTCTCATACTTAGTTAAAATCAAAACTGCATATAAAAGAGCCAGCATTCCTGACATTAGTACTTACAGGATTTATTTCTTGGAAAGAAGTAAGCTTTTCTTAAAAGCTTTATCCAACAGCATGTCTGACAATAGTGAACATAAACAATTTGGCTTTCCTGAGGCAACTTCTTCACATATTGTCTGATGGCATTCAACTCTGTCTGTTGGCCCTTGTGTATTCAGCACAGCAAAATCTGTAAGGAGCCGTGTATCGCTGTTCACAGCTGTGTCCTATTAGTGTGTTCGCCTACAGAACTGCCATGCCTCCCCACCAGCCACAAGATGGCCAGTGAGTGTGTCATTGGGGTCCCTAGGATGTGAAACCCACGGAATCAAAGAGCAGGCTTTTAATTTAAGCCACCAGAAAGAGAGGACCACGATGCTTGGATCCCCATGCGTGCTGTGTGGGATAGAAAGGGCAGGCTAGGGCCAACGCGGTCTGTTTGTTAGATACCACTTATTGTTTACCCCTTGTTCTCTGTTGGGTACAGCACTTTACATATATTATTCCATGTAATTTTCACATCACCCCTCAACCTCAGATGCTTTGTTTAAGAAATACATATTGAAAAGAAATACATCCCAACACTCCACTCTGCGCTAGAGTGGATATGAACCTCAGTACAAGGTGACATTCTTCACCTTCATCAACCTTCATCTAGCTGATAGTCTGGAAGGGGTGCAAAGGGCCTTTCTCCTATACTACAGATAGTCCTTGAAGAACCAGAACTGGCGGTGGGGAATAAAGGATCCCGGAATGTGGCTTTCTAAGAAGAAAATTAAATAAGGAAAGAAAATTTGTCAATGACATCTGAAAAAAAACCCAAAAACCAAAAAAGGAAAAGAAAGTTATTAATAGCCAACAAAATAAACCAGGTTCCACTGATGCCAGGCTTGAGGTCAAAAGCCATCCAGATTTCCAGAAGACAGCCATGCCACACATCATGGGCAAGCTCCTCCACTCTGCTAGGTTGCATCCAACAAGGTTTTCTGCCCTTCCGGATGCTGAATATTAGGGCTCCTTCTAGGAATGAGTGAGCGACCCACCTGGGTATGTGTCCAAAAGAGGTCTTAGAGGGTTCCGCAGTGGAGTCCCACCAAACACAGTTGCTTTAAATTTCAAGGCTACGGGTATTTCAAGGTTTTGTAAATAAGTGTGACAAATACATGTTAGAGGCTTGTCTACTTTGTGCAGTGTGCCCTAATGTTTGATGTGTGTGTTGTATACTGTGTTTGTCCATAAAATCTCTTCTCATGGTATTGGAGGAAGATACATTTATCCCACGTTTCAGAAATACCCTGACGTGCTGGAGAACAAGTCACCCAGAAACATTACTCTAAAAGAAAGATTTATTCAGAAAAACTTTCATAGCAAACATGCTGACTCAGTTGTTACAAATGATGAGACAGTTATAGAAATAACTTTCATGAGGATAAATGTGAAAGTCTCCTAGGAGAGGTACAAAAAGCAGAGACTGTACAGAGGATGGCTGGAGAATATTAAATCGGAGGAAAAAATAAAGATCTTACAGATGAAGTGTCTTCTGAAGGAGGTCAAAAATGATGGCTAAGCTTTTGACTAGTAGATATGAGGGAAGAAGTTCTTGTTATTCTAATGGCAGAAGCAAAAACACATCAGTTGGCAAGGACAAGTTCAGTGTGAATACGAATAGGAGAACAATAAAATCGAGGCTGCCCATTTAGGTTGGGATCAGGCAAAAGAGGGCTGAGGGCTTCCCTGGTGGCGCAGTGGTTGAGAGTCCGCCTGCTGATGCAGGGGACGCGGGTTTGTGCCCCGGTCCGGGAAGATCCCACATGCCGTGGAGCGGCTGGGCCTGTAAGCCATGGCCGCTGAGCCTGCGTGTCCGGAGCCTGTTGCTCCGCAATAGGAGAGGCCACAGCAGTGAGAGGCCCGAATACCGCAAAAAAAAAAAAAAAAAAAAAAAAGAAAAAGAGGGCTGAAAGCTAGGTCAGTGGCTGTAGTCTTAATTCAGTTGGCTACTCTTGTAGGAATGAGCTATCCAAAGCTTATGAGAAAGGGAAAAACATGATTGGAGTAGGCCTTTCGGAAGACTAACCTGGCAAGTGTCATCATTGGAAAAGAGATGGAGCGAGGTACCCCAGTGACAAGATATTCACTGTTTAGATGGGGAGATTGAGGGCTTGAATGAGATTAGTGACAGTGAGAATGGAAAGGAGGCAACAGACTTGAAGATACTGCAGTGGTCTTGGCACTTGCCTGGCTATGGGGAAAGAGTCAAAGTTTCAAAGTTGATAGAGAACTCTAAGTCAGAGAACAAATATGGCACTATGATATGAGCTCTGGCAATGGCCTTGGCTAGGAACTGGAGATCTAACACGTGTCTAGAAGATTCAATCTGTGATAGCCCCTGTCCGGGAATAAATATGGTGATGACAAGATGAGTCAAAGGATTCAAATCATTTCATCTTCAGGAAACCTGATGCACCATTTTTGAACATGAATGAGTAAAATGAGAAGAATCAAACATTATATGTGGATTACATCACTGGTTCTCAAGCTCTACGCTGATGAGGATTACCCAAGGAGTTGGTGGAAATTCCAAACGCTCAAAAACATCTCCTAAAGATTCTAATTCAGTAGGTCCTGGGTGGGTCCCAGGAATCAATAATGTTCTGATCTATATCCAATGATTATGGATTAAGTGCTCAGAAAAAGAAACCTTGTAAACACTGGATTATCCACCATAAATAGTACCTTACACATACACAGAACTTCAGGTAATCACAGGGTGTATTGTGTATTCTGACGTGGCCACAAATCTTCCCAAGAGAAGTGAAAAATTTCCCACCATGGATAGCCAGAGGAGAATTCTCTGACTCATGCTAATCTTTGTTCTCTGTTGAAACCACATTTAAACCATCCTTTCCTTGCATTCCATTTGTTTATTAACTTTGGGAGCTTTTATTCCTTTGAACACTCTCTCTATACGAATGTTGGCTGTAGGAACTCTTTCATCTCCATGTACGATGAGTTCAGTCCCTGTTAAAATGGATAATGTGTAAGACTGACTTTGCTGCTGCTACCACTGGTAGTGTTGGAACCATAAGAAAGTGACCTAACCTCACTTGGTTTTTATCATCTTTAAAATGAGAAGATCTAACTGGACCAGTTTTATGCACCCCCTCTCTGATTCTACAGTCTCATGCATTATAATCTGGATACAAAACCACTTCAGGGTTAGAAAGAGTCTTAAGTGGGATCATTGCCAGTCCATCCTTCCAACGGCCCCTTTCAGCGTAGGGACCGTGTGTATTCACGCCTCACCTTGGACCCCGGAATCACGTATGCCTTCTTCCTTGGGAACTAAGCAAGAATCATGCCAGCTGAGCTGAACAACGTGAGCTACGGCTTTATTCAAACTGCCACTGTCCCAAGGGAAATGGCCTCTCTGACACCATGCGATCCCAGGATATACAGGCTAGAGCAGCTCTTTGGGCTCCTAGGAGTACAAAGGTTTTGTCCAAACCAAGCAGCTTAAACCTTACTTTTAGTTATGGTGAGCCTTACTAGCAGATATTTGAAACTGCAGGAAGAAACCTCTGAACGAACAGTCCCATTTGGAGCAGGGGAAAGTTGAGGTTTTCTTAATGCCAATAAACCGCTGGAGGACTCCTCCACATATATGTTCGTGCCTCCCAACCTCATCCAGTGAGCTGGAGATTCTACACGCGACCGCCTTGCACACCTGTCCGGAGACTCTCTTTGCGTTTCACCTTTCTAAAGGCGTGCCTATAAACCTTCCCATTACAGCCAGGCCAGGCTCCCCGTGTAGTATATACCTTGTAAACCACTTGCAATAACTTTTAGCTAAAGTATAAAAATATATACCTTGGCCAGCTGTAAGTACTACACCATGAGGACCAAGACGCCAGCCAAGCAGAGCCATCTTGGCAAGAGGCTGGACCAAACACAGGAAGCCGCTGTGTTCTTCCCATCATCACCAACATCAGTACAGCGACCCTGTCCGATGGATTCTCCCTCTAAATCATTTCAAACTCATTCTCGTCTGCTCATCTCTACTACTGCAACCTAGCCCAATTTACTACCTTATCTGGTCTATAATCTTTCTAGAGCTTTCTCTATTGATCTCTCTCAATTTCCTTGTGTCACCCTCCTATTTGCTCCCTGCACAAGAGCCAGTGCAGTATTTTGAAAATGAAAGTATTATTATGTCTTTCCCAGTGGATCTAAAAACCTGAACAGGACCCAGCGGGCTTTCTCTGCCATGCCCTTGGCCAGATCTCCAGCCTCACCTGGTGCTCCAATCCCAGGTAAAAACAAGGCTCCGCCTTCTCGTTTTCAGGTTTTTATTTATCTAACAGATGCAGACTACTGTATATAACACAGATAACCAACAAGGGCCTACTGTATAGCATGGGGAACTATATTCAATAGCTTATAATAATCTATAATGGAAAAGAATCTGAAAAAGCATATATATGTATAAAATTGAATATATATATAAATGAATCCCTTTGCTGTACACCTGAAGCTAGCACGACATTGTAAACCAACTATACTTCAATTAAAAAATAAAGATAAAAACATTAAAAAAATTTTAAATTAAAAAAAAATAAATGCCACCCACCCAGTGAGGCATTTCTTGGACATCTCACCTAAAGTAGCCACATCCGCACTCCCATCACATACTCACGTCCTTCTCTCCTCTCCTGCTCTGTTCTTCTCCCTAGTATGTTTCACCTTCTAACACACTTTACATTTTATTTTTTTTATCTTATTCATTTTCTCTCTCCCCTCCCTGAATGTAAGCTCCACCGGGGTAAGGATTTTTATCTATTTGGGTGATTGTCTCATCCTAGCACCTAGAATAATTCCTGGCACATAGAGATATTCAAAATGTTTCTTGAATGAATGATATTTCTTGAATAAACTTCCTGTTTTGTGGTCTACGCACCAGCAATCCAGATCTATGAGTATTTCTATGGCATGCATGAAAAGCAGGTGCATTCATTACAAGAAGTTTTATAAGTAATGATGTAGGTGGGGGAGGGGAGGAGTAAACATTTTCTTCAGTGTTCCTCTGCCACATTTCCTAAATTAAATCACACTGCTTAAAAGTCTTGTATTATGCTGTACTTCCTTTTTGCAGCTTTTATCACACTTATAATTTTAAAATATTTTTAGCTATTTTGAGGTTATTATCTGTTTTCCTAACAGGTTAGAAACATCAGGGGGTGGGGACCATGTTTGTTTCACTCAGAGACAGTGAATAAATAAATGGGTGCCTCTTTTCCAGCAGCCGTAAATAATGGGACAGGGAAATTTAACCTTAAGGCAGAAGAAAATCAGTTATTAAGTAAAATCTAAAAATAGCCTTTCTGCCTGAGACGTATTAGATCCTTGGCTTCTGAGAGAAATGGCAGAATTTTCTGCCTCCACGTTTCCCCCCCCACAGATTGCTGGATTCCCACGTGCTAGGTCTTGCTTGGATGAAACAGGAGATAACTGCAAGACAGAGCCCCCTGCCCTAGGCGGCTGTTCTCTGGGGGGTTAAGAAACAAAATAATTACAAGAGTCTTTGCTTGTACTTTTACAAACCCTTTGGACTTTATTGAACAATATTTAAAAATCTGATTTAAGAACTAGTATCAGAAACTGATCTGAAATCAAAGCGAAGCAGAGTACCCTTGGCATGAGAATTAGATTTAATCCTTTGCAGGATGTTCTGCTGATCTTGGGGTGGGGGAGGACATTTTCTTTTCTAATTATTCAATTTCTGTTCTAAAAACAGTTTTCATCCTACTGTACTGAATGCCAGATGGTAGAAACGAAGAAGAAAGTATTTGTGAATAATCATGCAGCCTTTTGATCGCCAGCTTTCATAGTTATCAAGTCAACGTCTTGCTTTTCCTCCCCACCTAGAACAACATGGCGGATGTCTTGAGTGAGAGGGGAGTTGCTGGTGAACTCAGCCTTGGAAATCTCCCTCCTTTGTGGAAAGGCACCCAGTCCAGGACGGTCCCAAAGTTAAGTGCAGGATACTTTTCAGGTGGTTAAAAATGCAAAAGAGAGGAGCGGGGGTGCCTATGCTTTTCTCAGCAAGGATTTGCCACAAACTCCTCAAGCACTTTTAGTCAGAGTGAATTATGCTGACATTTTCCTTTTTCACTGTTTTCATGAGTTTTGAATATTGAAACAGATTTTGCTGGGGATAATGGAAAGCAGACTTGGGAAACACTTTCTTTTCTTTTTTTTTTTTTTTTTTTTTGTAAATCTAGATCAGATCTAGCTTTTGATGTAGGGCTAACAATAGGAATATAATGAAGCAGGCAAGCGGGATTATACAAGTTGGTTTTGTTGATAGTATCTAAAAACATTTTCACTTCAAACCATTTCCTTAAATATAATATTTGCCTTTTAAAGTTCTGGCCTCTGCCAAATGTTTCCCAGTGAAAAGTTTGCCCGTTATTTACATTATGGTTTCATTTTGATTTTCTAGTCATTGGAATAATGCTCCATGGACATCCATCATGAGGTGATCTTTGTTATTTCAACCACATATTGGAACAAATGAACAAGAATCACTGCAATGATAGCCAGACCACAATGGAAAAGTGTCTTCAGTTTGCTTAAACCAAAGAAATGCACAGATTCAGAAAGATAGACCATGACAGGCCAGGTATTACTCCAAGCACTTTATATCTACCAGCTAGTTTAATTGGAGCAACAACCTTGTGAAGTGGGACTATTATTATTAATCCCATTTTAGAGATGAGGTAACTGAGGTCCAAGGGTTAAGTAGCTCATCTTGGGTTATATGGCCACCAGGAGGTAGAGCTGGATTTGAATCAGGTAGCCTCGGCCAGAGTTCATATCCCTGACTGTAAAAGGGAACAACAAAATCTGACTCCATGTTGGATCTGTTTCTTTTACTTTGACCTTTGCTTTCCATTGCTTTTGTTCTGGCTATAGCTATACGCATCCATAACGGCCTGCCTCGGGGAACCCTGTCCCCTCTGCTTGAATGTTAAACTAAAGTGCCTTTGTTCAGCTCACAGGGAGATGATCTGACCCTGCCCACCTGTGAATGGCTGCAGAAAAGAAGAAATTAGCACATCCCCTCCCTGAGGCTGGCCAAAACCAGGAGATATTTTGCAGGACTTACGGCCGTTTTACTTTACTTCCTCACCTCCTCCCCTCCTCTGTTCTATAAAAGAAACTAGCATCCACACCCCAACAAGATGGTACTCTAGGACAGTAGTCCACCACCTTCTCAGACTCCTGGCTTTCTGAATAAAGTTGCTATTTCTTGCTCAACACCTCATCTCCCGATTTATTGGTCTGTTGTGTGGCAAGCAGAGCAAGCTTGGACTTGGTAACGTGACCACTGCCCCATACCACTTGCTTGAGCGTATGACTAAAAATTTACATCAGAAAACCAGTTTTCTAAGAGGAATCATAAAAGATGGTGTGCTTTCCTTTCTTATAGGCTTCCTTAGATTTCTTACCTTGGAAACTTGATGACACTGGTAATCCTCTGTGGGAGCTGGGTGAGCACTTTAAATGTCTCTATCTTCTCTTTTATGAAGTCACTGCACTCATCATTTCTACGGTCCCGTCCAGCTGTGTGATTCCATTTCTTTGCTGTAATAAAGGGGACCAGAGTATGTTAGTGAGTGATGGACGAGGCAGGTGGGCATGGGATTAAGGGGGTGTATGAAGAAGAATATAGTTTTCAAAGAAGGAAGGAATCGAATTAAATAACTTATTAAAATGACCGTGAAAGCACATTGATGTCTCTTGCCAGCAGTGGGGCCTTCACAACTGACTCAAACTTCATCACTTGTAAGTTTTATGCCCTGTAGTTACTGATGGGGATTAGGTATTACACCCCCCAACCATTCACAAGTAGTTCAGATACATACAAATGGTTTGTTTTCACCTCATCAGACCTACACATGGTAGTAATTAGATGCTTCCAATGACAAGGAAATCCTGTTTGATGTCATCACCTAATATTGTCCCCAAGATGGTCAGCAGAGGCTACTCTGCTTTCTATGGGAAACAAAGGTATCTTTATTCCCCATAGAAATGCAGACACCCACTCTCCTTGGGGACATTTAGAAATTCTTTTCATATGATTTATAGGATGAATAAATAACAATAACAACAATTAGAACAATAACAGCACTATCTGGTGGGTGCCTGGTGGACATATAAATCGATACCATGATCCCAAAAGCCATGCAATGATAAAATGGTGAATAATTTAGCACCAGTAGATGAAAAGAATGAGAATCACTACACTGGAAATGGCAGTAACAGGATTCAACCCCAGGACTATATGGCTCCCGCCACATGACATACAACACAAATTCACTCCAGGAACACGTAACAAACTGCTAATTTAGGACAACAAACTGCTATCATTTTTTGGTTAGTACTGAGATTTTCATTCTCTGATCCTCTCAACTTTTTTCTCCCTTCCCACTGTCACTGTTAATTTAAGAGCATTCCTAACTCCTGACCAGCTTCTGCAACAATGGTCTCATTTTAGTCGTTCAGTGTGTCCTTGGACCAGTAGCATCAGGCCTTACCTGGGGGCTTACTAGACAGGTACTCTGCCCTTTAACAAGATCTCCAGATAATTCACATGCACTATGATAATTCAAAAAATCCAAGGTTTGATTGGTTCCCCCACAGGCTGACATTTAGTAGCACTCCTCAAGGTTAGCCTGATTGAGAATCTAGTCATTTAGTCTGATCCCTCAGTCTTTACTATTTCCCAGCATCAACTCATGCAGTCAGTGGATTAAGCCAATGCTTACGCGTCAGACTGCTTTTGCCTAAGTGGCTCCCTTCTTGCCATTCCACCCTGCCCGATGTTCCCTTCTCCTCTCTGTCACCTAATCAAATCCTGCTCTTCAAGGACTGCTTGCTTCGTGATTTAAAAGGAATCCCAACACTGCATTTTTTCTGACATGTGTTGTCTATACTGTATGTGGTGGCTTTTGTTGGTTCTTATTCACGAGTGGCCTCCCTTTTGCAAACTCTGCATCACAGATAAAATTACCAGTCCCCAAGACCAGAACACTTAAGGCCTAAAGCACAGAGAAGCACATGTTGAAAACCACTGGATGAATTTATCTCCATTTGTCCTTCTGCTATTTACAGTCAAGAGAACTACCTAGGATTTTACCTTTGAAATCCTTACCCCTAGGATTTTACATTCAGAAACCAGTCGCCCTAGAACTATTTGCCTATTTTGTATTGATGGCTATCCTGTAATGCCCTGAGCCTAGTGTGTCGTAGAAAGCCATCAAATTGGATGTGTGTTTTATGCAGCTGATGAATGAAACAGAGAAAAGACTTAACTAAATAAATTTTGATTTTTGTTTTCCCCAAATCTTTGGCACTATTTCAAGTGAACAGGTCATAACTGAGGGTCAAGAAGCAAGTAGAAACAGATCTTGAAAAGTCAGAACATCTGGAAATGTGTATATGTATATATATATATATAACTCATGTGCTTTGCTGTACACCTGAAACTAACAGCACAACACTGTAAATCAACTCTACTCTAATAAAATATTTAAAAAAAAAAGAATATTGGAAGAGCAAAAATATGGATATCTACAATACACTGTCCTTCTCGTGGAAAAAAAAATAAAGGAAGGGAGTAGAAGACAGGAGAGATTCAACTATCTTTATTATTTTTTATCATTTTAAGTAATTTAACATACTTTAGACACTTCAACTTATTTCACCAGTTGCTTGTCTATGAATTATAGCAACCGAATTCAAGTTCAGGAAAGGGTAGAGGTGAAGGATCAAGGAATCTGGTACTTTTGGTTTTCTTTGTTACACCATTTTCCAATTTTTCTCTGTTAAAAAAAAAAATTAAAAAGGCAGTTGAACACATGCCGATGAGGAAAGGGTTAACGCACACACAATTTTCTACTGTTTATAATTATTTAAGATTAATGTTTAATTCCCAACAAATCTCACAAGGCTGTTAACTATAAAAGGTAAAAGCTCAAGTTTTGCCACTGAGCGAACGATTTCATATCAAGTGGGTTCTCAAGTTTTTTCTACCAATCCAGAAATTCTAAAACCATAGTTTAGTTGTACTTATACATTTGGAATGCATGTGGCAGTACGCAAGAGGACATTCAATTCATCATGGCATCAAAGATACGGGAGTTGCTATTTCACAGGGCAAGACACTCGGAGGAAATTTGGTTCCAGAGTTGGTAAATTCAGAAGCTTGAGAATGTCAGCGTTCCAGGTTGGCTTCAAGGCAGGTCCCTTATTCTTTCTCTCTTGGTTTCATGATGGCTATAGCAGGTCCAGAAACCATGTCCTCTTAGTGTCCAAAGGCAGGAAGGGCCCAGTTCCCGTACCAGGTCACTGTTGAAGGGTGAAGAGAATGTTGCTAGAAAACTGTCCAGCAACACACACTGGTCGCTAGTAAGAGGGAAGGAATTGACATCATTGCTTAGCCTAATAAATACCAACTCCCCACCCCACTGCCACCTCTGCCCAGCCTGGGAAGGAGACCTCCGGAACAGATGGCTGCCCAATTTCAGAACAGAACTGAGATTCAATGAGGAAGGAAGAATGCGGACTACTGGGTTGGCAATCAGCATAGCCTGCCTCAGATATCACTGGGGAAATGAAACTTTATAGTTACATGACAAAAAATATTCACACAAAAATCTCTCAAGAGCTCGTACTGGAAAGCACGTTGACAATCTGGGATGATCTGTGCGAATGAACCGAGGGGCACATGTATGAAATTACCCCTAAAGTATACATGGGTTTAGATTGTGGGCGGGGGATGTTCTTGGGAAAACACGTTCTGAGTTTTACCAAACCCAAAGTTTTGGGGGAAAAAATAGCCTCCGATAATTGACAACCAAAACACATAGTGAGAGTCATCCATCGGGAATTCAGTCCTAAGTGTGGTTTGTTGGAAGTTTTGAAATCCTGTGGGATGGTCCCTGATGAGCTGGTGCCTCTGATCACCTACAGCTTATTGAGGTGGAAGCAACCTGCAGCAAAGCTCAGGCAGGGAAAGGCCAAGCTAACTGAGTGCTAGTTGATTAATTCATCCATGGATCTATTCCTCCATACGACAAGGATTTTTTTTTTTGGTGGAACGCGGGCCTCTCACCGCTGTGGCCTCTCCCGTTGCGGAGCACAGGCTCCGGACGCGCAGGCTCAGCGGCCATGGCTCACGGGCACAGCAGCTCCGCGGCATGTGGGATCTTCCCAGACCAGGGCACGAACCCGTGTCCCCTGCATCGGCAGGCGGACTCTCAACCACTGCGCCACCAGGGAAGCCCCCGACAAGGATTTTTTTTTTCTCTCTCCTAATAGGCAGCAAGTACTGTATTGTGTTCTAGGAAGTCAAAGACAAAAAGACAAGAGCCCTTGTCCTTGAGAAGTCTGTGTCTCATGGAGGAAAACAGTCAACTCTAAGTGATAGGTAATGGTCATACTGCAGCAGCTCCATGTGTAATGGAAGCTGAGAAGGGTGTCTGCTTGTCCCTACCTGCTGGTTTCAAGTCTACTCTTCCTTCCCAGGGTATTTAAAACTACAATTCAAATATATGAGACGTGATAAAACCCCAAACACAGGTTTCCAAAGCATTTTTCTCCTTTACTATTTGAACCCACATGTATGTGAAAGGAAATTTAATCCATATGTTTCTGAATCATTCATACTTAAATCATCGTAATTCGTTTTGTAAGAGCTGTTAAGGTCCAAGAAGGCTTTGGGGCGTTTTGTCAACAGGAAGTTGATTGAACTAAGAGAAAATGACCTCCGATAGCAAAGAAGTCAGTGAAGGCCCAGTACTATGAATCCATGAAATCCAAATGGCCTGTGAGCTTGGCAGGTCTTGCCCCAAACTCAAACATGGTGACTCTGGTGCAATCACGGGCTTCTTTCCCAGGTTATACCCCTTCATCAAAACTCCTGCCGGGAGGTATTTGGATTATACGTGCCCCAATTACATCTTCTTTGTGTGCTCATATGATGCAACAATCCAAAGGCCAAGGGAACCCAAATGTTGGTTCGATCCTGAACCATCAGTCAGGCCTTTTTGAAAATTGGAAAACTGGTCTTTCCCCGCTTGTAAATGCTACCCTTAATGCCCCTAAACAACTGTTACAAAGTTTTCTTTGAGATTTAACTAAGATTCCTGGGGATTTAAGATACTGGCTGCCAGATTGTTAAAATGCATTAATGTTTATAGTGATTATGATTAAGAGAACTAATAATAAATACTCGCGTAGACCTGGAACAGAGCCCAAATCCTACTGTTTCAAAAGAAAGACTCAGTGTAAAGCCATAGCTCTCTGGAAATCTGCACACAGGAAAATCTGAGACCCGTCTAGAGCCACACACAGGACTGCAGCTAAATGCCAGAAGCAGGCTAAGCAAATTCTCTGGAGACCTCTTGCAATGCCTTAGAAAATGAAAAAAGAAAAAATGGCTATCTTCATTGCACCTTTTGATTGCTACCCATTTGCATAGGCTGCCTGTGTAAAAAGAATGCATTTCTGATTGCATCAAGCACAAACCAGAGAAAGAGCTGCAGCCAGAAGTCTCTCCTAAGCGCTACACAATTAGTTCCTAATGTGCTGTTGTGACGTGAAAGGCTGAATGGTAGCCAATCTCATCAGTCTACGGATGGTCCCACTTCAATGGTGAAAGCATCTTGCTGGTGAATGAGGCTCAGGTCAGAGATCTGATTCACTGCAGGCCCATTAGCTCTCCAGAACCCCACGGGTCACGACCGGGACGGGGTCACACCGCCAAATGGGGTCACCGGTCCCGAGGAGCCACGTTCTTCCTGTTGCTCTTCTGGCAAAGCCGTTCCTCGTATGTTTGCTCTAATCTTGAGCCTGTAGCACTGCTGGTACGTGCAAGGGACAGCCTGATCTCCGCTCTGATTCCGAAGTTTCTCTGTCCCTCTTGAATCTTATGGCACCTATTAATCCACTACAGAAGCAACGACACAGGCTGCTGACTGCTTTGCTCCCAGCAGGAAAAAAAAAAATGTTTTCACACCTTCTGATGGTAATCTTAATACTCAGGTACCATTCAGGGTATCATTTTCCTTTCATGATCATAGAAGAGGTTTTCATTGTAAAATATATCTCATCAGAGAAGATGATAAGGAGAGTGAAAATTACATGAAAAGAAGAAAATATACTTTTCAGAGTCAACAGGGTAAAAATCAAACTTAATCTAAAGAAACTTCTTTTGCTTAAAAAAACCTGAGAAACGGATGAACTTTTAAAGCTATTCTAATCTCGGGGGTATTGTGCGTGCCTTTTACAGGACAAAGTAACCTGTACCTCATGCATAATACCAGGGACTAGTAAGTGTTTACAAACTGTGCTGGATTGTTTAATCCAAAACGTTTCCCTCCTGCCTTAGGATTGTGTGTCTACATGAAGTTTAAAGGGCTTTTAAAGATAAGGAAGGCCAGCAAGCACTGGGGAGCCAATGGGGTGCCTTTTTGCTTGTTAACCTGATATGGACTGATGTACTGATAGCCAATCCAGGGCTGGAAAAGTGATGAAAGAAACTGCAGCAGAGAGAAAGTGTTAGTGCAATCCCCAGAAAAGATGATGGGCTTAAGCCAAAGGGTGAGACACAAAGAACAGGGAGAGAAAAAGAGCCTACTTTATAGTTTTATAATTTATCCACCGCTTCTAAACAATTTTTTAGAGTGACAACCGGTCACTGGATTTGGAGTTAGAGGATTCCACTGGAGGTCTGAGGGACAAGTCTCCTACATTCTCTGATTGCCACTTATTTGTTTGAGAGTCATTCACAGCTCACTAAGTGGCAGGAGAGCCACCTGCTTTTGGGTAAGATTTCTTCACACATCCTTTTGTTGTATTTGCCCCCTAAACTGACAGAATATTTTTGCCTTATTTTTACTTTTATTTTCAACAACTTTATGGTGGTATAATTGACATGTAATCAATTAGTCACATTTAAAGTATGAATTCGGTAAGTTTCGACCTTTGTATACACCTATGAAAACTCCACTGCTATTAAGAAAATGAACACATCAATCACCCCCAAAATGTCTCATGCTCCTTTAGTAATCTCTTCTTCCTGCCCCTTCTCATCACCTCTTCCCCCAGGCTACTGATCTGGTTTCCATCACTATAGATTAGTTTGCATTTTCTAGAATTGTACAGAATTGGAATTATATGGTATAGCCTACTTATTTTCTTTGGTATGGCATCTTTCAGTGGGCGTCATTATTCTGAGATTCATCCATGCTGTTGTGTGTCAGTAGTTCGTTCCTTTGTAGTGCCCAGTCGTATTCCATTGTATGGACAGACCACACTTTGTTTATCTATTCACTTGTTAATTAACATGTGGGTTTCCAAGTTTGTTCTATTTCATAGAAAGCTTCTATAAGCATTCAGGTACAAGTGCTTCATTTCTCTTGGGTAAATACCTAAGAGTGGAATGGCTTGATCATGTGGTGGGTATACGTTTAACTTTTTTTAAGAAATTGCTGAACTGTTTTCTAATGTGGTTGTACTATTTTACATTCCCACCTGCAGGATATGAAAGTTCCAGGTGCTCCACAACGTCACACTTTGGTATAAGCAGTTTTAAAATAATAGTCATTTTGATTTCATTTGCATTTCCCCAGGGTTTAATGATGTTGAACATTTTTTATGTGTTTATTTGCATCCACATATCTTCTTTGATGAAATATCAAAATTTTTGCTCACTTTTTTGGAGGGGAATTATTTGTTTTCTCAGCAGTGAGTTTTGAAAGTTTTTAAAAAATATATTCTGGATATAGGTCCTTTATCAGATAAATGATTTGTAAATATTTTCTCCTAGTCTGTGGCTTGCCTTTTCACTCGCTTAACAATGCCTTTGGCAGAGCAAAAAATTTTAATTTTGATGAAGTCTAATTTGTCAGTTTGTTCTTTAATGAATAGTGATTTGGGGCACTGTATCTAAGAAACCCAAGGTCATAGAGATTTTCTCCTGTTTCTTCTAGAAGTTTTATGGTTTTGTGTTTTACATTTGTGTCTATAATCCAGTTTGAGTATATTGTTGTATGTGATGGGTGGGGGGGATTGAAGTTTTTTTTTAAAATGATATCTATAAGCAGGTGGAGTTAACCAGATGAATGAAGAGATATATAGTCAGAAAAAAAAAAAAAAGAGAGAGAATTTTAGCCATATTGTGAGAAGGTTGAAAACAAAAGAGGACGTAATCTACATGATGCTCAGAATGGTAAAATCACATGTAGTGCTGCTTTCTTCCCCTGAATCTACCTAATGTATATGCTTTTGAAGTGGCTTTGGGATTTATGAGTTTTTTAATTAATTGCATATAATTTGTAAAGTAAGTCAAGGACAGGTAATAGCAATGATGAACAATTCGGCAACTCAGAGAAGTGTTGGCTCCCATTGAATCAGAGAGTGGGCAACAAAAGAAGCCATGGAAATTCTGGGAGGAGAGGTTATACCAAAACAAGAAAAAAGAAAGAAAAAGAAAGGGCTATGTTGGGGAGTGAGAGTGTCCAAAGCCTGGGACAAGCCATCCCTTGAGGATTGTCCTTGTAGCTTTGGCTGCTGAGTCACCATCAAAGGGCCTGATCCAGGCTTGCAGAAGGTGAGATTTGAAAGAACAAAAGAGACTGTTGGGAAACAATAAGAGGTTCCTTACCAGGCAAGATAATCCCTCTCCTGCCCACCTTTCCCATGGCTCTTGGAACCTGGCATGAAGACAGAGCCACAGCTTGGCTACAACTAACCAACAAGCAAAATAAGCCAATATGGATTGATTAATATTAACTACTACAAGGCGTGTGACCGGTGCTATATTTGCTCTCCTGACTGAAAATCTCCCAAAATTCACCCCCATGCTATCACTCCTACAACAGAGTCATGATGTTGCTGTAGTTTTTAGCTCCAGAACAAAAGATGATTATTCATTTCTTGGGTGGCACATAGGAAAATATAAGAGAGCACAGGAAAAAGGCCTCAGGCTGAATCAACCTGGTCCCCTCTCCCTTGTCCTTACCCTGTTCCTGAGACAAGGGTTGCTATGGGACCTACTTGTAGACCTTGGGGGAGACTGTATTCATTCTAAAGGTGAGGGTGTGTGTGTGTGTGTGTGTGTGTGTGTGTGTGTTTGTGTGTGTGTGTGTGTGTGTGAATATAGAAGGGCATGAGGATGGCTAACACAAGATAAATTGATCATAGCTAAAAATCTCTTGTGATAAATCTTGCCTTTTTTGCAAGCATAATTACATAGGTCATTTCTACCAGTAATGGAAAGTCACCAACATTTATTGAGGACATAAATACCCTAGTATTTTCCTAGGCCTTTTATTTATGTCATCTCAGTTATTCTTCATAATAGCCTGAGAGTCAGGTAATATTAACATTCTCATTTTACAGTGAAAATCACAGAAACTCCAAGCAACTAAATAACTCAATCAACATCACATATTGAAATTGACAAGAGACACTTGAATCCAAGGTCACCTGACTCCAGAGCCCTGGCTTTCAAATATAAGTACTACTTTCCATAGCCCAATGCAGGTCAAATTCTGCAAAAACTCACACTGCAGGAAATTTAAACTATTTCAGAGTAATGGAATTAAATTTCTTTTTAAAGTTATTCAGACTATTTTTTGACGATGGGAAACATATTCATTACACAAAAGTTTACCTATATTATTTCTTTCTGTAAGGGTTAACATTTGTTCATAAAAGAAATAAAAAGCCAAAGAGAAAAAGAAATCCAAAAGATTCTTTCTGAAATCCACCATTTAATGATCCAAAAAAATAATAAGATAGAGCAAAATCATGGTTGGACCTAAGGGGCTTTACATCTGAACTTGAGAATTCAATTGATCAGTTGTGGGTTAATGAATTAAAATTAAAATTTTGTGTGTGTGTCCAGGTTATTGGAAAGGACACGGAAGTAGGAACCAAGAGACCAAGGTTCCATTTCTACCCCTACCCCGAACGCTGTAAACTTCTTATAGGTCACTCGTCATCTCTGCAATCCTGTTTCCCATCTGTAAAATGAGGGTTGGAACTCCATAAGCCTTAGGACCCCTTCCAGCTTGGACATTCTGTGACAAGGGACAGGCTCTTGTTACGGTTACCATTCCTGGTTTATTAGTTGATATCTTTGCAGGAGAGAGGGCAGATTTTTCACATCCTTCCCCAAATCCACCACTTCCAACAATCTAAGGTCAAATTTAAACTCTCTAAAGAAAGTAAAGAGCTCTACCTGGAGGGCTCATTTGTCCCCATCAATGAGTGTCTGGGTTCCCAGGTTTCTCAGCTGACATTTCCGGGATATGTGCCTTTGTCTCTTTGCAGCAACACTCTTTTGCACACATGGAGAAGTCTGGGGAAGATGGGTGGCTGCTGAGACACTTGGCTGGGCTATGATCTGGAGGCAGTGGTCCACGATTTAGCTCTTTGCTGGCCAAACAGAATTTAAGGATCGAATAGCTTTGCAGCAGGCACGGTTCATCTTTCATGGTTCGTCTGACATCTTTGTTTAGCAATGGCATATTCATTTCTTTGGGGCATTGTATCAAAAGAGTTTTGCGATCTTGTTTTTATGTCTCTCTCTGCCATTTCAATTGTGATTTGATTAGAAAGGCAATTTTGAGCAACAGCGACCTACATGAGGAAACTGGAAGGCCACCGCGGACTCAGCAGTGTGCCCCAGTGATGATGGCACCACTTGCCTTCCTCGTTCCCTAAGCACAGGCGAGGTACAAAGATATTAACCTTCATGTCTCCCTCCGCACCGGTTGTGTGCTCTCCTTGTGAACAAGATCTGGACCAGTTGGATGCGTACGCCTATGTCTGACAGAGGATTCGAGAGAAAAAAGATACACTGGGAATTAAGCAACGTGACATTTACGTAACAACCGTTTATAATTTGGGGGGATTTAGAACAATGGAGAGAATTCTCAGCCCAGGGCTGAGGTTTCCAGTGCAGGATTCCCAGGACCATTCATGAGAATCGTGTGGCTGAGCCCTGCCACATCTGCTGAGAACTTAGCTCGAAGTGGTCTCATCATGCTAACTTGGGTGAGTTCACAAACAGTGGCTTGAGCTGGCACGCTCTTTTCCGGTGCCATAGGCTTATCCATCTCCTTTTCGTCCATTGCATTGCAGCAATATGCAGCTTTCCTTCTATCTTGCTTTACTTCCTGCTGATTATTCTGGGCTACAAGTGGGAAGGGCAAAGGGCAGACGAAGAAAATAAGTTCACGATGAGTATCAGCTTTATCAGACCCACTGCCCCTGGTATGATGTTGTCTTGCATGGGAAGACCCATTTAAATGGGGTTTTATGGTATTAAAGATATAAATTGCTATCATTTTCAGCATCTGAACTAGATTTGTCATGAGAACATAGCCCCTGTCGGAGAGTTCCTCGTAAGCAGGTATTAAGGAGAGTCCAAGGGTGTGATTTCACACGCTAGATAAACCACACTGTCTACACGCCAGGGATGGAGCACTGAATCACTCTCCTTGCCCTCCTCTGCCAGGCCAGAGAGGCCCATAGGACGGTGCGATGAGATGGCTTATCTTCGTACCATGTGCTTTGGAAACAAAGAGCACCATTTAGCTCTTTCTCCTGCCCTTGAAGTCTGTATCTCTCATCGTTCTGATGCCTCAAGTTGCACTTCTCATGTGCGTACACCCAGCCCAGCAACAATGGGAAAGGCCCTGTTCAATAGCACACCAGGTTTCAGAGAATTTAATCGCATCACAAACGCTGGAAGCTGGCTCAAAAAGTAGAAAATGCCTTCTCAGGATCTGAAGAGCTTTTCTTTTCTCCATCAAGTTCACCTCAGTTTCAGAAGTTATAGCCAAGGTTTTTCTTTGGCTTGGTTTTGTTTGGTGCATAAGTGAGGGCAATCATCAGACAACTCATTATTCAAATGCCAACATGCTCAATGATAGAGACCTTATTTGATTTGTTTCAAAACATCCCTTCAGTTGGGAGGCATGAAATTCAGCAGAGCAGCGAAAAATCCACTTGCTCCTTTCTTTTTCCCTTAAAAAACATCTTGACTTCGTGATCTAGCTCACAAAATGAAAAAGAACAACACATGTGGGAAAGATGCAAGGTTCTGAAAAGGAATCAAAGATAAGCCAGAACCTAAAAGAAAACCTTTTCAAGAGCCCAAGAGACACAGTGATGCTTATCAGACTCACTTGGTGAATTGAGTTTCCAGAGGAAAGTGTCGGATCCAAGAACCACATCTCCAACTTTCTGAGGGAAAAGAAGGTGGCCCTAAATTTCCAACTGCTGGTTCACAGTATTAAAAAAATTAAAAAAAATATTCCCAATAAGTGGATCTGCTAAACTTTTAGCAGCAGAGGTCCTTTTTTTTTTTTTTTCCCCCTTCCAAGACCTACAAGAGGCTACTTTCAAATTTAGTTTCTTAATTTGTGTTTTACTGCAGTGCGAGAGAAGTGAATGTTGAAAATGGATACTCAAGACATTTTGGACACAAGAATATGTGGGTATTCTCATTTTTCAATTTGATGATTTGTAATAGTTTAGATTATCTGCCAGGGTTACCATGTTCTTTAAAAATAAATACCACGTCTGGTTGGTATATATTGATCCCTGGGAGACTTAAGTCTGATTGATATCAGCCTCCTAATTGGTCAGTCGTCTGTTGTCTCTTCGTCCTGTTTCATCCGTCATGTTGTGTCCGTAGTCACTTTTCTATAATAAAAATCCTAATGACATTGTTTTTCCGAATAGTGATCCTCACTATTCCTTCTCCCTGAACAGTTCCTAGTGTAGCAGACAGCCATGTTCATGGTCAGGTCTGTCCCCATGGCTCTCCTTGGCCTCCTACTCTAAAGATGTAGATTCTTTCATGCTCCCTGAAAACACCATCCCACATACACCTTTACATGTGTTTTTCCCTCTGATCAAAACAGCCATCCTTGATATGGCACCTGGAAATATGCCTTCTCTCCTTCAAACTCAGCTCAAAGGCCATTTCCTTCATGAACCTTTCTTGATTCCTCGAGCAGATTTAGCCACTCTGTCCTCTAGATTGTAGAGAGGTTACTGTTTTTAATATAAATTTTTGCTATCTGTTTGCTTTTCTAACTTTTTTCCTTTTGGACTATAAGCTCTTCAATTTAGGGGACTGTGATCTCACCTGGTATCTCTGGCCTGGCACATAGCAGGTGCTCAATAAGTCTTTGTTGAAATGGCTAGGGAATGAATGACCGTCAGTCTTTTGGAATCCTGACTATGGAGGGCAGAATCAACTCTATCATGCTTTTGACACTACATCTCTGCTTTGACATACTCTTGTACGTCATGATTTTTAAAGGCTTTTTATAGGCATGTTACAACTCTGTCTTCGTTTTCGCCTCAGTGGGTCAGGACCATTTTCTGAAGTGAAGGGAAGGGGGCATTTAACTGATATCCTTGCTGACTCTGGACCTAGCAGCTGTTAATATCTTATTAATGACTAGTGGAATGGACCCTGGTACAAGAATATGCAAAAAGGGTTGTTCTCTGCCAGGTTTTGGAAAAACAAGACCATTGGAACATGGGCCCTCTGCACTGTTTGAAACACAAGAGATAAACATTTTTTTTTTCACTGATGAATGAACTGAGAAGCATTGACATAGACTAATACCTTGCAGAATTCTTTATGAATTTGTACTAAGGTGTCTTTTAAAGACAGAAGCTACCTACCTGGCCTCAGCAGGGAGTACGACTTTTGAGAATCCAACGTGTTTGGTGTCACAGGCGATGGAGGCCACCTTGCCGTGCACGCCCGCCATAGCTACGTACTTCCTGCAAGTCACAGCCTGGGCTGTGCTGCTGGTCTTTTTGTTTCCCCTTCAGCAAAATGATGAGAACAACTTGGAGCATATGGAAGCATTTCCACACTGCAAGTTGTTCTGAGGGGGAAAAATGTGATTTGCAAATTCTGTCAAACGAAAGAGGCATTAGCAAATGCTACTACGATGTTCAAACGCATCCTTGTATGTCAGAAGTGTCCTGCAGATGTTTTGCTTTGTTTTTTTGTTCATATCCTCCACGGTTGCCACTGAGAAGGATGAAAAAGTACAAGAAGCTCGTCCCCCTAGTCATGGCTGCAGACAGAGAGAAAGACCCTCTTCGGTGGCTGCTTCTGTAGCCTCAGCTTCATCATCAAGGGGTGCTTAATTATCCTCAAATAACCACATGTTGCAAGCAGCTGGATACCAGAAAAAAGGCTGCAAGAACACAGTCGTAGACAAGATAATACCTGAAGATCAGGACAAAACAAACAACTTCGTGTGAGCGTCTCCGTGCCCTTGGCTTGTCTTTGTCACGGCTGACAAGGAACATTTCCATTCTGAGGCAAGGATTCCCCAGGGAAGGTTTGGAGTGGGTCTATTTGAGTGTTTGAACATGAATGGGTGGTGATATGGGTAAAGGGAAGAATAAAGACAGCACCACTGTAAATGCCAGATTGATGGTTAGACAGAAGAACAGAATGACACTATTTCCCAAGAATGGATTCTTAACTCATTTCTTAATAGAACGAATAGGATAGGGAAAATCTATTACAGGGAATATCAGTCCATCAACAGAAGATGGAGAGCAGAAAAAAAAAAATCTGCAATTGTTTACTGATGGTGGGATAGAATTAGTCACCTAGCAGTGGACAGAGGGCCTCACTTTGTAGTAAGGCAATGGAATCTTCTTCAGGATATTAAAAGGGCTTGTTTCCCAACAGATCTACAGAAGAAGAAAAAAGTTCTCCAAAATAAATGAAATTTCCTCTTATAACAGCTGTTTCCTTTTTGAAGCAAGAAGAATATAGTGTAAAGTAAAAATGGATAAAACTGCATCTATCACCCAGTAGGAGACATTCTTTATGAATAACTTTAATAAAACAAAGGGAACATTTTGCCTGCGTGTTTGGTTGTTTTAGACTTAAACAATATTTTAATTTCCGAGTGAAGAAGACACTGAAACAGAAGATTATATTAATAACTGGCAAGAAATTTGCTGTGAGTTATCACATGCTGCTAAATAGATTCAAAAGCAGATAAAGAAAGGTAACATTTTCCATTTTGAAAAAAGCTGATTGCAGAGTATGAAGTACAGTTAAAGCCTGCATAGGAGAAATCATTTCTATGTTACAAAAAGGAGAGCATCTCCAGGAGTGGAATATAACTCGGTCTGGAGTTTTCCTGGTCTATGACTGCAGGTGCTGGACTAGGAGTTTATATGGATTATCTGGATATTTATGTGGCTATTAATTCTGTTTTTATTTTTATTTATTTATATTTTTAGGCCACACCACGTGGCATGTGGGATCTTAGTTCTCCAACCAGGGATCGAACCCATGCCGCCTGCATTGGTAGCGTGGATTCTTAACCACTGGACCACCAGGGAAGTCCCTGGATATTGATTCTCACAACAACCCTACAAGATAGTCCTGTTGAGTGATATTTGATAGTTGAGGAAACTGTAGCTTAGGGAGATTAAATCACAGAACCGCGAGGTAAATTGGAGCAGAAGTCCAGACCCCCCTCTCTTGATCAACCAGTGGTGCCCATCACAGGGCACTCCTGCTTCTTCCCAGTTTAGGGTTATTTCTCACAACAGATTAGAAAACATTGTCTTCAGCTGCAAATATTTACACCTAATTTAAAAATAAGCTAACAGATTGCATTGGTTCTGGTACCGATTCCAACATGGGGGGTGGTTTCCTCACAACTCCACCGAGCAGCTCTTGGACACCAGCTGAGCGTCCAAGAATTCAACTCAATTCTGACACTATTCGCCCAGAGGCAGCATCAGATTCCACAGGTTAAGGGCTTGGCCCTATGCGACTGTCCCCCCATCTACTTCAGACACCAGCTGCAAGTCCAGGTTGTGGCCTGTGCCTCTGGCCAACCAGCTACGGACTGGAGGCTCCCACGACCTTCCGCCTGGGTTGGATTAATTTGCTAGAGCAGCTCACAAAGCTCAGAGAAACATTTGACTCACTAGATTATCAGTTTATTATAAAAGGATGTAATTTGGGAACAGCCAGATAGAAGAGATGCACAGGGCAAAGCATAGGGAAAGGTCATGGAGCTTCCATGCCCTCTCCAGGCACCCACTCTCCCCATGAAATCCCAACCCTCTAATCGCACTGCTGGGCTCCACTGGCAACTATCCCCCATCCTCGAGGGGGTCCAAAAGTCACTTAATTAACACAGCCACAGACGCCTTTACCCCTCTCATCACTGAGGAAATTCTAAGAGTTTTAGGAGCTCTGTGTCAGAAATAGGAATGAAGACCAAATATATATTTCTTATTATAACTCACAATATCACACATATCAAAGAGAATATCTAAATGAACTCTGGCTTATGGAAGTTCACGATGTTTCTACAAATAAAATGGTAACGATGGCTTAGCAAGTGAGACTCAAAGTTCCACCTGTCTGAAGCTTCACCAAGGCTAATTCTTTGTTTCTTTTCCTTTCCCCTCAGATTCTTTCTGAAATCCGCTGCCTTCTATATCTGCTTGATGCAGTAAAGAGCACTAAAACCAAAAAACAAAGTAACTTTCCTTGTGTTACTAATAATATGGATGGTTTCATTCCCTTCGTTCTATGTCTGTTTCCCATAAATTGGCTTAGGAGAAATGAATTTAGCGGGAGGAATGTCCATTGGTAAAACAATTTAAAACGTATAAAAGCAAATTCAATGAGTACATTTAAAAATACCTTCTGAATTTCAAAAAAAAAGCTTTCAGATTTTAAATATAACAAATGACCGTTTATGAACTAAGTCGTGTCAGATACACTTCGTTTTCCTAAAATAAAGGATTGAGTTCAAGTTTACAAAACTCCTCATTTCATTTTTTAATATCCTCTTACCCTTGTGTAATTTCAAAATATCTATAAATTTTTAAATCTTTCATTAAGGTCTGATGATTTCATGTCTAGCATATCATGTTAGACATGTTTTTAAATTTTTATTTTATATTGGAGCATAGCTGATTAACAATGTTATGTTAGTTTCAGGTGTACAGCAAAGGCATTCTCCACTTTATTCTCCTTCTCAAGGCTAGATGTTACCATAATGGTTAAGAATTTTCTTTCAATTCTCTGGAATATAAATTCTGATCCTCCTTTGTCTAGCTCTATCAATGAATTCAAGTCTCAATGAATCTGCACCCAAATCAGAAATCCCAAACCTCCTTTCCAAAATTATTTCAACATGCTTCCTAATAGCAAATTTTAATTTACACAAAACTGGTATCCTGATGGCTGCCCACTTAGCCCATGCCTATGCATTCTTTTTGGAGTGTTTTTCAATGTTGTGGCTCCTAAGATACATGTTTTTTCCCCTTCTTTCTGCAAATTACACTGATTCTGTAATGCCCAAGAAAAGTCTGCCTCTTCCTGGAAAACATTTAAACAATTCTGACTCATTTTCGTCTTTCCTCTTCCTGAATGCCTACAGGACTCCAATGGTTGACTGGCAAACCAGACGGCAAATCTTCACAGACTCAAGTTAACTGACAGCTCCATCTCTCGCCCTAAGGACAGTTATTGGCGTTTCTCTCTCCCCACCTCTTTTGTCTTCACTTCACACTAGGATTTCATGGCCAGAAGTTTAGTTACTTTACCAATCTTTTGTGAACTATAAGTGGGTTCAAAACAGTCCTCCCCAAGATGTGCTACTTTGGCATGTGGATTATTTTGAGCTAAAAGCAACGGAGATTCTGTGGACTCAAGAGAACCAATGCCCGTCTCTTAACTACCTAGAAGAATTTAAATTGGGGATTTTTCCTAGAAAAAGAGCTATTACCAGAGATAAATTTTATCTAAGTGGCCCCATCTATATGGCAGGGAAAGCATCTAATTACCAACCATCTGCTTTTCTTATCATCCTGTGAATGACCCTCCTATCTTTGGAAGTCCCAGGCCCCTTTCCCATTCTTTAGCTCAGTATGGCATATAGACTTCATTTTACCTTTCTATCTTTGAATCTCTCATGTATGTGGGGTTCTCATATGGTTTTCTCCTGTTAATCTGTCTCATATCAATCTAATTCTTAGACCAGCCAGAAGAACGTAGAAGGGTAGAGGAACATTTTCTTTCCCACGCAGGACATGTTAATATCACATATTTTGGTAGTAACAATACACCAATTTGTAGCAGTTTCGTGTTGATTCACCAGTGCCAGACATACCATCTCAAAGGTCCTTGAAGGCTGAGGCTTCCTTTGATGTTCCCCCAGAAGGACATGCTGGTTGAGTGAGAACCTTGCTGCAAGAGAGAGAAAGAGCCGTATTGTCTTTGAGGTCAACGTCTGATGGCTCTAAAGCTGGCACAGCCTGACTCTGTTTTTTTGTTATTGTTGTTATTTGCTTTTCGTTGTTTTCATTTTTTTTTATTTTTTGACTTTCAGAATCTGGGAGAAATCATTCATCCATATCTCTGCTTTTTAAAATAATAATAAAGGTGATATAGTTGAGCAGAGTGATATATTTACATATATATATATATATATATATATATATATATATATATATATATATATATATAAATCCTGTGGGACTGCACTTTTGCCACAATGTGGAAACCCATCTAGATCAAAATAAGGAAGGATAATATAAATAAAATTCTGTATTGTTTTCAATGTGGTTATTTATTATTTAATAGCTTTGAAGGCTTTAGTCTCTCAATATTCAACAGGTATGTATTAAGCACTTATGTGTACCATGCAGTTTTCTACGCACTTGGGGGTAGAAAAGTGAAGAGACACACGACAAATCCCTTTTCTCATGGAGTTTAGCTTCTAGGGAGGGGAGTTACACGACAAACAAGGTAGATAATTAAAGTGCAGAGCACATCTGATGGTGGTAAGTGCTGCAGACAAGAAGTAGGGGGATGATGTTGAGGAAAGACAGTTGCAGTTTTAAGGAGAATGTTTGGGAAAGACCCTATTGAGAAGGTAATGTTTAATGAAGGTCCAAAATGGATGAAGCAGCAAAATCAGTTTATCTCTGAGAAACGAGCATTTTGGTAGAAGGGTAAAATAAGTGCAAAGACTGTGATGCAGGTGTCTGCCTACAGTAAGCAAAGAATCACAACGAGACCTGCATGGCTGGGGTGGAAGTAGTGACAGAGAGACCAATATGGAAGGAAACATAAAGTTAGAAGGACCAGAAGATGTAGAGCCTCCTAAGCCACTATAAGGTCTTCAGCTTTCACCTGAAAGAGTTGATAACCCACTAGAGGATTTTCGGTAGAGGAAAGATAATCGGGCTTAGGTCTTATCAACAGCAATTGTCTGGTTACTGTATTTAGAATGTTAAATAAAAATTAAATTAAAAAATTAAGATTTAGAATTTCAAAGGCTACACTGGGTAAAGCAGTTAAGGGCTTTGGGCTGGAAGACCTAGTGTAAGGGATTGAGGAATAAATATAAAGAGTAATCAATAACTTGTGTCTCACACACTTGAATCTTACAAATGAGCATTCTCCTCTATCCATTCATCTCAAAATGTCATTCTGTGGTTGATTATAGACAGTTGGGGGTACAGAGTCTAAATAGTATGTATCTCAGTTTCATCAAACTTCTGATGTCAACATTCCACTTTCAGATGTAAATTTGGGAATGAGTATGTTGAAGATTAACATTTAAAATGAAAAGGAAGTAATGATTTTTATCCTAGCACGTGGTGGGAGGTATTACTACAAAATAACTGGAGATTTGATGTATCGATAGTTGTTAACTTTATTAGTGATAGATTTTTAAAAAGCATTTTTGTTTCATGGACTACAATTTAATTAGATTAGGCCAAGCATTTCTCTTTAATAAATGAACGAATTCTTTGAGAAAAAGCCAATGGGGGTAGAATCTCACCAGTCCAGAATTTCTAAGGAGGAGGTTTTGGCAAAATCATTGTTAATCTAGGCCTTTAGATACTCCAAACATGTGATGTGAGTTACCAGTGAGAGCATTAAAACTGTAAAGTGAGTTCATGGGTTTAACAAGTTAAATAAAGGTATTTATTGATTCTATAACTTGAGGGCTATGATGCCAGGTAGCTAATTGTTCTAATTTATTCTTCCTCAACTCTTCATCAAAATGTCCATGGAGTCTACAAGGAAGTATAAAGTTGCCAAAGCAGAGACCCCTAGAGAACTTATTTATAATTTTCCCTCATCTGAAAGCAATTCAAAGAGTTACATGAGTAATGGATGGGACTGAAAAGCTTTCTGAAGCTGCTGCATGTTCCTTTTGAAAGAGAAGACATAAGAGGACATCATGTGAAGCAGACAGGAAGGCACTCACACCTGCATCGCTGCATCCCACAGACATGAAACATTAGTAGACCAAAGAGCCCTGCAGAAACACTCTAATCTGTGAGACAGCCACTCTCCAAGGCAGCCAGTGACAACTCCTTATCCCCAGTTCCACGTCACAAGTATATTCCTTCCATTACCCATTTGGAGAGTACAACCCCCGTGCATGCAAAATGGCAGAATGAGGAAGGGCATAGGCAATGACACATTGCTTCATGGAGTGGAAAGATCGTTGAGGTGCAGGTGGACACAGGAAGAACTAGAGAAAAGCACAGTCGGGAGACTGTAGTTGTATCTAACTTTTATGGCAAAGATTCATTCACCAAAGAGCCCCCTGGTATGAAGGAATAAATTATTTAATCAAAATGACAAGGCTAAGCTATGGGAGCAGAGGACTATTGTTATTTTAGCAGAGCCACGTGGACCGTGACTCTACAGCTTTTAAGTTGGAGTAAGACTTGGTAGAAAATAGGCTGCTTGGGGACTTCCCTGGTGGCGCAGTGGTTAAGAATCCGCCTGCCAATGCAGGGGACATGGGTTCGATCCCTGGTCCGGAAAGATCCCACATGCTGAGGAGCAATTAAACCCCTGCGCCACAACTACCGAGCCTGCGCTCTAGAGGCCGTGAGCCACAACTACTGAGCCCACGAATCACAACTACTGAAGCCCATGTGCCTAGAGCCCGAGCTCTGCAACAAGAGAAGCCGCCGCAATGAGAAGCCTGTGCACCACAACAGAGTAGCCCCTGCTCGCCGCAACTAGAGAAAGCCCGTGCGCAGCAATGAACACCCAACACAGCCGGAAACAAATGAATAAATAAATGAATAAAATAAATTAAAAAGAAGAAAACAGGCTGCTTAACAAGGAATAAACATCAGGGTTTTTGCCTTGGATGGCCCACGGTGCCAACTGTCAGGGGGATGGAGGAAAGGTCTACAGAGTTGTGAGAGGGAAGAGGGGACAAGTGTTTATTTATTTATTTATTTATTTATTTGCGGTACGCGGGCCTCTCACCACTGTGGCCTCCCCCGCTGTGGAGCACAGGCCCCAGACATGCAGGCTCAGCGGCCATGGCTCACGGGCCCAGCCGCTCCGCGGCATGTGGGATCTTCCCGGACCGGGGCACGAACCCGCGTCCCCTGCATCGGCAGGCAGACTCTCAACCACTGTGCCACCAGGGAAGCCCTATTTTTTAAATTAAAATTGATATGCTTAACAAAATTAATAAAAAAGAAAACAATTAAAATGAAAACAGAGGCACGGCACATGAAAACATATGTTAATGTGCCAAAGCACTTTTCAGAAGCAAATTGATGCCCTTAATAGTATCGTTAATACAAAAAGAATAAAATAAATAAGCTGAGCATTAAATTCAAGATATTTAAAAATACACAACAAAATAAGCCTAAAGCAAATGGATCTAGAAAATAATAAATTAAAAAACTGACGAAATAGATAATAGAGTAATAGTCAACTGGTAAATCTAGGAACTAGTTCTTCAAAAAAAGAAAACCAAACAAACTGAAAGACACATTTTGAACAAGTTTAATCATGGGGGGAAAAGAGAGAAAGACACTCAAGTAGCCATAATAGGATTAAAAAAGAACATATACTATGAATAAGGGTAAATTTTTTTAAAATAGAAGAATACACTGTGAAGTTTATTATAATACATTTGAAAACTGTATGGAAAGGATAATTTTCTTGGAAAATGTAAGTCACCAGACAGAACATGAAGAAACAGAACATCAATGGGGCCAATAATGATGAGAAAAAAGAAAAGAAAAAAAAGAGCTTGCCAAGAAATTATCTCCAAAAAAACACCTCCAGGTTCAGAGCATTTTACTGGGGTATTCTTTCAGACTTAACAAGGAAGAGGTAATTCCCACACTTTTTAACTGTTCCATGAAAAAATGGGAGAAAGATTTCTAATTCCTGGTGAGCATAACTTATACTGAAAGCTGAGAACACACACTCCCCTGAAAATTAACAGAACAATATCAACATGGATATAGATGCACAGTACTTAGGAAAATGATCAGAAATAAGATTTAATCATGAATTAAATGAATAGCTCCCTATGACCAAGTGGGATTTATGCCAGAAAACAAGAATGCGTGAGCACTACTTAAGCAAATAATAAAATACATCACATCAATAGTCAAAGGACAAAAACCTCCTAATCATGACGTTTAAAAAGGCCATCAAAATCATATATGTGTATGTATATATATATATATATATATATATATATATATACACACACACACACAAGATAGATGAAACATCGTTTTAGTAGTACTTAAAAGTGACAAAGAGAAGTTCACTGAGAATTTGTGTATTAGAGAAACAAGCTTAAATCAAAGTCACTAATAATGGATGTGGTTAACCCTTTGAGGAAGTAAAGAAAAGGATTATATCTGCAAATATGTGAGTAAAGGTTGTGATGACACCTCTCACCCACAATTAGCACAGTGGAGGATTCTGTGTTTTCTAGAGGGGGTAGGTATGCCCAGGACACCTCCCCGTTAGTTTGAAAAAGCTGAGTATGTGGCCCAGTCAGGTGGAAGGTCTCTGTCTCTCGGGGGGAACAGGGACCTTTGGGGAGGACTGAGTGACTGATATTTTTAAAGGTGTCACCTGGCAAGCAGGAAAGGAGCTACGGGGAAGCACAGAGGGTTTGTGGGG
Organism: Phocoena phocoena; assembly: GCF_963924675.1. NCBI lineage: Eukaryota > Metazoa > Chordata > Mammalia > Artiodactyla > Phocoenidae > Phocoena > Phocoena phocoena. The sequence goes on from NC_089227.1 coordinate 11,923,346, forward strand.
AGAGTCCGAGGGATCAGTGAGCCAGATCTCCTTCTCTTATTCCTGCTGCTTGCTTAGTTTTATCTCTTTTATATATTGGGGTCCAATTATTTATTGGAGTGAAGTCTCAATGCTAATTAAAAACAAACAATTTTGAAACTCACTCTTTAACCAGTAAGTCAGTACGAGCATTAAAAAAAATTTTTTTAACACTTTTTTTTTTTTACATTTGAAAAAATCTCAGCTTTTTTGAGATTATTAGCAAGCACACATCCTGAAAACAGTTCAATATACAGCATTATTTTGGTGTTTCATATTTCAGCTGTCTGAGTGTGTGTACTCTCTCACACACACAGACACAGAAAAATCTCACATAGTTTGTGAAATACTAGGCTCTCTATGAGTACATTTGTGATAATATTAAGAACTGATGCGTGGTTGCCAGGGGCCGTGGGTCGGAGCTGGGATTAACTGAGGGAATTTTGGGGGGCTGATGGAAATATTCTAAAACTGGAATGTGGTAATAGTTGCATATATATGCAAATTTACTAAAACCCATTGAAGTGTAGATCTAAAGTGGGTGAATTTTATATTGCGTTTTATGTTGTATAAATTATACTTCAATATAGCTTTTGAAAAAATGGAATTGATGAAATATATAGCAATACTCCAATTTTGGTGTGTAACAGGACATTTTTTTCCAATTTATTGAGATATAATTGACTTATAACTGTGTAAGTTTAAGGTGTACAACGTGATGATTTGATACATGTATATACTGTGAAATGATTACCACAGTAAGGTTGGTTAACACTTCCATCACCTCACATAATTACAAGTTGGTTGTTTTTTCTTTTTGTGGTGAAAGCATTGAAGATCTATTCTCTTAGCAACTTTCGAGTGTTTAATATAGTATTGTCAACTGTCCTCACCATGCTGAATATTAGATCCCTAGAACTTATTCATCTTATAGCTGGAAGTCTGTAGACTTTGACCAGCATCTCCCAATTTTGCCCACCCCCCAGTCCCTGGAAACACGGATTCTGATTTTTGTTTGGTTCTTTTTAGATTCCACATATAAGTAAGATCATGCAGCATTTGTCTTCCTCTATCTGACTTATTTCACTTAGCAAAATACCCTCAGGGTCTATCCACATTGTTGCAAACGACAGGATTTCATTCTTTTTCATGCACGAATAATGTTCCGTTGTGTATATAAATATATATACCACACTTTCTTTAACCACTCATCCAGTGATGGACACTTAGGTTGTTTCCATATCTTGACTATTGTAAAAAAATGCTGCAAGAAATGTGGGGATGCATACACCTTTTTGAGTTAGTGTTTTCATTTTCTTTGGATAAATACCAAGAAGTGGAATTGCTGGAGCATATGGTAAAGTTCTATTTTGAATTTTTTGAGGAAGCCCCATGCTGTTTCCCATAGCGGCTGCACCAATTTCCATTCCCACCAACAGTGCACAGGGTCCCTTTTCTCCTCACCCTCACCAGCACTTACTGTGTTGTCTTATCTTTTTGATAACGGCCATTCTAACAGATGTGAGGTGATATCTCATTGCAGTTTTGATTTGCATTTTCCTGGTGATTAGTGATGTTGAGCACCTTTTCATACACCTGTCAGCCATTTGTGTGTCTTTGGAAAAACATCTATTTAGGTCTTTTGCCCATTTTTCAGTTGGATTATTCAGGGTATTTTTGCTACTGAGTAGTTGGAATTCCTTATATATTTTGGATAATAACCCTTTATTGGATATTGTGGTTTGCAAATGCTTTCTCCCGCTCCCCATGTTACCTCTTGATTCTGTCGATTGTTTTTTTTTTTTTTTTTTTTTGCGATACGTGGGCCTCTCACTGTTGTGGCCTCTCCTGCTGCGGAGCACAGGCTCCGGACACGCAGGCTCAGCGGCCATGGCTCACGGGCCCAGCCACTCCGCGGCACATGGGATCTTCCCGGACCGGGGCACGAACCCGTGTCCTCTGCATCGGCAGGCGGACTTTCAACCACTGCGCCACCAGGGAAGCCCAATTGGTTCTTTTGCTGTGCAGAAGCTTTTAGTTTGATGTGGTCCCCCTTGCTGATGTTTTCTTTTGTTGCTTGTGCTTCCTATTCAAAGTCCTTAGTAGCTTTTTCTAGCTTAAATACATAACACAAACCATTTCACTCTGCCTTTCATTCACTTTTTAAACTTTTTCTTTCACTGCCCCACTTCATATATTTTAGGCCTTAAATAAACGAAGTTGTTTACAATTTCCTTTACATGCCCTGCACTCTTGAGCATGATCTTAGTAAACAACGTGGAATCTTCGAGCTGGAAATGACCATGAAGGTCAGTTCCTCTGGTTATTGGAAGGCAGGCCCCATGAACACCCCCAGCTTGCTGGTGAATACGTTTGGTTACATGAAGCCCACCACTTCTCAGGGAATCCATGGGCCTACCTTAGTAAAGATCAAGAATGCAGGCAGACCAAAGCGAGGAAGATACTGGCGCCTCACGACTGTGTGAAAGAACTGATTTCCCTACTTGCCGAATGCAACATTTGCAAACTGGAAGTCAGGATTTTAAAAGCTCTAAAAAATTTCATAGTCAGCAAAGCAGCAAGGGGGTGAAATGTTTTGTAGAAAGTAAATCCTACTTTCCTGATACCTTAAGACTATTAATTTACCTTCAACTAATAACTTTCTGAAGCTCACTCATACATGAATTAAGGGATAATAGATTCTCTTATTATTCCATCCAAAAACCACTTGTATGCTCTTTCCTCAGTCTCAAATAGTTAGGATCGAGTATCTCTTTTGAAGAGTACAAGAAGGCCATTAAGCGGTGAGGTGAAGACTGTGTAAAATAAGGAATAGTGGCAGATATAAATTAACTTCTATTTTACTCTGGATCTTGACCTGGTTATGTGATTTAGATTTTCCCCATCTGGAAAGCGGGAGGAATACTACCTTCCTGGAGCATTGTGGTGTCGATCAGTGACACTCTGTAGGAAGCATCTACCGTGACGCCCAGTTCATTGGCATCCTATAGATAATCCATCCCTTATGCTCTCACTTTTAGTGCTTTTTTTTTTCCCTGTTTGAGAGACTCCGGTTTTCATAGCCCTCTGTAATCTGGAAAACCCTGACGTAGGCAGTGTGATTTTCTACATCTTTCCCCGTTGAATCCTGGGTTCCCACCGCTGAGGCTCACCACTGCAAGATGGTTCTCTGCCCTTTGTTCATGTGCTGTACAGTACAGCACCAAAGCCCACCGGGACGTCCACCCTCCTAACTCATTGTCTGAAACCCACCCCCATCTTTCAAGGCCCACTTTGGGAGGTTTCGCCTGGGCAGCCACCTATACACTCTTAGACAAACAGGGCCCAAGGATCTCAAGAGGCACCAAGCAGAGAAGTCTGACATGGAGGTGGGAGCCAGGATTCATTCACTCACTCACTCATTCATTCACTCAATACATATCTGAGGAATCCTACCGCTCGCCTGGTATTATTCTAGGCATTGGGCTACCGCAGTGAATTAAACCAGCAAAACCCCTGCTGTTACGGAATTACTTTCTTTGCCTACCATGCTACCATGAGGAGAACGACAAAAGAATAAGATTAAAAAGTAAAATATACATTTTGTTCAATGGTTTTGGTCCATAAAAGAAATATAAAAGTAGGAAAGGGTGCAGGGAACAGGAAGGGTAGCGATTGCAATTGTAGATGGGCAGCCAGGGAAAACGTGGCGACGGTGTTGACTGGGTGAAGATTCAGGGATGGGAAGGAGGAATTCAGAGACACGTGGAGGAAAAGCACTCCCTGAGGCAGAGCCTGGAAAATTCTGGAGAGTGCAAGGGGCCTAGGGTGGCTGGAACAGAGCAAGACGGCTGAGCGGGAAGGCACACGGTCAGAGAGCTAAAGGGGTAGAGGGGGTGCACCTTGGACGCCAAGGCAAGATTTTGGCTTCCACTCTGAGAGATACGAGAGGCCATTGGAGCATTCTGAGCAGAGAGGGGTGGTCTGACACACTTTTTTTTTTTTTTTTTTGGTGACAGCTTTATTGAGCTACAATCGATATAACCTACAATTCACCCATTGAAAATGTACAATTCAGTGGTTTTTAGTGTATTCACAGGGTTGTGCAACCATCACCACAACCAATTTTAGAACAGTCTCATCATCCCCAAAAGAAAGCCTGAACCCTTTGAGCAGCTGCTCCCCAGTCCCCCTGTCCTCCTTCCACTCCAGCCCTAGGCCACCGCTAATCTACTTTCCATCTCTATATGTCTGCCTATTCTGGACTTTTCATATAAGTGACATCATATAATATTTATCCTTATGTGTCTGGCTTCCATTTAACAGTGTCTTCAAGGTCTGTCCATGTTGTAATATGCATCAGTACTTCATTCCTGTTTCTTGCCAAATAATATTTCCCTGTGTGATCTACCACATTTTACTTATCCATTCATAAATTGATGGACATTTGAGCTATTTCTGCCTTTTTTGGCTAGTATAAATAACGCCGCTATGAACATTGGCATGCAACGGACATTGTTTATAGTCCTCTTGGCTATATACCCAGGGGTGAAATTGCTGGATCGTATGGTATCTCTGTTTTACCTTTAGAGGAAATGTCAGACTGTCTTCCAAAATCGCTGCAGTTCCCACCAGCAGTGTGTGAGTGTTCTGATTTCCTATGTTCTCACCAACACTTGTTATTATCTGTCTTTTTGAGTCCATTTATCATTTGGTTTCCTTCTGGAACATTCACAGCAGGGTAGGCTCCTGAAGCTAGCTCTTCCTTTGTAGGGGTGTTCAGTGTGCTGGGTATTTTCAGTTTGCCCCTCCAGATCCTTCTCTGACACACTTTTTTTTTTTGTGTGGTACGCGGGCCTTTCACCGTTGTGGCCTCTCCCGTTGCGGAGCACAGGCTCCGGACGCGCAGGCTCAGCGGCCATGGCTCACGGGGGCAGCCGCTCTGCGGCACGTGGGATCCCCCCGGACCGGGGCACGAACCTGCATCCCCCACATCAGCAGGCAGACTCTCAACCACTGCGCCACCAGGGAAGCCCTCTGACACACTTTTAATGAGGTCTTTCTCCTGCTGTGCCTAGAACAGATTGCAGGGGGATGAACCATGCCCCCAGCATCCGTACCCTTTCATAAGTCCCTCCCACACTGAATGTGAGCCGGCCTTGTGACTTTCACCAAAGTATTGATGTGCTTATGAAAGGCTGGCAGCTTCTACATTGGCAACTTTAGGGGCCCTAAGACTCCGTGTTAAGAGTTGGACTGCCAGGCTGGAGAGCCCATATGGGACAGACCGCAAGGGGACTGACAGGAAAACCATCCAGCTGAACCCCAGCCAACCCTTTCAGAATCACAAGCAACAATAAAAACGGGTGTTGTTTTAACCCACGAAGTTTCGGGGAGGCTTGTTACAGGGCCACAGATCCCTGAAGCGGGCAGCAAGGGCAGCAGCAGGAAAACCAGTTCAGGGGATGATGGTGGCTTTGGTCATAGCAGAAGCAGTGGAGAGGGGAGACGTGATTGGATCCCCCCAGTGTCTTGGAGGCAGAGGATTTTCTGAGGCTGCAAGAGGAAGAGAAATTAAGGATGACAGGGGGCACCACTTGGCATTGGGCTGAGGACAGACCATCTCCATAGGGGACCTCAGGGTCCAACACAGAGGCCTGGCAACCTTCAAGTGGCCCCATGCAGAGGGCTGGGCAGGGAGGTGGAATCCTGGCCCCAAGCCTTGGGGTGATAACAAAATCAGAAACCAAAGCAGAAGATGGTGGCCAGACCCCACAGGAATTCTCTGAGCCAAGCAGTCTGGTTCCCGAGTTTTATAAGGTGCCAGTGGCTTCAGACCCAGGCCCCGAAGGAGCCCTCAAAGCTACTGATCTGGCCTGGACACTCTCAACTTGCCTATCACCACGGAGCTTCATCCGCAGTGTTCACTCTGCCTTTCCTAGAAGCCTAATCTCTTTAAGCCGAGCAGGGGGCCTGTTTCTTCTTCAAGTCCTCACCGCACCTACAGAAGCACTTACACATGAAAGAGCTGAAATGAGTCTTCTCCAATTTAGACAGCGACTTCCTCTTGCCAAAAGCCCTGCAGATCCCTGGCCATTTCCCCTTCATAGAGCCATGGAAGGCTCAGAAATAAAAGATAGTATTTTTATGTGTGAAAACCCGCGTTACTAAATGTCCCACTTCCTCGGGAAGCATTGCATTATTTTCTCCATCTGGCATATGCTAAATGGTTGTGAAAATACAGGAAGTTCCTGTGAATTTCCTCAAGAAAATCTTGACAGGCTCTGCACTATTTTGGACTATTCTGATTTGTATTATGACATTCAAACTGCAAGAGAATAAGGTAACATAATATAAAATAATAAAATAAAGTAAAACCTGATCAGGCAGAATGAAGTTCTCCTTACCTCCTGTAGTAACAAGTGAGAATACTGATATAAACAAAAAAACAAGGCTGAAAACAGAAACGAGGGAAGGGCATGGTTTTGAAATGCATGGGGTTGAAATGAACACAGTCAATTTAAGTTGTTTTATCAACATTTGAGGAACATTTACTAAAATATTTTGTTTGTTTATATCATGGAATCATGAAGTATCTGAACTCTCTGGAAGCTTAGCATTATTTTAGCCCAGCCTCTTCTCTTTAATAGATGAAGAACCAACCACAAGTCCAGAGACGTTATCATTTTCCAAAGGTCACACAGCTGCTTAGAGGCAGAGGAAATGCTAGAATCCAATTTTCATAACTCTTAATTCCCTTTTTTTTTTTTTTTTGCCAGAGAACTCCTGAAATACTTCTGATGTTGGTTTAAATATCATTAGTAATATTGGCATAAATGTAAATACTGGTACTGAAATGGCCGCACCCGAGCCAGGGAGGGAAGAGGAAGAAATGAGGCAGGGTAAAGTGTCAGGTAAAGGGGAGTGGGGAGAAGATGAGAGTGACCCTATACCTCTCTCACTTTCTTCTCTTGTTTTTGGAGGAAACCACGACGAGGGTGTGACATGAGAAGTCAGAAAGTCCTATTGTATAAGGATGGCTCCTTCTAACCCCACATCCTATCACCCAGACCTGGAACTTCACTGGGACAAAGCCATACAGTATTGGTTAAGCACACAGACCGCATTGATTCCTTTCCTGACTCCATCAATCAGAGCTGTGTGACCTTGGGAAAGTTACCTCACCTCTCTGTTCTTCAATCTCTTCAGCCGGAAAATGGGAATAATAATAATAACACCTACCCCACAGAGTTGTTGTAATGATTAAGACTGATATTTTTAAGGGCTTAGAACAGTGCCTGGCACATATTAAGTACTATATAAGTATCTGATCGGTAAATACAAAAGAATTAAACTTATTTCATAGTACTGTGTCCATCTTCCTTGAAATTCTCCTATCATTCTAGGGCTTTTCCTAAGACAGTTCCTGTCCTGTGATCTTCTTTTTGTTGGCCAGCCCCACCCTCCCATCACCCTGTTCTTAACTGGAGGGTCAGAACAAACATGTAGCACACTTAGAAGTGTAGATAGTGGTCCTGAAGCTGTCACTGCTATCACCACCACCGAAGTGTTAGACTCAGGGACGATTCATCATCTAACCCAGGGAACTGGTTTCTTACACAGCACAGAACCTTACTGCGTCCAGGTCTGGGGACACTGCCAAGGGTAGCACCCGCAGAACACAGGGCCAACAAGGGTGGGGGAGCTCCCAGCCACACTCATTGGCACAGTTTGCCCAGCTCCTCAGCCCCTGCCCTTGTGTTCGTGATCTATGAAAAGGTCTTTGGCTCTCTGCTATTAGGAAATCTATGTTTTTCGTCTTTGTTTTAATTCAGAATCCTTTCCATACTGTAGTTGTGTGGCTTCTTTCTGCTGGATTAGGTAGCATCAGAAATTGCGTGAGAATTTGATGATATTTTCTTCTGGTTCTTGCTAGCCATTGAAAATGAGGACGTTTTATTTTCTGATGATCTGTATGTATATCCCAAAAGAAGAAAAGTCTTATTCATTCATGAATTCAGTGAATCAACTAATATGCATTAAATCCTTTATATGTGCCAAACACTGTGCTTTTTCCTTAGCCTACATCTGTTAGGTGAATTAGTAGGGGGTCAGAGCAGTGACTTAAGTCAGAGCTGGAAATGGAATGGCTTCAAGGACCAGAAAAATGTTGGCAAGTCATGCCAGGTAACAAAAAGGTATAAACAATAGGGAATAGTGGGAACTGTGGCAAATTGGTGAGACATACCCCAACTTATTAAAATATAATTGAATTTTTTTTAATTCAAAAATCATCATCCATGCCTAAGAAAATTTGTTGGGATGGTACAACTCAACCAGGGAGCCAGTTAGAGTTCTCCAAGTTCTGACCCTCTGTATTTAGGTCTATCCAGGTGAACCTGGAAGATTGGGTTATGCCTGGAGTTGATCTGCACTACTGATCTCTACTTCAGCCTCTCGGGAAAGGCTCATGTGCTCCTCCCTAGAACCTATTCTAAGAGGACTTAGGGGAAACTACCACCTCTTCATCTCCCCAGCAGAGTTCCTAAAAGGGAAGACTCTCACCCTGAAGAGAGAGAGGTTTAACAACTGGTGATTGGAGAGGAGGGACAATTGGATGTCACAGGACACATGAAACTGATTGACCTCTACCTTTGCCCTGTGGAAAAAGAAAAAAATCAAGTATCTGCAAGAAATGGATATGGGAGGGGGCAAAAGTCTCCACCTTTTTGTGCTAGTACTAGAGTATGTGTTAGCAAGTAAGGTGAGTCCCGAGTTCCCGATTTTAATATTTGTAACAGAACGAAATAGCACCGTGCCAACAACACAAAAGAAAGAAAGTTCATCACCAGAGTACCCTGAGACCTCAAAGGGATAGGAGCAGTGGATTTTATTGGGAGACAGTGTCTGGAGGGTAATGAAGAAAAGAGTGGCTACCAAGGGGTAGAAGAAATAGCCGGAAGTATTCTGGACATCCATCGAGGCGTGTAGGAAATCCCGTGGAGTCCTTGGCCTAAAGGGATTTTGCTGGAGAACGCTGAGCTGCATTAACCAGATCATTACTGCTGCACTCCAGGGCCTGGGAAAGCCCAGGAGGAGACCGAGCAGTGGCCCACTTGGCCCCTGTCACAGAGTCACAAAGTGAGCAGTATTGGCGTTGATTTTAAAATAGCCAAACCTGTCATAGAAAGTTAAAAACACCCAGAAGAATGTTTAAGCGGTGTCTTCCCATGGCTGTGAATCAGCATCCTGAGAAATCACGTAGAAGCCAACAGCACAAAGAATTTTAAGGGGAGCCTCTGGGTGTCCCAGCTGCAGCACGTACTTCCTAGTTTCAATATGCCATTTGTATGAATGTAAATAGGCACGAAATTAGATCTTTTTCCCCATGAAATCTGTGGATTTATGATTTCCATAGGGTCCCTCACTTCAGACAAGAACATTAGAATGTGACCTGAAGGCTCTTCTGCCTGCCCTCATAAAGAACCAGATAATTCGTTATTTTTCTCAGCGAGACACAACTGGTTTCGATTTAACTGAAGACTGGGAATGGGTTCTGTCAGCTGGATGATGATTGGCTCTTCTTTGACAGTTCTCTTTTCCCCACCAATGGGTCCCTGTCTCTCTCTCTCGGTTGGCATCCCCTCTGCAAACCTTCAGGCATACCTGTTTGTTGGCCTCTCATGTACCACGTGTCCCCAGAGAAGACCCCCCGTGACAGCCACCACTGCGTCTGACAGAACATCCAAAATCATTCCTTCCTGTAAGTCTTCCCCCAAATTATGTCCTCTTTTACTTCTGGCGGAGTAGTATTTGGTTGATGAATGAATAAATGAACCAGTGAGTGAGGAAATTAATGGATCTCTTTGGAAATATACAGAATGTGCTTATACATTTGTTCCATCTTACATATCTGAAGATAATTCCATGCTTGTACACTTTTAAGGATGAGAATCCATTCTCTCCTGAGACCATTAGTTCCATTTGGGGTAGATAAATATTTCACACTAACTGGAATTGGAAAAGGAGGCTAAGGGTGGCCCTGCCCTAATAAGAAATATTCATCCAGATGAGAAAGGAAATGTTTTATCTTGAAGGGTGTCTCAACAGCAGGCAGAACTCAGAAATAAGAGATCCAGGAGTGAGATTCTACAAAGTCTGGGTCAACACGCACTAACTTTGAAATTCCCTTGCAGCATTCTTTAGAGGTCTGGACTAGAGTGGATGAAAGTCCAGGTTAGAATTCTATTTGGAAAGACGGGTCTGGTTCAAATAAAGAAAAATATGTATCACTGTGAGACTGATATTACAGGTGACACCTATGGAAGAAGGCCATAAATAATGTAGATACAAAATTGGCACAGAGGAAAGGTTGAGCAGGGATGGAGAACCTCTCCCTCAGGACACCTGGAAATGTTAGTCTTGCAAAAAGCACAGTTTCTGGCACGTCTTGACTTTCTTAGCTCTTATTTGTACCTGCTAACTCTTCCCTGGCACTCAGGTGATGCTGCAAAGTCCAGGTGATGCTGCAAAGCGGAAGAGATCAGAACTGAGAAAATGCATCCGTGTATCTTGAAATTTTTGATAGCCAGGGAGGAAGTGTTTGGATATACTGCGACGCGTATTTTAAGTTATGCAAAAAACAGATTAAACAGTAAAAGAGAAAAATAAGGATTCCATAGTATGTGGCAGAAAATGAGGGCAACTCAATTGTCAGAGGTGACGTTTATTGGAGACTAATGTCATGCCAGACATTGTGCTAAATCCTCTACAAGGATTACCTTATTTAACAGGCACAATGATCCTGCGATGTAGCTACTATTGCTTTATGACTCTATACTAATGCTGAGACTCTTAAGCTACTTGCACAAGATCACCCGGGTGATAAGTAGCAGGGTTGGAATTTAAATCCAAGCAGTCTGACTGCACTGTCCTCGCTCCTAGCCACTTCAGCAGATTGCCTTCTGTCCCTGTTAGGAAGCTCTCAAAAACATAGTTCTGACTGATTATAGATGATCTCAATGAAGAAGAAATATGAGAATGGCTGTGCTGTAGCAAGAATCTCAGCTCTGGTATCAGATTGGAGCAGATTATTTAACAACCTGATTCACTGATTTTCTAATTTGGATACTTGGACAGATATTAATCATCTAACAAGTTATAGTATCTAAATTTAATAATGTTGGGCTGTATGGCTCAAACAACATCTTCTTAGAACATGGATGTTATGTGAAAAATTTTAGGTTTTTTCCCATGAATTCCCTTATATGCTTTTAAAGATAAATGTGCAATATATATGCTCCAATATTCCTCCAAAATGATGCTAGCCCAAGGGAATCAGTAGTAAATTAATTTTCACAGAAAAGTTTGTAAATAGGTGATCATGCTTTTTTCATGAGTACTTGGGCACATGACCCGCTATTTCATGTGCATAATAGTTTGTGTTTTATTGACAACTAATTTTGCTTTGTATTACAGAATTAAATATCTCATGATGCCCTGTAAAGAACGATATAATTTTTGGATTCTCTGCTCCCTAAATATGTGGAGAACCATTTATGTATAGCAGATGTTTGTAAGTAATGAAATTCTTTGATCATGTTTGTTGTTACTACTACCCCAAGGAATCAATTGTGTTGACTATGAATTAGCACTTCTGTGAATTCAGATATTAGGATATTAGGAAGATATTAGGAAGTTCTAAGCAGGGCTCAGGATAAAAAATAAGTTTTCTGGAATTTCTAAAAATTATATTAGGAAGCCTCAAGTAAAAAATAAACTTGGGCTTACAAAAATCACTAAACTGTATAGCACAGGAAACACTTCTCAATACACTGTAATGACCTATATGGGAAAAGAATCTAAAATAGAGTGGACATGTGTATACCTATAACTGATTCACTTTGCTGTACCACAGAAACTAACACAACACTGTAAATCAACTATACTCCACTAAAAATTTTTTAAAAGTCACTAAAAACCACAAGGACTACTCCAATGAGATTTTTTAAAAGATGAAGCTCAAATAATCCATTATCATCTATATGAGGGCCATGGGAGTCACATAGATGGAAGGGGCAAGACGAAAACTTGCAGAATAGATTATTGATTTATTCTTGATGATATTTGAAGGACAATAGTGAAGGGAAAAGTATGAGAAGATGGGAGAGGAGAGAATGCATTCAATTTTGAGAAAAGGATACATGAAATGTATATTAGTTCTGTAAGGTGACTCAGTAAATACATGGGTGAATGGAAATGACTTTAAGAGAGATGTGTATTGGCATGAAGACCAGCTCTGTATTCAACAGCACCTTTTCCAACAACCTTACCAATCTCTCAGTTGTATAGTATACATTTGTACCATACTATCAACAATATTATGTTGATAATAGTGTTATCTATTTCTTGGTTATATATAATACATTTGTACAATCAACAATATTATCAATTACTTGGTTAAAGGAAAGAGGCTTTATGAGATTTTCAGAAGAAATCAAATAGAGAGGGTTATGAAATATATGCAACAACAAAATTAGATTTTTAAGAATGATCTCAATAAATTACAGAGTGACAAAACTGAACAACATGAAACTTAAGAGGTTGAACAGAATATCTACACTTGCACCAAAAACTCCTCTAGGTTTCATAGAAAAGTAGATGTGGAAAAACTTTAGAAGTCATTTTGCTCAATGTCAGTCTCCCCTTCTTAAACATTTCAGAGTGGGCTGTCCATCCCTACTTAAACACTTCCAATTGTGAAAAGTTTACTTTGTAGAGCAGCTAATTTTGTTTTTGAAGTGCTGATTGCTCAAAAATTTTCATTACTCCTTCCTAAATTCTGTCTACATGGAACCACCAGACCAAACTAAAGCTGTAATCTTTGAACTGACACCCAGAGCACGAGGGCTACATCCCGGCTGCCCAGAAGAACCTCATCTTTCACCTTGTCCACCCAAACCATAATCCAAGCTTCTAAGGTTTCCCCACCTAATTCTTTATTAGAATTTATCTATGAGTGCTTTCTTTAGGATGTTCTTTTTCAATTAAAGGACAGCTCACAAGTCTAATTTACTGATGGGATCAAATATGCTAGTGGATTATCTCTTTCAGCAGTCTTTGTGTGATGTTATAATTCTCGTGTAATAATGGAATATTCAAATCCCTCTTTGGCCCTCAAATCACATCAAATGTCTACTTCAGGCAAGAGTAAGTCCATTCCATCAGCTCCACTTCAAACTCCATAATGCAGCTGGCCCCATTTTTGGTCCATTACGCATCTACATTTGGTCAATGTGACCTTTGCAAGCCCAGAGCGGTCTGACCATATCAGAACAACACTCATGGCTCCTGTAAGAGCTGGCTTCTATATATAGACTCAGTGAGGACTCTTTCTTTTCTCTTCTCCTGGAAAATCATCAGATGCCTTTATTTACTTATTTTTTATGTTCCTGAAATAATTCCATTTTAAATACATGAAAACTCAATAGATGAGTGAATAAGAGATGGGATTGGACCTATAACCCAATAATTCCATACGGATAAAGCCTCTGTAAGACAAAAAACTATAAATGTTATGAAGCAATAGTTAAGAGGAAAACATGCAGCAGAAGCTCTGGACACACAGTAGCTGCTTTAATAGACACCTGTTGAAAGAACAAGTGACTACAGGCTCACCCTTCAGGCTCCCAGAGACTAAGCCTGAGCCACTGTCTTGGCTGGCACTGCAACCCCTGACTGGACAAAATGTTGCAGTTTGCCCTCCAGGAAAGAACAATGTCATTGGTCTCTCTGAGATGTATGATTCCACTTCTCTATGGTGGAAGGTAGAAATGGAGTTTAGGAGTGATTTCCTTTGCTGCTCGAAAGTAGTCGCTAGTATGCTGAGACTAAGAATGCTTGTCTTAAATCCCTATGCTAGTCCCATAACTAGGACTCCAGACTACATTGGGAGGTGGATGCACCATGCATTTCTTCAGCCATTTCCACCCTTGGGTAGCATTTACAGCAACGCTCCTGACCCAAGAGCCTCATGACTTCACTGGCCATCTCTCCCACTGACCTGACTCCTTCCCTGCCTCGAAAACCTGTTTCCAGGACTGGGTCTGAAATATATCGATAAGCCAGTGTCAGTGACATTGGCATGCCTTGACAGGGCATGGATAACCATTTGCTCCAGGATGGAACAGGTGAGGTGCAGCTGGAATCTGGCATCAGAACAGAGACTTTCTGCTGTGGTGGAGGTCTGTTCCCTGAGGGGATCCACCAGATTCTAACTAGGGGGTGGGCATTCTTTTCAGGGTGTGCTGGGAGTGTGGAGTTTTAAAAAGGATATTCAGCATTATCGTGGCCAACCACGGAATTTAATTTATGCAGCAATTTTATAGCACATAAAAGGGAAACATTAGATATGTACATTTTGAAAAGACAACCTGGCTAAATAAACAGTTAAATAAACTTTGTTCTGAATTCACTCACAACAGAAGCATCCGTGTGAGGGGACTGACCCACCTACTCTTGGTGGAGCGAGCCCAGTCCCCAGTGATTAGGGAGATTTCAAGCACTGGGATGGATCCTGGCCTATAGTAAGTAGGCACTTATTAAGTATATGCTTAATATGTTATAGACCTCTCAGGAGCAGCCAGCAACACCACCTGCCCTAATACGCAGCTGGGTTCTGACTCAGGTTTTCTCATTATATGATATTATAATCACGAGAGCCACCTTGGACAAGTGATAAACATACAAGTCCCAGAGCCCTACCGCAGGCATCCAGAATCAGAGTCTCCAGGGATGGCCCTGGGAATACACGTTTCACTAAGGCCCCAGGTGTATCTCCCATAAGAAGAATTTACGTTACAGTTGCTAACATAATCACCTAAATCTACAGCTGGACTTGTAAGAAATTTAATCAACAGACTCTAGTTTCCTTAATTCTGCAGGGTAACCCTTTGTTCCTTTCTTTAACACATTTATTGATCTGTATTGCAGATTTTTAGATGGTGAGATTATAAAAACATGAAAAAAGCAACGCCTGCCATTGAACACTTGTAGTGTAGGGAAGAGACTGGCACATATAGTACCAAAAACTAAGAAAAAATATGGTTTGTTGTGGTGAGAGGAGAGTTCTGGTCCGTGATGCTGAGGTCGGAGAGAAGGCAGCAAACTTACTCTGCTTGCGTGATTGCATAAGAAAGACTTCAGTGAAGAGGAAGAGTTAGGAGTTAGCTCTCTGAAGGAGAAGGTGCTGCAGGGAAAGAACACGTAAAGAGAACCCTGCATGGAGAGGCCTGGTATGGCGTCGCTGAGCAAGGATGTGACTCAGCCAGGCATCAATGTGAGGGACATGAAGGGGAGTGACAGAAGATGAAGTGCTGTTCGTCAGGAAATTTGGATTCTATCTTACAGGTGATCAGCTCAACTGGATCTCACCCTATTAGCAAGCAGGAGGATCACATGATGAATTTTTCTCTTGAAAAGTTAACACTAGTGACAGGGCAGAGAATGCATGGGGCAACAGTGGGCAAGAACAATAATTAGGAAAGAGTGATGGGGGGCTGCAGCAGGGGACCCTGTAAGATCTGAGCCCCTGTCAACTTCCTTGCTTCTGAATGATCATTTCTCCTACCCAAGACCCTGGCACCAACCTCAGTGGTATGAAGCCCCTCTTAGCGGGGTGTGTAGAAATGTGTCCTTACTTAGGTTCGCAGTGCAAAAAATGAGTCTTCACAAAATCTAGGGAAAAAAATGCTTTGTACCTTTGGCTTAGTTGAAAATAAAATGAAACAAACAAAGACAACACAATCTGAGACACTAAGTAATACTTTCAATGCCCCACTCCTTTGGGCTGCCAATTCTATTTCTCTGCTTCTAGCTTCTGCTTAATCTGTGGGGAAAAAAAGATCACGCAAACACACCTCTGTATAATGTGTGTTCAATGAATCAACGCAGGCTGAAGAAATAACGTGCAATCTGAGTACACTTTGAAAAAATTTACTGTGGACTTTGGGTGACAGTGATGTGTCAATGTAGATTCATCAAATGTCACTAATGTCCCAGTCTGGTGGGAGATGTTGAGAATGGGGGAATCTGGGGGGCAGGGCAGAAGGTATACAGGCAAGCTGTACTTCCCTCTCAATTTTGCTATGATCCTAAAACTGCTCTAAAAAAAGAGTCTGTTGATATGTGGAACCTAGAAAATGGTACAGATGAACCGGTTCGCAGGGCAGAAATTGAGACACAGATGTAGAGAACAAACGTATGGACACCAAGTGGGGAAAGCCGGGGGGGGTGGGGGGGGTGGTGGTGGGATGAATTGGGAGATTGGGATTGACAGGTATACACTGATGTGTATAAAATGGATGACTAATAAGAACCTGCTGTATAAAAAAAACAAATAAAATAAAATTCAAAACAATAAAAAATAAAGTATGAAAAAAAAGCAGCTAGAGTTTGTCCTAAGAATGCTAAAAGGGCTCAACATTAGAAAATCCATTAATATATGTTATTACATTAACAGATTAATATAGAAAATTTATATGGTCATCTCAATAAATGCCAAAATACCATTTGCTATAATGTCACCTGAACAATAAGAACTACAACAGAACCCTTCAAATTATTTAATAATCTCAAAAAAAGGAGGTCCTAAGTAAGGCACGATATCCAGAAGCCATTAAGTAGGAGACTCATACATTTTACTACATTAAAATATATGCTGGGTTAAAATATGTTATACACCACGCCAATGCAAGATGTTAATAACAGGAGAAACTGTGGGCAGTGGAATAGGGGGGAGAGTGGGTATATGAGAACTGTCTGCTTTCTGTTCAATTTCTTGTAAACCTAAAACTGTTCTAAGAAATAAAGTCAATTAACATAAAAACAATAGTCTGTTGAAATTTTTTTAAAAAACAAGTTTCAGAAAAAAAGTGTAGTTCAATGTTTAAAAAAAGTGTGTGTGTGTGTGTGTGTGTGTGTGTATATATATATATATATATATATATGAACTCATTAAACCGTACACTTAAGATCTGTGCATTTACTGCTTGTAAATTACATGTCAATAAAGAAAAAACTATATATGTATATTAAAAATGTGTAATGTATGCTATCTTTCAGGAGATGCCTGACAATTTTTAGCCCTTTTCAGAGTTGGAAGCACCAACACCCACAAGTTGATCACAGGAGAGCTGTAGGGAGCTTTGGGGTCCCCGTCTCTTATGGTCGTGAAACGCAATCTAACTTTTCTAAAAAGTGATAATGGTTTTAGTTTAAACAACTGGTATAGATATAAAGGGATACTGCGTGCTTAAACAAAAACGTTCTTATAAATCCCTAACTTCCTGAATCCAGGGCAGAACCTGTGTCCTAACACACATTTTCTTTTTTTCCCAGAAAAATGATACATACAGCTCACACTTCGAATTTTTAAACCATATTTGAAAACAAAGCCTCCTTACTCTGTAATCTCATCTCACATGTATATACATTTCTCACTCTCTGTTCATAGAGAGAAACACAAAGTGAGGAAAGTCACTCTTAAGATGCCCTTTTTATTATAGGAGCAAAAGCACCTTTGAAAATATTTAAAAAGAGACTTTCAGCTACATGTGTGAGCTGAATGCTCCATCATGTTCTTTCATCGCAGTGTCTGTGGCCTCCCTAAGTAAATGGACCCCGTGGGAACCCACGCACATCTCAGCACGGATGGCTGTACGAGGTGTGTTATGTGTTTGCCCACATCTCTATGTATATGTTACACGCCATCTCAATCTCTATACGTACCACCTGAGCATTTGTACGTGGGGCTTGCCCTGCCTCGGCAGACTCTGTGAAGAGTAACTGACCTCCTCTGTGTGTGATAACAAAAGATCTCTGTTCCCAAACAAGAAGGGCCCTCAATCCTCTGGAGAGGACACTTGGAGAGTGTCCAGGCTGACACTTGACCCCCACTCCTCCGAGGTGAAAGGCAGCACGCACCGCGTCACCCTTTCCCCTTGCACTTAATCAGCCCCAGTCCTGATAAATGCGTGTGTCTGGAGGAACCCCAAGGGCACCATGTCTGTGCCTGCCCTCCAAGTTTTCCCAGACTAAACAGCCAGGCCTGCAGGAGAGCAGGGCTGTCGCCACCAGACCCACTTTGACCCGTTCAGAGGCTCTGCTGTCTGCAATGACCTCTGCTAATCATGATCCATCTACCCTGGACACATGCCCCTTGAGAGGGAAGGTCCCCCAGAAGTGGCCTGCGTCACCAGAGCACAGACTCAACAGAGCCCCCAGTGATAACCTTGGTCAGCTGCGTTCCAAGGGCCTCTGTCTACCAGAGCAGGAGATACCACCAAATGCCCAAAGGAAAACAACTGTAGTTGCACAGAAATTATGTATCAGAAATCTTTACAAACACACACACACACACACACACACACACACACACACATAACCTGAACTAAAGGATTTGACTTGTAGCCTCAAATGGAGCAATTGAGTTGCATGGTCTTAAATCCACTGTACTGTTCTGAAAAGCTGATAATATCCATTGTTTGTTGGCAAGGGTGAGGGGAATTGGGTTCTCTTTCTTATACACTGGTGGTGGGAATGCAAGCTGGAGTACCCTATTTAGAAAGCAATTTGACAATACTTTCCAGAATCTGAAATGAGCTTATCTTTTGACCCAGCAATTCCACTTTCAAAAATCTACCCTGTGGCATCTTTGTACATGTACCCCAAGATATGGGTTTTAAGTATGTCTTTTGCAACTTTTTATGCAGTGACCAAATATTAGAAACAGCTAGATAACCACTAACAAGGGGCTTCTAAAATAATGAGAAATTATTTAACACTTTGTACTATGTACCGACAAAAAAGTTGCCAAGTTACCCTGTGAAGTAAAGAAATAGCTCATGGAATACATTTACATAATATGATTCTAACATATAACAAACAAAAAGTCATGTGTTTATGAAATCACACACACACACACACACACACACACACACAAATCCTCACGAACCAGAAGGATCCATCAAACCTGTTTTGAGACGTTACCTGTGGGAGGTGGAGTTGAATTAGGAGATGCAAAGGAAAACAATCAACTTCAATATATTTCTGTATTGCTTGAATTTTTATAATTAGCTCTATTTGTGGAGTGATTTCACTTTTAAAAAAAATAGAAGTATCTGCCCTTATCTCATTGTATTTTAAGATTACTGGGATAAGATGTACCAAGGAACAGGCAGAGGATAAAGAGATTATTGCACAGCTAACATCCACAGCTCCACAGAAAGGCAGGAGTCTGACGCGCTTCGTAGACACCACATACTATAAACACATTTCTTTACATCACTCATTTCTTTTTTGGTATTTATACATATATTGTAAATGTTTTGAGAATGGAAAAGCTTACTTCTCTTTGATCCCCAAAGTACTGAGGGTCAGGCAAGAATTCCAAGTCGAGGACATATTGGAGATGGAGCTTGAATGAGAAGTTTATTAGTTGGGGAGAAATTCACACCCGAG
Organism: Phocoena phocoena; assembly: GCF_963924675.1. Lineage (NCBI taxonomy): Eukaryota > Metazoa > Chordata > Mammalia > Artiodactyla > Phocoenidae > Phocoena > Phocoena phocoena. The sequence goes on from NC_089227.1 coordinate 11,942,882, forward strand.
GCAGAGACACTGGGAAGCGTGTTAGGTGCCACGTGAACGGCGGCCACAGCCCATGCTCCCTGCAAGGGTTAGGTGGAAAGGGAAGTCCTGCACAGAGTCACAGCGTTAAGGGGCAGAGCCAGGATCCATGCATGAGTCCATCCCAGAGCCGGGGCTCCTTACCCTGAAAAACATTCAGACAGCAGTGGCCGTCCGGATGGTGAAAATAGAAAGGTACCTGAAATCAGTGATAAAGGGCGATGATAAAAATTTGATTAGGGAGAGACTGTAAGAGGTTCTCCTCTGATTCCAGCTCTAAGGAGGGGATGTTTTTCTGTCTCATAGGGAGGAGCGCTGACAGTTTTCGCTCGCAGTGGGAAGAGCAAATCTGATTTGTGTTTAAGTCTCCCAGTCTGTTTTACTATTCCGAAGACACCCTATATCTATATCGCAGCCCTGGGCAGAGGCTGCTAGTATAAGCTGGGCTTCCGAGCCAAAGACACCTCTGATGTCTTCCTTGTGTTCTTAGATATAATTTTAAATTGTTTACCTAGAATATTCTTACATAACACAGTTTTTCATAATTTGTGGTTGATGACTTTCTATACTTTGAATCCTTTTCACTCTTCTTCAAAGTTCAGTTTTCCTTAGATCCCAATTTTCTGGTTGCTCCCAATTTTATCAAGCTTGTCTTCCATCCTTGAATCCTCTAAAATTCCCCCTCTCCTTAGGTAGGTTGAATTGTTAAACTGTCTAATAAGGACAATCCATTTCAGCGCAAAACTTCAGAATACTTGGTAGAAATGTTTATATATACATACATTATCATTTTCTAGGCAAATGTGTGGGTAACATCAATGGTATGCTAGAAGATATTTAAGAATTGACTCTCCAGGAAAAGAAAAAGAAAAGGAAATTCCTGTCTAGGAATTTGTGATTTCCTAAAGTCAAATCCTTTAGTTCAGGGTGTGTGTGTGTGTGTGTGTGTGTGTGTGTGTGTGTGTGTGTGTGTGTGTGTGTGTGTGTATTTGTAAAGATTTCTGATACATAATTTCAGTGCAGTCTAGCATTTGTGATTTCCATGGTGTAAACACTCCCACCATGGCCAATTTTAAGTTACCAACTCGGTGTCAAGGAAGGCAGAGTTGGAAAGAAATACACACCATCAATTCCCCAAAGCCAATTCCAAGCACCACTGGAAGACCTCCATCAGCATTTGGACTAAACTAGTAGTTTGTGCGGGAAAGCTCCAATCACTTCAACTTCATTCAAGTATTAATTACTGGGCTATTTATTGAGTGACGCATTGTTGCACTAAGCACTTATATGCATCAAGCACTGCTCTAGGAAGTGGGTAAGAATTTAGTAGTAAAACAAAGTTTTGCCCTTATGTGAACTATACATAGTCTAGTTTGGGGAGATAGGAAGATAGATGATAGATAGATAGATAGATAGATAGATAGATAGATAGATAACTCGTATGTCATTTGGTGATAACTGCCAATGAGAAATATAAAGGATAGTAAGAGGGACAGAGAGTCTGGTGAGAGAAGGGAATGGGGGGGGAAACTTCTGTTTGCTACAGGAGAGTTAAGTAAGGTCCAGATGATGAAGAGACTGAGAAAAATAAGAAAGCCAGATAGAAATTTAGGCAAGAGCATTCCAGGCCACAGAAATAGCATGTGCAAAGGTCCTGAGGCAAGAATATGCTTGGCATGTTGGAGGAACAGCAAGGAAGTCAGCGGAGCCCAAGCAAAGTGATGTCCAAACCTCCCAATGTGGAAATCCATTGACACTTCTACAAATTTGTTCATTTCCTTTTTCCTTTCCAAAGACATCAAAAATGTTTCTACTTTAAAGAACAGTTGACGTTACTACTTTTCACTTTCCTTTGAAAAGAAATGAAGTATATAGAAATAAAACCAAAGGCCTAATTGCAGATCCAAAATCATGATTGGTCTCTGTTTAATGTACAGTGTAACAAAACCTGTGTGGGACAAGTTCCCGCCTGACCTTTCAGTGGGTCCAACAACCACATGTTGGCTGCTTCACGTGTTTGTTTCGACATCTGCAGTTCTCCAGAAAAGAAAATGTTCTACATCCACCAGTAGACTGTCTTTAAATTGTGTGATGTGGCTTCCATTAAAAAGTCATTTCTTCTGTAGTGAACTTACAATATCATTTGTTTCTTTTTAAATTCATCCAACAAATATTTCTTGGACAAACCTATGCTCTAAAAAAAGTGCAAGAAACTAAAGATATAGCAATGGACCAAACATATTTCTCTCCGACCTTAATGATGATTAAAGGTTATTGAACAAGCAAACATTCAATAAATATCTAGACCGGTAATTCTAGAAGTCTTATCGTGATGATAAGCATTATAATAATATGTATTAGAACAGAAATGTTATTGATACATGAGAAATTAAGAAGCTTTGGACAAAAGAGGATTTTTAATTTAAAATATGTCTTGGGAGACGAAAATATAATGAATTGAGTTAGAAGCCAGGGGTGGCATGCTGGGGCAGAACTGGGGTGTTTTGTGGTTCTGTAGTGAGAAGAGTTGCCACAATATGGCAGGGAAGGTGGGGACAGGAGTTCAGCTGGGGAGAGTGACAATCTCAGAATTTGAATAAAAGAGGAATCCAGGGCTACAGTCTGGTTAGAAGAAGGAATGGCTAGAAACTTGTTTCAAAGAGCACCTCCCATGCGATGGAGTCAAGGGCTCACATCGAAGAATGTTGGGCGTCCTGGGAGACAAAACCCCAGTCCCCTGGCTCCACCCCTATTGGAATATCCAGGGAGAACTTTCCTTCTGCTGGGGGCTGGCGTTGGGGGCGCATTGGATTTCTTGGGATGAGTCACCCCTCTCAGCAGGGGAAGCTGGAGGGGGCAGCCTTCACAGTTAGACCCCAGTGGCCCTTCTGAAAGGCCTGCCCCTGCAAAATACCTCTGGATAAGAAGTTAAAATCTCCATCATGGCTTGGGGCTCAGGTCAAGGAGAGTATAGACGTCCCATGGTTGCCCTTATTGTTAAGGCTTGATTTTTTTTTTTCCACCAAAGAACTGCTGACATAGAGTTCTGCTCTCCCATTAGTGTCAAGTCCAGAATCACAGGACCTCATTCTGACTGTTAGTACTTGGCCTTCCTGGGGCCCCGCCCAACCCCTTCCCCTCCCGTCAGAGGGTCTGAAGCTTGCAGGTCAGGAGATGCACGATGCCAGTGTCCCTGAGCTGCCTTTTGCCCAAAGAGCAAGTCCTTGGCATCCAGCATGGCCTGAGCTGAAGATGGGGAGATATTACAACTCTGGGTGGAAGCCCCAGCTCACCCTCACTGTGGCAGAGGGAGGGGCTGAGCGGTGAACCCTAGACCTCCTGCTAATAGGGAGCAGGGGAGGGGTGAGGCGAAGGGGCTCAGAGTTAGCAAACTTGGGTTGATGGCAGGTCAGTTCCATCTCCGTGTAGCAGATACCCTGTGATGGAAGGTGATACTAACCTGATTGGAAAATATCAAACGCATTCAGTCTGTCTTTCAAACTCATTAGGAGATGGAAGAATTTTTTTTTTCAACAGCTAACTCTGCAGCTAACCAAGGTATATTTTTACTTCTTTTCATCATCATAATGATTTCTCGTGAAACTTAAAAAAGAAAGAAAGAAGGGAAGAAAGAAAAAAAAAAAAAGGGAGCAGTTAGACTATATGTATCCAGTCTGAGTCTCATGTAATCGGAAGTGTGGGATGTAAAAAGACTTCCTTGCCAAAAAAGAAACGCGGCTGAAATGATACAGAGAGAATAAACCACAGGCCCCCAATTAACAGCAGTGTGGAACACTGTCAGGCCACACACACAGAAGGCAGGCTCCCTGGGCAATGTTAAAGGAAGTTGAGAGTTGGAAATTCTCAGAAAATAGATAGACAAGAATGGGTGGCGTGTGTGTGTGTGTGTGTGTGTGTGTGTGTGTGTGTGTGTGTGTGGCAGGGGGAGGGCTGGTGAGGTTTGAGAAAAAGGACATTTCAAATAATCTTAACTCGTCTGAACCAGATGGAACCGTCTTACTTCTCTAACACAGCAACTTGAGACAAAGCACATGTCTGCACCACAACAAACATTTCGGTAGGGAGTGAACCAGGGCACATGTCCCAGGAAGCGGCGTTAAGGTCCTCCGTGACCCCGTATTCAGCATGCAGGATGCTCTCCCGTCCACCATCCTCCACACTGGTGGACCATGTCAGTGATGCTGCCCCAAAAAATTCCAGGCATTTTTAAACAAGGGTGACCAAGCAATCCCAGGTGGGGATGGTGGAGAGTTGTTGTGAAACGGGACTTTCAGTGCTAAAACCGGGAAAATCTCAGGCAGAACGGGTGATTTGGTGATCCTATTTTAGAATCGGTTTGGGGGCAGTCTTTGGCATTTCCCACACCTGTTCAGCCAAGATCTCAGCCTAGCCGATAGTGTCTGGCAACTTGAACTTGGTGGCATAAGCCCCCATGGAGAGACGATGCAGACAGGCCGAGGGAGATCTTTATACCAAGGGCTGGACGTGAGCAATTAAGAGCCAAAGTGGCACAGCGAGGCTCGGAAAGAGGGAAATGCAATGCTTTATTTCTCTTTGGCCTTTGTAGCTTTGCAAGCCTAGGAGCCAACATCAAGGACCACATTCTCATCCACAAAGCTTCGGCGGGTTGCCCTCAAGTGGCTTTGTAGGCACTAGGCATTGCCTATGTGACCACGTGGAAAACATCAGAGGTCTCTTGGTGAGGAGATATAAGATGCCCCCCAAAAGAACTAGAGGCAACTAGGAGTCTAGGAGTAGGAGAAAAGAAATGGGGAGGTGGGGTATTAGATAAGGAGCAGAAGAGATGGAGTCATGATCCTGAGAGATCTCGTTATTATGGTTGTTGGGACCTCATCAGTAGTTATCAACTGCAGAGGCCTAAAGACACCTGGACTGCATATGGGTCTGGTAGAGCTGAACAGTTTGGTTATCAAGAAGAGTATACTAATTATCTTTTCGTGGATTACTCTGTGTCAGATGTTGTGCTAGTATGTGAGCATGATTTTATTTGAACCTCAAAGCAATTTAATGAAATAAATCCTATTACTATCCATCTCTGTTTTAAAATAAGGCAGAGAGAGGTTTGGTGACTTGCTCAAGGTCACACAGGCTTTGCAGCTTCTTAGTGGTGACATAAAGCTATGTTGCAAAGAGGTAAAGCTGTGAGGTCTGGAGCTGGATGTCTTGAATCCTGGATTCACTCACTTACCAGTTGCCTGCTGTGATAGTTTAATACGATAAACCTGGAACAGGGCCTGGTACATAGTAAATGATAAATAAATGTTGGCTATTGACTAGTTGTTGATTTATTATACACATACATCACCAAAAACCTCACAGGGAGAAGCTAGGGTTTGAAAGTCTGGCTGTATAGTCTGAGCCCTTAACTTTTGCTCTTAGGTGAGCCCTAATTTGGAGAGCCAGGGTCCAGGCTGTCTCAACCACCAGCTGGTCTAGCACAAGGATCACCGCTGGGCCAGTTATTTTGTCAACAGTTAGTACATTTCCTCCCTACCTTTTCCTCTAGGAACAGTCTCTACCCCAGTCTTAAATAGTTACATGGTGACTGCAGGAATACACATTGCTGGATGGTACTGCCACTGCTTTTCTACAATGTAGGGCAGTTTTCTTTTACGTTACTGTAGCTTCCTGTTACATTTTTACAGAACTGCTTGGAATAGAAGTAGTTTACAGTTTATTCCCTCAAGTTTCATTATATTAGAAGGGATCCCTGGAAACAGCCCTCATTGAACTTCTCCACACAGAAGTCTTCATCTCGTCTACTCAAATCTCAATCATTTACTAACATTTGACATGTAATCTACTTAAATATAAAGAGGTGGCTTTTTTTGGCATTCCGATTTATCTGTAAGAATGGAATCTTCAGTTCTTTAGCTTTTGACACAGCACCATATGCCTTTTCCAGAATTTCCTAGCATTCAACTGCTGTTCAGTTGCTGTCTTTCCCACAAGCTAAGTGTTAAGCTCGAAATAATGGATTTGCTAACAATTCTGCTCCTCTTATCTCTTATAGAAATGGTGTCATTTTGCAATACTTTTCCTGTGCTTGTGGATATCTGAGATGAAAATACTAGAATGTGATTTTTATTTTCTGGGTAAAGTTGATACTAGTGACATCCAGCCGCTGGGCTGGCCAGTTCTTGTCCTCTCAATAAACAAGCTGATGCCGGAAGTGGATGTTTAAAAAAAAAAATGGGCTTTGGCCTTCAGAAATTCAAAGACCTTTCTGAAATATTTAGTGTTTATAATAAATTTACGTTTTTACAAACTTCATTTATCAACATTCATCAACTTACGGGTTATCACTAACTTTTAAAAATCTCTTTTTAAACAGACACATAATATATTGACATGTGTAATTAACACAATTCGTCTTTCATTTTCTTCATTTTGGACAACTTCTTAAGTTATACAGTTTCTAGACATGGCCAAGACTGAAAACATATTTAAATTCCCTTAAAATTGTTATATTTTTCTTGCATGCAACCTTTTAATATTTTTCAATATTTTCAACATTTTCAATATTCAGTAATTTCAAAGTTTTTCTTTGAAATTACTTTTTCAAAAGTTCTTTTTTCAAAAGTTACTTTTTCTTAAAGTTCTAAGGATGTTGCCAAGAGGAATGGACCCTTTGAATTGACATGTGATGCAAAGTTGCAGGTTTTATTGTAAGCCTAGACATTTTGCAGCTTCAGTGATACTGCAGGTTGAATTTATTTAAGTAAGGTTTTAGCTGCTTAGGACAAATTACCTAAATTTGACTCATTTTTGGGTGTCAGTTTATAAGAGGCACTTTTAGATGGAAATAGGTCCTGTTCAAGCACCTTCCTACAAGGATGAAATCTAGAAGATTTCACTGATGTTCCCATTAAGGTTCAGAATAATATTATGGATTTTGGTGAGATTCACGTATCTCTTGCCCACTCCTGAGCAAGGGGTCAGTAACCTGAATTTAGCTGAAAGTAACTGAAACACACTGTGGAATAAAATGAAGACGAGGGACAGCAGAAAAGCCCTGCCCACTGGTTCTGAGAAACAACAAGAAGCCTTATCTTTGCCAAGCGTGATACTGCCTCCCCGAGTATTCCTGTGGGGTGTATCGTGGCCTCCTAGAAAGTATGTCGAAGTTCCAACCCTTGGCACTTGGGAATGTGACCTTATTTGGAAATAGTGTCCTTGCAGGTGGAATCAAGTGAAGATGAGACCACGATGAATTAGGGTGGACCTTAAATCCAAAGGTTGGTGCCCTTATATGAAGAGGAGAGGACACACATATAACAACAGAGGCAGAGTTTGCGGTGATGCAGCTGCAAGACAAGAAATGGCCAAGGATGGCCGGCATTCACCAGAAGCCACAAAGAGGCAAGGATGGTTTCTCTCTTAGAGGGTTCAGGAGGAGTGTAACCCTGCTTGGACCCTGATTTTAGACTGTCTGGCCTCCAGAATTGTGACGGAATAAAGTGTTTTTGTTTTAAGTCACTCCATTTTGGTCATTTATTATGGCAGCCCTAGGAAACTCACACAAGTGTAAAGTTCAAATTTTAATTTTCTGTGTAATTTAGAAGAAATTGATGTAAAAACTCATTCCAGGTAAGTGTTACTTTTGGAATGCCTTGATGTAACAAATACAAAAATTCTCTAACCCCACTTCCATCCTACACCAGACACACACACACACACACACACACACACACACACACACACACAGAGAAAATTCATTAACAAAATATCACAAACTATGCAAGGAGGAGACAGTTCAGCAGCATTAAGCACATTCACATTGCTGTGCAACAATCACCACCATCCTCTCCAGAACTCTCCTGTCTTCCCCAACTGAGGAGACAAGGATGGGTTTTGTTTGTTCGCAGTGCATGTGTGTGTTTTAGATAGGGGAGACTGAGGTTTGTTCTTACAGAGCAAAACATTCTAAAAGTATGACAAAGAATATGACAAAGTATGACAAAAGATAAATCCTGGAATCCTAGCAGATGGAAGGGAATGGCATTAGGCTCAATGCTAGAAGGATTAACCTTGAAAAGGGAAATAAGTGAGGGCGTACAGCAGCACAGAAACATTTAAGGAAAATAATGTTTAGAGTGGGCATGTCTAATAGCCCAGAAACCCTCAGTGAAGCAGGAGAGGGCGTCAGAGGTACCCAGAGGAGGTGGGAGAGGTAAGCAAAAGGACTTAAGGCTGGGGGTTATTTTGGAAGAGGCAGCGTCCAGAATGGGAGATGGAGCTGGTCAGAGACCTGGAAAGGTGCAGAGGGACAGGCTGGGTTGGAGATCCTGAACTTGTCTCTGTAGAGCACGCGTGCAGAGCTAAGAAGGTCATCTGTGTGACAACAGTGGTAGTTTGCTGAGGGGGGCAACTAGGAACCATATGCCCAGGTGCTCAGGTTCACAGTGCCAGCAGAGAAATGAGCAAGGTCACATCCTACAGGGTTAAGCCAGCTGGCAAGGACATGGGATCATGATAGAGACGAGGCAGGGGGCAGAAGGGGAAAACTGGAGGAGTGGGTACCCCCAGGGAACCTTGTTAAAATGAAGACAGCTGGATCCCCATCCTCAGGTTAATCAGCTGGTGATTTCCAGCTAACTGTGCTTTTAGGAATGAGTCTGTGGTGGTTATTAACGAGACCATAGGTGGTCTATGGGCCATGCTTTGAGAAATCTGAGAGTAGATATTATAAAGTACAGAAGACGTGGATGACTTAGAACACTCGTAAGACTTGAAAAGCAAGGGTATCCAGAGGAAAGAGGTGAGAAATGTGAGTCTCTGCTCAGAAATTTAGGAATTGAAGGTGAGAATTTCAGAAGCAGGGGAGGCCCCCGATGGCGGCAAGGTCCAGACAACACATCGAATCCCTTGCAGACGAGGGAAGAGCATGTGGGTACGTAGTAAGGAGCAGGAAGCTACGGAACTCTGCATCTTGGTTTTGGGGAACCTTCCATGTAGTTTGTCAACAAAAATTTTCTTTGTACTAAGACAGTGGTTCCCAAACTCGCATTCCGTGGAAGGTAGCTCGGCAGTTGTAAGCAATACTAAGGAACAGCAATGACAACAAAGTGTTTTATGGTCAGGCCACTTAGGGAAATGCTGGTTTCCAAAAAAACAGGAAGATTTGTTTATTGTGTATTTCCCAGAGGCTTTCCTATGTTATTGCCTTTTCTGAATGTCTAATGAGGAGAATTTAGCATGCCGCTTAAATGCATTTAACTAGAGGAAACTTTTTTCCTAAAAACATATTTTAACATCTCGTGGAACGAAAGTTCTGCAGAGGGGAAGGGAGAAGCAGGAAGAGAAGAATCGAGAAAAGAAGAGAAATGCAGGATGGGATGCCTAAACTCACACGGGCCAAGGTAAGGCTGCCTGTGTCTGTCCCTGCCTGGCCTCTCTCTGTTTCCTCTCTCTCCTCCTGTCCCCAGCGGACACTCCATTTCTGCACAGTTGACAGCAGCCCTCTCAGACACCCTGCACGTTTTCTCAACATCTGGAAATTCCCATCAACCGAGCTTTTCTAAGAAGTGTGTTCATCATAAACTGCTCCCAAACCATTTAATGGAATAATCCAAAGTTCTCCATTTGCTAGTGGTTTTAGTACATCCCTTTTTTCAAAGTTGTTTTTTCCTTTTTAAACATATATTGAACTTCAGCAAATGCTTTTGGGCATTTACTAAGGTAACAATTTTCCTTTTAGTCTGTGAATGACAGTAATAGATTTCCACTGTTGGACCTTCTTTGCATTCCTTGGTAAACTCTAGTTGACGACGATGTATTATTTTAAAAAATATATCAGTGGACAGGTGTGGCTAATTTTTCATTTAGAAGTTTTTCATCTGCACTCATAAGACTGACCTCTAGATTTACTTTCTTTTTTTTTTAATCTAAATACATTTTCTTCTTCCAAAAGTCTTTTTGCTTTACAAAGTAGTTTTCAAAGACTTCACTCATGTTGGTCTATAGACATCATTCTATGTATTCCTGCCCCCTGAGATTTACTTTCTTATTTTGTTTTTCTCCAATTTGTTGTTCGATTCATACTAGCCATATGAAGTCAAGTCGAGTGGTTCTCTGTCACTGTCTGTGCTCTGGAATTTAAAAAAATATATTATAGTATATGGGAATTATGAGTCCCTGATGGTTGGTGTAGCTTACGCAAAACCATCTGGGCCTGGTGGTTTTTGATAGCATTTTACTTTCTTCTAGGTTGGTGTATTTAGGCCTTCTACTTCATCTTCAGACAAATTTGTAAATTTGATTTTCCTAGAAAACTAAACTGTTTGTTTATTCCCAGTGTATTTCCAAATTACTGAAATAAAGCTGGACATTATTTTAAAATTTCAAAAAATTTTGAAGTATAATATGCCCTTGGTAAAATCAAATTGTTCAAAAGGGGGTATATGGTAAACAATTAGGCTTCCTTCTACCCCTGCTTACAGTGCCCTTTCTTCCCTGCCACGTACATACTGACAGGCTGTGAGTTTCCTAGCTTTCTTGTTTAATCCCCAGGCAGAGATAGTTTATGCATACGCGTGTGTGTGCATGCATGTTCACGTACAGACACGCTTGCAGACAGGTTCCTTTTAAAAATACAAATGTTGGTATATTATATACACTGCTCAGCACCCTAATTTTTTCACGTACTATTATTTTTTGAAGATAGTTACACATCAGTGCTTGTAGAAGGTACTTTTTAATGGAAACAAAATATGGCTACTGATGTACCATAATTTATTCAATCTATCCTCTTATTTTCAGTCTTTGGTTCTATAATTAATAGTAGTCTCTTATTCTCCATTTATATAACTAATAGGTTTGTTACAAAATAAGAATAGATTAGAAATAACAGGTTAATGTGTTTCATATGCCAATGAGGAAACATACGCCACCTCCCCACAAAGGTATAACCCAGGACAATGGGGTAACATGGGCACAGTGCAGAAACTGACCATGGAGGCTCCCTGGTATATCCCACACCTAGTAGCAACTAAACTACTATATTGTAGAATGAAGGAACTGGCTAAAGAGACAATCTGCTGATGTGGAATTAGTTGGACAGAGAGAATTTAGGAGACTATAAGGCACTACCTTCTGACCTATATTCAAGGAAATCACCAGTCTTGTTGCTGACCAGGTTCATCCGGCTCACACTTCCTGAGTGCCAGGCATGAACTGGGTGCCGTGGATGTCATAGAAAAGAACAAATACGCTAATCCCATATATTTCAGGTTTCACAGTCCTAACATTATTTTGCAACAATCTATATTCTCTTTGGTAGGTCTGAGGAATAAGGGAGAAGGAAAAATAAGAAAGGATGGAACGTGTGAAAGTATCTGAGATGCAATTTATAATATTAAGGATAGGGGTTTGTGGAGACAGATGTTTTCCTGTTGTCTGACTCTCTGTTGAAAAACAATGCTTTATTAAAATGGAGTTCACATAATTGTCATTCAACATCATTTATAGTTTTACTGGAAGATCCATGTGAATTTTGATTTTTTAGTGGGTGTCCATATGTGTCCTGGGATCCCACGTGTACAGAGTATTGCAACAGAGTAAACCTTTTCCAGGTAGGCTCGTAAAGACAGAAGTGGAGGCAAGACACCCAACCACTGCCTAGGTCCCTGAAGTGTGTAATCAGACCAAAGATGATGGTTATGTTCACTTCCTGTCAGCAAAAATAATACTTTTACTTACTGTATTTTAGATGTATCTTGATCACCGTACTTGATACCTTGGAAAAGAGTTCACATTCTGAATCATTCCACGAATGACTTAATGTTACAAAGCCTGACTTACACCAACTTCAGAATTTTTTGAACATTATAAATTATTATTATGCATGTTGCTCAGTTAAATAACATGTGTGTTTCTTTGAACGATTTCTACCTTCGTTTAAAGATCCACCATTTCTCATATGTTTCTGACCCATTTCCACATCAGTCATCAAAGTATAATCATTTAATAGCCATTTGATCTCAGGATACTTTTCACAGTCTCAAGTCTTTCCTTTTAGAAGCAGTAAGCAGCATTCTGTCAGTGGCAAGGAAACGAAAACACCCGAGAATTCAGATTTGATTCTGAAATTTGAAATGCAACCAAAATTAGTCCAACAAGTTCTTCATGCCTTCTTGAAGCATGCTTACTGCCCTTCTAACGAAGTGAGGCTTTCCGTTATTTGTAATAGGCCAGTGCTCCAGTACCGTTTCCAAGCCCACAATGGGTAAACAAAGAGAATAAGAGAACTCCACCCTTTAAGAGACTGTTTTTGCCTCATACCACAAACACTGCAAGCCTGAAGACCTCAGAACAACATCTGTTTAGGAACCCCAGGTTGCTAACAAATAAACAGCTAAGAGTCAGTTACTTTGGTATCTGCACGGAAACAGTAAAATGTGCATCTCTCTCCCTCCACTGTACTTCAGTCACAGAAAAATCCCCACTGCCCTAGAGATGAAAAGAACACAGAAGTGGCAAATAACAATGTCGCTAAATATATAACATTCCATTCCAAGCACAATAGGCAACTGGAACATATTTTTGTACTCTAAAATCTTCCGATGGCCCCAAAACACAAAGGAAATTTTCAGTCTCTGAATACCATGATTTTGCATTATCTCTAGGTACAAGTGGAGACAGGAGAGAAAGGCAAAGAGAAAAAGAGAGAGAGAGAGAAACTGAGAGAAAGAGATGAAGAATGAAAAAGTATGGAATGACTAAATTGCATTTCCCATTACGAATCCAGATGATATGACCCTGGTACCATCAAATTATGTTTTATATCCAGAAACCAGTGTCACTGAGAATCTTTGATTACAATTCCTGGAATCCAGTACGACATGCTCACCCGAATTCAAACAAACATCAACTGGCCTCCTCTGAAGTAGGCCAATTATAGCAAGTCCCCTGGAAGCAAAGGAGTATTAGGTTCTCTTGTGCTATATCCAGCTGTTATCAAGTGTCTTTGATGTTGCTGAGCCCCACTTTATCTTTAAGAAGTATAAGAGGTGGCTGTTAGCGAAGAAATATTCCCCAGGTTCTCACAATAGATGTGGCTCTCCAGAGATGCTTGACAGCTACTGTTCTCTGTGAGCATCTCTGTTCTCAAATTGAATTTGGAAGTAATATGCATGCATGCATTTAATTAATTCTATGAATAACCTTTAAAGACAGAGATAACAATTGAAAAGCACGGAAGAGGCAAGGTGAACTTTTCTATAAGGATTTTCCTAAAATCAGTCAATTGTACAAGCAATCAATTTTCCCACTCAATTCTCTTTCTAGTTCTCTCTAAATAATTTCTCTCCTTCGTTCATGATTCCATGATTTAAGATACTTTTAGCATGTAAAAAACTTTGGGTCAAGTAGACTTACTTTCTTGGCCTATGGATACTGGTTTCCAGTTAGGGGCAAGTCAGGCCCTCAGCCTCTGTTCTCTGAGGTAAGGAAGGGCCAGAATTTTCCCTGACATCCAGCAAAATCTCTCAGTCCATCAGACAGTATCTTAAAGCCACAAGAGAGCTCCATGGTATGTTCATGATCCTATTTGATTTATTTCCCACAGAAATAATTAGCCAGCCTTATAAACAATTTCTATACTCCTCCAAATTTTGCTAGTGCAAATCCACAATTTTAGGATAAAAATCACAAACAGCTCTTTAATATCACCAAATAAAAAGTGCATTTGTATTTACAGTATGGGTGCTATTTTCAGTCTTGGACCCTATTATTAATTTTATTTGTGCTATTTTATCATTGTTTTAATTACCATGGGTTAAGGGTTTTTATTTTCCTTTCTCTCCTATACCTTTCTCTACCTTCCACCTTTCTGGCTACCTTTAGAACTTGAGTGATTTATGGTGCTTCTTTTTTTTTTTTTTAAATTGTGTAGTTTGGTTGAGGTGTAGATCGTTGTCCTCTTTTATTGGTTTATTTAACTGGTTGTTCCCATGGTAACATTTTTAGTACATTTTTTCAGAAGGTTGAAGGATGTTTTGGGGGCTTTTGTGTGGTGGTCTGTTAATCTTCAACAGACCCTAAGAGGATTCCTTTGTGCATTTTTCTCCCCTGTTTTTTGAGTGTTTGACTTCTTTAACCCTTCAGAAGCTAACTAAGTACCATTGCTTCCAAGCATTGCACCTTTAGACAATGGTTGCCTGATGGGAGATGAGGGTGGAGGCCAGTCTAACCACGGAAACCTTTTCATGAGAGAGTCAAAACACAGACTGTAAAGAAGCATCTAAGATTTTTATACTATAATTATAAAGTTTATATAACATAATGTGGCTATTTATTTTATATTTGGTTGCCCGTGAAAGGCAGTGCAGCGCTTTTTTTTTTCTGTAGTTTTTTTTTTTTTTTTTTTGACCTAATTGCTGCTGAGTGGCTGTTCTTGGTGAATTGCTTTCTGAGAGACTTAGTTGTGTCCTCTGTTTAAAGGATGCTGTGAGAAAGAAGATGTGAAATAATTCATGATATATTTGGTTGTCTGTTCACTTCCACATGTCCACTCAGCAAAGGACAACTCTGAAATCTGGAAATAAGTACAAAGATTTTTGAAAATGCAAGTTTCATGGTACAGCCACTTTGGAAGACAGTTTGGTGGTTTCTTACAAAACTAAGCATACTCTTACTACATGATCCAGCAATTATGCACCTAGGTATTTACCTAAAGGAGCTGTACATGGATGTTTATAACAGCTTTATTCATAATTTCCAAAACTTGGAAGCAAACAAGATGTCTATCAGTAGGCGAACGGATAAATAAACTGTGGTACATCCAGACAATGAAACAGTATTCAGCACTAAAAAGAAATGAGCTATCAAGCCAGGAAAAGATAAGGGAAAACTTAAGTGCAAATTACTAAGTGAAAGGAGCCAATCTGAAAAGGTTACATACTGTATGATTCCAACTATATGACATTCTGGAAAAGGCAAACCTACAGAGACAGTAAAAAGATTGGTGGCTGATAGGGGTTTATGTGAGGGGAGAGATGAATAGGCAGATCTCAGAGGAATTTAGGGCAGTGAAAATACTCTGTACTATCATAATATCTGTAATAGCTTATGATGATGGATATGTCATTATATATATTTGTCTAAACCCATGGAGTATACAACACCAGGAGTGAACCTTAAACTACAGTCTTTGGGTGACTATTATGTGTCAGTGTAGGTTCACCCTTGGTAAAAAATGTACTGCTCTGGTGAGTGATGTTGATGAGGCTGTGCATGTGTGGAGACAGTGGGTATGTGGGAAATCTCTGTACCTCCCTCTCAGTTTTGTTACAAGCCTAAAACTGCTCTGAAAAATAAAGTCTGCTAGGGGCTTCCCTGGTGGCGCAGTGCTTGAGAATCCGCCTGCCAATGCAGGGGACACGCGTTCAAGCCCTGGTCCGGGAAGATCCCACGTGCTGCGGAGCAACTAAGCCCGTGCACCACAACTACTGAGCCTGCGCTCTAGAGCCCGTGAGCCACAACTACTGAGCTCATGTGACACAACTACTGAAGCCCATGTGCCTAGAGCCTGTGCTCCGCAACAAGAGAAGCCACCGCGATGAGTAGCCCCTGCTCGTCGCAACTAGAGAAAGCCCGCACGCAGCAACGAAGACCCAAAGCAGCCAAAAATAAATAAATACATAAATTTATTTTAAAAAAATAAAAATAAATAAAATAAAGTCTTCTAAAAATGCAATTTTCAGACCTTAATGTAATTCAGATATGAAATTCGCACTCATATGTACTTAAATATTAATTATTGAAATAATGGCATGGAAGAATTTTATTTTTGTTGTTATTTTTAATAATAGTCATAACCTAAAATATTTACCACACCCATCCTCGGTGCTAAAAGAAATTTTCATGGATTCTTTATTAATCCTGATGCACTTAGAAGTCAGACAAGATCACATATGATTTGAGATTCAAATGGTGCAATCATACAACAGTCTAGCTCTCTACAGTTTTTCTTCCTTGATTCATTACATTTCAGTGAAGAAATGGGCTGTAAAATACTGACACAACAGGGAGGCTGCCTATACCATTGTGTATGTTTAATATTAACAAAAACTCTCATGTCATGAAATGAAAATATGCTAAAACAATGATAAACATGAGCTCTCCTTAGGTCTTGTGAAATAATCTAAATATACAAACAAATGGAGACACTAAATTACGTAATGCCTTAGCCAATTTCAGCAGTGGGACAGGTTATTCAGATAGTCTTCCTTCCAGTTGGCCAAAGTCCACTGTGATAGACATTATAATGGATTATAGGATCTCCAAATAGTTCTATAGCAATTAAATTTTATCATAATATTTATATGGCCAGAAATCGTATATCAAGTTTACAGGATGTGGAAATGAAATGGAGCTGATACCCTAGCTTGTGTAATTATTTAAGAAGTTAATAGAGATACTCTGAAAACTTGTGAGAGCACAAGGATTCTTCCTTTCTCCTTCTTTATGTTCCTTAGGCATGGCACGTTCCATGTGGGTGAGTACCAGGGACCGTGCTCAGCGCTTTGCGGGCATCATCGCTTTCAAGGTGGTGAGGAGGCCAACACGTGGGCTAAGAACGTGGATGTTGGACTAGGATTAAATCCTCCCTCTGCTAATTACTGTCTGTGCTCCATTAGGCAAATTACCTAATTTCTGTGGATCTCAGTTTCCCCATCTGTAAAATGGGGACAATAATTGTGTCTGCCTCATAGGGTTCTTGTGAGGATTAACTGAGATAAGTATGACTTGAGAGAGAGTCAGTTGTGTTTAACCTTCTCTTGGTGGAAGTGATTAGTATTTCTGAGGTTTTTGGTGGCAACAAAAAATAAAGGGAGGTGGTAACTTGATGGCAGGACAAAATGACAATGCCAGTGGTACACAATAAGGTGCTTTTTCTATGAAAAAGTGCTTTTATGAACTGGGACTAGAGAAATGATTTATTATTTAAGTTATAGAATTATATAATTATCATAAAATTTAGGGAGAAAATCACTAGGGCCCAAAACACAAATCTGCTATAGAGAACACTACTTAATATAGCATGTACTGTTTGGAATTTTACCTGGTCACTAATTCACTGATCAAGACTCTTATGTGGTACGGAGGTCCTAGTGTTTATTCATACTGCCAGAGATTAAATCCTGTATCATTATAAGGAGGACTATTAACTCCAAGTTAGTTCCAATAGATGCCACCATCTACTGTTTTGAAGGATCAGAGAAAGATGAAATTATTAGCATATAGTTCATCCTCAGTGGAAGTTAGGAAAGGTGAAAGATCAGCATTTGGTATAGAGATTTGGACAAGCGTATACAATCAGAAAGTGTTTGTACATTGAACTCTCAGAAAAAAAGCACATATGTCCTAGATTAAAGAATTGTGTGGCAGAAATCTCTTTTGCCATTTGCTTTTTAACAAGAAGACACTGTAAATTTTTTAAATATAAAAATATATTACAAAAGTATATTGCAGGTACACTGTAGGAATTTTTTAAGATACATACAGTAAAAAGAGAAAATTAAACTTATCCTTTGTGTCTTAATCTTAGTTCTGATTATTTTCACCCTTATTTAGGCTCAACATAGAATTATGTGGTAATTCTCTCATAAAATTGACATTTTACATTCAATATACTACAAACTTCCTGTATCATTATACATTCTCCTAGAACCATATCATAGTTACATTTTATTACTTTTTTTTTTTTTTTTTTGTGGTATGCGGGCCTCTCACTGCTGCGGCCTCTCCCGCTGCGGAGCACAGGCTCCGGATGCGCAGGCCCAGCACCCAGGGCCCACGGGCCCAGCCTCTCTGTGGCACGTGGGATCCCCCCGGACCAGGGCACGAACCCACGTCCCCTGCATCAGCAGGCGGACTCCCAACCACTGCGCCACTAGGGAAGCCCTATTACTTTTTTATAAAACACTTTGCTTCATTGATTCAATCCCTAAATTATTTACATTGAGTGAGTTCTCTTTTATTTCAAATATTTCACCACTAGAAACAAACACCTGAAGCTAAATCTTTATACTAATTTATCACTGTTCATTTTTCATAAATTTCTGCAAGTTAAATTGATAAGTTAAAGGGGATGTAGATTTCCTCGACTTATGCTATACGGTGTTATACATACAACTATTTAATTATAAATAGCTCATAATTTGATAACTCATTTTCCCATTAGTACTACCATTAATGTTTTGTGTATAAGTTTTGGCTGGCATAGAATATTCACAGGGGAAAAAATTGCTCATTAACTTTTCAGCACCATAGTGTGGTATACTCTGAAGGGCAAAAGGGCTCAGTAATGCGATGCTCAAAATTACTGTGGGAAGATACAAGAGAAAATCCAGTGTGAAAGCCTCACATGATATTGTTCTACAAAATCGAATACCTGGATGCTTATACATAAAAGCAAGGGTTGGAACAAATAACACTCTCCACATAATTAATTCCCCCCCAAAGCATACTTTTCTCAGTAGCTAAGGAAATAATTCAGAGACCCCCCCAAAAGTCTGCATAATGTTCTTTTCTCCACTTCCAGGCACAATTTTACTGTCTAGATGAGCTGAGTTAGGTGGAGCTTAGAATCCATATTCAGGAATTGACTATCTAAGAATACTTGGAAGCGTGCACGTGAAAGCGTGCCCTTGGGGTGCTTGGGGGATAGGAGAGAGAGCAGGATGGCCACACGATGCATGTTGTGTACATCGTGTATTGTGAGGAATGAGGGGATTGTAAACAGACTTTGAAGAGTATCGTTTATTTTGGCAGAAAGATTGCTAACAAAAAAGGTCACAATTTCATGAACTTATATGACCATGGGAAGGCATTACATTTAACTACCTGGTGTCTGAGTTTTTGAGCACAAGTACGCACCCATCCTAGTTTAGAAATAAATTGATAATGTGTGGGCTGAGGTTTTGATAGACCCCATCTCTTGGGGTTAAAAATCATCTGCTCCCAGCAAAATTCAATTTTCTTTTTTTTGTTTTGCAAGTGAAGGACAGAGCAGGAGGAAAAGGGAAGGGAGACCAGCTTTAAATGACTTATAAAAAGGACTCAGAAAAAAAAAACTTTCTGGACATCAAAAAGCTCTTGCAAAACAGGCTTTTAATGATTTAAGTGTAAATGAATCAAAAACATATGGATAACATTTTCTTTTAAAATACTCCTGGGTTTAAAAAATTAAGGGGAAAAGTAAATGGAAGAGAATGTTTTAGATTTGGTGGAGCAGAAAAACATTTCAGAAAATAGCTTGAGGAGTTGGGAGACACCCAGTAGAATTTGGGTTGCTGCTTGAGCTCACTGGAGGAAGGGCATTAAGATGACTTTAGACCCTATATCCTGGAGCCCTGCTCAGCAGCTACCTGCACTTAAGAGGCATGACAAATTCAACCCCCTTCCTCATTAGGTGCCTTGACATTGAATCTAGGGGAGCAGGTTGGGAGGCTGATACCGAGAGAATATACATTGCATTTTCAGGCCCTCAGCTATCTGGAAATCCAACATCCAACTGCAAAATACTACCAGGGGTGGAAGTAGATGCAATGGAAGCCACCTGGGGAGGAGTGAAGCATATGTGAGGTCCTGCTCACAAGACATCACAAAATTGTAATGTATTTAAAGTGTATGACATGATGATTTGATATACGCATATATTGTGAAATGATTCCCACGATCAAGATAATTAACACATCCATTACCTCACATACTTTTTTTTTTTTTGGTGAGAACACTTAAGATCCACTGTCCTAGCAAATTTCAAGTATACAGTGTCGTATTATTAATTACAGTCATCACACTGTACATTAGATCCTCAAACTTATTTCTCTTAGAGCTGAAAATTTATACCCTTCCATCAACCTCTTCCGTTTCCCCTAGACCCTGGCAACCACCTCATACTCTCCGTTCTATGAGTTCAGCTTTTTAAAATTCCACATATAAGTGAGATCATACAGTATCTGTCTTTCTCCGCCTGGCTTATTTTACATAGCATAATGTCGTCAAGTTCATCCATGTTGTCACAAATGGCAGGATGTCCTTCTATTTTGAGGTTGAATAATTTTCCTTTGTTTATATATACCATGTTTTCTTTATCTATTCATCTACCAACAGACCCTTAGGTTGTTTCCATATCTTGGCTATTGTGATTAATGCTACAATGAATATGGGAGTACAGATTTCTAGGGAATAGGGATTTCCTTTCATCTGGATAAGTGGGATTGCTGGATCCTATGGTACTTCTTGTAAGTTTTTAAGGAACTTCAATACTGTTCTCCATAGCGGCTGCACCAATTTACATTCCCACCAACAGTGTAGGAGGGTTTCCTTGTCTCCACATGCTTGCCAACATTTTTCATCTCTTGCTTTTTGATAACAGACGTCCAACAGATATGAGGTGATATGTTATTGTGGTTTTGCTTTGCATTTCTCTGGTGATTAGTGATGCTGAGCACCTTTTCATGTACCTACTGATAATTTATACATCTTATTTGGAAAAAATGTCTATTCAGGTCCTCTGCTCATTTTTTTAATCCAGTTATTTGGATTATGGAGTTCTAAGAGTTCCTTATGTATTGTGGATGGTAACCCCTTATCTGATACATGGTTTGCAAATATTTTCTCTCATTCTACAGATCGCCTTTTCATTTTGTTAATGGTTTCCTTTGCTGTGCAGAAAGTTTTCAGTTTAATGTAGTCCCAACTGTTTATTTTTGCTTTTGTTGACTTTGCTTTTAGTGTCAAATCCAAAACATCATGTTTAAGACCAATGTTGAGGACCTCTTCCCCTATGTTTTCTTTTAATAGTTTTATAGTTTCAGGCCTTACATTTAATACATTTTGAGTTGATTTTTGTGTATGGCATATGATAGGGGTCCAATTTCATTTTTTTTTCATATGGGGATATCCAGTTTTCCTAACACCATTTACTGAGTAGACTATCATTTCCCGATTGTGTATTATTAGCACCTTTGTTGAAATTAGTTGACCATACATGTGTGAGTTTATTTCTGGGCTCTCTATTCTTTTCCATTGATGTGTGTGTTTGTTTTTATGCAAATACCATACTTTTGGGATTACTACAGTTTGTAATATAGCTCGATATCAAAAATTGTAACACCTCTAGCATTTCTCTTCTTGGTCAAGATTGATTTATCTATTTGGGGTCTTTTGTGGTTCCATCCAAATTTTAGGATTATTTGTTTTGTGTCTGTGAAAAATGCCATTGGAATTTTGGTAGAGACTACACTGACTCTTGATTACTTTGGGCACTATGAACATTTTAACAATATTTATTCTTCCAATCCATGAAGATGGATTTTTTTTCATCAATTGTTTATAGTTTTCAGTATACAGATCTTTCACCTCCTTGAATAAATTTATTCCTAAATATTTTATTCTTTTTCATGCTATCGCAAATGGAATAACTTTCTTAATTTCTTTTTCAAATAGTTCATTCCTAGTGTTGTACACAACACTTTTTTATACGTTGATTTTGCATCCTACAACTTTACTGAATTAATTTTATCAGTTCTAACAGTTTTTTTCATGGGGTCTTTATGGTTTTCTGTATGTTATAATGTCACCTGCAAACAGAGACAGTTTTACTTCTTCTTTTCTGATTTGGATGCCTTTTATTTCTTTTCCCTGCTTAATTGCTCTGGCTAGGACTTCCAGTACAAGTGTTGAGAGTGGACACTTTTGTCTTATTCTTGATCTTAGAGGAAAAGTTGAAAGCTTTTCATCACTAAGTATGATGTAAGCTGTGTTTGTCATATACAGCCTTTATTATGTTGAGGTACATTCCATCTATACCTAATTTCTTGAGAGTTTTTATCATAAAAATGTTTAGTTTTGTCAAATTGTTTTTCTGCATTTATGATATGATCATATGGTTTTTATCCTTTATTTTGCTAATGTGGTGCATCATATTTATTGATTTGCAGATGTTGAACCATCCTTGCAGCCTTGGGATAAATCTCACTTGATCGTGGTGTATGATCCTTTTAGTGTGTGGTTGAATTCAGTTTGCTAGTATTCTGTTAAGGGTTTTTGCATGTATGCTCATTACGGATACTGGCCTGTAATTTTCTTTTCTTTTTGTGTTCTTGTCTGGCTTTGGTATCAGGGTAATATTCCCCTCATTAAATGAGTTTGGAAGTGTTCCCTCCTCTTAATTTTTTGGAAGAGTTTGAAAAGAATTGGTATTAATTTTTCTTAAATGTTTGGTAGAGTTCACCACTGAAACAATTTGGTCCTGGACTTTTCTTTGTTGGGAGGTTTTTGATTGCTGATTCAATTTCCTTACTCATTACTGGTCTGTTCAGATTTTCTATTTCCTCATAATTCAGTCTTGATAGGTTGTATGATTCAAGGAATTTATTTCTTTTCAGTCATCCAATTTGTTGGTGTATAATTTTTCATAGTAGCCTCTCATGATCCTTTGTATTTCTGCAGTATCAGCTGTGATGTCCCCTTCATTTCTGATTTTATTTATTTGAATCTTATCTCTTTCTTCCTTGGTTAGTCTTGCTAAATGTTTGTCACTTTTGTTTATCTTTTGATAAAACCAGCTCAGTTTTATTGACCTTTTCTATTGTCTCTATGTCATTTATTTTTGCTCCCTTTGTTATTCCCTTCTATTAACTTTGAGCTTAGTTTGTTCTTTTTATCTAGTTTCCTGAGATGTAAATTATTTATTTGAAATTTTAATTTTTTCTTAATGTAGGTATTTATTGCTATCCATTTCCCTCTTAGAACTTTTTTTTTCTTCATTCTGTAAACTTGGTATGTTGTATTTCAAGATGTATGTATATATTTTTTCCTATGGATTTCTTTTTTGACTCATTGGTTGTTTAGGGGCATGTTGTTTAATCTCACATATTTGTGAATTTTCCTTCTGTTATTGATTTCTAGTTTTATACCACTGTGGTCAGAAAAGATGCTTGGTATTATTTCAGTCTTCTAAAATTTGTTAAGACTTGCTTTGTGGCCTAACATGTGATCTATACTGGAGAATGTCCCATGCACACTTGAGAAGAATGTATTCTGCTACTGTCAGATGGACTGTTCTGTATTGATCTTTAAGTCCATTAGGTCTAAAGTATAGTTCAAGTTCAATATTTCCCTACTGATTTTTCATCTGGATAACCTATCCATTGTTGATAGTGGTTAATGAAGTCTGCTACTGTAACATACTGTTGTCTATTTCCTCTTTCAGATCTCCTAGTATTTGCTTAACATACACTTAGGTGCTTCAATGTTGGGTGCATAATTTCAAATGACCTATTTTTAGAGTTCACAGATTCCTTCTTCTGATTGATCAAGTCCGCTGTTAACAATGCTTGCTATTGCATTTTTCATTTCACTCATTGTATTCTTCAGCAACAGCATTTGCTGGAATTTTTATGATTTCTACCTCTGTTAAACTTCTCATTTTGTTCATGTAGTTCTTTTCTTGAATGTATTGAACTGTCTTCCTGTGTTTTCTTGTAGCTCACCAAGCTTCCTTAGAGCAACTATTTTGACTTTTTTCTGGGCAAAATGGCAGATCTTTTTTTGAGGTCAGTTACTGAAAAATTACTGTGTTCCTTTGGTGGTGTCATGTTTCCTTGATTTTTCATGTTCCTTGAAGTCCTGTGTTGTCATCTCTACATTTGAAGAAGCAGCCCACCTCCTCCATTCTTTACTGACTGGCTTTGGGAGAACAATATCTTCTGTCATCCCTGCTAAGACTTCTGAGGCTTTTCAGGCCTTTTCTATAGATGCGCCTACTCCACACTTCTTGTGCCCTCTTTGGGGGCAATTCTTAAGGTTTTGCGCTTTCTGTTCCCTCTGCAAAGCCAGGTTGAGTGCTGACATTCTTCCATTTCCTCTCTCTAGGGTGTTGCTGAGTGCTCACGCTTGTGTGCTTTCTCCCAGTCCTGCAGAGTCAGGCTGGCTTTCTGTGCGTGCCCACTAACTTGCCTGCAAAGGTTTACACTTGCCACTGCTGAGGGAGTGAACAGGGAGCCAACCATAGGAGGCACAGAGCAGTGGGCGTGCCTGTGGGCCACTGGGGGGATCTGCAGTCAAGGCATCCCCAGTGGCTTGTGGCAGGCTCCCTGATGGTGTCCGTGAAGGGGTTAGTAGGGTCCACATCTCTTGAATGTGTTCCAAGCCCTGGTTGCTATTCTCCCTGCCCCTTCCCACACCTGAGGCATGCAGCTCACCTCAGTACCCTGGATGGGGCAAGCAAGAGGTGGAACTCGGGCAGAATCCTGCCCAGCTGGGGAAACCAGGCACCCATTCACACACTCTTATATTCCCCCGTGGGAGAAACTGCAGGCCAAGGTGGTCTCTTGGCACTGAGCTGTGCCACCTTTGGTGAGGGGGGATGGTAGAGTGAAACTGTTCCTCTTACCCTCTTCAAGGTGTCTAATCATGGATATTTTTGCTCCGTATGCTGAAACTTCTCTGCTGGACACTTGGACTTCCACAGTGGTACTCTTGGATGATTGTCAAAATCAGTGTTCTTTGGGGAGAAGATGTTTAAAAAAGAAAAAAAAAGAAGCTTGTATCTGCCATCTTGCTCAGTAATTTCTTCTTTATTTTCTTTCCACAGTGCACAAAACATCAACAGAGTTAAATGAGCTCCAAAGTTTGAGAAATTAATAAATATTAGATATACATTGAAGTTTCTTTACTATCTTCACATAAAGTTAAAATCCAAAAGTCTAGAAGGTTGTGAAAGACAGCCAAAGGGGCTTTACTATCACCCCTGTATTACCTTTTCTATTGCTTCACAAAGGATTTGAGCCACAGTGACAAGGCATCCTCTTCAAGGGTTCAGGAACTCCTGCCCCTTTGGACAATCAGTCCTTCAAATGTGTGGTCCTTATTGATTAGTGAAAATTTCATCCACAGACTTTGATCATCTATGAAAAGGAATCTCCTTCTGAAGTTTTAGTTTAATAAAACCATCTTTTCTTACTAAAGGGAGATGTGCACATTTGGTGTAGTCTGTAGACTTATTGGTCATGTATTTTCATGATTAGGAGGACAAGGGAATAAGCAAATCCACTTTAGAATCAGTCTTTAGCTCACATAGTTTATTACCTGAAAATTCAGCACTTACCACCAGCATTACACAATGGCAATATCTAAATAATCAGCACAACTTTTTATTGATTCAGGAAACATCTTTGGTCCTTGGTGGGTTCAACTTGGTTGATTTCGTTTTAGCAATATTTATGGAAACACATGAAATATTAGGACTAGAATGCCTGTTTTCATTCCCAGGCACATCATAAATATTTGACGTTATTTTCCTGCCACGATACTGTTCTCTGTCTCATAGAGAACCTAGGATAGTGTATCTTTCTTTTCTCATTGACTGTCCAACCCTCCAGTATGCCTTCTTTCCTGATCCAACCCAGATGAAACGGTGACATCCAGAACTACTACTTTACTAACATGTTCAACCACACCCCTCCCCCAGCCCACGTTCCTTCAAGCTCCTCCCACTGCCTGTTACTCCTTCCAGGAAAAAAAATCTCAGATCCACGTCTGATATCTTCTTTTCTATTCCTAAATGGCTGCATTCTGCTGAAGAGATTCACTTAATAGGGCACATTACCACCTCACCACATTCGTGACCTTCAGCTTCAGCTGGGCCACTTTCAACTTTGTTCATCAATCTTTGAATTTGGTCTGAGTTGGCTCCCATTCTTGTCCCAGTTTTTCTTTGACCCACAGCCTGTCTCTGGATATACGATCTTACTTTACGTCATCAGGTGTGAACCACCTCAACCTCCTGCCCCTCCTCGCCTCATAGAAATTCATGCTCCTCTGTCCCTTCCCTACCTCTTTGTCTCCATGGTCAGAGAATAAATGCCCTGTCTCTTGTTCAATGCCAACATCTTCAGTGTTGCCCTTGATCCCATCTGTTTTGCTTCAAGACCATGATTAATCAAATACAATATTTACTGTTTAATCGTCAACGAACCCTTCTGTCTTGGCTTCTTTCCCTTGGGCTAAATAAATGTTTAAATCTTTGCACACTTGAAAAACAAAACAACCACAGCAGAAAAAACCTCCCTGGGCTCATGTGTCCTCTGTGAGTAGTCCCTCTCACATCCTTCTCTGCATGGTGAAACTTCTTGTAAAAGTCATGGCAAGACTCTCCACTCACTGCTTTCATCCTTTTCACTTCACAACCCCTCAAACTGTTTCAGCCTCCAGCCCTTACTATCTTTGGAAATTTCACCAAAGACCTTCTTCTTTCTAAGCACAGTGATACCACATCAGTGCTTTTCGGGCAGGGTTTCCCTGGCCACCTTTGATACTGTGGAACATTCATTCCATGTGGAATCACTTGCCCGTGTTGACTGTCCTCACTGGTCCTCAGTGACTGTTCCCTCTCTGTCCCATTCTTAGGACCGTCTTGCTTCACTATGTAGCTGATTGGTCACTACTTTCTCTAGATTTTCTATTTTCCACTAGATTTTCTCTAGTTTTCATTGTACCACCATTCATTTGGAGTTTACTATTATCTGTTTGCCAGCAACATCCAATTCAATTTTTGCAGATCCATCCCAAACTTTATGGTCACAAATCCATACTATTGCTTACTTTTCTACCTCTTCTCATGCTATTCTCCTTTCTCTTATTCAACTTTTAATCATCCTTAAGATTGGGATCATGCATCTTCACTTCCAGGAAGCTTTCCCTAAAACACCAGGTGGCCAGTGACCCTCTTTCATGCTCCTTGGCTCCAAAGGTGTATTTCGCTCACAGCTATCCCCACATCACAGGGAAATCATTTGCTCTTGTGTTCCCTAGTCTCATTATTCTGCATGCTCTTGAAGGATACATATCCTGAGCTTGGTATCTAGTAGGTATTTAACGGCTTTTTGAGAAAATATCTGTTTATTTTCTTAATTGATAGGATCTGTGTCACATACAATTTTTTAAACATCTTTATTGGAGTATAATTGCTTTACAATGGTGTGTTAGTTTCTGCTTTAAAACAAAGTGAATCAGCTATACATATACATATGTCCCCATATCTCCTCCTTCTTGCGTCTCCCTCCCACCCTCCCTATCCCACCCCTCTAGGTGGTCACAAAGCACCGAGCTGATCTCCCTGTGCTGTGCGGCTGCTTCCCACTAGCTATCTACTTTACATTTGGTAGTGTGTCACATACAATTTTTATGATCACAGAAAATTAAAATATGAAAGTAATAAATAGCTTAAAATTTGTCTTGTTGACTGTATTCTGTCTAAACTACATATATGTGACATATATAATACAGTTATATAATATATATTATAATCCATATTATATATTAATTATATGTGTGTATATACACACACAATTAACATGTAATATAGATTATACACTCTTTTACAAGTACTTCTCAATCTCAGAAAATGTGCTCTAATTTGGGGAACTATTTCCTTTTGTTGATTTTCTTTTTCCCCTTTCCTCTTCCAAAATGCTTTTTCCTCAGAGAATCCTTCCATGACCTCACATGGTCCCAGCATATTCATTTTCTAATCCTTACCCTAACCTTACTTTTGAATTTATACATTTAATGCTACGCACTTATCTATATTACAGTTATCCTCTTATGTAGATGTCTACATAGTTTTATGAATATCTGAACTTATAAATATTTTTAAGTGATTGGTTTTGGGTTTGACTCTTCCCAACCTCGTGAAGAAGGTAAGTATTTATCTATCTCGTTCTTCACCCTATCAGTATGCCTGGCACATAAAAGGACTTAATAACTATTTACTGACTTCATCAAAATGAGTGAATGGGTGAAGGGAGGATAAGTTGGTTGGGGACCAAGATTATCCAGAGGTAAAACTGAAGCATACTGGAAGAAGGTCATAAAGTCACTGGGCTTGGAAATTAACCTTACTGTAAAAAAGTAAAACAAAACACTTCCACACAGATGTGCTCCTGGGTCAGCAAAGAGCTTAAGTAGGCTCTGAGTTGTTTATAAGAAACAGAGCCAAAATGAATCCAACCTTTATTTGCAGTTTTCAGACTTTCTCTTTTTTTATTTGCAAAAATGTTCCCATTGCTCGTGTTTGCCCCTAAATGGTGTCTAAAACAAGAAGAAAGAAAGCCGTGCACACACCAGTGGCATGGAAACTCAGGAGGGCTGTTACTCACGGTGCATCTCCCAAAGATTTGGCCCCTTCCTCTTTTTGCCAACCGTATACGCTGCACTTTGCTGCATGATGCGAAAGAGCTGAACCTTAACAGTCCAACCTGGGCAGGGCAGAAGTTTCATGGGGGAGTCATACAAGAGAAGACACAGGCCAAAGCTACTTTGAGGAAGGTTTCAAAGCCAGGCTAAGACGTATAGATTTTATCTGTCAAGAGGCGATTTTTTTAATGTTAGAATTATACTTAAATCTGTATTTTGGGAAATATTGCTGTGATTCTAATTGTAAATTGAAGTTTCTTCAGAGATTAAGGAAGAATATACTTGTTAGGAGACTGTAGCTCTAATCCTGGTTTTATGCAATAAAAAGTTGAATTACTCCATTTTTCTCTATCATGTTACAATGGATTATAAAATACAAAAAAAATAAATATAGTTTAATAGAAGAAGAGGACTAATCAGAATCAGGGGACAGTGATAGAAATATCACATGGGTAATGAAAGATACAGTAATTAGGCATAAATGTAATTTCTACAACGTAATTATAATTAAGCTGTAAATCTGCCTTGGAGCTTCCCAGAAGCCAAAGCAAAAGAGGAAACATAATCACTTATATAATTTACACTGTACATGTAATAATAAAAGCTAATATTTGTGTTCTAACTTTGTGCTGGACCCTTTATATGTATTTCTTTACATATAACCATTTCTACATATACTTGAAGATCTCACTTCCTTGAGAGAACTCTATTAACTAAATCAGCTGATAAAAAGATCTTCTGCAATGAGGAAGTGAAAATTTATGCTGAAAAGCATCTCCTTTTTTTTCTTTAGAGAATAATCAACCTAAATTAAACTTTTAAATTCTTGATTTAAGGCAGCCAGCCTGTTTCAACAAAGTTGCCAAATATTCTTAACCAAAAGGAAGCATTGCAAGATATGACAAACAGGAAAGCTAAACAAAAGTCAACAGTGTTGCAAATCATACATTTATGGGAGGAAACGCTCCAGCCCTGCCGCCAAGCCTGGAACTGAAACCTACAAGGCAGACCACACTAACATCCACAGGGCGGTGGGCTGTGCAAAGCTCAGAAGGAGGCCCCCCCCACCCACCCACCGCAGAACTCAGGCCGGAAGTGCAAGCAGCTGATGAGCAGGGTAGCCTGTGGTGCAGGCCTTCAGGAAGCCAGTGAGAAGTCTAGCCTCTAGCTGTGTCGTCAGAGGCTAACAAAACTTAGAGAAGACTGGACATGCATTGGACGTGAAACTCAAATTACACACTGTTCCGTTCCAAATCTGACCCCTGGAAATTAGCTATAAGGTAACCACATCCTCAACATCTTTGGAACAAATCAGTGGGGATTTTCCCTAGCTTCTTTAAATAGTACATCTCCGTGTACATGTTAATGACCCTTGTTCCAGTAGTAAAACGGAGCCTATCCAGGGGGTCACCAGTTCAGATGCCTAAGAGGTCAAACAAGTAACAAAAATGAAGTGCATACTGCAACTTAGGAATGTGGGCCCAGTAACATGGGAGCTTTCTATTTTTAAAAAAGAAATTGAAAATCCAGACTTTTCAATGAAATCTCCCAATCTGTAATCATTAGTAACTAATTCAAATATGTTTAATACTTTACACAGTCGGGCCAATGCAATTCTCTGAACTAAAACCTTCAATTTAACACTTTCATAGGAAGGTAACCTCCATGAATTAAATTCTCTTAATAGAGCTTTTAATAAAGGTCGGCAGCAAATCAGTGAGAGTAAGACTGTCTGGTAAAGATTTCAGTCTCTTGTTCCCGATTCATGACAGGTACATGATCACTTGAGCTGACAACAGATGTGACATCCTTTTGTGAAAATTGAAGTGGCACCAGGACTTACCTAAACCACAATGGGCCATCTTCAAATGAAGCTGAGCTAAGACAGTATCTGTCAATCAGGGTAGGGTTTTCTTTCCGCCAATGCTGGGTTTCCCAACAGTTGAATAAATGGATATGTCTAGAAGAGAACAAGAACCATGCTCAGTGTCATGCAATAGGGGATTTTCATAGGAAGCGGACCTTAAATAACTGTGGGAGGAGTTGGGGAAAGAAGATACAGAGAGGCCATTGGGACATCGCTGGAAGCACTGGCCTGGGGAGATAATATGGATCTTACAGGGCAATCTGAGAAGCGAAGGACATTCCTTTAGAAAGAGACCGCTAGCTGAAAGATCTAGGGAGCTCTGATCTCTGTGTGACTCCCACCTCTGTGGGTCAGCAGGCAAGAATCAAACAGGTCCTGGGCCTCTGTGGGCCGGGTCTGAAGTCTGGAGGAAACTCTGTCCATGGTGGGGAGGGGCACAAGGTCCGGCAGGACCCCTGGGCCCCTCTGCGTATCTCATCTAACCATGAAAATTCCTCAGAGTACAATGGCTCCTGCTTCACCCCCTGCCTCCCAAATTTCACACAAGCTTCTCTTCTGGCCACGCTAGCCCAGGACAATAAAGAGAAGGGGATTTGGGCAAGCGTAATGCTTAGCTCGACCAGATCGACAACAGCACAAACCAGCACAGTGAGGGTGGAGACCTCCATTTCCACAAAATAGGCCACGATAATTTTAGCTGGAATACTCCCAAATCCATCTGACTCTATGTTACAGGGAAAGTCTGTTGGAAAAAAAATTGGGGGTGGCTAGGCAGTTAGAGAGCCTTGCATTTGAATCTTGATCATTTGCTTGCTTTATGGCCTTAGGAAAGATACGCAACCTCTTTTTTTTTTTGCGGTACGTAGGCCTCTCACTGCTGTGGCCTCTCCCGTTGCGGAGCACAGGCTCCAGACGCGCAGGCTCAGCAGCCATGGCTCACGGGCCCAGCCGCTCCGCGCCACGTGGGATCCTCCCAGACCGGGGCACAAACCCGCGTCCCCTGCATCGGCAGGCGGACTCTCAGCCACTGCGCCACCAGAGAAGCCCCGCAATCTCTTTTGACTCACAGTTTCTCCATCAAGAAAGTCAGGCTCATAATACCAACAATAAAGTTTTGTCTTAAGGATTAGACAAAGTTTGGGACAGTACAAAGTGTGATCTGCGGGAACAAAGACTACGTTTAGATTAGTAATCATTGCAGCCTCTAGGATCAAACAAGGTGTCTGATACCAAGTAAGCAAGCAAAGCGTGTAGGCCTGTTATTGCTTATAATAAGAAGAGGGACTCTTGAACACACAGGAAAGTTTAAGAGGATGGATGGGTTGCAGTTTTCCTGATCTTTTTAGAGGTTGATGAAAATGAATTCTCTCAAAGGTTTGTTGTGTGCTAGGACACATTTAGTATGAATTAATTTTTATCCTTAGAGTTAAAAAGACTGGGAAAGTGGGCAGTATAACAGATTCTATACATAAGCATTCTTTCATTCTTTGTCCGAAAAGCATACTATCATGTAATCTCCCTCAGTTCCAGCATCAGCTTCATCAGTACTTAGCATCCCATCTCTGGGCAGAATCCAGCCTACATCCAGCAAGGAGAAGACAAATACACTGACCACACACACTGCATCTTTCTCCTTGAACACATGCACACGCTGGCCTTTGGTGAGAGGCAGGGCATGAATAGGAAAAAACAGAGATGCATTCCAACAAGACATTAGCTAAACAAAAGTCAAGTCCACCAGGCAAAGCCCTCAGGAAATTGGTTAACATATTTTTCCGCCATTCAACAAAAGATAGCAGGCACTTGTCTCAATATCTCCTTTCATCCATGAAAGCTTTAAAATTGATTCATGGTTTCATAGCTACAACAAAGTACCTTGGATAGATTAAAATCAAGGCTTTTTTTTTTAAATTTGAATATCAACAGCAAGAATCCCACCCAGGTCTTGCTAAAAAACAACTTTGGCTGACGTTATGAAATGCGTCCGCAAGCTCTTCTTTAGCCAAATGAGAAGTCGTCTGGAAAGGATTCATCCTTTTAGTGTACACAGAAGATCTTCTTCTTGGATCTATAAACTAAGTCTTTAAATTCCACTGTAATTACTCCAAAGACATAAATAGAGCCGATACTATTTCTGGCATCCCAGCTGGCCCTTTAGACAAGGTACACAGCATTTTCAAATAAAGCTTCCACGAAGTGTGTAGGTATTCTAGCAACAGACAGACGCCTGGAAATTCTAAAACGTAGTGTCTAAAAGAATGGCTTCCAAAAATGCTAGTGTGTAGGACAGGTCCCTTTCTTCGTTTTAATTTTTGTACCAGTTGTTAGCATTGAGTTTCTTAGTAAGGGCCGAAACCTACTCTGTTTTCAACCACTAACTTGGCTCTCTTTGGAGGTTCTGTATACTGAAACAATTCATTAAAATACTCATACATAAAGTTTTATTAACAGGATATGTTATCGCTCCCAGACTCATGCTGTAGTTATTAACCAGTGCAATTGAAAAGATTCATTTCAAAAGCCAGAATCTCACAAAACTATCTTAGCATTAGTGTCGATGAATGCCAACATCATATCCACTCTCAACGTGAACACCACCCGTATCTGGAGTCCTTTGTGGACTTGGACAGGAACATTTTACCCTTGCTCTTCGTGAACACCCTGGGCTTGCTGTTATGAGCAGACTTCTCAACTCCCAAGGCATACCAGGCCTTTTCTCTTCATTGTTGCTGATCACATTCGCTTGCCCTTGGAAACTCACCAAAATCTGAATTTGCATTACCGACTCTACTGCTACCAAACAACGACAACAACTGGATTAATTTCCAGAACATACGGTTGCTTTACATTTTTGATTGAATAAAAAAAGACTTGAGAATCAGCACTTTGTTTCTACTTTATTATTTACCTGTCCCTTTGTTTCTTTATCTATAAAATAACAGGTCAGGGAAGCTGTCCTGTCAATCTCTAACTTGGAAGGCAGAGACTCTGGATGGAAACACTGTTAGTCATTCGTGCCTCTAGGCCCAATATAGCTTTGTACCTTCTGGCCCACTTGTGGGAGGGAGGGGTCAAGTGACTAGTTTTGACTAATGAGTCATGAGCATAAATGACATGTGTCCCTTCTCTCCTACAGTTTATTGCCATTAGAGACCTTCTGGAGCGTTCTTTCCCTCTGCTATGGTGGCAAGTAGTGTTCCAGACAGCTGCTCCACCAGTTTGGAGCAGCCTGGAGTGAGAATGACAAGGATGAAGAGAGGGCCCTCAAGGAACACAGAGTGTGAACAAGAATTAAGACCTTGGCTGTAAGCTACGGAGCATTTGGAGTTTGATACCATAGTTCTGCCTGGTCTTACCCCGACCAATATCATTCATTATCCACCCAGATCTTCCCAAGTGAACCTTCCTTGAGGAGAGGTTCAGTCATCAGCTACTATCTTCAATTAACAAGGACGACGCTCTTCATCCTTTACATGCACCGGATGAAAATTCATTTTGAGCGATGACTACAAACGTTCACTGCCTTTCCACATCCTCTCCTTAGGTCCTTTGTGAGTAAGGATGCTTTTGTGTACAACACCCGAGCACAAGGCAAACCTGTAGTTACAGAATGCCATGATGTGAGCTTGTCCACTGAGGGGTTCAGTCCATCCACAGTTAGGGTCACATCCTGCCATACTGATTAAAAGAAGAGGCTTCGAAGTTACCCAGACCTGCTTCAAATCAGAGCTCTCAGTATCTTCCCTAATTTATTAATACTTAACTTTTATGCATCCCAACAACCTCTTTTATAAAAAGGAAATACCATATTTTAGTGTCTGGCACACAGGGTGGATTGTGATTTTCGACTCTTCCACAGTCACTGGCTATACTTGCTCATAAAGGAAGCCCACACAGAAAAGGAGGCACGCTGTGGCAGACAGACCCTAAGGCGCCCCTCCCATTGTCCCCACCTCCTGGTGTTTAACTTTGTTTAATTCCTTCCTCTTGAGTGGAGGTGGGACCTGCAACTGCCTTCTATCCAATAAAATATAGCCAAGGTGATGGGATAACACTGCCATGGTTAAGTTCTGTTTCATAAGAATCTGTCTGAACAGACTGGAGCCAGAGACTTCCCTGTGGGCTTGATGAAGGGAGAGGCTGGGCTGGAGAAACCCAGGTACAACGGAGTGCAAGAGGCCGCTAGGAACTGCAGTGGCTACTGGGAGTTTGGGGCAGCCTTTAGCCAGCAACCCTCAAAAAGCCCGGGCCCTCAAACCTCCAACCACGAGGAAATTAGAGATTGAGTGAGAATTCTTCCCCAGTTGAGCTTCCAGAAGAGAATGCAATGTAGTCCATGTCTTGGTTGCAAGCTCGTGAGGCCTAAGCGATGGACCCAGCTGAGCCTCGGCCACACTACTGACCCATGTACGTTCTGAGATAATAAACCCACATTGTTTTGAATTCTTAAGTATGTTGTAATTTGTTATTGCTGCGTAACAAATGCCCATGCCAAACTGGAAAATTTGGCTATTTTATCATGTAAAGAAGGCCATTTGAATCCTTATTTAAAAGATCAGATATTAAATTCTCTTCCTTCCCAAATCAAATATTTGAGATTTCAGGATTCTCATCTACAATCATATGGTCATACAAGAAGATGGCCCTTTGAACTTACTTTAGGTATTACTTATCAGGTTTTTGTTCACCAGTTTATTGATACTTGATCAAGTAATAAAACTAATTCTTCTGAAAATACCTCTGCAACGAAATTTTATAATAAAAATCCTTTGTTATGAAAAGAACTTGAGAACATTTTCTGCTAAGAAGGGAAGTAAACAGTCATTTATTCACTGGCCCAGTCCTGTTTATCATTAAAGTAAGTCAGAAGGAGAAAGACAAATACCGTATGCTAACAAATATATATGGAATTTAAGAAAAAAAAAATGTCATGAAGAACCTAGACAGGAATAAAGACGCAGACCTACTAGAGAATGGACTTGAGGCTATGGGGAGGGGGAAGGGTAAGCTGGGACGACGTGAGAGAGTGGCACGGACATATATACACTACCAAACGTAAAACAGATAGCTAGTGGGAAGCAGCCGCATAGCACAGGGAGATCAGCTCGGTGCTTTGGGGTGGGATAGGGAGGGTGGGAGGGAGGGAGATGCAAGAGGGAAGAGATATGGGAACATAATGTATAACTGATTCACTTTGTTATAAAGCAGAAACTAACACACCATTGTAAAGCAATTATACCCCAATAAAAAAAAAAAAGTTTAACGTCATTTACTTTTGAAAGCACTTTCCATGTTTCTCCCAGAATGAACTGACTCTTTCCTTTGGATTCCCAGAACAGCTTAATTATAAAACATCTTACCCTGTGTTACAATTGCCTATTCCTAAAAGCTATCTCTATCACTGGTCCAGGAGTTGGCAAACTACAGCTCATGGGCCAAATCCTCCCTGCTGCCTGTTTCTGTAAATAAAGTTTTATTGGAACAAGCCATGCCTGTTAGCTTGTACGTTATGCTATGCTTGTTTTCTTGGTACAACACAGTACTGAGTGATTGCAACAGAGAGCTTATGGATCACAAGTCTAAACTATTTACTACCTGGTCTGTTACAGAAAAAGTTTGCTGACCTCCACGTTAGACCGTGAACTTCATGAGGTGACAGACTGATGGACTGTATCTTGTCGATCTCTGTAGCCTCAGAACTTAGCCCATTGCAGACCCGAAATTTGTAACTGAGTGTATACAAAGATGCATCAAACACTGAAATTCAAGCCAAAATTAGCATTAATCTTCTCTCTAAGTTAGACCTTTCCTAGAGAGGTCCTAGGTTTTTGTTAAGACTGTCATGAAGAAACAGTCTATCCTCATACTTTGTACTCCCCTGAAAGCTGAAAACAGAATGAACAGAGTTGGCTATTAAGAGGACATTCCTACCCTTCATTAGAAGGCTGCATTTAGACCAAATTGCCATTTATTAAACAATTTTCACGTAAGTTACCAAAGCCCATGTGCCTTTCAGGGGGCAGTTACTCTGTTTTCAGATTCACTTAGGACCAATTTCCAAAATACTGCTAGTGTATTTGAGGTCCAAGAAACCTTTTAATTTTCATTTGTAAACCTTTTTTGATGTTGCTCTCTTGTCAAAAACAGGAAGCCGTTATTTTCCAGCAGTAAACAAGTTCAAAATCAAGTTAGCCACTCAACTCCCCAAATCAAGACTGTGTTTTGTGTATATGAAAAAATCAACTTTCTAATCTTCATCGACTGTATCAAAATTCTCAAGGGAAAGCCAAGAGCCTTAAATTTTTGTGGGAATCAAAGAATGTGAAGATCTGTCGCCC
This sequence comes from Phocoena phocoena, assembly GCF_963924675.1. NCBI lineage: Eukaryota > Metazoa > Chordata > Mammalia > Artiodactyla > Phocoenidae > Phocoena > Phocoena phocoena. Next base: position 11,979,359 of record NC_089227.1, read on the forward strand.
CCGCCCTGCCCCCCAGATATGGTTCTTCTCCAAACCTAGGGAAACCTTTCAAATCTCTTGTGATTCACTCCTTCACTATTCCTGCCCCCTGAGGTTAGCCTGAATGCTTTTTCCTTTATTCACCCACCCACAATCTCTCTAACTCCCATATGGGATGTATACAGTAACGCTAACCACCAAGAACAAAGCAGAACAAGATGTTTGCCATGGATATCAAGTCTCAAAAGAGACAATTAAATTGATGCAAATCATCATTGCTTCCTGAATCAGCGTAGACTGCTGTATTTCAGAATGCCAAGGAAATTACTATACAGCGTTACCTAAAGGTTTTGTAAATAAATGTATTAAACTCATAAGAGAAGCTTAAAATGAGCAGGAAAGTGTTTCCCGGTTTCATCATGATGTTTAGAAAACTTTTCCAACTCACCTGATGAATGCCTCAAGGATAAAGGGACTTGGATCTTCCACTGGGGTCAGCAAGCAAGGATTCTGACCCTTTCCTGGCCCTTGACTCTGTGCCCTGGGATCTGCCTCACATGCTCAGCACCACTGTCACCTTCTAGTCACCTATTCATCCCCAGCTGGAAAGATTTTCCCCTATACCGCAGCCAACTGAGAAAAAAAATAGAATCGCTACATAAGGAGCTTTGTCTGTATTTACCTACATACTTATGTATGTCCTTTTATTTATTTATTTATTTTTTTGCGGTACGCAGGCCTCTCACTGTTGTGGCCTCTCCCGTTGCGGAGCACAGGCTCCAGACGCGCAGGTTCAGCGGCCATGGCTCACGGGCCCAGCCGCTCCGCGGCATGTAGGATCTTCCCGGACCGGGGCACGAACCTGTGTCCCCTGCATCGGCAGGCGGACTCTCAACCACTGCGCCACCAGGGAAGCCCTGTCCTTTTATTTTAAAATAAGTTTTCCTACTTAATTTTGGGGGGATGTTAAAATATCTTTTATTTCATAAGATATGAATGTCAGAAATTATAATTTTTTTAATGTCCTTACTTGACAAAAGATAAAGTTGTCATTCTTGTATCAGTTCCCCCAATTTTTAAAACTGACCCATGATATGAATCCGCGCTTCCCCTTCACGGGGCGTGGGTTCGATTCCTGGTCAGGGAACTAAGATCCCGCACGCATGCGTGCGGCACGGCCAAAAAAAAAAAGACAAAAAACAAAAACAAAAACAAAAAATAACGCCCACTGATCCATGACACCACAAAAGGTCTGAGGACTTAGAACACTGAAGAGTCACTGAAGTTGAGGGGAGGAAGGGGATGGTAGAGAGTATTCCTGGCTCACAGAGGTCAATTGACTTATTCAAGTTCACTCAGCTGGTTAGAGGTAGTGAATTATAATCCAGATCCCTCGCTCCTGGGCCAGGGAGCCTCTTATTAATGTTCCAGGCTGCTCCCTACCGAGCTACTGTGGCAGCCCCCTTAAAGAGTACAGTCAGACCTCAGCTGTCAAACTTTTTGCATCAGCCCTATCCCTTGTTCATTATCTATTTTATATCCTTAACCAATTTGCATATGTAGGCATCTCTGCAACTCTTTCAAAATCGTTTTGAAATGAATCGTACCTTGCTCTACAATTGTGTCGGCACATGAACTACTTCTGGGAGCAATCATCGTGTACGTGCAGCCATGGGAGCTGCAGAAAGAGAAGGTACCGGATGCTCAGAGAAGCCCACACATCAGTCTGGCAGGGGACAGGGTGGGGGCAGGTTGTTGAGGAGAAAGAGGATGGCCTCATAGACTAGAAGGTGAAGAATGGGCATCGTTATCAAAAGCAGAGGGAGGCTAGAGAAACAGGACCTCTTGAGAGGCCTGAATGTGTTCTGGCGTGACAGAATATTGGGTAAAGGCTTAAGGTGAGGAAAAAAAAAATGGCTTTTCAGGAAGAGCTTAGGAAGCTTCATGAGATCCAGTATTACCCAAAGGGAAGACCCCTGAATACAAAGGACCAGAATCCCATGAAACATCCTGGAAAAACAGAGGGGGACTGGAGAACAAGAAGGTTTGAAACACAGTTTATACTTACCATAAACACTACAGATATCCACAAGGAAAGCGGCTCAAGCCTTTGTATTTGTATTCTTAGCCCATGGCAGTTCTAATGTTAATATTCATTTTAGGTTCTTGAGAATATATAAAGATAGCTTTCGGAGGGCTAAGCAACTAACATAACAACTAGATATTTGTAAATACCATTTGTATTTTTAAACAGCAAATACCTGTGTATATATATATGTTTTTCTCATAAATGACCAAAGCACTGAAGTACTGTGGAGAGGCAGAAGGTACCTGGGCTGGCCCTACCTGTAAGATTCGAATTAGAATCTCTGGGGTTGTGTCACAAGTTTTGGAATTTTTCAAATAAGCTCCCCAGACAGACGCTTCCTGAATCTGGATGCACAGGTTTGAGGCCAGTGATCTATCTGACAGTGGCCAGAGATGGCACGCACTGAAAACTGGCCAGAGCCCTTTGCAGCCATGATGCACTCACCCCACTGGGCTTGACTGCATCTCCCTGGAAACCAGAACCTCAGCATACAAGTGACCCTCCCACCGCGAGATGCCCGAGTCTCTCAGACCTGAACTAGATGAAAAAGGAAGAACCACTAATTAGATAAGAAATAGACATTTTAGACATTTTTTTTAGATTCTGCATGTTAGTGATATCATATGATATTTGTCTTTCTCTGTATGACTTACTTCACTTCGTATGATCATCTCTAAAAAATGGTACAAATGAACTTATTTACAAAACGGAAACACTCACAGACTTAGAGAACGAACTTATGGTTACCAGGGTGAAAGGCTGGGGTTGGGGGAGGGATAGATTGGGAGGTTGGGATGGACATGTACACACTGCTACATGTAAAATAGATAACCAACAAGGACCTACTGTACAGCACAGGGAACTCAGCTCAATATTCTGTAATAACCTAAATGGGAAAAGAATTTGAAAAAGAATAGATACTTGAATGAGTACAACTGAATCACTTTGCTGTACACCTGTAACTAACACATCATTGTTAATCAACTAACTCCAATATAAAATAAAAATTTAAAAAATAGACATTTTAATACAGATGCACCATAATAAATATAACTTCTTAATGTCAGAATGATGACTGAAAATAACAAGGGGGGATCTGTTTGTGGTATCATCAAGGGACCAGGATGGGAGATTACGAGAGAGTGTGTTTGTCTGAAGGCAGAGATGGGAAAGAAATACAGCTGTTTCCTGATGGCATTCTACCAAGTGCAGCCTATATGGTAACCTAATTAGAGACCCAGTGGTCTATATGTATGCACCAAGGCCAACGTCACACCTTTTATTTATTGCTCTGACATTACAGTATATGTTAATATCCGGTGGGAGGTAACACAAACCTTGTTCTTTCACATAAAATTTTAAAATGAGCTTGTCAAACCCTCTCTCTCTATCCCCAATATCCTGCTAGAATTGTGCTTGGAATGTCGTTGAATTTATGGATTAATTTGGTGGTTTTCAATTGAATCTTTCCAATGTTAAGGTCTCCTATTCATAAATACTTACCTGGGTTTTCTTTTAGGTCTGCTAATAGACTAACGGAAACTTCTCCATAAGGACTTGAGTAAATCTTGGTACGTTAATTCCTAGACGTTCTGTAGATATTGGTCTCATTTCAAATGATACATGATCTTTTGCGATCTATTCTACTCAGCTGTGCTTATGTCTCTACCTCTCCTTTCCCTAGGCTGGGTGAGGTTATGCATCTGTGCCCATATTGCATGCTTTACAACCTCCAATATGGCCGTGATCTTTGTTAAGATATCTACTCACCCCACTGCACTGTGAACACTTTGAGGGCAGCAATGGTCTCTTACTCACTTTTGCGTCCTCAGCAACACACACAGATATACTTGCTTTTTAGCGCTTTTTGAGCGTACATGAAAATACATGAAATCACCTTGCTGTACACCTGAAACTAACACAACATTGTAAACCAACTTTAATAAAAAAAAGAAAAGAAAATGAAGACACATAAGTCAAATATTTTTGTTTCATTTTTGCCTTCTTTTAGAAAGTCTCATGATTAGTTCTTCATTCTTTTATATAATGAATGTCACTAAGGAATTTACTGAAAGTGCACCCACTACTGGTTTGGAATTCTGTGAAAATTTGAGACACCGGGAATAAAGAGTATATCAATATGCAAAAAAAAAATACATGAAACCATTATGTTATAGTGATATTGACTAAAACAGCTGGAAATGTGGCAAAGGAGGCACCCACTGTGACTGAAGGCTCCTATCAGCTACCGGCTTTATCTGCTAGGTAGGCAGTTCCGAGGGAGGCCTTAAAATCCAGCCCTACTTGTTTCTTTCTCCCTTTTTTCTGTTTTAAGGGTTCTATTAGCACAGTTACCTCTATCGTTGCCTGGGTCTCTGTCCTACTAGAATTGGGGAAAATGAATCAGTCATTCTCTCTTTCTCACGCTCCATCCCCACACCGCTGATAAATGACAAGGTGTTCTGGTTGCAGGGATAGGGCCCCAAGCTTCTTTATGACGGACAAATAAAAGGCATCTTGTGACAGAAATGGCCCAAAGTCTCTTCTAGTTCTAAGTATCCTTATATTTTCTAAGTATCTGTATCTTTTGCTTCTGTGATTTCCCTCCCTAGCTTAGTCTCTTAACTATCTAAATACAAGTAGAACTATTTCCCCACCATCAAATTCAAATAGAGAAATCAGGGTTACAGGAAGCCCTTGGTTAAAAAACCCATTTTGCAGATTTTAACTGATGTTGCTAATGGCACAGTCATCTGGTCATCTGTTTCTCATCACATCCTAGCCTTTGCACATCCTAACTTCAAATTTGATGATGGGTCAGGATTCTGCATGTAATTAACTGGGAACTTTTGGAGTGAGGTGTCAGGAAGCAAATGAGCAAAGGGAGACAGGAAAGGGCACAAAGCTGAAGAGGCCAAGCCTCTGATTTCATAAGCCCTGGCTTCAAGTGTCAGGTCTCCTAGGAATACTCCCAGCTGTCATAATTCTTAGGTCACCACCACCCTTTAGGGTGAACCAAACTGAGACCTTCAGTAAAAATATAAAAGAAAATTTAAAAAAAAAAAGAGAGAGAGACAAACAACAACAAAACAGGTCTTTGGGGACAACCAGCAGCGTCAAGAATAGAAGGGGATTGTCCCTGTCTACTGGCCACTCTCCACCAAAAGGAGCCTCCCATCAGAAGCCACTGCTTTTGATCCTTCCACCCCTGGTAGGGAAACATGCAAATAGAAAAGAATTCAGAAATCTGGAAATGTTTTAGTTATCACAGGTTTTAGTAACTTTTCAAAGAGAAACATAAAGTTGAATGAAAAGTCAAACAAAGATTTTGGTTCACTAGAGGGGTAAGAAACTTCCTTCCATGACCCTGTTCATCTCTCATTTGATAGGATTACCCAGGAAATGTTTTGCTATTTTGATTTTAAATTGCTCTCAAATATGTGATTGCATAAATGCAATCCAGAGCGAACCTCGGCAGAAAAAAATGTTGGGAAGGATGACAATTTTATTGCATTTATTCCATTCTCTTTTTGTTCATTGTATATGCCATGAAAATCCATCAATCTGTATTAGCATTTGGGGAAAACATCCCTGAAAATGCTATTTGAAGTATCCAGCAAGTCTTGGGTAATCTGGTTGTCAGATGTTGGCTCAATGATTGAAGAGTCATAAAAACAAACCAAGTTCTAATGTCATTCATTAGTCTAATTTTTGCTGAAATTACTAAAATAGGTAAGGGAGTGTTTACACTGTGCTCTTTTTTGTTTTTGTAACTTAATATGTAACTTGGTACAATTTTGGGGATTTTAAGTTTATCCTTGTAACCCCCAAAATGCTACCGCATTGCCTTGCACACAGAAGCTTCTATGCAGGCAGGTTTCTGGGTCCGGCTCTACCCCTAACTAGCTGGCTGACACTGAGCCTCAGTTTCCTTTTCTACAAAAATAGAGGTAATAAAGGAAACCATGATAACATTATTCCTAGGTTTACTGTGAACGGTAAATGAGACAAAACATAAAAAGTAATTAACCTAGGGCCTAGCATCTGTCATGGTAACAGTTGTTAGAACTGAAAGAGATTTTCAAGAGCATCTAGTCCAAAGACTACAGTACAGTAAGTCCCCTACATATGAACGAGTTCTGTTCTGGGAGCATGTTCGTAAGTCCAATTTGTTCATGAGCGCAACAAAGTTAGCCTACGAACACAACTAACACAATGGCAGTACACTGAAGTAGGTTTCCAATATTTTTCACACAAATAATGCAGAAAAAACAAACAAACACAAAAAATAAACATTTTTTTAATCTGACAGTACAGTACCTTGAAAAGTACAGTAGTCCAGTACAACAGCTGGCACACAGGGGCTGGCATCGAGTGAACAGACAAGAAGAGTTATTGACTGGAGGAGGGAGAGGAGGTGGGAGATGGTAGAGCTGAAGGATCGCCAGCAATAGGAGACGGAGGGCAAGCTGCAATTTCACTCATGGCTGACGCTGATGGCACAGGTTCTGGTTCCTTGCTGGAACCAGATGCACGTTCGCATCTTTGAAAGTTTGCAACTTGAAGGTTCATATGTAGGGGACTTACTCTACGTATTTTTAGGGAGAGGGCCCATAAATGTTTCTCAGAAGAGTTTGTGACTCCAAAATCTTAACCATCTGTTAATCTTCTTATGGACTTATCTACAAACTCAGTTTATCTACTAAGTTGGAAACCTGGGCCTGGAGGGGGAATGTGACCACCCACGATCCTTAGTGGTAGAATAAAACTAGATGCTAAGGCTCCCAGCACTATGTTCAGTACTCTAGTCTATTATTCTAATTGTTAAAAAAAAAATACCTATATACATATGTCAATGAAAGAGAATGAAGTGAGTGAAGAGCATTTAGTGAGTGCCCACGGGGAGCCGATCTCAAGGATCATTTTAACTAATTTCAATAACAGAAATAGAGGAAAACATTAAAAAATATATATACCAAATATAGTAAAAGTCAACGTCCCATACTGATATATCTGCAATCAATCCTAATGAATCCATCGTTGGCCCCCAAAAAGTGGTGAAGCAAAGTCCCTGCCCCCAGGAATCTCCTGTCCAGGTAGCATGAATACAAGTCAGACAGCAAGAGAACTGCTCTCACAGAGGCACAGAGGGCGAAGGGGAAGTAGGAGAGGACACACTCCTTCCTACTGAAGAAGTGGGTTTTTCTCACGGGGTTGACTGGGAGGGAGACAGAAACAACTTTCAAGGTATCATCTTGGTCCCCAGATTATTTATAATGACTGCTCCCCAGTGCCATGAAAGTGTTCACTTTAGGGTAAGGAAAGAAAAGCATAGAGTATAAAGCCCTCATCATTTTGTCAATGACCCCAGGGCTCTTCCCCATTAGCACAGAAAACCATATGTACTGATGTACACTTACATGTGGTCTAAGCGTCTCCCTCAATTCCTGTTGGCCTTGAATTTACTCTTCAAGGAAAACTGCATAGCACTGACTATTATGTCCCTTTTTCAGGTCCTAAATTTTTTTTCAGGTAATGGGCCATTGAGAAATGTTCCAGCGCAAGTCACGTTATAAGATTACATAATAAGATTGCTATTATGACCAATAAATTTGACCATGAAAACGCATAACAACAAGTGGCCTCTAAGATTATATTTATGTCAGGGAAAATATAAGAAAATGCTAAGGAAAGAAACACCATAAGCCAGTGACACACACAGTGGTCATGAGCTTCTAGTAACTTCACTAAGTGTGGGCCAACAGGACCTGTATTCCTTCTCCCTGGCTGCATCTTCAAACATCAGGGGTGTAAATAAATTCCAGGGGAAGGAGGAAGCTCTAAACAGAGATAGCTGTTAATTACTTTCCATCAAACTTAAAACTGCAATGTATGATGATAATCTGAGGGATTTGATAACTTTTCTGATAAGAAAAGTGATTAACTCATTTCCTGGCAGAGACTTTATGGATAGTTTTTCCATCTCAGGACAATAAATTGAAGAGCTGGAGTTCTCTGCAAAGATTTCTTAACAGATCTCTTGGCTGTTTCCTTGCTACAGAGAAGCAGTGTCTCACTGAACTCTAAGAACCCAGGTAAATCTTCCTGGTGGGCTGGACAGAGAGCTGGACAAAAGCTGGAAGTCTGGGGTCCTGGTGCCATGCTGCCACGACATGACACCCAGTGCGGTTCCTCTTCTAGATCCAGCTCCTTGTCTCTACAAGCAGGGGTGGACTGCAAAGTTTCTCCCAACACTAAAATACTCTGAGTTATTACATGATGCTCTAATAATTAAGGTAGCACCTCTCTCTCTCTCTTTCTACGTTCCATTGAGTTGTCTCCAGAGAGTTTTCTTGATGTGTGAAAACCAGGTGTGGTTGGCAGAACACTGCTTACCCCCTTCCCCAAGATGCTCACATCTTAATCCCTGCAACCTGACAATATGTTACCTTATCTGGCAAAAGAGATTTTGCAGCTGTGATTAAGTTAAGCCTCTTCGATGAGATTTTCCTGGATTACCCAGGTGGGCCCAACGTAGTCACAGGGGTTCTTGTAAGGGAGAGAGGGAGGCAGGAGAGTCTTTCACAGAAGGAAATGTGATGACAGAAGCAGAGGTCAGTGATGTGATTGCTGGCTGAGGGCCATAAGCCAAGGTATGCAGCAGCTTCTAGAAGCTGGAAAACCAGGGAGTTCACTTACATATTTTTCTATATGTTTTTTAAAATTTGATATTTAAAATCTTTTGTTAATACTTTTTGATAAAATCAGCATCCTCGGGAGGAAAATATCCTTAAGATGCACTACCCCAAATCTTGTGTGTGTGCACATATGCATCTGTGCTTGTGGTGTGTGTGTGTGATGATAAACTTGGGAAATCAGTTTTACCTGTAAAATGAGACTACTACTTCAGGTTTAGCTCAGGAAACGGTAAGTTAATTGCTCAAACTATAGACATGGTGAGAAATGATAAGGATGTGGGTGAAGATGATGATGTAGGAGGTGAGGAAATTGGTCACAAAATCGCAGGAAACTGAGCAACCCCTCACTCTCCACACTCATCTTTCTACCCTGAGGAAAAAGCAAGAACCTTCTCCCAAAGAGAATCCAAGTGTGACTGCGGGCAAGGCTCTGGCATCCGCCAAGGCTTGACAATTCAGAGAAGGACAGAGAAGGACAAGGCTGTGTTCTAGTGTTTTTCCTTGGCTCACACTTAATGATATCCCCAAGGTGATGCCAGGTCTTCCTTCATCTTTACTTCTGTGAAGAAAGACCTAGATCTGGAATGCTCTTAAAGAAAGAAAGAAAAAAAAGAACCTCAGGCTTTTGAGTAATGATATTATGTGGGCCCCCTCCTCGGCACCCCATCATGCTAGGCAAGACCAGAGTCATTGTTAAAACATTTTATAATGAAAACAAGTCCCTCGTTAAAAGGACTGAAAGTCATCTGTCATTTCGTCTGCCCTAACACTTGGTACAAAGGGAACAAGTTTGCTGACACTGAAGATGGTATTGTGGTTTCTCTCTCCATTTCAAAAGGGTGTTAAGGACCTATCAACTGGGACTAGCAGTGCCAGCCATCAGTGGGTTTGCAGAGAATAGAACTATGCCTGACAACTGTCTTCAAGTACGGCTGACACTCATGTGATTATCCCCATGCCTCTATCCAGCAAGGCAGAAATGGTTTTCATGCTGGTTTGTTTTTCTTTACAACTGTTTGTTGCAAAAAGCATGCTGTAAACTGAGACCAGTTATAAAATAAGAATAAGTAATAAAAACAACTGTAAAACACACTGCAAACATGAAGTGTCATGCAAATACTTTAACTAGTAAGTACCTGCCCCCAACCCCCAGCTAGTCTACGGCATAGTTTATAAATCCATTGGTAAGACACAGCTGCCAGGCAAGATTACAGAATGCAAGGAAGAGACAGACCTGGGTTCAAATCCTGGCTGTTCCTGACTCTGATGAGCCACTGAACTTTGAATATGTTGTTTAACCTCATTGAGCTTCAGTTTTCTTGTGTGTAAAATGGAGTTAAAAAATATCTGTCTAATGGGGTTACTGTGAATCTCAAATTAACTAGTTCTCTTCTAGGTACTCGGGATAGAGGCTGGTGAATTGAAGGTGGCCCTAAAACTTACATTTCAGGGCAAAAGGTTTCTCTCCTGCAAGGCTAGATGACAAAATTACTCTCCAAGAACTCTTAAGAGTGAAATTTGAGGACAAAAAAGTCAAAGACACAGTAGAAAGAATGGGGGAAATAAATAAGAAATTGATATAAAGATCATGATTTTTATACTTGTACACTAAAGGCTGAGATGGTTAAGACCTTGACTTCACCCTAAGGCACATTTAAGCTGGAAAATCTGCTAGATATGACTTTCTTTTCTTATGAATATGTTCTAAGATGTACTCTCCGGCCACTACCCCAAATGTATTTTCTTTCCTTTTGCTTTAAAATTTTTATTAAAAACTAATAAAATCCTTTGAAATACTTCCATCCCCACCCAACCCATTTTCCTTCCTACCTCAGAGAAAGCTACCATCCTGAAATTGGTCTGTACCCATCTTTTTTATGGTCTTACAATTTTATTCCACAATCATAATATATGCATAATATATAACACTATGTGATTTTTTAAAAAAACTTTATACAAATGGTATACTGTGTCACCTATCACAACTTTTTGTTCATGTAACCTATTTTCAAGATTGATTCAAGTTGATACATGTAGATTTAATTTTTCATTTTAAATGTTATAGATCAGCTTTTTAAATACATGATTTATTTTTCTCATGCCTCCATGGGTGAATATTTATTAGTTGTGATTTTTTTCTGTTATATATGTTGTGTAAGATTGTCCTTGGAGGTGCCCTTTTTGCACGTGTGCCAGAATTCCGGAAGGGGAATTGCTGAATGGTATGATTTACTCATCTGTAACTTTACCAGATAACGCCAAGTGGCCATCTGAAGAGGTGAAAGCAACTCAGACTTCCACTAGCAACGTCTGTGAGTTTCTTTGCCTTTATCCACACTTGGTAACACCAGACTTTTAGATGTTTGCCAATCAGATGGGTGAAAATTGATATATCACTACTGTTTAACATTGCAGGTATCTGGTATTAGTGATGTTAAGAGACATTTGGGTTTCCTCTTCTATAAAATGCTTGCTCATCTCCTTTGTCAGTTTTTTTTTTCTTTAAATAATCTGGATGACAACCATAAATTACTTCTTCTGTTTGTGTCATGTATTTTAACTTTGTTCATGGTGTCTTTTCTAATATAGTTGTTTTCTAAATTTTTAGTTAAATGTATCAATATTTCTGCTAGTGTTTGTGTTTCATTTCTTGTGTAAGAAATATTTACCAACCAGAGATAATAAATAAATTATTCTGCATTGTTTTCCCTAAAAATTTAAAGCACTGCCATTCTTAATTGAGTCTATCAACCACTGGAATTCATTCCTGTATATGATCTGAGGTAGGGATCTAATTTACTTTTTTCCATATGGATTGCTAATTTTCCCAGTATCATTTGCAGAATCTTTTATTGTTCCCACAGTGATGTGTAATGGTGGTGCTCTCAAAAAATAAATTTCTGTGTATAAGGAGGTTTACTTCCTGGCTTTCTATTCTTTCTATTGGTCTGTTTATCTATTCCTACATTATTAGCTTCCTAAAAACCTTGATTTCTGCATGGTGAGTTCTCTATATTTATTATTATATTAATTATTATTATTGTTTTTAAAATTACCTTGGCTATTTGGATGCTTCTGTTAAAAAGGCGCATGTTTTTGGTAGAGCATATATTCTTTCATCAACCAAATGTCCCACTATTGCTTATCATCTATCTGCCTAATACATGCATTTAAATTTCCTGCCTGGCCCCATGAGGATCTGAGTGAGAAGATCCTTTGACTTTGACTGATTCCGGAAATTAGATAAGAAAATGTCCTTATAAGATGATTCCACATATTCTCTTATTTTCAATCATGGAATATTCATCAGATGAAAAGCAAGAGAAACGGCTCAGTGAAGAACTTGCCTCATGAACTGTGGCAGGACTTACAGGGCCGTCCCTCAAGACCACGGCCCAGAATCCATAGAGCACTCTGGAAACACCACAAAGAACAAGGTTGAACTGTGTGGCTCGGTGGTTCTATGGGCCTGGAGGTTGAGACCTTACGAAAGGGCTTCAGTGATCCGGTTCGTCCTACAGAGAAGTGATCAGAGGCTGTTTGAAAGCGTTCTTTCCCTGGAGGAGGTGTAGTGGAGGCTGAGGAGAGATGCTAATCCTCTAGGGGTTCCTCCTCCAGTAACTCACGATGCGGGGGGTGGGGGGAGCATTGTTTGATCTGGCAACAGGGCGTCATGTCATCATGACACATTGGCCTCACCAAGCCCGTTATAGGCTCTGCATTAAAATACTGCCTATATCCAAGGTCTGACTGCCTGGGCTTGTGCTGTCCTGCATCCTAGCCTTTTTTCATGAAAAATTATTTGCAAGTTCACCTAGTTGCACATCATCACAAGCTAGAAAGACATGCTGGGGATTAACTGCGTAAGTCATTCGATGTCACCCCAGCATATACAATCCAGGTTTTTTTGCCTAGCCACTCTCTTTGACTTTTTGATTCTCTCACATACTATAATCCATGGCAGCTGATTTATCTAAATCGGAAGGCACCACAAGGTCAATGCAAAGAGCAGGGACCAGGGTAGGGGTGACACCCATGCTTCATGCAATGCCAAGTACTCTGTGATCTGGCTCTGCCTGCCCTCACACCCCTTCCTTTCACCACTCTCTGCTTTACATTTTAGATGCCAGCGCATCACGATGTGGGAGGTCCCCACGTGAGCCATGCTTCTCCTTGACCCCTGACCCTTGCTCGTCCGCTTGAGACACTCAGCCTGTCTCCTCTTTAACTCCTACTAATTCCACAGAACCAGCCACAGTTTCCACCTCTTCCAGGAAGGCTTCCGGATCTCCCCCACCCACATCTGAGTTACATACTCCTTATCTCTGCCCCTGAGTATCCTGTGCCAATTCCTATCACTTCTATTTACCATATTACATTACAGTTACCAGGTTATGTCTATCTTGCCCAAAATTAGGACCTCATTTAGGACAGGCATTGTATCTTTTTCATCTCTGTACCCCAGTGCCTTGCACAGGGTACGTAGTGTTGGATCAGTGATTACGGAAAGAAGAGTGAACAGGGGATTTGAGAACCAACACGGGAGTCCTCATCTGCTGCAGGCAAGATACTGTGTCAGATGTGTATTTAATCTTCACCAAAATATGCAAAGTGGGCATAATTATTCAATCTCATCAAATGAGGAAAGCGAAGCTCGTACAGCAAAATACCTTTCTTTAGGTCCCATAATTAGTAAGTAAGAGCAGCATCTTCAGAATCAAAGCCCCCGAGGCTGGAACGTCTGTGCCCTCTTCGTGACAGCATCACTCTCTCCCTGACAGCCGAGATCTGAAGGGCCCAGGCTGGGAGTGTCCTGGCTGGACAGGAGGGGCCGGGGTGAAGGGTGACCCAGCATGTAACAAGCCTCTTTCTGGCTATATGGGGTCTTCGGCTTTTGGTGGCCCACATTTGGCCACTGCACAGCTATGCTGGTGAGAATTAGTGCCTCTCCACTAGCCAACCTCCCTGGAAGAACTGCCCAGGAATCAGGTTTCCCTCTTCACCCTTGTATGACCTCAGGGTTATTGCCTCAAAATTTTTTATAACTTCACTTCCTACAGATAGCATTTAGCTTTTATAAAACCCACCCAATTCGTTATCTGCTCACATTTCTCCAGATGTTTTACCTCCCACTCCTGTCTTTCTTAATGACTCTAGGGGGTTGATTACCAGCAGGGTTAAAGCTGTCAAATTATTCTTGGCTCTATTCCACTTTTTTTTTTTTTTAATTTTTAAATCCATCTCCAAAGTTCAATTCAAAATCTTCACCCATGGATCAATAATCTTGCTTTTCTAATTTTAGCCGATTTACAGTACTAGAGCTATATAATGGAGAATAGTTTCATTTTCCTATGATTCTATTCAACCTGAAGATTTTGCTATTGGCTCTACTTCTGGGCTTACTTCTCTCCTCCCTCCGGCTCACACTGAACAGAGAGCTGGAAAGACAAGAGGAGCCTGATCTCTTCAGAAAGCATCTTCATATGACAGTCTAGGCTTCTTTGGTCTTAGCTTCTTTCTCGGGGAAGGGAAGAGGATATCCCCGGGATCCCAGAGAAATCAGCAAATTTATACCTGTTGATCTTTAGAGAGTGGAGAGTGAAGACAAATACCTTTATTCATGCAATAGATTTAATGGGGCTGGCAGACTCTCTTCATTCTAGATGCCACCTTCTATCCACAGAGCTACCCAGAAATATGAGGCGTGGAACAAAATTTGAGGCTCACAGAATCATCACAAGAACCCCACCGAATCCTACTCCAGAGGTTGGCTGAGCAGACAACCCCCAGCTGGGGGCGACCTGCAACTCTTCCTGCAGCTGGGACAGGACTGGACTAGACAGTTCTGAGATGAGTCCTGATTTGAATTTCAAGACCCACTTCTACTAACACAAAATTGACAGTGGGAAGCAGAAGATGCCGCTTTCCCTGAACTTGGTTTTTTTTTTTTAAATTGAAGTGTGGTTAATGTACAATATTATATGTTACAGGTGTACAATATAGGGATTCACAATTTTTAAAGGTTATACTCCATTTATAGTTATTATAAAATATTGGCTATATTCTCTGTGTTGTACACTATATCCTTGTAGTTTATTTTATACCGAAGAATTTGTACCTCTTAATCCCCTACCCCTGTATTGCCCCTCCCCCCTTCCCTCTCTCCACTGGTAACCACGAGTCTGTTCTCTAGATTTGTGAGTCTGCTTCTTTTTTTCTCCAAGGTTCTGGATCTTTTTTAGAGGGGGTGGTTTCTTGATTTGGAGGAGCAGTAAAAGGACACCAAAGCAAATCTCAGTTCTGAGGCCTCAGGGAAGCACTCCAATTGTTCTCTTGTTAAAATACTCATGGGAACTTGCAACTCCCTCCTCCTTGTGGGACCCAGAGCCTTGGAATAGCCTCTAGGATACCCAAAGCACAGCATTATTTAAAATATTCAAAATACCAATAATTAAATATTTATACTGCACTTAACAATTTACAAAGCACGTTTTCATTTAATATTTTTTTTGTGCAATTGAGAAAGCTCTGCATTGACTCAGAGCTAGGGTTACAACATACGATGAAGCTGTATATTATGTTTCCTTTGAAATATCTTTATACATTTTCATAGACATAAAGTCAGAGACCATCATATGAGCTGGGTAATCACAGAACAAGTAGTTTTTGGAAATGTAAGTAAACTTTTTTTAAGACCTTGCAACTTCATCTCAAGTGATTTTTGCCATCCACATACTCCACTCTAAGGCTGAAATTATCCAAAGGACATTTTATTTTTAACCTACAGTAAAAAGATTTGTAATGCTTTCATACATAGTCGCTACTTACACCACCCTGGCCCTCATCACACACACACTGCAATTGTATGCTTCTTGTCATTAGTTTTCTAAGGACAAAATTTTCCTATCTTTTTGACAAAGGAGTCGGAGTGAATACACACACACACACACACACACACACACACATTAGATAAGTTAAAATAAAATTTTGTTTTCCAGCAAAGGATTGTACTTAAAAATTTCTCAGGACTAACTCACTGTATATAAGACAGCTTTAGGCTCATGTTTTAAAATATACTACAGTGCTTTGGCAGGCCAGACATGTTTGTCAAAAAGGTATTTTTTATGTCAACAGTGCTTCATAGGCTGATAGGTTTTTTATACATTAATTTTTTTAATCCAAATATTCAAATCCAAATATTGAATATACTTAATTGGATTTGACTGTATCTGTTTATTTGGCCAGAATGTTATCAGAGTAGATGAAACCAGATAAAACTGTTAATCTAGGACCACAACTTGTCATCTCTGATCACTCCTTTTAGTCTGTATATAATAAGCTGGAACTCACAGACATTCCTCACTCGGGTAAGTCACACATTTCCTCAATACCCTTATTCATATGTTATCCTCACATTTTCAATAGAAATATGAAAAATCATGTATGTATTGGTTTGCTAGGGCTTCCATAACAAACTACCACAGCATGGGTGGTTTAAACAACAGACGTTTTATTTCCTCACAGTTCTAGGTCCTAGAAGTCCAAGATCAAGGTGTTGGCAGGGTTGGTTACTTATTTCTTCACACAGTCTTCCCTCTGTACCTGTATGCGTCCAAATTTCCTCTTCTTATAAGGATAGTCTTAGTGGATTAGGGCCTACCTTAATGACCTCATTTTAACTTAATTACCTTTAAAGATCCTATCTCCAAATACAGTCAAGCTCTGGATCTGAGGTACCAGGGCTTAGGACTCTGACATCTGAATTTTAAGGGGGGCACAATTCAGCCATTAATGATACAGTTCAGGTGTCCCTTTGCACAGGGAATGGTTTTTAATCAAAGTGTCTGCATATTCTCCAAATATCCAGATTACTAGTTACTTTGGCCCACGGACCCTAATTAAGTAGGAGGTAAAATTCTAGTAGTCACACTGGCTATTTGGCGTCATACAGACCAAATTGTGAGGCCTTGAGCTCTCAACCCCACCACTTCCCAAAGCATCCTCTCCCAGAAGGCAGTTTAGGCTCACTTAACTTTGCCTTCAACAAAGAGAGACAAGCTCTTGAGACAGTCAAGGTGAACTTGGCCCTTCTTCTTTCAAGGGTGCCCACCTGGCTACCTGCTCCCATGATGGAAATGAAATCTTAAAGATGACCCTCTCTCACCAAATCTAAGTGCTCCCAACAACTCTCTCAGGCCCTTCGGGAACATTTCATGGTGGTGAGGTAGGAGCTAAATTCTGTGCAAGAGTGGAAATGGTTAACCAAAGTGCATAACACAGTCCCAGTAGGAGGAGTTTGGGGTAACTAAATCAATCTTTGAAATGTCTTTGTCAGAATGTCTCTGTTCAAGCACTAATACTAACAAAACAAGTTACCTCTCTGTCTTCCCTATTACATATTTTCTGAAGAGTAGGAATTTTTGTCCTTTTTTTTCTTCTGTTGTCAACTCAGTGCTTGGGTTCAGTAAATGTGGGTTCAATAACTAAATTCACTCTCTTTCGTGTTACTTTTTACATCTATGATCTGTGCCACACACTTAAGAGACTCCTTCCTTTCCTAAAACTTATCTTTTCTGTATCCTCCTTATCTAGAATATAAGTATTGAAGGTACGGGCATTATCTTATATTTATGTAAGTCCCGGTGACTGATTCATTCCCTGTACACAAGGGACGCCAGTCTTACTTGTGTATTGTTCACTGACTCAATTTAAAAAATCATATTGCAAATTTCAAGATCTAAAAATCCTTCTTTATGGTAGAATGGTGACAGTTGTTGAAGCTGTGATGGACACAAGGAACTCATTATAGCATTCTTTCAATTTTTGTGTATATTTGAAAATTTGTATAATACAAAGGTGAACAAATTAGAAGACTACAATAGAAAAGTATACCTTTGAGTGCATCGTGATTTGTTTTAATTTTTTAAATATCCAGTTTATGCTGAATATTTCTAATTTCCCCCCAGATCTCATTATTAAATTTCTGGATGAAATATAACTCAAATTACTTACTTAGCATCAGCAGGCTTCACTCAGTTTTTCATGGAAGTTTTTGATAGACTAACAATGTTAGTGAACATGGAAGGGATACCCTTCCATGGAGCTGTGCTAAAATACCTTTATGGACCAAATGATTATCCCTGATTTCAGAAGAGACGGTATGGAGAAGAGAATAGTGAGGGTGTGAAAGGGACATATATGTGGGCCCACTCAAAGGTAAAAGCAGTAGAAAACAAAGGCAGCCTGCAGTAAGCATGTGCTACAACTCTCTACCCTTGCTCCACACCCCAAGGACTGGCAGACAGAGGGCCAGAAGGCATAAAATATCTAGATCTGCTCTTGAAGGGATGGGAGAACCCAGCAATGCTTTGAGTGGCCTGGTAAAACATCTTGAATTGCTTCTTAAACCTTTAGGACTTGGCAAAATTCAAAACATGTTTTGCCAGGCACTTTTTTCCCTTAATTTTTAAGCCCCTAAGGGAAATTTAATCCGTATGTTTCTGATTCATTTACACTTAACTCATCAAAATGCTGTTTTTTAAGAGTTATTTGATGTCTAAGATGCTGTATGAGCATTTTGTGTAAGTCTTCCTTTTTTTTTTTCAAACCATGAAGTTGCTTTTTACCAGCAGTGAGCAGAACTTCAACCACTGGAGACTTAATCTCCATTTTCAACTAACGACCCACTAAATTCAAGTGTCTTTTAATTTTCCCAAACATTTTCTCTACATGAGAGTGCATGACTTATCAAAGAGGGCTATAACCAGCCACTCAAGAAACACACAAGAAATAAGCCAGCCTTCTTGAAACAGTGATGTTGCTTTCAATTAAAGGACATCTTTTCTGCATGGTCTTTCACAAGTTTCTTCCAGTAAATCAGTATGACCTCTGTATTTTTAGAACTTTTGGTACCAGCTCCTGTTGTTGCATGGATCTGACACTCGATTGCAGAGATCTGTGTATGAATTTGTCTTCTTTTTTTGGACTGGGTATCTGTTAGGAGTTTTGGTGGCAAACCACAGAAGCCAACTCTTACAAAGTAAAATGAAATAGGGAATTCATTGAGGGCATATCAGGTAGCACCCGAACAGATGCAAGCACAGAAAGCTAGGGCTAGGACCTGGACAATCCTAGGCATCCAGGCACTTCCAAGGGAAAAATGAGTGACTATGTTCCATTCTTGTATCCCTAGCCTCAAGATTCAGAGAAACAGGGGTGCAATAGTTTCAATTTGCTTCGTGTGCATTGTCCTTTAGTAGAGGAGGGGCAGAGCATCTAATTTTCTATCTCAGACAGAATGCTTGTGGTGGGAGAGGGTGGTTCCTCAGGAGGAATTAGGGAAAGGGAACTAGGTGCTGTGAGCATCTTCAGGACAGAGGTTGTTTTTCATCTTTACATCCCTAGAGTCCAGGAGAGGGCATGGCATATGGTCCATATTTTAAAGTCCAAATTAATCATTAAGGAACCATTCTTTTAAAAGCAAACAATGATAGAGTGGTTTAATACATGTGCATGACTGACAAATGCATTAAAATAGAATTGAGGGATTTCTGATCAAGTAAAATGAAGTAAACATACTTCACTCTGTCCACTCCCTGGAGAGCATGCATAAAGCAGCTATTTGAGGACTCTCAAAAGTAAATAGCACTAGGCAGATTGAGAAGAAGACCGAGTTCAAAATACCATCAAACCAATATTGAGTTGAAGTTACAAGTTATATTTCCCCCAGTATTCCTTGGCTTAAACCCAATGTACCAGAAGGTACAGAGAGATACAGGGTGCAGAGAGAACTCCAGGAGAAGGCCTCTAGATCTTGCTCAAGGAGAGGGAAAGGAAAATTCTAATACTCTAACATGTAGAAATCTACGCTTTTATTCTCTCTCTCTCTTTTATCTGTTTTTCCATGCCCCAGACATCAAGCGATGCTGTGTTGGCAGTAGCAGCCTGCAGCAATGTGAGTCTGTAGGATCCAAAACTCTGAGGGAAGGGCACCTTCCTCTCCATTCAGTGGAGCTGTGGTTCCAAGAGTATGGCGCCAACCCCCATTGCTTTTATTCTCTGTCTTCCTGCCACTTGGCCCTAGATATGAGCACACTGGAGAAGTGCACAGTAGAACAAGGTAACTAATGCCTCACCTTTCTGGTTGGAGAGCCAGAAAGAGGAGCCCCAGAGAGCCAAAAGTAGTAGGGATTTTGCAGAGAGAGGAAAACCAGAGAAATCAACATGATAAAGGTGTTTATGAACTCCAGGGCTTACCATCTGAGCCATTCATATATGAATCTGGTCTGATTCAGCAAAGATTTTGAGAACTAAACTAACAGATAAAACCACAGGCAACAAAGCAAACTGTCTGCTGGGGGGCACAAACATGAGACAGATCTGATACTGCAAAGGCTCTGACAACTGAACTAACATTGGATACACAGCCAACAGCACGTATATTGGAACTTGTGGCCTGACCCTACAACACTTTTCATAGGATATAAACAAGTCCCAGAGTTTCAAAATATTCAAAATGGCTAGGGCATAATACAAAATTTCTCAGCGTACAAAGAACCAGAAGAATCTCAACTTACACAGAAAAAGACAATCAACAGATGCTAATGTCACAATGGCCAAAATACTGGAATTATTTATTGAAGCCTTTAGAGAAGCTATTATACAAATGGTCCAGAAAGCAACGGCAAACTCTCTTAAAATGAATGGAAAAATTAAAATCTCAGCAAATGAAAGAAGATACAAACAGCAAAATGACAACAAATTAGAACTGGGAAACAAAATAACTGAAACTTATTTGGTGGGCTCAACCACAGAGAGGCCACGTAAGAGGAAAAAACTGCTACACTTGAAGTTAGGTGAATAGACATTATCCAATCTGAACAACAGAGAGAAAAACATTGAAATAAAAATGTACAGAGCCTTAAGAATCTGTGGGTCAATAACTAAAGATTGAATATTTGTGTCATCCAGAAGGGAAGGAGAAAGAATGCAGTGACCAAAAATAATTGAAGAAATAATGGCTGAAACCCCTCCAAATTTGGCAAAGACATAAATCATAGAAAGGGGAAGGAAATAGGGATAAAACAGAATAAACAGAAAACAAATACAACGACAGAACTAAATCCAAATATATCAATAATTACATTAAAAGCAAATGGCCTAAATGTATCAATTAAAAGACAGAGATTGACAGAATGGATTAAAAAAAAAGCTATCTACAAGAAACTAATTTCAAACATGGTGATATAGGTAAGTTAAAAGTAAAAGGATGAAAAATAATATATACCATGCACTATACCAACCACCAGTTAAACAAAATTGGAGTGGCTATATTATATCAGACAGAGTAGACTTCAGAGAAAAAATTGCCAAGCAAAAAGAAGAATGTAACAAAAAAGTTAAATAAAAAAGTTAAATTCATCAAGTAAAAATAACAATCATAAATCTTTATGCACTTAACAACAGAGCTTGAAAAAATGAAGCAAAAACTGACAGAACTGAAAAGAAATAGACAAATTCACAGTTACTGCTAGACACTTTAACCCTCTTCTCTCAGTAATAGATAGAAATCTCAAGGGAAATATTTTGGGGTGTAGTTAAAACAATGTGTAAAGAAAATTTTTATAGCAGTAAGTGTTTATATATTTTTAGAAAAGTCTCAAACCAGTTATCTAATCTTATACATTAAGAAAGTAGAAAAAGAACAGCAAAACATACATAAAGAAAGCAGAATGAAGAAAATAGTAAAGGTAAGAACAGAGATCAAGAAAATAGAAAGCAAGAGTAAAAAAGAGAAAAATTAATAAAATCAAAAGCTGGTTCTTGAAAAAGATTAAAAGAATTGACAAACCACCAGCAAGAACAACAAAGGGAAAAAGTGAGAAGAAACAAATTACCAGTATCAAGAATGAAAGAGAAGATATCATTACTGACCCTACAGATATTAAAAGGGTAATAAAGGGATACTCTTGAGCACCTCTATGCACACAAACTCAATTTTAGACCAAATGGATCAATTCTTTGAAAAACAGATACTACCAAAACTAGCCCAAGATAAAAGAGATAACATACATAGGCCTATAACTCTTTATTCTTATATCCATATGCATATAATGAATTTTGTTTTTATATAAGGTGTAAGGTGTATGTATAACTCAAAACAGATTGTAGATCTAAATGTAAAACATAAAGCTATAACACTTCTAGAAGAAAACAAGGGACAAAATATTTGAGATCTGGAGTTAGGCAAGGAGTTGTTACACATCACACCAAAAGCATGTTCCATAAAAGAAAAGAAAAGATAAACTGAACTTTATAAAAATTAGATACTTTCGCTCTCTGAGAGGAAAAACAAGTTATAAACTGGGAGAAAACATCTGCAAAGCAAATATTTGGCAAAGGACTTTTTCTAGTACGATTTTTATAAAACCTCAAAACTTAACAGTAAGAAAACAAACATCCAGTTAAAAAGTGGTACAGACATTTCACCAAGGGTGGCAGCAAATAAGCACATGAAAAAATGTTCAGCATCATTAGCTATTAGGAGAATTCAAATTAAAACTGTGATGGGGTACCACTAACATCTATTAGAAGGTAGACAATTTTAAAAACCAGGAGTCGGACTGCAGGCAGACAAAAGTGGAGTCATCTGACAGCCTAAGTGCCCTAAAGAAAATGGAATTTTACTTTGATTGATCTCAGTGGATACTCAGCAGGGAAAAAAAAAAATGAGTCATTTAGTCTTCCCTCCTTTAGACCCAGCTGAATGCAGTACTGATGCTTATTGAAGGTGAGCAGGAATTTAGGAACTAATCATAAAAAAAGTAATCCACCCAAATACTTAAAGCACAGGTTTACCACATTCCGTATTTTAGTCAAAGCATGGGTACCTGACTTCAGCCTGGTGCATTATAATTAGGTTGTATCGGTCATCTTCATAAATAAGACCAATGTGTTTAAACTGTTTTCGTAGTTGAAAATGATGGTCTAGTTTCAAAGCAATGTACTTGGGGAAGGACAGTAGAGAAAGGCAGGCCATTGAGAGAACTGTCCCAGGGATCACTGTCAAGGCATCCATCCATAAAGAAGAACTATATACGGGCCCTCCTAGATTTTAATCATACTCAAATCTGAAGACAAATGTTAAACACAAAAAAAACAATACAATAGCTTAGAGTATGACTTAGGAAACAAATCAATACATAAAAATTGATTTACACGAAAATATTTCATCTACACCATAAAAGGCAAAATGTGGGGCAGAAACTAACAAATTAGCAGACATAAAAACCACAAACATCCAAAGTGGAATGTGGCTAAAGACAACAGACTCTAGAGAACAAATAACAGACAGGGGAGTCCACTGCAACTGATCTATATCCTGGCTCCAACACTTACCTGCCGCACAACCTGGGAAAATGACTTAAGCACTCTGAGGATCGGTTTCATCATCTATAAAGTAGCATTTTAAAAGTACCTATTTAATTTGGTCATTTGGGTTAAATGAGAGAAAGCACGAGAAACACAACCTAAAATAGCTCCTGGCACATAGCAAGGACTGAAAACATATTCGCCATGGTTATTTTATCTTCATTGTCATAGAAGAAACATGTTGATAGCCTTCCAAAATCCAAGCATCAGGAAGGTTACACAGTTTGCAGGACCTCAGTCCTCTAAAAGAGCATATACAAATCACTGATTGTTCAGTCCCCTTGGGAAGGGTCTACTTTTCGGCGACACTGTGCACGGAACTCGGCCCAGATGTCAGGGGTTCTGGATACTTGGCATGGCTTTGTCACCAGTTGGCTGGGCGACTTTGAAGTAGTCACCTCCCCTTTCTGGACCTCCTTCCATGCCTTGTAAATGGTCAGGTTGGCCCTGATCCTCTCTCTCTCCTCCTTTCCAGCACTCACATTTTATTAATTCCGCTGTGACGTGCCATGGGCTTTGTGTGGTCATTCCACCACCTACTAACCCATCCTTCATTTTTATAGCCCAACCACACACATCAACTCAAAGGAGTGGGCACGGAAGCTCAGACACACTCCAGCTTTGTCTTCCTTGGTAAGAAAACAGAAGAAACCTGACATCTCGTGTCCCCAGATTAATGACACCCCAGAGGGTGTCTGTGAGAGTCCTCCAGGTGCTGTGCCGGCTGGCTGGTCTTTTGTGCTGGTAATGCTTTTAGAATGACAATGTCTTTACTTTTGTTTCTGGCAAGAATTAATAAATTACTTATGATATTTAATAAGAAGCAGATGTTCCCAACGAGAATGGGGCCTGGTTGCCCATTAATTCTGGTTGGATTTTTCGTGCCATGTTGAATGGAAGCAGACAGAGTAGGTGATCCACACGATATTTTGCAAGACCAAAGTTGTCTGCAGACAGTAGATTTGAGAACAATTGCTCTGTATAATTCAAAATGGATGGAACAATGATACGGTGTTTATAATTAGAAAAAGCATTTGGTTTCTATAGTTAAAAGTTAATAAGCCTTATGGCCCTGAAACTGTTACAGCTAGCAAGAAGAAATGTTCATTTAACTTTATTCTAATTTTGAGATTTTATGATTCTTTAATATAATTATAACAAAATAAGTTGTATAGTTAATAAAGGCCAAACAAATTTAGAAAGTGGAGGATTATGATGACCTGAGGAATCAGGGAAGGCCATTTCACAGTAAGTGGGAAGTCTCACCTGGCAGGTGGGTTAAACACGTAACGATAAGATAATGGAGAAAAGTGTGAACATAGGACTGGTTTCTTCATACATATTTAATGGCAAAGGAATCCTTGGACATGGTGGGAAGTGTCTATGGAAAGACAGAAAATCATGTAGGAATTGACAGTGAAATGTAAAAGCTATATGATCAATGGAATGTATATAACATACCTAAAACTTTTCAGAGCATAGATAAGAACACAAGTAAATATTCTAGGGAGAAACACTGCGGGTGTTCTAAGGGTATATGATGTGGTTAATGAGAGGTAGGCGCTCACAAAACATTTCTTAGAACTATTGTTTTCAAAGATGCATCCTTTCATGAGGCGAGGAGGGTCACAGAGTTGGGCTAGATTGGTAAATAGGTGGACAAATATATACTAACTTTTGGGACTTAATCCCCATCATTAATCAGAGAAGACGTTTACAATTAGGTGGCGCAATTAGTATTACAATCCTTCCCTGAGAACCTACAAATAATTTTATATCAATTCCTTCATCTTGCCCTCATAAAAATGGTCACATATATGGTTAACTTTATTTTAGAGGTGTGAAACCCAAACCTGAAAGAGAGTATGACTTATTCAAGATTTCTCTGCTAACTAATAAGAGGTGAGGTTATCTAGTAAGTGGTTTCCCAGAAGAAGCTCCTGAGAATCTATTGTGTGCATCTCTTCCCAACTCTGCATTCAGCCATGTGACATTGGTGGCTTGAGACTGGCCACCATGGGAGTATTTACACATGGAAACAGGCAAATGAACTCTATAAATCAGGGATTCCCCCCCCACCTTGAGAGGAGGTATTAAACATTTTACCACCATATCATTAAGCAGAACACAGGTTGTGCAGACAGGGGTTCCATCCTGTCGACCCAATAGCATCAATTGGCCAAATCTTGTCCTGGTAATGCTTCTACCCTTCTGACCCTCCCTCATGGGTGCACTTACAGGAGCCCACAAACGCACAAGCAGATACTTCAAGGCACATCCCTAATTCTTTACAGAAATTTAGTGTTAACATTGTTCTGCTAACGATGTGAAGACAGCCTATGGGAGGAGGGAATAAAACATTTAGACTTCAGTAATTTCATAAAAATCAAATACCTTGTGTAACTTAAAATCTTTGGTTGGCCCACATAGTAAAATGAACCTTAACACAGTTGGAACCTGGAGTTGATTACCAAATATTCCAGCCAGGTAAATAGATAAGCATATCATGCTTGGATACTGAGTAAGTATAATTTTATTCACTTATCCTTGTAAGGAGGTCATTGTATTTAAAATATTAATGTCAATTTACTCTAAACCAATGTTTCTCAAATACTTTTAGGCATTTTACTTTTTTGTTTGTATTATTGTAAAAGCTATGGAATAAATATGAGTTTTCAAAGTATTTATCACAAATGCCACATGGCTTCGTTAATAGAATAATGAGGAACTAGTAAATTCAGGTTATTATATTCCTCAGATCCTCCATCATTCAGTCTTTGATTGACCATGTCTCTTTCTTCTACAAAGACTTTACGTAGCCGAGGAGAGTCAACAAAAACACCAGCAGTACCAAAAAAAAAAAAAAAAAAGAAAGGAAGCCAGTAAGAAAAGCAGATTGCGGTAGGAATGGAAAGATCTGGAAGTCACAATAATTACATTTTTACTTTAACTTAGTGGGTGCTAAAGAAAACAACATTGCCTGGCCCGGCTGCAAAGCTCACTATATTTTACACAGAAGTTGGAAGATAGAGGATTTCTTTTTTAAGCATGTATCCAAGGATTATGCCATTATGACAAGGCCTAATTTGCTCTCAAAGAGGTTATGAGATGGGACTCATCAATTATGTCTCTAAAGATAAGCTGATTCTATACAAAAAGGAAATGGGTGAATGCTCTCTCAAGGCCTCAAACGAAGCAGTCTTTCTCTCACTGTGTCACCCTCACCTCTTTCTTGCCCATGGATGTGACCTCTAGAGGACTCATGTCACCTGTGAGCATGGTCCCCATTCTAGAAGGCCATACTTTAAACCACAAAACCAGCATCAGGCAAATGAGGCTAAGCCTAGGAGCTGTTCTGCCGTGTAGAGGGTTAGAAACAGCCTCAAGCCTTGTAAGACGGGCCGAGGGAGTTTTTTATAAGCCTCCCAGGCGAGATGGAATTGAAGCTAGTTTTGAGTAGCAGTGGTTTAGATGACTACATCTTGGTGGTGACTGCATGAGAGGTAGGAGTCAAGGATTTTGATGTTTTCATCTCTAAAATTCCTTCATTCTATGAGTAGGTTGCAATTTGGATCATGAGGAACCCCAAGGGGAAAGGGATAAAGGAGAAAGAAGTGAGGGAGACGGAAAAGGAGGTGGGAGAGGAAGGGATAAGGGAAAGAGAGAAGTTATGTTATGCTTTTTCATAAAAAAAATCCTACCCTAACAAGAGAGAATTCAGCTCAAATGAGGGGGTTTTCCTTGTAAGGCCCAGCATGGGCACCTTAACCTTAACTGTACTTGTAGGGCCAATTTTGGCATCACCAGCACAAGTAACTTTTACTTGTAAGAATCACTGCACTGTTGAGGGGATATAAGAGTGAGTGACGGGTGAGCCCCAGTAGAACCATTATTTAAATTCTGTGCAGCAGGTGACATTAATAAATGAGGTATAATCTGGTTATGGCACAAAGTGAAAATTGGAGCCTATTCTTCCTGCTGAAGCCAGACTCCTCAGTCAACTGAGAAGAAATAGACAAAGTCAGTTTCAAACGTTGACCCTAGTTTAGAATTACAAAGTGGGGAGGGAAATAAAAGAAGAAATTTAATTGAGCCCCAATAAAAAATTTATCCCAGGGACCATGGACAAAAACAAGAGAAAGCGGAGACAAAAAACCCTTCTCTTCTGATGTAATAGTTTAAGTTAATTTTACTGTGCTAAGTAAGCGGTTTTCCTATAAATTAGCTGCTCTTTTAGCTGAGGCTCACTTAAAAAAAATAAAAAAAACAAGATAATAAAATGTACGACATTTATTGTGCATGCAGCACATCCAGGATTCATGACTTGGAACTCCGAATCAGAACGAGGAATTTGGAACACAAAACATAGAATGTGCAGCATGGCATTACATGGAGCCCAGCCGTGGCCGTGCACAGAAACCAAGTACAGTTGGCACTTTATAATTACAAGTGGCACAACACTGTGGCAGAGATCTAGTGTTTTTTAATGCATGTGCCTCAATATGGAATGTTTTTGTTCATGATGTATTACTACTGACATTGACAACTGGCCAGGTGCTGTATGTGTACTGAATTAACATAGGCTGAGGACAGATTTTCTTAAGCAATATACAGACGTACCTTGCATGGCCAAGAAAGGCAAGGTATGGTGGTGCGGATTTGTATTTGTATACAAGAACACACAAACACGTGTATACTCAATTTCATAAAGACATATATCTATATATCTATATATGTCTGTCTTCATGAAATCATTTCCTTATGAAAAACATCTCTGCCTTTCTGAAATATATATTACATATATATATATTTATTACACATTTTATATATATATATATATATATATATATATATATATATATGGCTTAATTGAAAATGTCTTTTGAGAGTTATTAGGAATAAGGTAGTTGAATAAGGAAACAGCAATCTTTATCTTCCGCCTTCATTTCTCCATTTCCCCTCAATTTAGTCCCAGGTTCTTGTGAAAACAGGTAACTGAATGAGCTTTAGGGTTTTGTGGGCAAAACATGAAAATGTTTCTCCCTCCCGGTTCTTTCAAAGTTAATTTACCCAGTAGAGTGGAGTACCAGATTACTCTATCCTCGTATTTCTGCAAATGTGAGCCTTCATAGGTGCTAATCGTTAGCACAGGAAGTATCTGTCTAGGAAAAGACATTTGGACTATTTTGTTTAGTAATCAAGTAAAAATAGTGGAACTGTGATTGGGTTTGAGTTAAACCCATAAAATAATTTTGAAACAATATTTTCAGAATATTTATATTTTTATCAATGAACACTGTATATCTCTCTCAGAAAGATTTTACAACTTTGTGTATCTAGGTACTTCACATTTCTTGTAAAAATTATGTTAAGGATTTTATGATAAAATATTGAAATTTTAGGCATATTATTTAAAATGTTGTCTTTTCTTTTTCTATTTTGTTATATGCCTCAATGGCAAGAATTCAGAAGTGTTAAATATCAGTGGGGATAGTCGACATCCTTAACCCATCCTCTTTATTTTAAAAGGAGTGTTTTCAGTATTTTACTAAAAATTAGCTGTTTAATATAGATGTTCTCTATCACATTAGGTAAGTATCTTCTTTCTAATCCTAGTTGTTAAAGTTATTTTTTTTCCGAGTTGTGATGGGTATTTAATTTTATTAAATACCATTCAAGTATCTTCTGAGATTATATATGTGGCTTTTCTAGTTGGACCTTGGCTGTGCCGTATGATACGAAGAAATGTCCTAATATTTAGCTTCCACCCATTCCTGCATTAACATTCTTGGAGGAGGCTGATTTTCTCTTTTACTAGATATAGTTTCATTCATTTGCTAATATTTGATTGTCTGTAATTTTCTTATGCAATTTCTTTCAGGGTTTTATTATAGTTTATAAAATAATCTGTAGTTTTTCAAACTCTTTCCATGTTCTGGAACAATTTATTAAGCCTGCTCTTTGAAAACTTGATCAACACGTCCTGGAGTCTTTTGTGGAAATAATTCTTTGGTAAGTTTTTTTTTTTTTTTCTTCAGTTTTTCTTTAGGTATTCCATATATTCTGGTTTTTAAATTATTTATGAGTCAGTTTTCCCAATTATGTTTTTTTTAAATAAATCATCCTTTGTACTAAAATTCTCATATTTGCAAGCACACTTAGATAATAACATATTAGTCTCTGTATTTTTAAAAGTATTATCTGTCATTTGCTTATAGGACCTATATCAGTTACAGTTTTTTCCATCATATTTTATTTCTATTTTGTAAAAATTAAATTTACTAAAAGCTTGTCCTTTTTTCCTTCCCTTTATCCCACAGATGTATTGATGTTTTGCCTTTATTATTATTTTCCTCCTGATATGTTTAATTTTTTGTCATTTCTCCAACTTCTGGCATTGACTGCTTAGTTCATTTATTTTCATTCTGTCATGCCTAAGTAAGCATAATTAAGGCCATAAATTTGAGCCCACTGTGCTACCAGCCAGAGTTTTTTATTTTCATTATGCTTCTAAATAGTCATCATTCATTCACTGAATGATTATTCACTTGGCACCTACCATGTGCCAAGCACTGTCTTCTTTCAGAAATAAACTAATATTATCATTTTAATTTTTTCATAGAACAATGGATTTTAAGAAAATTTCCCTCCTCTTAAAGTGGTTAGATTTGTGTTGGTTTTGTTTAAACTTGTGTTAATAGGTGTTAGTCATATCACATTATACTCAGAGGAATCTACAAGTATTCGAGTGTTGGAAACTTCCTCAGTTTTTCCTTTGTGGCTAAATATATGATGAACTTTTATAAATATTTCACAGGTCACCAAAGAGAGGAAAGCTTTTCTACAATGTTCATTCAAATTTATCAGTTATAATGGTCAGACTGTCTTAACTGATTTTTCAAAGGCTGAGAAGTCTGTGTTAGAACATAATTAACAATTATGAGTCTGACCAATGTGTTCTTTTAAATATTTGTTGCTACATTTTAATGCACACATTTTCATGACCATTGCGTTGTAGTTCTAAACTGTACTCAGCAATACAGAACAACAGTCTTCATTCCGTATTTTTTCTGGCTAAAACAGTTTTTCCTAAAATTAATATTGTCACATATTTTTTGTTTCTATTGTCTAAAAAGTCCATGACTATCAGGCTATTTTTCACATGGGAATAAATAATAGTAGATAAATGAGACCTTTAGAGACAGACACAGAACGCCACCTCTGTAAGGGGCTCCCGGGGTTGTCCTCATTTCTGGCTCTTAATGAGCCTGGGTCTCTAAGTTAGTGGGTAATGGATAAAACTTTCTGCTCACATCATTCTGGAAGGTAGCACTGCTCTGTTTCATTACACAAAACATAGGCAAGCCACTCATTTTTTTCCTCAGGCCAATTCCTTTGACCTTACTGATGGGGAAGTATGCCCAGATTCTGGCATTAAATTGTTGGCCACTCGTAGTTTTCAGGCTGGTGATATTTCAGTATCTTCGATGCTATCAGCAGGAGCTGTATCAGAGACTGCTAATCAGATGCTATTTTATAGCTCAGTTAGGATCAGGCTCAGGTCCTGACATGAAAATTGCATAAGCGCTATGCAAAACAAATGTAACATCATCTGGTTATATTTTGATAATGTTATTTCTCATAATCTTGGAACAATCTGAGTTGCAATTTAAAGGGTGACGAAGTCATTAGGCAGTGTTACCTGCAAAATCCCTCTACAGTATGTTCTTTTCAATTCTAGGCAACTTATTAAAGACAATGAACATAAGGGTTTTCACATGTTCCTAGGAGGAATAATTAGTACATCACTTCGAGAGTTTAAATTTATAGAAGGTAAGTAGGAAGAGATTTCAAGAATAACAGCTTATATCCTGTCCAATGGAACCAGAAGTCTGACACACTGCTCAGAGTGACACTGAGGGCTAACTGCTACTTGTAGTAAAATAAGCCAGACTCTCTGATCCTAAAACAGGTAAAAGGGAATGTACAATACATTGTAATACCTTGCAATGATTTTTCACCTATGCTTTAAATAGTCCTACGTGGATTCTTTAATTCTTTAGAAAGACTTTTAGAAATGTTAGAGTGGCCCTTAGGAGGCTGCAAGGAACACGAGCTCTGATTTTCCCAAATAGTTACAGGGGACTTTCTGAACGCTATAGATGAATAACCTAGACAAGGAGCATGGTCAGATCCCCCGTGCACTCGTGCAGAATTGTTTAGGTCTCTCTATTCTTCAAGAGGATTGAATTAGTTCAGAAATTTGGTGTATTCTATGTCAGCAAAATCACAAACCAGTAAAGTCTTGGCTGGGCTTTTGGTATGTATATGTGTGGCAGGGGGGCAGGAGGTGTGTACAGAGACTAAGCCTCTTCCTCTTCCTGCCATGTGGTGGTCACAAGGAGAGAGGAAGAGGCAGAAAGAAGAGTGGTAGAGAGAAGCCAGGGGCAGGAAGTCGGGGGGCTGGTGAAATTGGGTGAAGCGTAGGCAGGTGATACATGGGCAGGTGTGCTCATGTGTCGGGGGCGTACTGTTGAACAGACAAGTTATACGGTCTGTGTGGAAGGTTCGCCCACTCCAGGGCAGTCAATAGCCGAAACCCAGAAGTAGTGAAATGGCCAATCCCAATTCAAAACGAGGAATGACATTTCCAAGAGCATCACTATAGGAAGGGGCCTCTAGCTAGAATCTGGAAGAAATGATACCAGTTGGAAACGACTGGTCAAAATGTGGGCTGGTCATCCATCATCCAGCCAAAGAATCATAGTCCTGGGAGCAGCTTTCCTAGGGCACAACTTCTCCACATGCAGAATGTGAAAAAGACAAACTTTGGGGTCCTCCAGACCAAAATCACAACCAGTGTTCTCTCTAGATATAAGAAGAATGGCCTCATAGGAATTTTTGTGAAATTGATTAAGAAACTTCCAAAAATCCTCTCTTAATAGTAATGTAGACATATTACTATAAGTAATTGTTTGCTTCCAAGTTCTCAAACTCAGAATCATAAATAACTGTATGTTGACTTTAAAGCAATTTTTTCACTGTTTTACTGCTTACAAGATAAAATATGGCAGTTTTTAGAACATTTAAAAATACAGGAAGGAAAAAAAAAACAGTCCCAAGACTCAAACCACTAAGAGTCGGCTACTGTCAAAGATTTGATGGACACCCTTCCAAGGCTTGCTCTATAATATATGGATATATATGTATGACCATATATGTATATAATTTGCACATAAATGGGATCAACATATACATGCTGTTTTACAAGCTGTTTTTTTCCAACAATATGTCAAAGAGATTTTTTTAAGATAGGGTACAGACAGATACACACACACACACACACACACACACACACACACACACACGCAATCTTGTTTAAGAGCCATGTAGTAATCTTTGTGTGAGATTTTTTTCATGGTATATGCACCCAGTTTCCTATTGATAAGCAACTAGATTTTGTCCACGTTTCATTATTATAATGATGTGATGACATCTCCTTATAGGTACATATTACATACTTGTCTGAGTATCTCCCTTGGAAAGATTTCTCAAAATGGGATTGCTAAATCAAAGGGCAGCACATGCAAAATTTTCGTATTCCAGGGGAGTTTTTTCTCAACCCAATTCCTTTGACCTTATTGATGGGGAAGTGTGCCAGATTCTGGCATTAAATTATTGGCCACTCTTAGTTTTCACTCTGGTGATTTTTCAATGTCTTCAGTGCACTGAATTAATTTTCATTTATTCATTCAGTATTTCTTGAATATCCACTGATGACCAGATGTTATTTTCGGCAGTAAGGATTCAGTAATGAAAAAAGAAATAGCCTCTTGACAAATAGTTGACACAGAAGTAAAGAGATCATTAACGTGCAATGTGATGATAGCCGTAACAGGAGTGTGAACTGACATTTAAACTTGAATTTAATGGGCCAAAAGACAAAGACATTTTCCAGGTGGAGAAGGAGGATGGAAGTGGAATAGCAAGAGACACCAAGTGGTAAACATTAAAGCCCTTTGGAGAAGAATAACATTTCAGTGGGGTGAGGCAGAAGTTGCCTATATGTCCGCATTTTTAAAATGCATACAATGGTACAGAGCGCCTGAGAGAGAGGCTCTTGGGAGGAAATCTTCCACAGACAAATGTGTTTGGGAAATTCAGCATATTACTGGTTCACAATCCCTTTACACACAACTGCAAAATCCAAACATGTTTTGTAATCCATCAAGCTGCAAAACCTCACCTGAACTCATGTGAGGCTATTTTATAGTCTTGATTTATCTCATGAAATGTGATATCTATATATTTTGATACAGAAACAGCAATATGAGTGCTGGGAGGTGTTATACAATATCTGCTGTATAAACATCTGACAGATTCTGGATTGCAAATACATCCAGCCCCACGGATCTCTGAATCAGAGACTGTGGACCTGTATAATTTCCTTTTACAGAGTCACATGAACATGACCAGTTTCTAAGAAGTTCTTCCGCTAAGAAGTTAAATTTCTTTCATCTAGCACTTCCCACATAGATTTGACTTTTCAACACTTAACGCCTGCCCCCTTTTGCTTACAAAACATCTACTAACAACCCGAAGAAAAATTATAATTAATATTCCAAGGAGGGCATTTTGGAAAATACTATTTGGTATTCAGCTAAGCAGTCAGCTGAAGACTGTGAGCAAAGGGGAAACAATTCCAGTATTTTCCAGGATGACAAGTTTGTCTTCAGTGAGGACAAAAAAACTGATGTATGCTACAGGTTAGCAGACTTCTGCTGCAGTAAAGCAAGAAATGATATAAGCCTGAACTCTTCATTCCAAATGGCATACATTAAAGTGGACAGATACAAACGTGGGGACGAATTCAAGGTTGAACTCATAGCCCTTGGGATTTGACAAGATGTTGAAAGGAAAGAGAAGGAAGAGGTAAGTGCAGTTCTAGGTTTTCTAAACTCAGAGAATGGGTGACTGGCGACCTTATCAGTTAGGCTAAGGACCATGAGAGAATCCATCAGTGTACAATGAGAGATGACTCCTGAAGGATAAAGCTCCAGGTATCTGGTAAAGTATAGGTGCTGAAGCATAGATACCCACTAGGCTAAAGGGAATTAGGCTGTGCTTCTCAGAGAAATATTTGATTTGGAGATATAGAGCTGGGACCCATCGAAAACTGGGACGAGAGAGTAAAGGAGTCTAGAACCTCACCTCCAGGGAACATGCAGAGTAATGCGACCAAGATTAGAATACTGGTAAAATGTCAGTATTGACAAGAGGGGAGGAATAGAAGGAAGAGTTACTTAAGGAGAGAGAGGAGAGCCAGGAGTGGAGTTAAGAGAAGCAGAAGAGCACTCCGAGGGCTGGTCAAGGGCATTCCTCACGGCGTAGGTCAAGGAGGAAGAGGCTTGAAATCAGGTCCTGGCCTCGAACAATTATGGGGAGCTGCCTCTGTGGAGTGGCCGACACAAAACTAGATCCAAGTGGGCTGAGCAGTGTGTTAGTCAGCCCAAGCTGCCACAACAAACACCACAGACTGGGGGGGGGGGGGCTCGAACACGAGAAATTTATTTTCTCACAGTTCTGGAGGCTGGAAAGTCCAAGATCGAGGTCCAGCAGGCTTCTGCTGGTGGGAGCCCCACTTCCTGACCTGCAGACAGCTGTCTTCTCACTGGGAGAGGATGGAGATTGCTTTCTTTCTTCCTCTTTCTTATAACACCAATCCTATAGGATTTGGGCCCAATCCTTATGACCCCATTTAAACTTAATTACCTCCTAAAAGCCCTATCTCCATTTACAGTCACACTGGGGGTTGCGGCCTCATTATATAAAATTTGGGGCACGGGGGCGGGTGGTGGGAGGACACAATTCAGTCCACAGCAAGGAGTGAGGAAGAGATCCTGACTATGCTAATAAAGGTAATAAAGATGAGAAAAAGAGGTGTTACCTAGTGTGAATATTTAAAAATTATCTTTTAAGACAATGGAAACTTTATCATTCTTGTAGGCTGAGGAAAGGAGAGAATGGAAAGGGAGAGGCTGACAAACCCCACAGAGGCGACAAGGTGAGTGGAAGGACTGGCCTTGGGAAGGAGGAGATGTGACGACTTCTGAGAGAGGGAGGGAGAGGGTCAGTGTGTGTCTGTTCTCCTTAGTCTAGAAGTGAAGTGGGCAGCAACTGAGTACCTTTATCTTCAACAGCATCAGTTTCCTTGAAATTGAGGTTGTACTGGACCTGTACTGAACAAGTCAACAGATGACAATTATGTTTTCCTTCCACGTTGTGAAGTGGCTGCCACTACTTCCAAAAATGAAGAGCCCATGTCTCCAGTATGTGGTGGCAGTTCAATTGTCCTATGCATCCACAGATGATATATATCACTTAAACATTTAAATAGACTTCTCATAAGCCTAACAAACAGATACAGAATGATGCAAGATTAAAAAGTTACCACCATCGTCACCTCACATGGGTCAGAATGGCCATCATCAAAAAATCTACAAATAACAAATGCTGGAGAGGGTGTGGAGAAAAGGGAACCCTCCTACACAGTTGATGGAAATGTAAATTGGTGCGGTCACTATGGGGAATAGGACGGAGGTTCCTTAAAAAACCTAACACTAGAGTTGCCATGTGATCCAGCAATCTCACTCCTGCGCATATATCTGGAAAAGATGAAAACTCTAATTTGAAAAGATACAGCACCCCAATGTTCATAGCAGCACTATTTACAATAACCAAGACATGGAGGCAACCTAAACGTTCACCGACAAATGAATGGATAAAGAAGATGTGGTACGTATATACAATGGAATATTACTCAGCCATAAAAGAGAATGAAATAACACCATTTGCAGCAACATGAATGGACCTAGAGCTTATCATACAAGTGAAGTCAGACAGAAAAAGACAAAAATCACATATCACTTATATGTGGAATGTAAAAAAATGATACAAATGAACTTATTTACAAAATAGAAATAGGCTCGCAGACATAGAAAACAAACTTATGGTTACCAAAGGGAAAAGTGGGGGGAGGGATAAATTAGGAGTCTGGGATTAACAGACCCACATTACTCTATTTAAAACAGATAAACAACAAGGACCTACTGTATAGCACAGAGAAATATACTCAGCATCTTATAATAACCTATAATGGAAAAGAATCTGAAAAAGAATATCTATATATATACACAATATCTTGTATAATACATATATTATATACATATATATATATGTATAGCTGAATCACTTTGCTGTATGCCTGACAGTAACACAACATTGTAAATCAACTACACTTCAATAAAAAAAAAGGTTACCTCCACTGCCATCACTTTTGAGGAACGAGACTATAAAAACAAATTTCATGGCCTCAATTCCCACAATTATCCCGAAGTTAGTTCATACCTCTACAGCTGGTCGCATCTGAATGGACAGTGCCATCTGCCCCAGTCCTCATCTTTCTTCAGTGAGGAGGTTGGCAGATAACCAGTCCATCCGCAAGTGCGAGCATAACTCTGCTGCACGGATGGGAGGTCATCTGAGCAGCTGTTTACGATGTCATGAACAACGGGAACGTTAAGCAGAAGGAAAGGAAGAAAGTAAAAGCATTTAGAGGAGTCTGTGGGACCACACTTTCTGCCGAGTGGCTTCCTGTCCAGCTGAGAAACAAAGACCCGCCAGTTCTTCATTCTCTCATTCAGCCCACCATCCATGCAACCAATATTCACTGCGTACCCAGGGTTTGCAAGCATAATACCAGGCACTGGGAAGACAGTGGCAACAAGGTGAATGCTGACCCCAGCTCACAGCTCTCAGAGCAGGCAAGACCGCTGTAAAATAAGCAGTCACAACAAAGTGAGATGTTGTGATAAGGATGCCTGGGCATTATGAAAGCACAGAAGAGAGGGATTCAAATAGGATGTGGCATTTAGAAGCCAGAGGATAAACAGTAGTTAGTTAGATGAAGAGAAAGAGGAAGACTTCCAGAAATACAGAAGAGCAAATAGAAGCCCAGAAGTGTGAACAACAGAAAGACTTCACTACATCTAAGGGCGAAAAAAACAAACAAACCCCAAAACTAAAAACACCTGGGCCTAACTGAGAGAGAAAGTGAGCAAAGCTGAAAGGCAAAGTTGGCAATGGCCAGGTCAGGATAACTTTGTTAAATTAAGGTATTTGAAACACTGGGAAATTAAGCACCGTGTCTGCGTGCGTGCCTGCGTGCGTGCGTGGAGGGGGGCGGGGGGGGGGACCAGTCAGGGAGGTGAGAGTGTCAGATTTGCTTGACAGGATTAGAACTCTATTTTAGGAAATGGATTGGAACTCAGGAGACCAGCCCTAGGGTGATGGCGGTAGAGAGGTGGGCTGACATAGGATTGTGATGTAGAATGCTTCAGAGCAAGCAAGTTGTACCTACTTGTGCAGATCAGGGTCCAACACCAACACAGGTGAAGTTTCCTCTAGACTCCTGGTCCTTCTCCTGGGGTCTTACTGGTCCATGGACAGTGTGGGGAGGGGAGTCTGTAACCCCCTGTGAAGTCTCAATGACACGCTGCTATAGCATCTATCTCCCTCTGCCCTTTGCATTGTGTGGTCTGGGGGGGAGGTATCTGTTAGTGTGGTTTTTCTTTTTCTCCTGCGAATGTTCTAATCTGTTCTGTACTACTAGGAACTTAGTTTGGCTTGTAGAGATTGACTCAAAAAAAGAGCCTGGGGAGCTACCAAGCTTCACCCCCCCATTTCTGCAGAACAGAGCCATCAATAACCTGGATGGCCAATGGGAGGAAACACACAACCAGGGGCCTGGTTCTGAGCTGGAGTCTTGGTGAAACAGAGCTGACAGATGCCACTGCTTTCTGCCAAATGCCCATTCCAACCCCATCAGTGCATCACGTAGGGATAAGCGTACAAGAATCACGCTGAAAACAAAGGCAACTGGAGGCCCGCCCACAGGCTGGTGCATGGCTGTGCTCACTGCAGGGTGGGCTGTGCTGGGCAGTCTAGTCTGGTCAAGTCTGGCCTCATACCCTCCTGGACCCCTGCACCGAGTTAGGCCAATGGCAGGGGCCCTGCAGCTGGCCTGCCTCTATTGGAGGACAGCGTAAGGAAGATCAGGCACTTGGCCTTAGACACAGAGGCTCTGCAAACAAGTATACCCCGGGGAAGGGGCAGGCAGAGTGAGGAGGTTATTCACAGGAGCCCGGAAGAGGCAAGTCCATCTAAATCTGCAAGTGTTTAAACAGAGATACTGGGCACATCAGATTGCCATGAAAAAGAGGGATATTAAAAGCAACTTTATGTTTGGCTATTTGAAATTCCCTACTGACTATCAGTATGGCTGACTTGCTGCTGGCCCGGGAGGGTGGCCTTCCCAGGCAGCTTATGCCCATGCAGCCCGGGGCTGGGAGTTATTAGAGGCAGAGTGGAACGCTTTCGTCTTCCACGACTGTTTATTAACACACCGTTAGCACCCTGTAGTCCACTTGCACGGCTCTCTGGTCCCAAATAGAGGGCAGATGGCATGCCACTCCCCAAGGGACTCCAGGCTTCACCTCGCTCAGCTTTATCCACTGAGCTCTGGGATCTGGAGAGGAGTCTGCTGTGCTTTTACAGCAGTCCCCAGGGCTGCAGACAGGCAGTTTTGGAATCCCTACATAGCAGCCTGCTAAGGGGCGGGGGCTTGATCCACACAGGCTCTCCCTGGAAGGAATGATATTCCAGATCTACTGCCTGCCGTGGAGCCTGTCCACAGCCATGGGGCGGGAGGTGAGGGCTGCAGTGGGCCAAAGCCGGACCTGGGCTGGGGGGAGTCGGGGTTGGGGGAGTCTGTGTGCCAGAGGCTGCCCAGCTGCCTGGCCCGCTGTGGGCTGGGGCGCATCCCCCAGATCTGCTAAGCTCTCTCTCCCTTTCCTATCAGCACTGCTGTGCTGTCAGAGATAGTGGAGAGAGGGCAATCAAGACGCTGATAGCAAAGCAAGGACATTAGGGTCACCACGAATTACGCAGAGGTGTGATAGCATGACCTGGAAGGAGGCTGAAAGCAGAACAGATAACAGTCAGAGCAAACTCAGTAGATGTCAGCAGCTCCCGCCAACGTCAAGCCATGTGGCCCCAGCAGACACCCACTCTCACGCAGAGCGGCCAGTGAGGATTTGGGGGTTTCCTAAACAGGGCAGGACCTTGAAAGAATGCTGATAAGGGGCCTATCACTGAGCGGCAGGGAGGGTCATTTAGTCTAGGTCTCACATTTAGATGTGTGATTTTATCTCCAAATGAACCTGTTTATCTAGTCACTGATACAGTGACCAAGTTGAAAGAAGATGTTCTTTAAAACTCATCCCATTAACAGACTCTCTCTCTCTCTCTCTGTACACACACACACACACACACACACACACACACACACACACACGTATCTCCTCCAGTGCGTGCAAAGTCAATATTTTCATAAGTCTTGGGCTAACTTATAAATAGCATAATATACTTCATTTTGTTTTTTGAAATTACTAATTTGCTAAATGTAAGCATGGAAAATGGCCCACAGTTTGTACAACACTCTGTTGGTATATCTTCCTGTTTTAATATACCCGGAGGGTCAAAAGAGTGGAAGTTACTGATGTCTCTCTTGAACCCTGAGAGATCCTGATAATTCCTCCTTCCCACTCCCCCCAAAATAGACATTTTTCATTGTATTCAAAATTAAGGCAATACCCATCTATATTTAGAACTAACCAACTGATGCATTAGTTGTGAATCTGAAAACACCAACTTGTGACCAACTTAGCACAAAGCTGACCTATCCCTATATGGTGTGGTAGGAAGATCATTGGAAATAGAAACAAAACAAGACACATCTGTTCTGGCCCCGGCTTTGCCAGCTACCCAGGTGTTTGTGTAGGTGACGTCATTATGCTTCCCTGGGCCCCAGTTTTCTCACCTAGGAGATGATGCTGCAAATACACCACAGGGAAGGCGTAAATTAACTATGTGAAACCCCTCGCATGGGACTTGGCACACAGATGTTAGTTTCTCCCACTTTTTCCATTTCTGGAACTCAGTTTTCTGTAAGATGGTGGCTTCCCAAATTTTAACACCCTCCTACTTTCACTGATAATTGATTTTATCTATTTTAATTAATACTAGAAATACCAAAAAGAAATCCAACTGCTGCATTGATTTCAGTGATTTTTTTTTTCCCCCTCTGTGCCATTGATGATGCTATCCATCCATTGTTCCCTACAGGCAGGGAATTTCCAAAGGAGATCCTAATCTATGAAAT
This sequence comes from Phocoena phocoena, assembly GCF_963924675.1. NCBI lineage: Eukaryota > Metazoa > Chordata > Mammalia > Artiodactyla > Phocoenidae > Phocoena > Phocoena phocoena. The sequence goes on from NC_089227.1 coordinate 12,019,836, forward strand.
TATAGCCACAGCCCATACACCAAAGGCAGAAATGATCCTCCCATACAGGGGCAATCCCCAGAGGTCACTCCCATCAGAAACCAAGCTCTGATCAAGTCCTCCTCCCACTGGGCCTTACCCAGCAGAATCCTGGGTAACCCTCAAGCCCTACCTCAAAAGTCTCCTTCTGTCACCGGCCTTCGTGCTCACCCTCTTCAGAAGTAAACGCCCTCCCGTTCAAACCAGTAGCACCCTACGGGGTATCACTGGTGATGGCCAGGGATGACATGTAGGCTCCGGCTGGTGTAGGTGAGTGCTTGGAGAAGGGACCAGCACTCACCCTGGTTCCTGTGACACCTTCTCCTTGCTTCCCTCCACACTGCAGACTGCTCCTGCGGTCCACCTCCAAGGATGAGCTGTCTCCAGGCCTGCAGATCGTGAGAAATACAATGAGGGTCACAAATAAGAAACACATAAGTACTTTTTTCAGCTTTATTGCTCTATAACTGACAAATAAAATTGTAAGATATTTAAAGTGCACATGACGGTGATTTGATATATGTATACATTGTGGAAGGATTCCCACTAGTTAAGTAACTGGTTACATCCATCACCTCACATATTTATCTTTTTTTTTTTTTTGGTAAGAACATTTAAGTTACTGTCTTAGCAAATTTCAATTACATAACAGTGTTATCAACCACAGTCACCATGTTATAAGTTAGATCCTCAGAATTATTCATGGTACAATTGAAAGTTTGTATCCTTTTACCAACCTCTCCCTACTTCCCCCAGCCCCAGCACCTGGCCTCCACTTTTTAATCCCTGTTTTTATGAATTTGACTTTTTCTTTTCTAGATTCCACATATAAACGATACCATGCAGTATTCATCTTTCTCAGTCTGGCAACATATGTAATTTAAACATATGCAATGTCATGGCTTTATTAGGAGAGAGAAAATGTGATGCAGTAAACTTTTCTACAACAATGTACAAATAACCTATTGATAGCAGGCGAAAGAGAAAGAATGTTTTCTGTTTGTAGGTTCAACACTAAAGAGGCCAAGATAGATTATAAACTATACGTGTACTTTTTTAATTAAGAGTGCAAGGTGTTACTTAAAAGCACTATTGCATAAACGGTTAGAATAAATGAGACATTTCAAGTAAGGAAGATAAACGAGTGAAGGAGAGACAAGTGAGATTGCGACAGAGGGACAGATATAATTTACTGACATAAAAGATACTCACTGAATAAAGCCCAACCTTTCCACTTTTGTGTTTAGAAAGGAGAGTAGAAGCCAGAAATGGACATATGGTGTCCCCAAGGAGGAGAGGAGACAGATGCACTATAAGTCATGCTTTTGATACAACAGGTGATCAAGAAATTTATAATTTTTTGAATTAATAACCAAGACAACTCCAAGGCCAGAGAGAAAACGTTCGCAGCATTTTGAAGGCAATGGCAAAAGACAAAAGACTATCAACCTTATGAGAAAAAGTCAAAGTTTAACACCTGGAAAAAACATCATTCCTTTAACCCTGAAGGCACAGCTGACTTTGTAGAAAAAGCCCCTTTGGGGTGCGGAGTCTCGTACCCCTTCCCCTATTTCTCTCGTCAGGAGACCAGGGCCAACTCTTACAGGACTTGAAGACCAGCCAAACTGTCATTTGACCATAGTGAGAGGGAACGAGGGAGGGCTGGGGTGGGGGCGTGGCAGGGGGAGACTGTCCCAGGGTTTAAGGAAGATTGAAAAGACAAACAGGAGAGAAAGGGCTGCAGAAAGCGGAAGAGAGAGCCTCTGGGAAGAATGGGATTGACTGGGAAAGTGCAATGCTTCGCTATGGGGCTTCCTGGGAATGCAGAGCATGAAATAAAGAGAAGTATTTACATTAAAAACAATATGTAACATGTCTATCAATTACCCGAACCGTACGCCACAACCATTTTAGGGGATGTTTGTCATCTTAAAAGTACCTACAGCTGCCTGGGAGGTCCCAGGGCCTGAGCACAGAGTGCATGACCCTCCAATCTTCAACCTAGCTCCGTGAGCAGGGAGTCTTGTTTACCCCCATTTTCCAAATGCAAAGTAAGAGAAAGCTATCAAGAATTATAAGGAGAGAATTCCTAAAATGCCCCTCTCCGGCATTTGCAGGTAACTGGACATTCATTCAAAGCCCTAGAAATCAGTGTGACCAGACCCAGTCTACCTTCAGAATCTGTGCATCTAGGGCATTGCCTCTTATAGGCCACGTCCAGCCTGGCTGCTCCAAGGCAGGGAGAGGTTATGCACACACACTTGAGTACTTTGAGGTGAAATATCACCAATTTTAAGTAGAGAGAGGGAAAGGTGATGCCTAAACTCCCCTTGCCCTGTTCCTACCTGAATTTCTGGTGGTACTGTGGGAACAAGGATGAGTAAGCACCTCCTACCTTGTAGAAAAGTAGTTCTCCACCCTGGCAATCATTAGAATCCCCGAGGAACGTAAAAACCCCAGATTCTCAGGCCCTCGTGCAGAAGCTCAGAGGCACCAAGTCAGGAAGGCTAAGGCAAGAAATGTGTATTCTGAAGAGCGAAGGGGTGATTCTGACACTGAGACACGTTTGTGAACAAAACCACAGTCCTGGGGACAAGCTGAGAATAATGTTAACTTCAGTGAAATTAAACAACAAAAACTGTGTTTTTTTCAACTGAGCATGACCCGCAGTGTCAGAGGGGAAGGTAAGAGCTGACATCCCTCAGCTGCTGAGTTTGTTCGGGGCACTGAGGTAAGCACTTTATACAGATTACCTCATTTAACTGTGATGATAAATTTATGAGGTACTACAATTATTATCCCTCTTTTACCAATGACGAAACCAGAGCTTAAAGAAGTTCAGTAATTTGGCCAAGGTTAACCATTAATTACATTCAAAATACTCAAGGGAATAGAAATAAAACCTGAAAGGGACTAGTAAAGTATCTGTGAAATTGAGACCGACTCTTCCATTAATCTGAGTTTTTGAGGCACATTCTTGAACTCCAGTTATTGAATCTAACCTAAGGTTGGATTTCTCCATTTGCAAAGTGGGTGCAGACTAACCTCATTCTCTGCAATAAGCTTGCCTTCTTGTGATGGTTCAGAAGTGTAGAGGGTACACTTTATGGTGTTTGAAAGGCATTTATGCAAAAGCCTGGTCTGAAGTCAAGTAAATTTCATCTGAGAACAACCCTGGTTTAAACTAAAGCAAAAGAAGTGAAACACTGACCTTGTTTGGAGGACTGGTTAGATAATCACACTTTGGAAATCTTGTTTTGATGACTTTAAAAAAGGTAGCAGAACCAATCCCTAGTGGACCAAGTACATGTTTATCCCGTTAGATTTAAGTGGGTTCTAAAAGCTTGAAAACAAGTATTTCCTAGCTGAGAATGGTGCTTAGGGAGGGTTGTCTTGGCAATGAGAAGATTTCCTAATGTAACCCCAAATCTGTAAATAGACCATGTCTTAATACCACCAGCCCTTTGTTTGAAAAAGGGCTAAATAGGTTCTATTTACTAGAGGACAAATTTCCAAGCAATGACAAATAAAACAGCGACCCCTCCACATTCTGTGGCATCTCCTTAGGAATTCCAGTGGCCTCTAATCCATCAGATCCTAAGCTACGTTGGCTAAGAACGCCATCCTCCAAGGTAGGGTTTTGGCAACTGGAACAAAGTCAGTGAATACTTGTAATAGCCCACTTCAGAGAGCAGACAGAAGCTAAAATTTATTGGAAGCTTCCTTAGGATAGACAAATCCTTTAGAAAGGTAAAACTAGTCCAGTAAAAAATAAAATCATAAATAATACTAATTTGGTTAAGCTAAGGTAGAGCAGAAAGTTTTCTGCAGTCTAGAAGTCTGGAAATGTTGACTGACACCAGGGAGCCTGAGGATTTTTCAAGAGATAAGCCCAAGGATGAATCCCCTGCCATGGTAGTTATTCCTATTTACTGTATTTAAAAATACAATAAATACACCTTTTTTCATTCCCAAGTTACTAACAGAGATGCCAGAGACATCTGATGTTAAAGGTGGTATCATTTTTGCAGCACTGTGGTCGAGAAACATGAGCTTTGGAATCAAGCAGATGCATCCGTTGTTTTTTTTTTTTTTAATTCTAGATTTTACCCCTTCAAATGTGTACATTTATGGCTATTTACTTCTCTAACAGTTAATCATCTGATCTGTGAAAAGAGACAATAATACACAGTTATTGAGGGTTCTGATACAGCAATGCCTGTGACGTGGCTATACACTGCTGACAATTAGTAGATGCTCAATTAACATCAGTTGCCTTCCGTGGTTTCCTGAGGTGCTTTCCTCTTCCATTTTACCAATGCTGCTGCCCGCCACCCCAGCTAGATACCACATCTGAGGGCTCCAGAAAAAAAGAACTGCATGTGCTCCTGAGGTTTCAGGGCTATGGAAATAGTAACAGAATTAAATGAGGTGACAAATTTGAACTGGGTCTGAGCAAAGATATTCTCCTGCAAAAGCTTCCGTTCCATTTTCCTCCCATCTAAAATTACTCAGAAAAGTTGCTTTTGGTTAGAGTATAACACTTGGAATTTTTAACATTTAATGTTTAGTTAACATTCAGCCATGTTTAAGTCATCTCTGGGATAAATATATGTATATGTATTTTCAAGTATTTTAAAATACGTGTGATAACGTTTTACTTCTCACAACTTTTAACATATGTTATTCAACTTTGCTTTCACAATTCATCTTCTTCTGAAAAAGAGAAGAAAAAAATTACCTTAGGACTGAGAGAAGACAAGCAAAACTTCCACTCTAGGAAAATAATATTAGATTTGACATAAATTAGATGCTTGCCAGTAACTCAACCACACCTGTCAAATAAGACGTTAAAGTATGAAATAGAATATTAACAAAAGTCAATTTCGCTAGTGATTTAGCATAAGATTTAACTGTGTTGTAACCAAAAGGAAGCGGAGTCTGAAGGCAGATCTGTTTTAGTTGGAGAAATATATATCCCTTTTAAAAAGAGATTTACCAATGGAATTTTCACTGTACTTTTTCTCCAAGTAGCCTTTGGAAGCAAAGGAAAAATGTAGCTCATTTCCCTGCAAAAAGAGTGCTTAGTTTACAGTACTCTCATTTAGCAACACCCTTCAAAAGTTACTGAGTACAAATAAAAGCAAGTAAAAATACAAACAAGAAAACAATCCCAACACAATGTGATACATACAGGCTTCTATAATTTTATCCGTGATCCTGTGGGATTAGCTCCGAGGACACCTGACCCAGGGCACAGTGAGAACTTGAATATTTCAGGTCATTTCCAAACACATTTTTGTTACTCCTGAACTGGGGCTTCATTCCCCTAGGACATACAGCCAGTGTTTCTCAAGCTTCAACATGCATACGAATCACCTGGGGCTCTTGTTAATATGCAGATTCTGATTCTGTACGTCTGCATGGGACCTGAGATTTTTGCATTTCTTTTATTTTTATTTTATATTGGAGTATAGTTAGTTAACAATGTTGTGTCAGTTTCAGGTGTACAGCGAAGTGATTCAGTTGTATATATACATGTATCTATTCTTTTTCAAGTTCTTTTCCCATTTAGGTTATTACAGAACATTGAGCAGAGTTCCCTGTGCTATGCAGTAGGTCCTTGTTGGTTATCTATTTTAAATACAGTAGTGTGTACCTGTCAATCCCAAACTCCCAATTTATCCATCTCTTATCAGCTCCCAGATGATGCTGATGCTTCTGCTTTCCTGACCACACTTGGAGTAGCAGGGGTGTAAACTGCACTGCTGACTTACGCCTGCCGTTATAGCCTCTCCTAGAATTTGTCCCCAGTGTTCTAAAATAGCATAGAAAAGTTTGTCAAATACAGGCAGGCTTGTGTTTGTAAATAAGTCTTAGTAATATTAACAATGCGGAAAAAAATGCTATTCATTTATTTTTCTCTTTGCATCTACAAACGTGTGACCTTCAAATACAGGAGGCAAGTTGGCCAAGTGAACTACATTCTTTTTACCAGAGTTTTTTACTCCTTTGGGTTTTCACTTCAAGCCACATGTACTGTGCCCAGCACTATTTTTCTCCGCAGATTTCCTTGTTTGTGCTGGGATGACAAGCCAGATTTGCTTTAAAATATTAGGTAAAAGCTAAAGTAAGTGCTGACTTTAAGAAAACATTGGGATTTACTGATACGAAGCCTCCATACCCCTTTGGAAGGAGATATATAAATAGACACAATGCTTTTGAAGAGCAATCTGGTAATATAAGCCACACAATGTTTTTTACCTTTTGTGCTAAAGACATCCTAAAATATAGAGGAAAGCTTTCTACACAAAAAAATGTTCACTGCAATGGTATTATCACTCATAGCAGAAATTTGGAAACACGCCAAAGTTCAAAAAATTATGTAATGGTGAAATGTGATTTCACACAACCACTTAAAGGAATATGATTTGGTTTCTGAAAAATGTTTTTGAAGCAGTTCTTACAACTTGTAAAATACAATATCACATTAAGTAAAATGTAGTATCGTATAGGCAGTTTTCACAGTTATGAGAAAAGAAAAAATGCCCATGTATACAGATATACGTTCTCTGTGATCTGTGGTGCAGCTTTATTGTACAATCCCCAAGAGTGTCGATGGAGCAGCAGTTTATGTGGATGGTGCTTCCTGGGGTGGCAACTGAGGTAGCGACCCTGTTTAGAACCTACAGAGGGAAAGAGTCTGAAATGAGCACACCAGACATCAGCAGCCTTTTGTCTTTGGAAGATTATATGACGGCTTATTTTTTTTCCTTGATTTTCTGTATTTTTCTATAAAGAGCCTGCTTCCTTTCATAAGTGAAAACAATAACAACAATTATATTGAAAATTAAAGAAACGGACAGACCTGACAGTTTGTTCGCCCATCTTTTCTCTGCTGGATTTCCCCCTCGAAGAACATCAAAATGCATTCTACAGATCTTATATGGTAATGATTGTTGATGTTCATTTAAATAAATTGGAGGGGGTTTTCCCCTTTATTTTTCTTTTATCTCTAAAGACACACGGCGTTAAGACTGGATTTTTTTCTCTGGATCATGGTGAAAAATCTTGATTGAGTACTAGCTATGTGACAAGCACACAGAAGAGTGTTTACAAGGCTGATCTCATGTAATCTCAGTTTTGTATTGTAGGTAATACTATCATCACCAGTTTCTAGACCAGGAAGGAAAAAAATATATATACTCACTGGTTTGACCATTCTCTCCTGACTTTTTCATTTTATTTCCCTCTGGATAATGGTGGGTGGGAGGTCACATTAAAAGGGTGAGTCTGGGGGAAAAGGTTGCTGAGGAATCTCACGTGTTTTAAGAAATTAAGACACGGAATTCCCTGACAGTCCAGTGTTAGGACTCGGCGCTTTCTTTGCTGAGGACACAGGTTTGATCCCTGGTCGGGGAACTAAGATCCCACAAGCTTTGTGGCGTGGCCAGAACAAAATTAATTAATTAAAAATAAATAAATAAATAATTTAAAAAACTAAAAAAAAAGAAAAGAAAGGAAGGAGGTGCAAGACTGAGCTTCTTGACAGCAGGGATGCTTTTTGTTCACCAGGGTCAGAGAGCCTGCACCACAGCAGACATACCTAAGTACTTGTTTAGTGAATGAAGGTGGTCAAGAGGGCATTGAATGTAAGCATGACTCCTTAAGAAACTATAAAATTGTCTCTTGCAATCCAGATAGATAGAGAAACAGAAAAAAAAAAAAAAATTGGGAGTAGTAAGGAGGAAAATCCTAACATCTTAAATGATCAGACAAGGTAACCAAGATAAGTTCCCTAAGAGCAGACAGACTACAGAACAGGAAGTCACAGATAAATCCCCTTATTCTCCTATATTGATTGACTGGACATTTATCTCTTTACTGTTTAGAAGAGGCAGAAACCTTTGGCAGAACGGAGGATAATTAAAGCCCCAAGAGAAAATTATGTTCCACGAGGCCTCCATCAAACTCGACACATCTGAACCTCCACTGATCTCATTTCATAAACCTACTTCTATTGGTAAGAGTCTGAACACTGATAGTGGCAGGATTTCAAAGTGAAGGGCTAGAGCAGAGAGTGTGCAGAGAATACTCCTAGAAGATTTGTTTAAGCCATGGAAACTTTGGAGTGAGCCCGCTTTTCTTCATCTCAAAGACCAAGTCCATGAATGCCTCAGTCTCTTGAATGATCTTGCCTGTATCATTCTATAAGTTCTTACTAGTTGGCCGGCAAGAGGAATCTCCTTATATAAGATGCGTATTTTCAACTGACTTTCATGACTAGAGTATTGCCATAAAAATTTCCTATTCCTTTTTGCTTGGAAAGTTAAACAAAATGTTCCTTAAGAAAAGGTTCCTTAAGCATTTTTTCTCTGAAAGTATCTTTCAATAATTATTTCATCATATTGACTGAAAGCATTTAAATAAATCTTCTTAAAATTTAATTTAACTTGTAAGCCTGAATTCAAATTTAAAACTCAGCACATCTCTGCTTTTTATTAACATATAGATGATATGTGAGAGTCAAAATTCAGTTTTACTTTCTTTTTACCAGCTACATTCTTAAAAAACAGAAAATTTACTGAAGTCCAGAGCTCTGCCCTTCTGATTTCTAAATTTAGCTGCCGGGTTTTAGAAGAATTTGCATACTCTTGAATAAATGCCAGTGAAGGGGGAAAGTGGTTTAGTAAAACTACTTATATGCAGGGCTCCTCCTAAAGTGCCCTGTGAATAGCTTTTATTAAGCAAGATTAAAATTGCTCATTATCCCAAAATAACTCCGGTGCATGTGATGTTATAAAAAAAGCATACACCGTAATCAATTTGACATTTTTGGAATTTCGAAAGGTAATTAGGCTCTCCTTCTTGAAAAAAAAAAATCTGCTATTGTGAGCATTTCCAGTGAAGCATAATCCTCGTTTTCATAGATCCTGAAGCTTGCTTTAGTTTATCTCTAAAGTCACTGATGCTAGTACATGGTCAAATACAGGGGAATTCACCTTTAAAGGGCAGATTGATGACACAAACTAGAAGGATATTTGAGGATAGACACTTGGGAAATTCACCACAGATGCCATTCACAGGTCTATCCCAGCACGCTGTGATTAAATGTTGGCTCTGGAGTTCAATATTCCTGGAATCAAATCTAACCCGCATACTCGAATATAGCCAACGGAAAGCTACTTTGCTTCTCTTGTCTCAGTTTTCTCCTCTATAAAAGAAGGATGATAACTAAAGGGGCCATATGTTCCAGTTTGCCATTGAGAATACCTATTTATGCTTGTTGTCAGGTCTAATTATTAGTAGTAAGTTCTTTCAACTCTGAAAAGTGTCCTGATCGGCATGATAAATTAGTAGCTAACTCTAATGCAAACCCTGGTGGGGTTGTTAGGAGGATCCGCTCAGCACGAGTCCTGGCACATAATCAGTACTGAACATATCCTATGAAATAGGGACCATCGTGCTTGCCTCCCTCCTAAATCTATGGTGAGGACCAAAATGATACTCCATACAAAAGACTATGGCGTACTATGTGCTCAATAAATATTTTTATTAGTACTCATTTTGTGGTATTTTACTTATCCTGAAATAACTGTGAGTATGGAGTTCACACATAGCTAGAAAATTGGAATTAGTCATAAAGACTTAGAGATGGAATTACAGATGATCTTCTAGATGATGTGTACACCCATTCCCAGGTCCAGCAGGTCCACGACAGATGGGCATCTTTAGCTGGAGAGGGTCTCTAGCCAGAGTCTGAACCAAATGTTCAAAATGCCTTATATCTAAAAAAGTGAAGGAACGCGATCTGCTCCATGTCTTGTTAGCAGACCTGAACAGCGAGGTGGTCAGTCCTGATTCAGACGGAGTATGGCAGAGAAGCTCAGCTCTTTGGATCGTAACCTAGGTGTTCTTCTCACTGGTCATCATTATGTCAGATGAATTTACATATCTTTAAATAAAATGAATGTTAAAGACTGCAGCTTAAAAATAACCATGTGGACTCTTTCAGTCTCTGGTCTGGCATGTAAGGAGCTAGGAAGTCATCACTCCATCCTAACTACAGGTAAAAAAAAAACTGAACAAACTGATAGATCAAAAACTCCTTTTAGGTCCACCAAACAAGTCAAGTCACAGGGCAAACCACTGTCCCCCCAATTAGAGACAGAGAGGAGGACAGACAGAATCAAAACTAATCAGAGCAGAAACCCATGAGCGGGGGCAGCCGTGGGAACCAGTCCTGGAGGAGGAGAGCCTGGGCTGTGACGGAGGAATTGCTAGAGGCTCAGGCTGGACGTTCATGAGAGTTGTGAACTCTAGTGGGAGTTCATGTGAAAATGCACGACTGTAAAACCCCTAGAAGATAACAGGAGGAAACCTAGATGACTTAGGGTATGGTGATGACTTTTCAATACAACACCAAAGGCACCACCCATGAGAGAAATAATCTGTAAGCTAGACGACATAAAATGAAAACTGCTCTGCTAAACACACTGTGATGGGAATGAGAAGACAAGCTACAGACTGGGAGAAAATATTTGCAAAACACATATCTGGAAAAAGACAGTTATCCAAAATACATAAAGAACTCTTCAACTCAACTTCTTACAATAAGAAAGTTAAAGTTTGTATTTTACCTTCACCTATACCTTCTCCGATGCTTTTCCTTTCTTCATGTAGATCTCAGTTTCTGATGTCATTTTCCTTCCCTCTGAAGAACTCACTTTAACATTTCTCGCAACCCAGGTCTACTGACAACAAATCCCTTCAATTTTTGTTTGTCCGAGAAAGTCTTTATTTGTCCTTCCCTTTTGAATGATAATTTCTCAGGGTACAGAAACCTAGTTGGTTGTTTTTTGCTTTTGTTTTTCTCTCAACACTTTATTAATTTCACTCCAATCTGTTCTTGCCTGCATGATTTTCAAGGAAAAGTCAGATGTAATTCTTATCATTGCTCCTCTATAGGTAAGGCATTTTCTTCTCTGGCTTCTTTCAAGACTTTTTTCTTTATATTTGATTTTCTGAGGTTTGAATATGATATGCTTAGGTTTTGGTTTTTTGTGCATCCTCTGAGCTTCCTGGAACTGTGGTTTGGTGCCTGACATTAATTATCAGTCATTATTGCTTTTAATATTTCTTCTGCAACTTTCTCTTTTTTCTCCCAATTGTGCTCACATTACACATATGTTACACCTTCTGTAGTCGTCCCACAGTTCTTGGATATCCTGTTCCATTGCCTTTTTTTAAAATTCTTTTTTCTCTTTGTGCTTCCATTTTCCAGCCCAGATGTAGCTAAGTAACTACAGAGTGAGGAAGGGTCTAGGGATTCCAAGTTTGGAATCTTCCACCTGGAGGTGTGGGATGAAGCTCCAGGAAGTCGAGAGGAAGGAGGCTTGGGGGGGTTCTCCCACTGATGGAAAGGGTCATGACAGATGGTAAAAGCATACAACTCAGAACATGAAGATTGATGAGTGATACCCACTCTCTCCTGTCCACCGTCACCCTCAAACACTCATATATTTTCCATAATTAACTTTTGTCAAAATACATATGTACATGTGTGCTTACATTAATATAGCCATCACCAACAGATCTCCTTAATTCTGTACAAATATCAAACATAAATTCACATAAATGTGAAATTATTCAGCTTCCCCCTTTTTAATGTGTGAAGACTGGACTAGAATAATCTGATTTCTTAGGACTATGAAATTGAAAGTCTATCTTTTGGAGACAAGGAAACTAAATCCCCAAGGTTAAGTTTCATGCACAAGGCCATGAAGCTGGCTAGTTACAGCTGGGACTAAATGCAAAGTTCCTGACCCTCAGTCCAGGTGCCTTTTTCCTGCGCCCAAAATTGCTTTAACTCCTCACCACACATTGCCTACTGACACAACCGAAAACACCAGCACATTGTATTATCATTCAGAAAATCAGATGCTGATGTTCTCAAGGATCTCATTCAACAGGCAATACATTTTTTTTTTAAAGTAACAGCTGATGTGACTTACTGTAATTAGCTAATGAGTCTGAGCCTATAATTCCTCTGTCAGACCCTCAGGCTGAATCGCTTGTGTTTTCAAGTTTTGTCATACAGCTGGTTCTACAGGAATTGCATGTTTCATGGGAGAAATGAGTTTTTGTTTTCATGTAGGGAAAGTAGGCTGATTTTCTCTCTCAGCATCCCAGGAATGGATGCATGTTGTCAGCTAGAGGAGAGAGAGTGCAAAGGATAGAGACTGCTGGAGGAGCTGGGCCGCAGGAGGCAAAACTGAAGGACATTGAGAGATTCCATTTACTCTTCTAAGGGGGAAATCTGCGTTTTACATTTTTGCATGATTTTCAATTGTGCAAATATTCTGGGTTGAGTTTTTCTTTTTGGAAATCACCGATTAACTTCATTAAGCTCTTTACACCTTCAGTGTTGTTAACATGTTTTGGCAGGAAAGATGTATTCTAAGCTATGTATTTTGTTATAAAATGGGAAAGGTCAGTGATCCTTGGTCTGTTACTAATTTCCACGCTCAGCTTCGGTGTTATGATTCCTTTGCAAATGCTTAGGAGGCATCTGTGTGTCAGACACCACATGGTAGGCGAACGTTCTAGACTTCAATAAAGACTCAAGTTGAACTCAACATTATTTCCTCCCAAATCTGTTCCATGTCCATGTTTGGTGTTTTAGGAAATGGCATTGCCAGTTACCCATTTCCTAAGCCAGAAACTTCCACGGGACCTTTGACTCTCATTCAACTCATCAATGATCAAGTCCCCTTGGTTCCATCATCTAAATATCCTTCAGTTCCATCCACTCCTCTCCTTCTCCACTGCCTCACCCTCCCTACGGGCCAAGATCATTTCTTCCTTGTGTTGCAAAATGACCAAAGCCAATGTCATGTTTGGCCTTCAGTGGTGACACTGAAAGGCTGTGCTCTTGGAAAACGGGAATGGTTAAGAAAGCACCTCACTTTTATTTTTGAAAATTTGCCCACCCTTTCATCTTCCACAAAACTTCAAAGGACCACCCTGCCCTGCATAGTCCAAGATAAGTCTGGTCTCCATCCTTCCTCAAGAATCCCAAAGTAGATGATTCCCTGTTCACTTGCCTTTATAAAACCCCAGGCTTTCTTCCTTTTCTTTGAAAATTTCCTCATGAATGAAAGTTCTCCCTATTGCAATAGCCCAAATAAAATCATCTCCCCAGCTGTCCAGTGCATTTTTTTCTTTCACAGTGGTTAGAAGTGTTAGAGAACCATTGACCGAAACCGCCCGCATTGGCCAGACAAGACACTGACCACTTGCATGAATTGTCTCGCAACGAGAGGTCCCAATAAGGAACACAGTGCTGCTGCCGCCGAAAATTAACCAGGAGAATTCGGGAGGGGCCAAAAGGAGGGAGGAGATGCCAGCTCATAGTATGTCCTGCCAACCTCCCAGAATCCTTCTCGCTGGAATCCATCTTGGCTGAGAGATGCATGAACCATCAGGAAGGACCCTGAGTCAGACCAAATATGGGCCAAGCAAGATGACTGGCCAGAGACAACCCGGAAACTAACCCCATCACCACAAAACCTGAGACTGCGAGCCACGTGGCAGAGCAGTCCTCCTGGGTTCCCTTACGTTGCTGCTCTCCTCCTGGGCGCCCTGTCCCGGTCAAGTCTCTTGCTTTGTCAGCCCGTGTGTCTCCTCAGACAATTCATTTCTGAGTGTTAGACAAGAGCCCACTCTCAGGCCCTGGAAGGGGTCCCCCTTCCTGTAAGAGAAGTAGGGGAGAGCATACACTCATGGACAGAAGTGTAACTATGAAAGTTAGTCTCATCTTGGACACTGCCCCACACACAAGCATTTATCAGCACACAGGGATAGAAACTGCCATTCTACCTGCCTGTGGGGTTGGTGGAGCTCCAGTCTCTGCCCCCGAGTCCCCCTAAATTTGCCCTGATGAAAGGCACTCCAGAGACACATATGACAGTACTGTAGTGTCAGGATCTAGCCTGGTAAGAAAATCCTCAGGGAATCATGGGAACACAGTTTCATCAGACTGGTGCCCCTCTGAAGGGTTTCAAGGCTGGGTTCGCGGGGTTCCTGCATCCTTCAAGAAGGCCAATCCATCTATTTTAACACTGCTCATTTCAAGAATGAAAATTTATTTCTATCGTTCCCTATACTAATTATCCAATCCTCCAGGGCAGGTCAAATAGTTGTAAATGGAAGAATCCGTAGTGGCTGGTTAGTGTCTTTCATATGCTAACTACTTCCCCTCCAAGAGTGTTCATTCCTGGTTAAAGGCGTTCATCGGTCAGTTAACCACACTCAGAGGTTAACAGATACTTTTGGCTCACGGGCAAGGTGAGCGCTGAAGTATTTCCAGATAAATTACAGGCAATATAATGATCTAGGTCACTGCAGAAATGTTCTGAGATCCCTACTTCCAGGACTGTACCTCTTTAAGTCATTCACATTGTAGCTGGAGAGTTTTTCTAAATCACACATCTGATCTGTTTTCAGTAACTGCTGAATGATGTGAGGATAAATTCCAAACTGCACAAATGCATATAAGGCCCTGCGTGATTTAGCCCCTATTTATCTTTCCAAGCTCACCTCCAACCACGTCCCTTTTCTGGGCCTCTGTCCACACTGCCATAGCGCCCCAGCTCCCAAACGACCCCAATCCCCCTATCCACCCACCCACGCTGTTTGCCCTCAGATGCATCTCTTGCCCTTCCCCTGCTCTGCTCTATAGTGCAGTAGATCCCCCCATCCCTTGGTCCCTCACAGGCTGTGGTTCTGGGGGGTTTCCCGCTCGGTTCAGCCTTTGGGATCACGGCTGGTAGACAGAAAGGCTAGGAGATATCCCCCCTCTGTCTCTGCCGAGGAGGGCAGAGGGCAAGTCTGGCGGAAGATGCCTCTCTTTCTTAGCTTAAGCTTCTCTAGCACAGGCCTGGGTGATTCCAGGCTCCTCCCAGTGATCTGGGCCCTTGGGCTCCAGCAACACTGCTTCTTCCCTTTGAAACGGGGATCGTGGCTCCCTGCTGCTGCTAGCCTCTGGGATGTATCACCCTCCATGGGGTGGCTTCTCAGCCTCTCCCACCTCTTAGGGAACTAATTCCCCACGTTAAATTCCCTCTGCTGACACACGTACATAAACAAACGTTTCTTATGTTCCTTATTGGCTTTGAGCAACTGCCCAATGATGTAACTTGGCTCTTTGACCAGCGTAGCAAATTTTCATCCATAAAGGACCTAGATGTAAATCAGAGAAAGTCTGTGGAATTCCAGCAGTGGTTATTGCCAACTACCAGTCACCCCTCCCGCGGGCCCAGCCACGCTGAACTGTTTTGGTTTCTCAAACACACAAAGGTTGTGTCATCTGCTTCTCTCCATCCCCATCACTACTGCTCTGGCCCAAGCCACCATCAGTTCTCTTTGGGTTACCCCACTACCATCAAAGACCTCCCTCCATGTGCTTTTCCAACTGCCCACACTGTCATTCAAAATGGTAATTTAACCGTAAGAAACTCTCCTGCTTAGATCCCTCCGGTAGACTTGACCCTGTCCTCAGAATAAAATCTCAACTCCATCACCTGGTCAAATGCTTGGGCTCTGCTCAAGACACTGACCTCACTTTCTACTGTGATCCTTGGTGCTCTGCAAGTTCTGTGCCTGGAAAGCCCTCCTCCTTCGCATCTGTTCATGGTTGGCTCCATCTCACAACTGAAGTCTCAGCTCAATATCACCTCCTCCAAGGAGTCTTCTCTGACCACTCACATGAGAGCAGCTCCCTTCCAATCACTCCCCCTCCCCTGTTTGTCTTCATGGCAATTATCATCATCCAACATGATTTGTTTCTTTGGAGACACTAAAAGTGAGCTCCAAACATATCTTAGTTACCTAATCCATCTCCATCTCTCTGGCAGGCAGAGCAATCCCTGCAGCATAGTAGGGACTCCACATATATTTGCTGAATAAAGGAGTACATGGCAGGCACTGTGAAAAATGCCAGTGAGATTAACTCACTGTCATCTTCACAGCGATCCAGTGAGGTAGGTGTCCCACTTTCCCATTTTAGAGAATGTAAGCAGACAGCCCATGTCACAGGGCCAGTGAGGGGTGGGCCTGGGCTCTGATTCAGGAAATCTAGCTGCAGAACCAGGGTGATAACTTGTATGTTACACTGCCTCTTACCACGACGCAATCTCTTAGAAAATATTTTAAATGACAATGAGTAACAAAACTATGAAGTAGAATCTAACATGTTGCTCTCATAATGCAATTAACCCCAGCAAGGTTACAATGGGAGCTCGTCTCTACCCAGACAAATATGAACATGATCAGGCAATGCCAACCACTTCCTCTCCCTGGGGGCCAGGCAGCTTGTTTTGACAGCCTTTGTATGGTACACCTCAATTTTAGAAAAGTAAAAGTGTGGGGGGAAAAACACATATACTTTAGGGGCATGAAATACAGGCATCAACAATGCTTTGTAAAATGTAAAGAATCCAAAATATTATTAAAAATAACAATCAAGGTAAGACAATAGATTACAATGGTTACTATGTGATGTTACATCATTATCAGACTATGCATTTGACGTTATTGGAAGGGTAAGATGAGAGGCAGTATCTTTACCTGGAATATGATACATTCCATATTTTTTCCTTTTCTTTTTTTTTTTTGGCCGAGCTGCGGCTTGTGGGATCTTAGTTCCCTGACCAGCGATTAAACCCGTGCCCTCAGCAGTGAAACCTCGGAGTCCTACCCACTGGACCACCAGGGAATTTCCAGACACATTCTATACCTTAATCTCTGACCATCTGAGGGATAATTCATAGATACATCCATTTTCTACAAGGTCACAACTCCTCAGTTATATGCCTGAAGAAACATTAATTGATCTTTCCTCATTTTCCTATCTCTCCAATACTTTATCTCTACCAGAGCTAATTATAATATTCTAATTATATATAATTATATACAAGTTTATATATAAATATAAGTATACAAGTTTTATATTTCAATTTGAAATATACAGGAAATATACAAGTTTCTCCTCAAACTTGTTTTAAATTAGCTACAGTCCCAATCATTTATAAATGACATGATTTCAAGAAGGAAGTAAAGCTAGATAGGGGAAAAATGGTATCTTCCCCTTTAAAAGCATAGTAATAGGTTTTTGGAAATGGTCCCAAAGAGATTTCACAACATATACTACTGTCAACAATCATCCATAGGAAATAGTCCTAATTATCTTCATCTTTGATCTTAAGAAAATGGTTTTTTCTATTTCTCTACACACACACCCCGAACCCAATGAAAATTGCTCACAATGCATGGGAAGCGACTCAGAATTCTCGGAAGATGCTAGATCCAGAAACGCAGTTTCTGCAAGATAACTGGCCCTCACTGTCTTAGCTCATTTGCACTGTACGACAAGATGCCACAGAGTAGGTAGCTTATTTACAGAGAGCAGAAATGTATGTCTCACAGCTCTAGGGGCTGCAAAGTCCAAGATCAAGGTGCCAACATGGCTGTGTTTTGGTGAGGGTCCCCCTTTTCCTTGTTAGCAGGCACTCCTCACCTTGTCCTCACCTGGTGGAATGTGCAAGGGGGGTATGTGGGGTCTCTTTTATAAGAACACCAATCCCATTCATGAGGGCCTCACTCTCAAGACCTAAGCACCTCTCCAGAGCTTCATCTCCAAATACCATTACCATGGGCATCAGGATTCAACATTTGAATTTGGGGGGGACGCAAACATTCAGACCAGAGCACTCATCGAGACAAAGAGGTAAGGTGCTACTTCAACACTCAGTTTGCTTAGGAATCATCATAGTGGTGAATAGGTTTGTTATCCACCATTGCTTTTCTCTGTTCTAAACATTGTACATTAATGTTAATGTTGGCATGTGGAGACGTGCTTTGGTACTTAAAACCCTTAACACAAACGGTAAACCCTTAACTCAAATGGTAAACACAGAAATTAAGTATAGTTTATCTGCAGTACTCCAGGTGGCTGGTTCAAGTCCGTTCCTGGACTTGTGTAAATGGAAAAGACCAAAAGCCGGTTCGGATTCAAAGAACTGTCCATTGGCCATGCTGACCTCATTCCTTGGCATCTGCCCTTCCCAAGACGCCTGTCTTATCTTCTCACATAGGTGTAATCCTTTCTAGTACCCTTGACTTTTCTAGAAAGCAAGTCACCAACTTCTTCCATTAGAATACAAGATTTTTTAAAATTAATTTTTATTGGGAGTATAGTTGATTTACAATGTTGTATCAGTTTCTGCTTACAGCAGTGAATCAGTTACACATATACATCTATCCATTCTTTTTTAAATTCTTTCCAGTACCCTTGACTTTTCCAGAAAGCAAGTCACCAACTCTTTCCATCAGAATACAAGATTTTTAAAAAAATTATTTCAGCATTTCCTATAAGAAGACAGATTCACCAATCATCCCTCCCAATAATTGCCTGTGACCTCAAAAACCCACCTAGGCATAGGATATCACCATTAGGCTTTCTTTTCTGGCTAGCAGGAACAGAAATGGAGTGAAAGGTACAGCAGGAAAAAGTTCAGGAAGCTTATAGTCTCCACTGCATGCACATTTGAAAGCAAAGGGTTTAACAGTTTCTTGAGCAAACAATTTCCCTTCCCATCATTGTTCTGGGATTACCAGGATTTACCTGCTTTATCCGTATCTTCTGTGCCTCAGCAGGCTAATGTGAGTCATATTTACAAGGATAAAGTAATGGAGATGCATAGATATTAGGGGTGTGTGTGTGTGTGTGTGTGTGTGTGTGTGTGTGTGTGTGTGTGTGTGTGCTGGGATGTATACAAAGTTTTCATTGTCTAGGAGTATGTTTTAGAAAATGTGATCTTGGGCAAATGGCAGACTTTGGTAAAATCCCTGTGGCTTTGCAGTTACATAACGTGTGTCTTTACTTATATTTTGCCAAGATTACCTGCTGAGATGACTTGTCATGCACTTTTATATTTTTGTACTCTAGATAATTGAACATTTTAAGGAAGGAATCCATGTAAAATATTTCCTTTTTTACCTCTTCAGTGCTTTCTGGAAGCAACTCTTCAGCAGAGGGGGGATTATTGTAGAAACGTAGGATTCAGGGTGTATAGTGACTCAATTTTGCTCTCCTCTTTCACTACTTCCAAAGAGAATTTCAGATAAATAGCAATGACTGAAAGATGACAAAAGGGCAGAGCTGGCCAAGCTAATCTCTTAATTCTATATAATGACCCAAATGATAGAAGCATCGCTAATCTGACTTCCACGAACTCTTACTGGAGCACATCTACTCTTAAGGTCCCACCAGCCTCTGCAGCCTTTCTCATCCACTCTCTGGACATCACTTTAGAAAATGCAAGTAGAGCAGAGGTTATGTGACTCAACTGGCATGAAGCTGTCTTCGTATCTGTAGGAAGCCCTTCATTTAGTAAAGAACAAGGGAAAGATAATGGCTTGAATTCCACTGCCCGCCAAATTGCTAACTTTACTCCACGTTCCTGTATGGAGCTGTTTCTCTCTCTCTCTCTCTCTCTCTCTCTCTCTCTCTCTCTCTCTCTGTGTGTGTGTGTGTGTGTGTGTGTGTGTGTGTTTCAGGGCAATCTAAACTCCCATGTTCCATTCACTATGCTTTTATTTTACTAAAAAGAAAAAATAGTATCTACTTACTTTTTAAATCAGTCCGTCACTTAACTATTAACACCAGAAAGTGGGAATTATTTCATGTTTATCTCTGCATCTTCAGGCCTAACGGGATACCGGCATTCCACAAATATTTGTTGGAGGGAAAAGAGGGAGCTAGGAAGAAGGTAAAAAAGAGAAATTGTTAGGAAATACACATTAATGACAGAAGGTGACAAAGTCTATAGCAACGAACTGTTCTAAGATGATAATACAGGAGTTTCAAAAGTTACCTGTTGATATAATTAATTGTTGGTATACTTAATTCATTGCCCTTTCATGTAGAAGTAGTACTGGGTCCCAGATAGTTTACTGATTTATTTAAGTGTCTACAATGTTCCAGGCACTGTTACAGGCAGTGGAGATAGGGTGGTAAGCAAAACATTCCAGGTCCCTGCTCCGAATGAGACAATTCAGTGAAATGACATGAATAATCAATAAGGAAATATACAAACAAAAATGGTTGTAAGTGTCCCAAAGGCAATACAAATGGTAATAGGATGAAGGGTGGGTGTTGTTGGTGGTGGATTGTTGAGAGATGAAGGGGCAGGAGCTACTTCAGATAAGGTAACTAGGTAGACATCAGGAAGTAGTGTCTTCTGAGCACAAATTCAGAGGCAGAAAACAGGCAACCAGGGTGCTATCTGCGGGGAGAGCTTCCTGGGCAAAATGTAAAGGCTCTGAGGGGCAGAGTTGCAGGATCTGAAATAGGGCAAGAGCATGTGAAGCAACATGGGTGAAGGGGGAGTGTTCTAGGTGACAGGGTCAGACCCTAGAGAGCCACGGAGCCCATGGTGAGAATTTTAGAGATTCACGTTCATGTTGATATTCTTCATTGTTTAATTATTATCTATCTGATCTTCCACACCCATGGCTTATACCACTCCCAAGTTTCCCTTCCTCTCTCTAGTCTTGGGGCACCTCTGGAACAGATTTCTGTTGGCATTCTTTCTTTTTTTTTCCATTTTTATTGAAGTACAGTTGATTTACAATGTTGTGTTAGTTTCAGGTGTACAGCAAAGTGAATCAGTTGTGTGTATACATATATCCACGCTTTTTTTTAGATTCTTTTCCCATATAGGCCATTACAGAGTATTGAGTAGAGTTCCCTGTGCTATACAGTAGGTTCTTATTAGTTATCTATTTTACATATTCTTTCAGACACACCAAACAAAGTGTTATTCTCCGCTCTCGCAACTGGGCTATTCCATCTTCAAATGCTACCCCATCACTAAGCAATTTAACGTGTCTGGAGCTGCTCCTATAGGATGAATAAATATGCAGCCGCACACTTCCCAGATAGTGTTTCACAGTAATCTCTGTTGAAATACATAAATATTAGATGCATGAGAGGGATAATGGAAATTACTTTAAGGCAAGTACCTAGCTTCCATATTAGCAATAGGAAAAAGTTACGCATGTAAGTTGAGACACTCCAATTTATTTGGAGAAATTTTTTTCTATGGGTTGTTGGAAATAATAACCTTCAACAGCAATAGAACCACTTAGAGAAACTGCGAAGAGAATGACATATTTTCAGAATAAACTTGATTTGATACAATGCATTTCGAAAGGTCCATTTTAAGTATCTGGTGAAAAACTCTCGAGACAGCAAACTACGCAGGAATGCTTTTAGCTACTGCCTGCTCAGCCTGGCTCCTTTAAGCTGCTTTCTCCAGGAGAATCTCTCTTTTGGTGGCTGTTACCTACTCATCACATGGACCCCATCTGGAAGCTTGGCTGGGACAGTGATCAGAAATAAAGAGGGCAGGGTGCACAACAGCCATTTGGAAAAGTCAGGAAGGTGGTGTACAGGTCAGGAGCGGAAAATGGGAAGGTAAAATGGTCAGACTTTTTCCAACAATCAGACCATGGCAGTCAGCATCACAGGTATGTGAAGTACGTGTAAAAAAAACCAACCAAACAAACAAAAAAACAAAACGAGAGTGGAGGAGGCTCTCATGAGAGCTATCTCTTTTTAAACAATATGTGTTGATTATTTTCCTTATAGCATAGCTAATACACAAGCATGCATTATAGAATATAGTTTTTTTATTGTTGTTATTCTACAGAATTGGAATCACGCTATACACACAACTCTGTAGTAACTACTTTATCACTTAAGGATTTAATATGAGCATTTCCCCCATATAATTCAATATTTATCTATATTATTTTAATGATTTTATGAAATTCTACTTGTCAACATTTATTTAACCAATTCATTATGGCTAAATATTTAGATTTTTTTTTCAAATTTTCCAGTTACACATTACTGTGTTAAGAATCTTGGCACGTGTTTGATCATTTCCTTGAAACTGACTTTCAGGTGTTGAATTTCTGGTCAAGATTCAGTAGAGATCCACTGCGAGAGTTTTATTCCTAGGTACAGACTGTTCAGTGAATCTCAGTTGATTATACCAATAATGTTTAAGGCTGTAGAACAAACAGATAAACTCAGAAAAGCAGTATTGAAAGAGCGGGTGAGAAATAAGAAAATATCCCAGGTCCTGCTCTGGTGGGGCTCCTCACAGATAATCAGAAAGACACCCACCAAAGACAAGATAAAATCAGACGGCTACACCTGTCCAAAGGCAAGAGAAAAGGTAACACTGCTCAACAAACCTCCAGGTCCGTTATACCAACATACATTTACACCAGAGGTGTACAGAGATGCTCATTTCCTCATATTTCTGCCCAAACTTTGCTATCAATTTAAAAATCTTCACTTAGTGTTTTAATTTACATTTAGTTGATCACTAATGAGGTCATTAGTGAGGTCATTTCAGTATATATATTGAAATATATATTTTTTTCTATTATGCGCATTTTTCTATTATGTTGGTCTTTTCTTACTGATTAGAAGAGCTCTGTTATTATGTTGCAAATATATTATTTTCCTTCTAATTTTTATGAGGTTTTTTTGTTTTGCATAAACATTATTTATGTGGCTATCTTTTTTCATTATAGTCTCCTAATTTCATTTTTTGCTGAGATAAGCCCTTATTGCTCCCAGAATAACATAAATACTTAGATTTATATCTAGTCATTTTTATGGTTCTATTTTTTTGTATTTAACTCTTTAATTCATTTTGATTGTACTGCTGTAATTTTACTATTTCGCAAATAGCTAGCCAATAGTTCTAGCATCGTTTACTGGGAAAATTTTTCCCTGCTGCTTTGAAGCCCTCCCAACATGATATTTTAAGCGAGCGTATGTACTCAGGCCTGGCTGGATTTTCCATGCTGCCTTACACACTTGTCTGCTCTGCAGCCAGAACCACACCTTGGTCTGCTCTTGGTTTAGTCTACTTTCTGCCTGGATAAATAGTGTGCTAGAAATGGGTCTTTCAAACTGACTCCCTTATCTGCCACCTTTTTCTGCCTTCTAATCTGAAGAATGGACCATGCAATGCTTACTGACTTGTTCACGGAGGGAGAGGTGGGGGAAAGTGTGAGAAGAAAAGGAAAGGAAGTAACATTTTTTGAGTATTTACTTCATGCTTTGCACAATGCTGCATACAATAAATCTTTTAATCTTGATAACAGTAACAATATCATCCTCCCTATTTTGCCAATTATGAAATTGCCCCTTAGAGAGGTTAATTTACCCAAGATCACACAATGAATAAGTGGAAGAATTAGGATTCAAACTAAAATCTATCTGATTTCAACTTTCATGCAACCCTACAGAGACCTAGCGAAAAGAGTGGGAGAAGGGGGCCGATGTCCCTGGATGCTGGTCCATGAAGGAGTGTGAGGATAAGAGTCATTGCCAGCTCTAGTGCCATTGCAGGGAGAGGGCTCAGAGCCATGACATTGTTTCCAGATGCCATTTGCCCTTGCTATGCCAGCGTCTTGCCACTGTATTACACAAAGACAGGGTGTTGTACTCACATGGTAAAATTAGAGTTCATTTCCAGCAGCCCCTCCCCCATGCCCTGTCCCCTTCCCAAATATATTTTCCTTTTTTTAAAAACTGATAAATGGAAAAAAGGAAAAGAAGAGAAAAAGAAAAAAAATAAAACTGATAAATGCATATATTTTTATTAACATATTTTCCCAGATTCAAATCAAAGTAACTATTGTATAGTAACTAGATTAGTGTGTATTTTATTTATAACACTGTATGCACTTAAGATTTTTGCTACATCCTAAAATAGGTCTGCATGATATAGCAAATTAGTTTATCATTACACTTATGTAACAAGAAAAAGGCAACACTAAAATAGTGAAAAGGAAACAAATGGTTTCCTTTTAATCTGCCATAGTCTTGGAAACTTCCTATCACTATACCCAGACTTTCTTTTATGTTTAGGCTCCATCTCTGTTTTACTTGATGACAACGTGGGGCTGGAGGGAAACCCTAGCCTTAGCTATGTGGCTTTGGGTAGTGTTTTTTTGTTGTTTTTTGTTTTTTTTTAATAACACTGAGCCTCAAGTTTTTTACCTGTAAAGTAAGAATAAGAGTAATAGTTCCTACCTTGTGAGGATAAGAGAAATCATGAAATAAAGTGCTTGGAGCATGTCTCACTAGTAAAGGGTTCAATTCACATTAATTATTGTTACCACCATTATTATTATGTATTGTTCCCATGAAAAATGAGAACAAAGCTATGAAGGAATGGGGCGCTGGATAGATAAAGGCATTCAAGGAAAGCGTTAAAGGAGTTTGGCAGCTTAAGAACAATGTGGAGTTGTAAGATCTTAAAAAACAGATGTAAATTATGGGTGTAGGGCTCAGGAAGGGAGACCAGGAGAGAAAGCAGAGGGAATGGGCTGCCTGAAGCTAGAAGTCCTCTCTCTCCAAATTTTCCTAAGCCTGATGTCTAACAAAAGAGGAAAAGTTCTGACTACCTCCAAAAAGACCCAGCCCCTTCTCTTCCGGGATTTGAAATCACTACTGTCTGTCCTCAGGAAGCTGATCTGGAGTCTGGGAAGCAGTGGGGAGGGAGGCAGAAAAGCACGAGAGGCACCTCTCCACATCCATTCATGCTTCATGCCTTCATTCAGCAAACGTTCATTAGAGACAGTGTGAAAAGGAGGTGATATGCTGATGTAAATGTCACAGGAGACCCTGACTATAGGACAACCTAGTGGGAAAGAATGAGAAAATAACTAGGCAATTAGATACAGTGCAAAAACTTGTATGATATGTGCAGTCAGGGATGGAAGGGGACTCATACAGATGGCATTCACCCAGCATTGAAGAGTCAGACAAGGTATCAGAGGCTGAGTCTCAAGGAAGCACAGTGGAAACCAGGGGTAAGCGGCCAGGCGTGGCATTCCAGGCAGTGGAGCAATCGTGTGCAAAGGCTTGGATGCAGGAGTGATCAAGGCCACTGGAGGAATTAGGAATGAAATGCAAGTCATTATTATGGCTGGAAACTAGCGCGGGAGGCGCAAGAATGGTGAAAGGTAAGACTTGATCACAAGTGTACGGGGAACAGCTCATAAAGGCTCCTGTGGACCAAGCTGATGGGCTGGGCCTGAACACAAGGACCATGGATCATGTCTACTTATTTCTGCTGAAAGGATGGTGGCAGCAGCCTTGGTGCATTATTGTAGAGTACAAGTTTTTTGACTAGTACAGTGGTTTAGTTTTTGACACCCCATTAGTCATTCTGAAGTTCTAAAATAACCTATTAATGTGTCCTGAGGAATAAGCCAGAAGGATTGAACTGTAGCTAGAGCCAGAGGTGAACTTGAACACCAACCTAGTGCCACTAAAAAAAACATTTTCATTGGTATCTTGAGAAAGAAAGAAAGAAAGCTCTGTGTTGCTTTGGTAGAGAGCTTCAAAACCCTTTCCCTGAAATGAGGAAATGCCAGAGATAAAAGCCAGCTCAAGTCTGGCCAATCAACACATATTAATCCTATGGCTTGTGAGCAGTGATCTCACTGTAAAATATAACAATAATTCATCTCAGTGAATTATCTTTCAGCAGAAAGTCAAAACTGCACATGTTTTCAGTATGTACTTTTTGAAAGAGGAAGAGGGAAAGAAAATATAAAAGTTAAAAGGAAGGAAAGAAAGAGACAAAGAAAAGAAAGAGAAAGAGGAAGGAAGGGAAAAAGGAAAGAAGGAAGGAAGGAAGGAAAAGTAGATCTGTATGTATTAAATCTTGGTGAGATTGGCACTTAAAATTCGAGGAGTGTTTTCGGTAATGAGCATAACATCTGAACATATTCTACAGTCCCCACAAAATATGGAGTTCAGCAGTTCCTCCCAGACCCCAAGGTTTAAATGAAACCCACAGGTGTCGTAAGGAATCAAAGGGTCTCATCCCAAAATACTTAAGGTGTTCTTCCTATTGAAGTGGAGCCTGTAATATTCAGTGGGTTCCTCTGTTAGGTTGGTGGGAAGGACTCATTGTAATTGTTGGGTTATCAGCCTATTGAGGGACCGGCTGTCCTCCACCAAATTCCTCTGAGTCAAAAAGGAAGTGACACAGTAACAGGAAAATGTCTTCTTTAAGCATAGACATGCTTTTCAAAGGCTAATTACAAACATCTCAACATGTGGGTTATTGACTATTTCAAAATAAATTTAATAGAAAAATGTTTATCATTGTCCTAAAATCATCTTCTAAAAGAGATGATCACAGAAATGACTCTTGTTTTGAGATTTTTTTTTTTTTTGCGGTAGGTGGGCCTCTCACTGTTGTGGCCTCTCCCGTTGCAGAGCACAGGCTCCGGACGCGCAGGCTCAGCGGCCATGGCTCACGGGCCCAGCTGCTCCGCGGCATGTGGGATCTTGCCGGACCGGGGCACGAACCTGTGTCCCCTGCATTGGCAGGCGGACTCTCAACCACTGCGCCACCAGGGAAGCCCGGAGATTTTTGATTACAAGAAAGAGACTCAGTAAAGTTGCCCCAGAAAGAGGGTTTTCTCGTATAGTTATGCTAGGCTATCAGGAATCTCATTCATGTGGAACCCAGCCTTGGGAAAGCCAAGCATCTAGGATTTATGAAAAAAAAAAAAAAATTGCAAGGGACCTGGACCAGATGGCTTGAGGACCAGGTCAGAGCCTTCTGTTCTCAGTGGCAGGACTGCTGATAATTTTTCTAGCACTCTACTATGAACTACCCTGAAATTCCCCTTTGTATTTCCTTAACCCTGTGTTTATTTGCTTCTCCTTTTGCTACCAGTTCAGTGATTTATTTCATCATTTCTTAGAGAGAAAATCTGATTTGCTACTTCTATTACATAAGAAAAATATTGTTTACAAAGTCTCTGTCTACAAGAAAATTCTATAGCTAAACACACACACACCAATTAGCAAAATATCTCTTGCATATTTTAATGCATAAAATAATTAAAATTGAAACTTCACATTGGTGAGCCTCTTAAAAAATTGCACATAGCTTCCCCCATAAAATTCTGTAATGCGTAAGTGACTGTGCTAGGTGTGGTACAATACACTGTAAAGGCAATTGAACAGTTCTTAGGCAAGATGACTCCTTTTCTTACTTTTGAGGTCTTAGAGACGTGCAGAGAATTCCCTTAATGCATTTATTTTCTTGTCCAGATAAAGCGTATACAAATTGCAGGAATATTTATAGTTGTGTTATTTGGTGCTGCTAAAAATATTTTACTGTGTTATAGTTTTGCTTATATGGTATAATCTATGTATGCTGTAAGGTACTGTATTAGGTTGGATCGTATTTTAATTTTTTCTTGG
Source organism: Phocoena phocoena (assembly GCF_963924675.1). NCBI lineage: Eukaryota > Metazoa > Chordata > Mammalia > Artiodactyla > Phocoenidae > Phocoena > Phocoena phocoena. The sequence continues at coordinate 12,047,242 of NC_089227.1, forward strand.
TGAGGGAGGGAGCAATATGAAGTATTTATTATTGATACGAAGGATATAAGGGCTGCTGGGAATTGGGGGTCAGAGAAACCCCTGGACTTTCTGGTTTGAGAAAGGACATGATCCCTAACCCTGCCCTGCTGATTCTAAGTACAGGTTTCCCCCGAGATCTGCAAGCAGGGTGTTCTTATAAAACCTTTCGTAAGCCGAAGTGGCAGAAAGCAAAGAAGCAGTTACCTTAGGACACATCTTGCTAACAGATGCATAGAGTAAACCGAGACAAAGCACAGATGCTCTCTCACAGACACAGTTCAAAGCTATGGCGGCTTGATGCTGAGTGTACTTCCTGAAGAAGGAGCTTGGTGGTGCCACTCTCGCTGCTCAGGGTGTGTGCTGCCTCTGTTAAATGCTTGCTGCAAAACAGATGCCGACGCTATTCTCAATTTTCACCTTTTTTTTGTAAAAGTGAAAAGTCTCTTTGGATTTCTATTCGTGAAACAGGTAATAATTAGGTCCTTCATAAAAGTGAAGTGGCATAAAGCCGGGGACGCGTGCAATTGGAAACTGTCAGGAAGAAAACATAAAGATCCTACAGTGAAATCGCAAAAGGGATAGAGGTCTTAGACGCAACTTGGCCTCTGCCTTAGTCTTGTGGCCAAGAGGCAGAGTAATTCCAAGTTTTCAGAGAGTGGATTTGGAAACTGATTGTGACGCTGTGCTCCTGGGGGCTGGCTTGGCCCCGAGGCAGGGGCTGCGGGAGAGAACCTGGAGGGCTGCCACGAGGGGACTCAGGCCAACTTGCTGTGGAGCACCAAGGAGGGGCGCTCCTCCACCCTCATACCCACAAGAACCACTGTGGCCTTGACGGGGAGCAACTCTGACTGCGGCAGCAACAGGCACCAGAATCTCAGCTCCGAACGTGTGGGCTCAGAGATGTCCACTGACAATGGCTGTAACACATGAGGACCGAGCAGTTCTGCTTCACGTGGAAGCAAGGGGGAAGGACTCCCAGACTCAGCTGAGTGGCAAGAAGAAGCTGACTAGTTTCTTGGTATTCTTAAACATTAAGGGCTTTATTTCCTAAAAACTGGTGTGGAAAGGAAAGAAGAAGAGAGGATGAGTCCAAATGAGCTTGAATTGCTGCCGATCTGGTCCATGGGAGCTCACTGATGTTTACGTAGGTCACTACAGGGAGGCCCTATTTTGCACCCCACAGCATAACATGAGGTAACCCCGCTAACAGGTAGCAAATAAACATTGATGCTGTGCACTATAAGCTCATCTCATTGTGTCTCAAGATTCCTGGGAACCTAGAAAGATAAACTCACCAGAAGTCTAAATAAACGGAGATGTGGTGATGTCAACGGAGTTAAGCATTTTAGACTATGTGATGGGGAAACAAAAAGTACGAGCCAAGACTTGCTGACGGTATTTGAAAGTTTCACTGCATTATTAGGACACCGAGATTATCTATCAAACTGCCCTAATTATTACAAATCTGTCTCGCATATTACATGCTAGAGTTTTCCCAGGAGTCGTATCCTATGATTTTTACTCATTTATAGTGAACTGAACCATTAACTTATTTATTTATTTGTTTGTTTGTTTTTTGCGGTACGCGGGCCTCTCACTGTTGTGGCCTCTCCCGTTGCGGAGCACAGGCTCCGGACGTGCAGGCTCAGCGGCCATGGCTCATGGGCCCAGCCGCTCCGCGGCATGTGGGATCTTCCCAGACCAGGGCACGAACCCGTGTCCCCTGCATCGGCAGGCGGACTCTCAACCACTGCGCCACCAGGGAAGCCCCTGAACCATTAACTTTTAAAGGACTTTCTGTAAAAATTTATACAGCTAATTATAAGATATCTAAGGGCTAATTATTCATATTGTGGATAGCTCATTCGTCCTCTTCCTTACTACATACTCATTACTTACGAGCTGATCAAAAGATGAGCAATACAATGTAGAGACCATAGAACAACGGTTCTTGAACTGCAGTTCTCTAAGTCACCTAAGATCTTTTCATTAATGCATAGTCACCCATTTTCTGCTCCCTTCCCAGCCCCCAATACCTGTAGAGACCTGACACTGTTGTCCTGGGAAAAGGGTAAGGATTCTGTAGTTTAAATAAACACCCCAGGTGGATTCTGACCCAGGTGCTCCCAGGACGGTGCTTGGAAAAAACATACCAGAGAACTTTGATTAAATAGCTTTAACAGCTCTGCTATAAAGTTTAGTGAGAAAACAGGGTAAGGAATTCCTTAGCCTTGTGTTTTTGTATAAGGTTATGCATGCCCTTATTATCTCCAAAACCAGGTAGGAAAACTGAGGTATGAAAAAATTAGTGGTTATTTAAATGATACAGAGATACCCTTGTGGGCAGAAGAAGAGAACTGCAGCCTGCGCTTTCTGGGGCCCCCCCAACCTTACACAATATAAACTTCAAACACAATAGGATGACAACCAAGTGTAGATCATCTTATTTTGGTTGGCTACAGTGAAGCCCATTCAGTCCTGCTCAAATGTCATGTGGTAATACATCCTCAATAAAAATAACAGCTGCATATCTCCTATCTTGATGTCTGTAACCCCTTGTTACAGAGCATTATAAAGTGAGACTGGAGCCTTCTGTACTACAAATGAGAGGGTTTGCTTAAGAAAGAATTACAAGCTCTTTAATTAATCATACTCTGGTTCCACTTCCTACCTGGAGCACTAGATCTCATTGTTTTCAAAATATTGGTCCATAGTTCTGAGAACAGAAGCAGAATTTTAGAATTTCTGCTGACATATCAGGTGTATCAGCACGTTGGTGCCCTCCAGAAGTAATCCAGCATTTGATTATACTCCCCTCAGATACCTAGACACTTGCTTTGCCCATGCTACTTAAACAACCCTGGTTGCAACAATAACTGGATCTACTGAGGCCAATTAATAAGCACATAACTCTCCAGGCTGCAAAAGAACTAGGCGAGGCCTTATGTACTTCAGCAAGGATTGCACTGGAAAATATTTTTATTGCATTAAATCTGCAATCATTTTTGGGGGGACATGGGCTGTGGCATGAGTGGTGGTCTTCTCACTAAATTTAATTTATATTTATTCATTAATTCACAAAGCAGGAAATAGGATTTTTTTTCAAACTTCTGGATATTTCCTTTCCTCTTTATTCATCCAACAATCCAGATTTCTGGTTCTTCAAATCGAATTATACCATCTTTTAAGTTTAGAGAGTGGATAGGAAGACATTTTTCAACAGTTGCCTAATTTAAAGATGTTCTGACACAGTATTTTGCTTACTTATTTAGATTTTGGTTGCATACTTAAAAATTAATTCAGTTATCACAGTCTGAGGCCAAAATATATTTCACATTGCCTATTACTTCAGTGGAATCCAATAATGTTTGGTTACTGAATAAAAGAGCTATAAGAATGGACCAAATTTGTAATAGTAAAGTAATTGGTGTGTGGTATACGCTTCCATGGGAATTACGTCATTTTCCAGTGCATAAAATACAGTCTTTTCTTAGGGTCCTCTATGTGAAAAAAGAAAATGATGTTAGAATGCAGAAACAACAAGCTTGCATGCTTATTTTTATATCCAGAATCATGGTTTACATGCAAAAGGAAAAGAAGACCGTGAACCCTGGGCATCAGCACAGATTCCCAAAGTACACCTTGGTAATTCTGAGACCCCTCCCCTCAAAATATTCTGCATAAATTACTGCACACAGAATTTTGAATGTATTTCTGTGTTCCCTGGAAAATAAAGTAAATCTCCTATAGCCAAAACCACAAATGGAATGGTCGGTAATATGCAAACAAGGAAGGGGAAGATTGTTCTGAAGGCACATTCCTTTATCAGAGCTGTGATTCCAAGATTAAACCTTCTGTTGGCCTCAAGATGGAAAAGCTACCTTTGAACATTTCCTATTAGGCAGAGACCTTTTAGAAGGTCCAGGATTAGGATTTAGATTGTTCCAGGATGATGGCATTGTCTGCTTTCTGGCAGAAGCAAATACAAATCATATCTGTAATTAGGCCTCAAGAGTCCCAGAGATTAAATTATATTCAGTGCACACAATGAAAAAGACACTGTGACTGGGGTCAGGAGAAATCACAATGGATCTAAATCTCCAAAAATTTTCTAAAGCAAAATATGAGATTATGATAATTGATAAAATTATAAAATAAAATTTTACAAAATTATTCTGAAGAAATGATTAATGATGATTTGAATTTAATGAATGAACAAGGAGCAAGTAACTATTTTTTAAAAAAAGTCCAAATAGGTTTGGATAAAGAACCATAAAGAAGTGTTATATCTCAAACAAACTGAATTAAAAAGTCAACTGGTGAATTATACAGCAAATTAGACATAGCTGAAAAGAGAATTAGAGAACTGTAAGATCAGTTTTAATAGATTATCCAGAATGCAGCAAAAACAGGTAAGGAGATGAATTACATGAAGGATATTAACAGGCATTAGAGAGAGAATGATAAAGTCTAAGCAAAGTATTGAAATAGTGGCCTGGTTCCTCCTGATGCTTATAATAAAATGAGAGAAGGGAGAAATGATTTACAGACAAAATTGTTCAGAATAAAAAGAAGCAAAGCTTAAAGATTTGAAAAATTATCAGCCTAACCATACTGTAAAAAATGCAAAACTGGAGCTGAACGAGAACCCTAAGGGTGTGGCCAATGACTATTTCATAAGGTGATTAGTACGGATCAGCCATGTCCACAGACGCCAGGAGTTATTCTCCAAGATGATAGAAGAATGACCTGGGAAGATAGTTCAGCGATCTGAGGTACTGCCATTTCCATCACAGGCTCAGAGTGTATGAGAACAGGGAGCAGAACGGCTTCAAAAAGGGGGCCCATGCTCTCTCTTTCAACACGCCAGAAGTCCTCCACCCGAAGTTGGTGGGGCAGGGCTGCCCAGAGCCATGGGGTCCCACCCAGAAGAGGAAGGTGGCTGTAAGAAGCTTCAGTGACTTGGGGAAGAAACAGGAGAGGAGAAGAGGAGTTGATGATTTATATAGGAAGGGATGAGCACAGGGATATTATTAAACTTATTAATTGTTTGGGGTTGACACGGAAGATGGTTGGAAGATTTTAATGAAAGAATGATCATAAAACAGCTGGATAAAAATGGTTCACAACCAGTATTTTCAAATGACTAAAAAGAGGCACAGATAACTGAGCTACAGTGAAAGACAGGAATACAGAATGGAAATAAAAGTTCTGCAGTTAGATATTCCACATTATGAGGGACAGTAACTCAAAGTACTGTGGAACCCCTAGGTGGTGGAGATTGGTGTCATGCCAAGGAAAGGGGCCACCGGTCTATTTGTTACCAAATCTATCTGTAGTTCTAACATTTCCATCCACTCCTCCAAAACCGTGCCTTGGGACTCAGGCCCCTTCTCAGGAACCCAAGTTAGAATCAAACTCTTTTTCGATCCACTCCCAACTCTTTGACCAAAATAATTTTCATCTAGTCTGGAGTAGGAAAAAGTAGGTCCCAGTTGATTTTTTGTGTTCCTTCAAATTTACTGATCAGTGCCTGAATCTCAGATTCAAGACGAAATTCCACACAATTGAATACTTACAGCAATGAGAACTAACTATCTACAGTTACATACAGCAAGGTAGATAAATCTCACAAATAATGTTGAGTAAAATAAACTACTACTATGTGCAGTAATTTATGCGGACTATTTTGAGGGGAGGGGTCTCAGAATTACCAAGGCGTGCTTTGGGAATCTGTGCTGGTTCCCAGTGTTCACTGTCTTCTTTTCCTGTTGCATGTAAACCATGATTCTGGATATAAAAATAAGCATGCAAGCTTGTTGTTTCTGCATTCTAACATACATGCACATACATGTATGATTTCATTTATATGAAGTACAAAAACAGGCAAAATTAGTCTTGGCTATTTGAAGTAATTTAGCCTCGGGAGAGTATAAGAACTTCTGGCATAGTGGTATGTTTTCTAAGGCTTTAGCCAGTGTTAACTGAATTCCTGAATGCAGCCATTCAGCACTCTCCATCTGTAAGGAGTGGGTGGATAGGTGAGCTAAGGCAGTTCTCTAGGCTTTCAAGGTGTGGAAAGGTTGCAAAGAATCCAGCAGTTTTGTGTGTTTGGTTGAGAGGACATTTCTGTTGCTGGAAGTGCCAGTGGGTATACAGAGATTGGAATCTGGGTGAAGATGAAGCCATGGGTATGGTCCTCCAGAGTAGAGGCAAATGGCCAGGACCAGGGCCTTAACAGTGCATGCCAGGATATTTTTGCTCAAAGTCAGGGGCCATCAGTTCTTCCTAAGAGGTCACTAACATGATTATTAATCAAACAATTCCCTCTGACAGCAGGAATGTGCAAATACCCAGAGGACCCCATGGGCATCCAATGTAGATCTGAAGATTATTTGATTCCTATCATTATGGGTCAATGAAAGCCACACTGTGAACCCAGATGCTAGATATAAGCCCAGGTGTAAGGAGAGGAAATCTGAAAGACTGTGCATTTTACCTAAAGAGCTGTGCGTTTATCTATGTTTAAGGGATTGCAATGGATTAATTTTATTGCTTTGGATGGCTTTGGGCTGAAATCTAGATGTTCTTTGCTATTTTTTTCTTAACTGATGACTGGGGCAGGGGAGGGGAAGGCACCTAAGAGAGATCACAAGAGTTAAAGGCTGAAAAAAGAGACCCATTTTCTTTGCATACCTGAATAAAGTGAGAGAAAATGTGTGTCTCCATTTCACCTGAAAAGTCCTTTCCTAAAGGCAGGGCCAGCTCAGCAAGACAGTCAACGTGAGTGGAGCAGAGATTAGCATTCTAACTAACTTAGTCGTGACCCAGGGAAAGCAGGTCCCTCTCTGTGGGTCACAGTCCTGAGAGCCTTCTGTCACATGGCTGTTGACTCCTGTCTCAGGAGGGGAGGGGGTCTAATCGCCAAAGTACAGGGAAGTGCTGACTCTCTAGTCCTAGTTCAGCCTCCATTCAGTGAGATCCGTGGGTTCTAGATTCTTGATTAGGTAACCACTGAAGCTGGTATTTTTTCAAACAAGTGTGAAATTTTCTTCAAGATAGGACATCCTAAATAGATATAGTGTCTCCTACTAGCATGGCCCTTGTTTGATCATTTTGAAGCAATTACTCTGCCTTTTCTGGCTTCGTCTGAACCTTGGAAAAACAAATGCACACACCACTGTAGCATATATTTCCACCTTGGATTATCCACTTGTTAACTTTAGTCACTAAAAGATTATGGGTTTGGTCATGAATCCTCTTCTATAATCTCACCCTCATCACTTTGCCCTGCATCTTCCCTAATCCATCTTCTTATTGCTCCCTATCCCTTCCCACTGTTTTCAAAACCACAGTTTCCTTGTAGCGGGTTCTCTTTACCCTTTACTAACCTCTGTTCCATCTACTTCCCTGATTTAAATGAGTTGACTCTCCCTTGGTGACACCATGTCCCTCAAAGCAGCTTAATCTCCCACAACCACATATCTCCCAATTAAGGGATGAGATTGACCAGTTCCGTCTTCCTCTTTGATGCTGTACCCCATCACCCCGCATCGTGCTCAGTCCCTGTTCTCTTGGGATCCTGTTTTCCAGGAGAAGCCTCTCTCACCCTTCCATGGACACACTTCCTAGAGCTTACCCTCATCTACTGTAGACTTGGAGGTTCACAGCCTCCCTCCTCCCCATTCCCACCATCACTCAGGTAAGGTCTACAAGACCAACACACACAGTTCCTTCATATCCTTAACTTCAAACATTTTCTCCTTTCATCTTTGGCAGGACTAGAGCTCCCGTCCTCACACAAAACCCCTTTCTCTGACTATAATCATCTGTTTTTACTTCCTCCTTTATTTTCACTACATCTAGCCAAGTCACTCGGGTGACCCCAAGAGTGAGCAGTACCTCACGTTTTGTGCCACAGGCACCTCACTTACCTCACCCTAGTCCCAGCTACGATCCTATTTCATCCGGATTGTCAGGCTACTATCCTTCCGTTTCACTTCTAGGCAAAACCCTCACTCAAAATCAACCCAGCTGCCTGCCTTCTCTGCTTCTTTATCTCCTGCTGGAGATAGACTACTCAACTGCACATACTGAATTCACTAAAAATTCAAGATTTCCAACCTGAACTGAGTACTCAGTGTTGTCACACTTCTGAGGATGGGTGTGAGTTCACACGGCCATTCCCCACAGTGGCTATCCCGCCGTTTAGCTGTCCTTTCCCAGCAACTCCAGTGGCAGTGCTTTCCTGGATTTCACGACTGAACAGGGTCTTCTACTGCTGTTCTTGGAAACTGTGCCTCGCCCTGTGAGAGCACCCATCACTGTGTGTTCATGACCTGATCCCTCACCAGGAGTTAAGCTTGTTGAGGACAGGCATATGTTCAGTACCTAGAATAAGGTCTCATTCATACTAGACATCCCATATACATTTTGAAGTGAATCAATAAATTAATGAACAAGGGAACTTACTAACCATGAGCCTTTCGCCCAGGCCTTTGAACTCAGACCAGTGTTCACTTAAGTGTAAAACAGAAAAAATAGTACTTTCTGATACTTAGTAAAAAGATTATTGTGTCGGGCTTCCCTGGTGGCGCAGTGGTTGAGAGTCCGCCTGCCGACGCAGGGGACACGGGTTCATGACCCGGTCTGGGTCCGTGAGCCATGGCCGCTGAGCCTGCGCGTCCGGAGCCTGTGCTCCGCAACGGGAGAGGCCACGACAGTGAGAGGCCTGCGTACCACACACACAAAAAAAAAAATTAAAAAAAAAAAAAGATTATTGTGTCATTAAATGGGGTAAACCATGTGAAAGTACTTCGTGAGTAGCACAATTGCTTCACAGATGTGGAGCAAAATATGGCATTGCTATGTTTACCTTCATAGGTGATTTTTTTTTCACATCATCATGGTTTGTAATGATGACATCATTTTCAAGTGTCTCAATTTTGAGGCCATGTAGCCAAGGAGCTGCAAGTTAGATCACAGAATTATTCAATAATGAACTTGCCAACTTATGTTTTCGTAGGATATTAATTGAGCATTAACCTGGAAAGCTGAGCCCTACAAATCATAGTAGAAATAACCCCACATGTGAATCATTAATGTTTACTGTTTTTAATAAAGGATTATAAAAGAGATTTTAGGTTTTGTTAGGAAAAGATCAATTTTCTTCAAGTTTAACAAAATCTAAATCTATTAGAATTAAAACTCTGGAAAGAATACATTTTATGTTTAGCAAATCATAACTATTTTATGACATGATTATCTTGAGAGTCATTGAGATACTTTTATAATTCTTTGCAGTTTAAATTTAATGGGCTGTGGATCTTCAGAAATTTTACAGCTTATTCTTTTGACCTATGAATCAGTTGCTTACATATATTGTTACAATCTTTGCTTGTGATGCTTTCAATTTTTCCACTAAAATAATCTAAGAAAAGGAGAATTTTTAAAACTAAAATTATGTATAAAAGAAATTAAGTGCCTTACTCCGTATTATAAGAACAATAAAATGTAAATGTATCAGTAATCCTTTTCAGTTTGATTCTTTTTATTGAGCACTTATAATTATTGAGTAAGATATAGCTCCTTCCCTGCTAGCATTTACTAAGGAAAATTAAGTTTGGAGCTTTCATGGAGTTCATAATATATCAAGAGAAACAAATCTATTTTTAACTAACTATAAGTCAAATGTACTATAGAAAAGGTATAACAAATAAAGTTCTTTGGAAGGAAGAAAAAGTAATAGTTCTGCCTAGAGAAACTGAAAAGTCTCAGGAAGTGATTACTTTTAAAATGATTTCTGAAGGAAGAATAGGCATTTTGGAACCAGAAGAAGAGCTTTCAAGTGCTATGCTTAGAGCAGTAGTTTTCAAACTTCAGCACACAGGCTTGTTGAACCCCACACAGCTGATTCAGTAGCTGTGGGGTAGGGCTTGAGAATCTGCATTTCTAACAAGTTCCCAGGTGATGCAGATGTGGCTGTTTTGGTAGGACAGTGACTATACTTGATAAATGTTGATACTGTCCAAGAATTTTAGAAGACCAGGTTTAAAAATAAAAAACGGTTGTAGCCAAATTATAAAGATACTCGATATACGAGCTCAGGCATTTTTAGTTTGTTTTAGCTAATTGGAAATGCAGGATTGAAACTGTATTTTACAATAGATTGGAGTTGGAAAAGCCCGTAGGCCATTGAAATAAATGGCCTAGTTATTAATAGTGGATTAGATGGGAAAGCCATCAAGGATACATGGCTGACAGGGCCTTGCAATTTCTTGACTTTGGAAAAATGGGAGGAAGAGTCTTAGCGTTTTTGTGAGTCTTAGCATTGGTTCCCTGGGGATTTGGCCGTTCACCAAGTTAGGAGCCCCAGGAGCAGGCACACCTCCAGACTAGGGATGGGTGCAAGGCAAGGGGAGGGGACTGAGAATGTGATAGGACTGATTTTAAGGTGCTAAAGCACACCCAAGGGCAGGGGCCAAAGAATTACTTGGAAATTTGTGTCTCTTATTCAGAAGAGTTGGAAGGAGGTTTGATGGATATGCACGTCAGAAATAAGGAAAGTCAGGAGAGTGGGTGAGATTTCCCAGGGAAATATTGTGATCAGTAAGAGGGGAGGATTAAAAAAATAAATCCAAGGACTACCCAAAAAGCACAGGGAAGAAGCCAATGTGGGTTGCAGAGCCTGGAACTTTCCAAATGTTGATAAAATATGAACTTAATATTTTGAAACAAAAGAAATTTTTTTTTGTGCTTGCTATCCATAAAATTTGGGGAATTTTCCTGAAATCTGGCATCAGTATACTTTCTGCCCATTACCCTGTTGAATGTAAGCATGCTTTTCTGAGTGTTTGTGGACTTGTTATAATGAATTCTGTTCAAAAACACAGAAGAATTTTTAATTGAGGTTAGAGGGATTAGGAGGCTTGTTAAGCTATGCCAAGATATAAAGCCCTAAAAGTTTTTAAGCGGAGGATGACATCTTGAAACATTTGTTTAACAAGATCTTTTTGGCCCTTGGAGAGGAGAATGGATCTTGGAATGTGGACTGGATACAGGGAGACATCTGGCTTAGAATATGTTGGTAGAAGTAGAGAAGTGGTGAATGAAATGAAGGGGTACTAGAGATGTATAATTGACCACCTCGCATTTGGATGCACTTGAGATGTGGAGAAAGTGAGACGTTAAGAATAGCTTCTTAGTTTCACCAAACGTAAAACAGATAGCTAGTGGGAAGCAGCCGCATGGCACAGGGAGATCAGCTCGGTGCTTTGTGACCACCTAGAGGGGTGCGATAGGGAGGGTGGGAGGGAGATGCAAGAGGGAGGAGATATGGGAACATATGTATATGTATAGCTGATTCACTTTGTTATAAAGCAGAAACTAACACACCATTGTAAAGCAATTATACTCCAATAAAGATGTTTAAAAAAAAAAAGATTGTTAAAAAAAGAATAGCTTCTTAGTTTCTTATTTGAGGACTCAGATGGAGAGTACCACCACTGGGTGAAATGTAGGGAAGAAAAAGGTCTAGTTCATTGAGGTGAGTATAGAGACAGAATTGAGGATTAATGTAAAATGTTCAATTTGTTTTCTGAATCTCAATTGAAAGAACTATTCCAACACTACAAGGTTATCCACGAACTCACTGTTATAAAATAACATGGAAAAAAAAACCAGGCAAATTCAGGTATGAACTTAAGTATATATTTTGACTTTAAATATTTCAATGGAAAATAAAACTTTAAAAAATTACTTGACCTCTTTTACCTATTTCACTTTTCAAGAGTTGTGGGGAACATGGGAATTTTGATTAATTTGAGAACTTTTAGGCCTAGTCTATACATATGTACAGTATAAGAAACTTTTAAAAATGCTAAGACTAAAGCTAAAATCAAACTCCAGGATTTGTTAAGTTTTTCTTGATGATTTGAAAATGTCCAAATGAATGAGCATCTGATCCCTTCAGGAAGCCTGATGATAACACAGGAGAATTATTCACTCAGAACGAAAGCTCCAGAATGCGTTAGGAGCAGTTGGAAGCAGATACAATTACATCAGGTGAAGTTCTTTCATGACTGCTGGAGTTGCTCCGAGGTGAAAGAGAAATGCAGAAACTTGGGACTCCAGATGGCAGGAGATCTATTTTTAGGCCAACAGAAACTTATATTTGGTTGGGGCACTTAATAGAATGAGTAGCAGAAATGTGTTGAAAACGTAATTTATACCTGCATTTGAGAGTTCAGCATGGAGCAGATGGGAGCAGGTGCCATGGAAACAGTGTAGGTCAGCCAGCAAGTAGAAAAAAAAGGGAAAAGAGCAAATATCTTAGTGACAAGTTACTCGGAAATTTTGGTTTTTCCTAATCCTTGCTGAGATATTTACAAGTAAAAAAAAGTGGAAGTAACCAGTATATAGGAAATTTCATTCTATGCTGGAAAAAAAAAAATTCGAAGGCAAGCCAATTATTTAGAACTTAAGACTCACCTTCCCAAGGGAAAAAATTTTTTTAAAGTTATAATGGTGGTTAGATTTTCAGGCTAGTCAACAAAAAGCTCCTTTAATAACTGCTGATCTATTTTACTGTGAGTCTGAAGTTAGGTTCCTGGAAGCAAGAGATCCTGGAGAAGATGAGGAAGAGGAAGAAAAAGAGAAAAAAAGGAAGTCCTTTTGCTTTTCCAAGTGCATTTTTTTTTTAATGGAAAAACTGAGAAACATCTTTCTCCAGGGCCACTCTCTATAGTCCATAGTAATAGCTCAAACATCCGCAAGACTGTGTGGCTCCCACTCAAGTCTGCTTTTCTCACCTGCTCCACCGGGTTTAGGCATCTCCTCTCTCTGTGCCTGTCAAGTCCCTTTCTCCCCAACAAGAGACAGAGCTGAGGCCCATCCAGGCATCATGACAGCTGAGAGCACATGGGATTTGAAATGAGAAAATCTGGGTTTAGCTATTGGCTATAAGTCATATGAAATTTAGAATTGGGGTGCCATCTCAAACTCTCTGCTTCTGCTTACACATTAAAAACAAAGTTGTGACTAATTTAATGTCACAGATTAGGGTGAGAACTTACTGGAAAAAAAAAAAACAATGTAAAAGTGAATTGCAAGGTGGCAACTGTAGGGTGCAAAAATCATTAGTGTTGTTATCAAATTTTATATTAAGAAAAAAGGTGATTGAACTAAATTATCTAAATGTGTGAATTTCTAAAGAGCCGACTCTAAAGGCTACAAGGTATGGATTGGTTTGATTTGTTAAAAAAAATTTTTAACCAGAATAAATATCTAGTTAATGAAATTTTAGGAAAAAAATTAACCGAAGTGAAAAAAGAAGTTAGAGGAGAAGGTATTTTTAGCTACTGAGATCCTGCCAGGAAGTATACCACTGTGGTTACTAAATTTCCCTCTGCATAAAATTGGACTGATTGTACCTGCTTCTTGCCTACCTGCCAACATTTTGAGGCAAAGTTTGTACGTGTGTGTGAAAATACTTGGCGCCCTTAATAGTAACTGTGCTATGTATGTTATTGCTACTATTCAAGTTCATTTACCATCAAAGTTAAAATCAGATGTCCGAAAAAATCAGATTAGATACAAAATATTTTACTACTCTGTAATATTAAAATTTACATTTTCAAGGTGATAGTAAGCATCATTGCAAAGTGTTTCTGATGGTTTACCACTTACTTGTATGAGTTAGTACTTTAACCAGGGGACAGGGTTGTCATCAAGCTGGGTAAGTAAGAGTTATGCTTCTACTAAGTAGGGCACTTCAATTCCTGTCCCACAGAACCATGGGCACTTTATTTCCATTCTTCCTGTACTCCTTTCCTCATCTTAAGAAAGAAAGAGATAGAAAAATGATGCTATACTTAGGAAAACCTGGTCTCTTGTAGGAAAACAGAAAATCCAAACTAGCTTGCAAGGTAACAGAACCAAAAACTGAAGGGAAAAGAGAGAGTGATTTTCCAAGATCACTAGAAGTCTGTTTTAGAGCTAAGTTGCAACAGGAAGGAAGCTGCGATTTCAAATAGGGCTTTAAAGTTAAGGATCCAATCCAAACTGTATTACTGCGAAGATCCTATTGTGATGGTAATGACATGGTACGTGGGAAGTGGTGGTTTTACTTGGAATGGAGAGAGAAAGAAACTTGCCATGATTGATGTACCATATGAGGGTCAAACCACAAAATCACTAACTTGCTGACTGTCCAACTAAGTGAAATTGGGTTGCTTATTTTCCTAAGAATTCCAAGTTTTGTATATATGTCTGTGCTTGTGGGACTACTTCATAAATTGAATGCAGTTTCTTTGCAGGGGAGGGGTGTTATAATTAACATAAGAGTCACTTTGTATGGGTTTATGAGGGGCCCCTAATCCAAATCAGAATTGTCCACTCACCAGTGCAACGGAAGACCACCCAAGTGGTCTTCCGTGGTTTGTCCTAAGTTTCCTACATTTTAGCAACAGGCTATTGAAGGTAGCTAATGGGAGATTATGTGTCACCAATCCAAGTGCTCCACAATTTGGCTTGGGATCCAAAAGAAATAAATTCGAGGTTCCATTATTTTCAGAGCATTTGTAAGACATTACTAGAACCATTAAGGGGATTAAGTACCTTTTTGCTATTTCATATTCATTTTAACCTTTCCAAGCAGATTAAAGTGTATGAACACATTTGAAGGTGAGCCATAGCAGTGGCAAGTGCTTCTGAAGGATGCTCCTGGACATCCTTTCTGAGTGAAACAGGGGAGACTGGTGGTTGAATAAAGAAGGGGTCAGCATTTTTCTAAAGAACCATCACCACCAGGCTTGTAGTGCTCACTAAAGAGAGAAATGTAAACTCGGGCTTCTCAATCCAAGATGACTGAATTTTACCAGATAGGTTAACGTTCTGGTAAAATGAAAGAGCCTTCAAAGAAAAAAATAAATAAATCAAGATTGCATTTTACTTTCTGGGGAAAACGGCTAGGCTTCGACTGAAAAAAAAATTACTAAATATAAAATAACTCATCTTTCCAAAAGAGGGAGTTAAAATCAGATCTGAGACTCTTTTAAGTTTTTCCAGAATTCTTAGGAATCCACTTTTCATCAGCTCCAAAAGAACAGTTCTTTGAGAATACACTGCTGTAGACTTTTCTGAAACACAATAACCATTTCTTTCAAAATAATTTAAAACAGTTAGGCACCAATATAATGAATTATAATGGAGTAAAAAGTAAGAAGTCTTTGAAAATCTAATATGTCTTTAATTGATTTTAATTTCTTTAGAGGCATGAAATAACAGTTAATAGAGAACTTGCTATTTAGTATTTAATGAAACAAAGCGATCATCTTGAACTTTTCAATTTCCTGTTAATACGTTTTGAATTTTGAAAAGCTTGAAAAATGCTTAATAGCTTAGATCATCTTTTCTCTACGAGGGTTCCTCTTCTGAATCACAGAATACAGAAACTGAATGTAGTGACAATTTCCTCGATTCTGTCAAGGATGGTACATACTAATATTGTTCTTCATCTTCGGAGAAAAGTTAATTCATTACATACAATGCATAATTTATAGTTCTTAATGCTTAATCTTCACCTGGGGTTATATTTTAACTGGCTTCTTATTGGGGTGTTCCGTGGCACTATTTCATTTTTTAAACTAATGAATTAATTTATTTTTATTTTTTTTATTGAGGCATAAGTCACATACAACATTAGGTTAGTTTCAGGTGTACACCACAATAATTCAATATTTGTATATATTGTGAAAAGATCACCACAATAAATCTAGCTAACGTCCATCACCATACATAGTTAAAGAATTTTTTTTTTCTTGTGATGAGAATTTTTAAGCTCTACTCTCTTGGCAACTTTCAAATATACAGTCCAGTACTATTAACTCTAGTTGCCAAGCTGTACACCCATGGCACTATTTTAAGTGCAACATGCCATCATGATACATTGAGGGTCCATTTTTATTTAATATGTTCTTCTCCTCTCTGCCTTTTTGTAGTAAAACACTTAAGGTTCACTTGTAAAACCCATGTCAGGGGAAAGAAGTAATGTGTTGGGAGAGCTTTAGTCATTGTACCCTCCCACCTCTCCCACCTCCAGTGATCTCTTTAGCTCTCTTCCGCCTTCCTGAAAAATTTAAAAATATTAAAAGAGTCTTCATATGAACAATTTGGGGGGTCAACCTCATGTAAGGTTTCTGTGGTCCACAGGTCAATGCCCTGATCAGATACTTTAAACTAAAGCAATGGGCTTTGCCAAGTTGCCAGAAACTTAGGTCCTGTCCCTCCTGTAATCAGTAAACTATAAGAACAAATGGCTCATTAGTCACTGGTCTCCTGACACTGTAGAATTGTCAGCTCGGTAACAAATACTTCATTGTTGTCTATAATTCTAAAATATTAATGGTCAGTTAACGACAAGAGAAAACTTCTGTACTACTGACAGGTTATATTCCAATAAAACCTGGCTTGGCCCATGAATATTTGAGTGTTAGAGTTCTTTTTTGGAGAAGAAAGCTAAGGAAAATGTAACCTGCAATATGTATAACAAGAAGTCTATTGACACTTGAACTTGCGATTCGATAAAATATATTTGCTCAAGAACCAAACTGTGAAGAGGGAAAAACTGAAGAGGGATAAATGAAGGATAAAGGAGATGGTGTTTAAATTACGGGAATATTTTCAATTAAAATCCTATTATGAATAGGTTTGTCCATAGATGAACAAAAATGTTTTCTATATAGTTGGTTTGAGGGCTATACATTACAAAAGAAAGTATTTTAAAAGATTCTAACGTGGCATCAATTTCTTACAACCCTGGGCTGTAGACAAGATGGAGCAAAGCTAGAGAGAGAGAAGACAGACAGAGAGACAGACAGAGAGACAGATAGAGGTAGAAAACAATTCCCTGTGTTAAATCTGAAATAAGAGAAAGGCTATAAATCACACTTTTAAAATATCTAAGGAAATTGTTTCGAGAAAGTGTGGGTCCTCCTTGGAAAATTAACCTCCAGGGTCAGGCTGAAAAGAATCAGCCAAGAAATCAACAGGTTAGACTAAAATCCCATCCCCACTTCCATGCTGACTGTAATGGAATAGCCTTGTGGATTTTCCAATACAATGGATTTCATACCCTTTCTTGTAATCATTAAAGAAGAAGGCTTGGAGGGTTGGTTCACCTGAGTTTATTGAAAGATTGAGTCCTTCACAAAATTACAAAGCCTTCTCTTCCAGTCAGATTAAATAATAAGGAACCGAAAATACGCATTCTCGCAAGGAAAATTCTCTCTATCACAAACGCAGAAATGTTACTACACCATGAAAAGAGTTAAAGGAAAGACTCCCTAACTCCAGATGACATATGAATATCTGTATACCAAGAGCTTCAGTTATGAAGATGTGGTACTGTCCTATGAATGTAGTTCTATATCTGTGAGGGAATAAGATACCTGCCAAGTTCCACTCAGGGATCCAAGAAATGTTTGTGTAATTGGACTTTCTACTCTGCCAAAATGATAGAAACATGAGGAGAAAATTGTGGGGGTCTCTAGACAAACAACTAGACTTGCTATGACCCAATGTAAATAACTCACTCTTTCTGATGGAGAACCAGCCAGGCTCAGAAAAAGCTGTGAATGACTTCATGTCATTGGGAAGTCAAAAAAGAAAAGGTGTAAAGAAGGCAGTGAAAGGAGAGAGATTTTTCCAGATGCAAGCAAATGATAGGATGATCATCATGTACACACTACTTCAACTGCACTCTCATTTTACACAGAAATATATAATTGAAAACTTAGGTAGAGGTGAATTTAAAAATCAGCCCCATAAGCTTGTTTTACGTCTCATTTCATTTAAGAGAAAGGCAAAACCAAAACAAAGTAAAACAAACAAACAAAAACATCTAATTGGGTAAGACTCTACATCAGATGTTACCTTAAGGTCATTGTTATCTGCAATTCACAGGAATTTGGCAAATGCATTTATAACTTCAGAAAACATATAAAAATAATATTTTAAATTATGAATTGGTGCTATGAAAAACAGATGACTGACTCTACCTAAAGTATGACTCTCAGACAAGACAAAACTAACAGAGTTTATCAATACTGAACTGACACTAAGAAAAATGTTAAAGGGTCTTCTCTAAGTGGAAAAGAAAAGGCTATAACAAGTAAGTATCTACAGGAAAGGAAAAATCCCACTAGTAAACGCAAATATATAATAAAGGCTGATGATCAACCACTTAAATAAGCTAGTATGAAGATTTAAAAACTTGTAATTCAAGTATAAATACAATAATCGGTAAAAGGATACAAATGAAGATGTAAAATATGACATCAAAAACACGAAGTGTGGGGGAAGGGAGTAAAAAATGTAGATCTTTTGGAATGTGTTTGAATTAAAGAACTACCTGTTTAAAACAAATAGATATGTTATAGGCCGACATATATGAACCCCATGGTAACCACAAATCAGAAACCTGCAATAAATACACAAAAACAAGAAAGAAAGGAACACAGGCTTACTACTAAAGAAAATCACCAAACTGCAAGGGAAGAAACTAAAAGAAGAAGAAAGTAACATGGAAGACCTACAAAAACAACGGGAAAAGAAGTAATAAAATGGCAATAAGTACATACCTATCAATAATTACTTTAAATGCTCCAATCAAAAGAAATAAGGTGGCTGATTGAATATTAAAACAAGAAGCATCTATATGCTGCCTACAAGAGAATCACTTCAGAACTAAAGACACACACAGATTGAAAGCGAGGGCATGGACAAAGATATTTCATGCAAATGGAAATGACAAGAAAGCTAGGGTAGCAATATTCGTATCAGACAAAATAGACTTTTAAAAAAGTCTATAAAAAAAGACAAAGAAGATCATTATATAATGATAAAGGAATCAATATAAGAAGAGGATATTATACTCATTAACATGTATGCACCCAATACAGGAGCACCTAAATATATAAAGCAAATATTAACACACATAAAGGGAGAAACTGACAAAAATAGCATAATCGTAGGGGAGTTTAACACCCCCCTTCCATCAATGGACAGAAAATCCAGACAGAAAATCAATAAGGCAACAATGGTCTTAAAAAACACAATAGACCAGCTGGACTTAACAAATATCTATAGGACATTCCATCCCAAAATAGCAGAATACAAATTTTTTTCAAGTGAACTTGGAACAATCTCCAGGATAGATCACATGCTAGGCCATAAAACAAGTCTCAACAAATTTAAGAAGATAGAAATTATATCTAGAATTTTTTCTGACCGCAGTGGTATGAAACTAGAAATCAATCATAGGGAGAAGAATGGGAAATGCATGAATACTTGGAGACTAAACAACATGCTATGAAAAAATAAGAAATCAAAGAGGAAATCAGAAAATACCTTCAGACCAAAGAAATGGAAACACAACCTTCCAAAATCTATGGGACATAGCAAATGCAGTTCTAAAATGGAAATTTATAGCAATACAGGACTACATCAAGAAACAAGAACAATCTCAAATAAACAACCTAACCTACCAACCAAAGGAATTAGAAAAAGAAGAATAAACAGAGCCTAAAGTCAGCAGAATTAAGGAAATAATAAAGACTGGCAAGGAAATAAATAAAATAGAAACCAAAAAATAGAAAAGATCAAGGAAACTAAGGGCTAGTTCTTTGAAAATATAAATAAAACTGATAAAACTTTAGCCAGGCTCATCAAGAAGAAAAGAGAGAGAACCCCAATAAACAAAATGAGAAATGAAAGAGGAGAAATAACAACTGATACCACAGAGATACAAAAAAATCATGAAAGAATACACAAAAAGTTATATACCAACAAGTTGGACAATCTAGAAGATACAGACAAATTTCTGGAAACAACCTTTCAAGACTGATTCAGGAGGAAACAGATAATCTGAACAGACCTATCACTAGTAGTAAAATTTAATTTGTAATTAAAAATAACTCCTAGCAAACAAAGTCCAGGACCAGACGGCTTAACAGGGAAATTCTACCAAACATATAAAGAAGAGCTAATACCTGTCCTTCTCAAACTATTCAAATAAATTGAAGAGGATGGAACACTCTCAAATTCATTCTATGAGTCTACCATTACCCTGATACCAAAACCAAAAACTCTACAAAAAAAGAAAATTACAGGTCAATATCTTTGATGAATATAGATGCAAAAGTCCTCAACAAAATATTAGCAAATCAAATTCAAGAATATATAAAAAGGATCATACACCATGATTAAGTGAGATTCATTTCAGAGCTACAAGGATGGTTCAATACCCAGAATCAATCAATGTGATACACCACATTAATGAAAGGAAAGATAAAAATCACATGATCATCTCAAGTGACAAAGAAAAAGCATTTGACAAAATTCAACATCCACTGTAATAAAAACTCTCATCAAAGTTGGTATAGAGGGGACTTAACATAATAAAGGTCATTTATGACAAATCCACAGCTAACATCATCAGTGGTGAAAAGCTGAAAGCTCTTCCTCTAAAATCAGAAACAAGAGAAGGATTCCCACTATCTTTGACAACTTTAAATGGAGTATAAATAACCGATAAAAATATTGAATGTTATACACCTGAAACTAATATTGTAAATCAACTATACCTCATTTTAAAATAAATGAATAAATAAGAAAATATTGCTTGAAAAAATAAAAATAAAGAGGATGACTCTAATTTCTACAGTTTATCATGTACATTCATACTCCAGCTTTAATTAAAGTGGATTTATATAAGAAACAGTTTTAGAATTAGAGGCACAGAACTGAAAGGGACTTTGAAGATTATGAAATAACTCAACTTATCTCTTATGATTTCTTTTCTCACAAAGGCCACTTTGAAGGGATTAATATTTTAGGTAGCACATGTGCTCAATTTATGAAAATTATCTGTGCAAAGTGTTAATTTATAGATTTCCTTATCCATCACTGCAAAAACCAAGTTATTCAAAAATAGGTTAACTGTGCCCAACAGAAGGCAGACATTTGTTCTTTAACCTTCAATTTACTAAGAATCTTGAGACTGATCAAATGGGTACAACCAAGAACTGATGATTTTGATTTCCTTTTCATTGGGAGAACCTAGAATAAGGCTGGAAGGCTGAAACTGTAACAGAAACAATGGGGAATGTTCAAAAAAAAATTCCTAAAAATTAGCAATTTTGATGATGGAGTCCAGATTGTGGGTATATTAACAGACAAAATGTATATATATAATAATAATGTAAACATTTTCTTTGAACATTCTTATAGTCATTCAAAGAATCCTTAATACTTCTGTTTTTTAAGGAAAAATTAAAATATAATTAGTTGTTATGTGGTGCTAGAGTCTAATACTTTATAACAATTTGTTTAAAATGATGAAATGTTTCACTGCAAATTATTAACAGTAACCCCCAAAATGTGAATGAATAAGCAAGATTTTTTTCTTGCCTAACTTTATTCAAAAGCTTTACAACTTAAAGCTCAAGAATTAAACATCTGGAGTCTGATATTTTTTTTAAATGAAGAGTTTAGTATTCCATTCCTGTCTATGGCAGAGTAGTTTCCATCAGACACCAGTCCTCCTGCTGAGTACAACTAGAAAAACTGGATAAAATATTTAAAAATACATGAAGCATCATAGAGCTTTCAAGGCAAGACAACTTGAGGGAGCAAGGGACACATGGGGAAGTGAGCCCAATAGTCAAGTTTGCTTTCCCCTGCAGGCATTTGCTGATTCTCCAGTGACAGGCTAAGAGATAGAAAAGTACAGTGGGAGCATTCAGAGCCTCATTAGTATGGGAAGTCAGAATTGGAGTTCAGGGCCCAACAAAGAGTAGGCATTCTGGTGATTTTCCCAGGCCTTTTGTTTCAGACACAATAGTAGTAAGGAGTAACTTAAAGAAAAGGGCACATGGTGAATTCACCAAAATAGACCACATGCTGGACCATAAAACAAGGCTCAATGAATTTCAAAGAATCAATATCACATGGAGTGTGTTCTCTGTCCACAATTAGAAATCAGTAACAATAAAATAACTAAAGAAAACTAAAATATTGGAAATTAAACAGTTCTAAATAATCCATGAGAAAAGTAATATGATAAATTATAAAATATTTTGAACTGAAGGATAATGAAAATATAGCATATCAACATTTGCTTTTTTATTGCTTTTAATTGCTTTACATGTTTATATTAGAAAAGAAGTCTAAAATAGATAACCTAAGGTTTCACTTTAAAAAACTAGAAAAGAAGATCAAAGTAAAGCCAAAAGAAATAGAAGAGGATAGCAATAAAGATAAGAAATAGAAAACAGAACTAGAATATCCAGAGCAATCTTAAAAAGAACAAAGTTGGAGGAATTTATACTATTTGGTTTCAAGATTTATTATAAAACTATATTAATCAAGATGCAGTCACACTGACATAATGGTTGACAAATTCAACAAGCAGCAGACTAGATAGCTGGGAAAAATAACCACTTAAATGGTCACTTGATTTTTGACAATGACAGCAAGGCAATTTGATGGGGGAAAGGAAAGTCTTTTCAACAAATGGCGTGAGAATAAGTGGATATGCATTCCTACCTCATATCACACACATAAATAATTTAAGATGGATCACAGACCTAAACACAAAATCTAAAACCATATGCTTTTTAAGGGAAAATATAAGCAAATATTTGGTCACTTAGAGATAGGCAGATATTTCTTTTCTTTCTTTTTTATTGAAGTATAGTTGATTTACAATGTTGTGTTGGTTTCAGGTGTACAGCACAGTGATTCAGTTATATATATATATATGCATATATATGTATATATATGTATGTATACATATATATATACTTCAGATTCTAACCCTTATAGGTTATTACCAAATATTCAGTATAGTTCCCTGTGCTATACAGTAGGTCTTTGTTGGTTACCTATTTCACATACAGTAGTATGTATATGTTAATCCCAAACTCCTAATTTATCCCTCCCTCCCTTTCCCCTTTGGTAACCATAAGTTTGTTTTCTATGTCTATAGGTCTATTTTTGTTTTGTAAGTAAATTCATTTGTATCTTCTTTTAGATTCCACATATAAGCCATGTCATATGATATTTGTGTTTCTCTTCTGGCTTACTTCACTTAGTATGATAATCTCTAGGTCCAACCATGTTGCCGCAAATGGCATTACTTCATACTTTTTTATGGCTGAGTAACAGTCCATTATGTATGTAGATATATATACCATATCTTCTTTATCCATTCATCTGTCAATGGAGATTTAGGTTGCTTCCATGTCTTGGCTTTTGTAAATAGAGCTGCAATGAACACTGGGGTGCCTGTATCTTTTTGAATTATACTTTTCTCTGGATTTAAGGCAGATGGTCACAGAAAACAAAATCCACAAAAAAAATGATAAAATAGGTTTCATCAAAACTAAAATAGTCTGTTATCAAAAGATACCATAAAAAATGAATAAGCAAGCCATGGAGTGGAGAAAATACCTGCAGGTTATATACAAGACAATGGAGGGGACACGGGGTTTGTGCCCCGGTCCAGGAAGATCCCACATGCCGTGGAGCGGCTGGATCCATGAGCCATGGCCACTGAGCCTGCGCATCTGGAGCCTGTGCTCTGCAATGGGAGAGGCCACAACAGTGACAGGCCCACGTACCACAAAAAAAAAAAAAAAAAAAAGAATTCTGATTACCCAATAATAAAAAGACAAATACCCCTATCAAAAATATGGGCAATGATTTAAACATACATTTAACAAAAGAACATAAATAGCCAATAAGCAAAAGTGTTCAACGATATTTGTCATCAAGGAAAAGCAAATTAAAACAATAAGATACTACAACATATCTACAAGAATAGCTAAAAAAAAAGTAATAATAAAAAATGATGACAACACTAAACATTGGTGAGTCTGTAGAGTGGCTGGAACTCTCGAACATTGTTGGTGGGGATGTACAATGGTCAACAATTTTTGAAAAATAGTGACATATTTTTATTAAAGTAAACATACATAATTCCACTCCTAGGTATTTTGCTCAAGAACAATGAAAATATATGTTTATAAAAAAGACTCGTATGAGAATTTTCACAGCAGCTATATTTATCATAACCAAAAACTAGAAACAACTCAGGTGTCCATCGATAGGAGAATGGATAAACAGACTGTGATACAGTCATACAATGAAATGTTACTGAGAAATAAAAAAGAAAAAAGTACACAAAAAACATGGATGAGTCTCAAAAACAGTATGCTGAGTGAAAGGAGCCTTAGACGAAAAGGTATAAAATACTAGAACAGACAAAACAAATCTATGGTGGAAAAATCAGAACAGTGGTTGACTCTGAGAGGGTAGGGATAGGGGTTGACTGAGAAGTATGAGGGAACATTCTTTGGAAAACACTGGTGTATGTATTTGTCAAAACTCAGTGAATTTACACTTAATATTTAGCATTTTATTGTATAAATATTATATCAAAAGAAAAAATAAATAAAAACCAAAGAACTTTATTTAATTAAAAAAATCTAAATATTTATTTATTTTTGTTTGTTTGTGGTACACGGGCCTCTCACCGCTGCGGCCCCTCCCACCGCGGAGCACAGGCTCCGGATGCGCAGGCTCAGTGGCCATGGCTCACGGGCCCAGCCGCTCTGCGGCATGTGGGATCTTCCCGGACCGGAGCACGAACCCGTGTCGCCTGCATCGGCAGGCGGACTCTCAACCACTGTGCCACCAGGGAAGCCCAAAAATCTAAATATTTAGAGAAAAGTATATTAATGTGTGTAATTTACTTTTAAGTGCACCAAAGAAATCCCATGGATTAGTGAAATGATGAGGATGCAGATCGATGGATATGTGATATTAATAAAGCAAGTGTAGTAAAATACTCATATTAGAATCTACATGGTATGTATACAAGTTTGCACTACAAAATTCTTTCAGCTTTGCTGGATATGTGAAAAAATATAACAAAACATTGGAAAAAATGAAGGCAAAATAAAGTCATTTTCACACACACACACACACACATACACACACACACACACACATACACAAGACAATTTACCACCAATAGATTTCACTAAATAAATTAGTAGGGGAAATTCTGAGACAGAAAGAAAATGATCCAGGTTGGAAGCATGGAAATTTAGGAAGGAAAGAGTGTAACAGAACAGGTCAATATTTGGATAAACCTAGACTATCACTGACTGAGAAAATGATATACGTGAAATGAATACATGAAACAACAGTGTTCAAGGCAGAACTGGAGTGAGTGGATTTAAAATGTTCTAAGATTCTTTCGTATATTTGGTAACAGCACCAATTTATATTGGACTAAGTCAAAGTTACATTTCATAACATCTAGGGTAAACACTGTATTAGTTTCCTAGGACTGCCATAACAAATTACCACAAACTGGGTGTCTTAAAGCAGCAGAAATTTATACTCTCACGATTCTGGAAGTTAGGAGACCAAAATAAGGTAGTGGCCGAGCCATGGTCCCTTTGAAATCTCCAGGGAAGAATCCTTCCCCATCTCTTCCAGCTTCTGGCGGCTCCTGACAATCCTTGATGTCTCTCAGCTTGTGGTGGCACTACTCTAATCTCTGCCTGCATTGTCACATGGAGTTCTTCCCTTGTGTCTCTTTGTGTGCCTTCTCTTCTTATAAGGACAGCAACCACTGGATTTAGGGCCCACCATGATCCAGTATGACCTCATGTTAACTAATTACCTCTGCAAAGACAATATTTTCAAACAAGGCCAAATTCTGAGGTTCTGCATGGACATGAATTTTGGGGAAACACTTACCAACCCACTTCAAGCACTAAACGAAAAGGAAAATATGTAACGAGCTAATAAAGAGGGAAATGTAAAATATAAAATACTTGTTAACCCAAAAGAAGTAAACAGAAGAGATTAAAAGAACTATCAGCAAATGGATAAATAGGAAATAGGAAGATAGGGGATTTAAATGTCAAATATCAGTAATTATAGCAAATGGAAATTGACTAAACATTCCCATTTGAAACAAAGATTTTCAGACTAGGGGAAAATCTCAATTACATGTAGAGTTAAATTATCTGAAACAACTGCATTAAGGGCAGAACTGTTGTCAGTGGAGTTACATAAAATATAAGAATACAGAATGTAAAATAAATAAATAAATAAATAATAAAAATTTTTTAAATTAAAAAAAGAATACAGAATGCTTGAGAGTAAAAGGATAAACAAAATACTATGTAAACACTAATCAGAAGAAAGCTAATATTGCTACACTAATATCAGACAAAGTAGCCTTTAAGACAAGAAGCATTATTAGAGATAGAGATATATTTCATAATAATGAAAGGATCAAGTCACCAAGAGGATAAAAAACATTCTAAACATACAGGCATATAATAACATAACCTCAAACATGTAAAGTAAAATTTAAAGAACTTTTAGGACTGATACAGAAATTAACAATCTATACATCTCAGTAACTGATGAAAAAAAGACAAAAAAATCAGTAAAGATATAGAAGATTTGAAGAACACAATTAACTAACTTGAACAAATTGACACTTACAGAAGAGTGCAACCAATGGTTGCAGTATACTTATTCTTTTCAGGGCCACTTGGAACATTCACCAAAATTGCAGGGTCATAGCAGTGATCAAAAGATTTCAAAGTACTGAACTCATCTATGAAATGTACCCTGAATACAGTGAAATTAAATGAGAAGCCAATATAAAATGATTAACTAGAAAATCTCTAATATTTAGAAATTGAACAACAGAGTTATAAATAATTTGTGACTCAAAAAGGCAATCTAAGTAGAAGGTAAGTAATATTTCAAAATGAAGTGAATGATAATGCAGCCATGACATAAAATTTGTGGAATACAGGTAAAGTGTACTTAGAAGGAAATGTAAACTTTATTTATTGGCATGTATTAGTCATTTAGAAAAAGTGAAATCAATAAAGAAGTAAGAAGAAAGAGAGGAAGAAAAAACAGAAGAAAGAAGCAGAAAGTAATAAACTGGAAAACAAACATTCAATAGAGAAGAGTACCAAAAGGCTAGTAAATTAATAACATTTATAAAGCTTCGGCAAGATCGAGAATAAAAGAGAAAATACAAATTACCCATGTCAGAGATAATATAAAGAGAAACATTACTAGATCCTACTGACATTACAAAAATAAAAAGAGGATATTACTTTTTTGCCAATAAATTTGAAAAGTTAAAAAATGGACAAATTCCTAGAAAAACACAACTGTGAAATTGTCACAAAAAGAAATAGAAAATCTGTATAATTCTATATCTATTAAAGAAATTGAATCTGTAATTTAAAACTTTCCTAC
The DNA here is from genome assembly GCF_963924675.1 of Phocoena phocoena. Classification (NCBI taxonomy): domain Eukaryota; kingdom Metazoa; phylum Chordata; class Mammalia; order Artiodactyla; family Phocoenidae; genus Phocoena; species Phocoena phocoena. The sequence goes on from NC_089227.1 coordinate 12,074,632, forward strand.
AAAGAAACTGAAGGTCCAGATGGCATCACAAGTGAATTTATCCAAATTTTACAAAAACAGGAAATAGAAAAAGAGAGAACGCTTCCAATTCATTTTATAAGGCCAGCATAACCTTGATACAAAAACCTGAAAGGATATTTATGAGAAAGGAAATTGCAGGCCAATGTCTATCAGGAATACAGTTGCAAAATCTCACTAAAAATATTAGTAAAGTGAAGCTTGCTATACATAAAAGGGGAACTAGGTCATGACTCAGAAGTTTTATTCCAGCAATATGATGTTCATTGAACACATAGTCAATTGATGTACTTATCACATTCAGAATATAAAGGAAAAAATCATATCATCTCAGTAAGTGGATCAGATTTAATAACGATTCATGATTTAGTTGAAAAAAATTTCTTAGCAAACTAGAAACAGAAGAGAACTACTGTAATTGATTTTTTAAAAATCTACAAAAGGGCTTCCCTGGTGGTGCAGTGGTTGAGTACGCCTGCCAACACCGAGGACACGGGTTCGTGCCCCGGTCCAGGAAGATCCCACATGCCTCGGAGCAGCTAGGCCCGTGAGCCATGGCCACTGAGCCTGCGCGTCCGGAGCCTGTGCTCTGCAACGGGAGAGGCCACAACAGTGAGAAGTCCACGTACTGCAAAAAAAAAAAAAAAAAAAAAAAAAAAACTACAAAAACCCTACAGCAAATATTAAACTTAATAGTAAACTATTCAAATCCCCCCCCCCTCCATCCCAGAGATCAAGAGTGGAACAAGGATAGTCCCATCACTTCTGTTCAGCATTTTTCTAAATATCCTAGTTAATGCAAGAAAGAAAGACAAAGAAATAAAAGGTATAAAAATTGGAAAGAAATAAAACTATTATTTGTAGACAACTTGAATATAGAAAATCTAGGTAAACTATTTTATTTAGTAAGCAAATACTACAACCTTGCTGGACACAAGATTCAAAAATTAATAATATTTTAAAATAAACCATTCCTAAATAAACAATTAGAAAATGCAATTTGAAGACAAAATTAACACTCACCTGGCATCTCTACACATCAAATATTAGGAATAAATTTAACAAAAGATATGAAGAACCTCCATATAGTAAAGTGTAAAACATTATTGAGAGATAGAAAAATAATACCTAAATAAGTGGAATAAATGTACTCTGCATGAATCAGAAGAGCTATTATTTCACAGATGCAGACTGCTCCCAAATTAATCTATAGATTCAATGCAATCCTAATCAAAATCTCAGAAGACTTTTCTTTCAATGAAAATTGATAAATTAATTATAATATTTATGTGGAAATGTGGTAAAGTGGCAAATACTGGACCAAGATTAGACCAGATATTCTAGAAGAAGAATAAAGTCAAAGGATTTACACTAACACATATTCAAAATTAATATAAAGGAATAATAATTAAAAGTGTGGTACTGGTGCAAAATTAGACAAATAGACCAATGGAACAGAATAGAGAATCTAGGACACCCACCCATATGTGGATACCTGATTTATGGTAAAGATGGCATTTCAGAGTGAAAGAACAGTCTTTTCAATAAATGATACTTGGTCAATTGGATTTCCAAATAGAAAAACAAATGATTCTTGATCACTACCTCCTACCATAAACAAAGAAATCAATTACAATTAGAGTGCTCATCCAAATGTGAAAGGTGAAACAATGCAGCTTCTAGAAAATAACATAGATTATTTTATAATCTCAGGAAAGCAAAGATTTTAAAAATAGAATGTAAAAAGTACATAAAAGAAAAGATTAATAAGTTAGACTGTAAAAACTACTATTAATAAGAACTACTACTTATCGAAATACACTTAGAATGAAGAGGCAAATGGCTAGAGAATATCTGTAATGTGTATATAAAATAACAGACATATCTAGTATATACTGAAGAACTATAAATCAATAAGAATGTATGGATAACCCAATTTTACAACTGCATTGAGTAATGACCAACACTGATTTATTTTTTTTAAAGCACTAAGGAGGAATAGGAATAGTCTCTTCACAGAAAAGGATATCTAGTTTGCCAATAAATATAGGAAAAAGTGTTCAACCTCAAACATAAGAGAAATGAAAACAAAACTATGATAAGATGCTAGTACGTCCCCATCAGAATGACTAAAATTTTAAAACTTAACAATCCAAAATGTTGAGGAGGATGAAGCAACTAGAATTCCCATAAACTGCTATGTGGAGTATAAACTGTTGCAACCACCTGGAAAATTGAAAGTACCTACTAATGTTAAATATGTACATAACCCAGCAATTCCATCTATAGATATGTACTCAACAGAAGTGCCTTAAACATGCACCAAAACATCATGCAGAAGAATGTTCTTGACAGAACTATTCATAACAGCTGAAAGCTAGAAAAAAAATGAACTGTCCATGAAAAAAATAGAATGGGTAAATAAATTGTGGGATTATATAATCAAATACTTGATAATAATGAAAACCAATAACTTACCACTACACCTAACAACATGCATGAATTTCCCAAACATAATGTTGAATAGAAATGTCAGATACAAAAGGCTACATGATGAATGATTCCATTTATATAAATGTCTAAAAGAGGAAGCACTAATCTATGGTGTTAGAAGTAAAGACAATGGTTATTTGAGGGAGAAGAGGTTACAGTGACTGAAGGGGTTTTTAAGGATGATGATGTTCTAGTTTCTGCTCTGGGTGGTGCTTACTCAGCTACGATCACTGTGAAAATACACAAGCTGCACACAGATGAGTTGTATATATTTCTGAATCTATTTCATACTGCAATAAGAAGTTTACTTAAAAAATAAAAATTAAATCCATAAATAATGCATTTTTGAAATACTTTTCTGTCACTTTCCCAAGTCATTAAACTGCTTGGATATAAGTAGACTTGTTTCTTTTTTTTTTTTCTTTTATTTATTTTAAAATTACCTTCAGTCTTAAAGCAAATATATTCCTTGAAATTTGAAAATGAAAGTTGTAAATTGATACAGCCACTATGGAGAACTAAAAACTAAAAATAGAATTACCATATGACCCAGCAATTCCATTCCTGGGCATATACCCAGAGAAAACCATAATTCGAAAGGACACATGCACCCCAATGTTCATCGCAGCACTATTTACAATAGCCAGGACATGGAAGCAACCTAAATGCCCATCGACAGACGATTAGATAAAGAAGATGTGGTACATATATACAATGGAATATTACTCAGCCATAGAAAGGAATGAAGTTGGGTCATTTGTAGAGATGTAGATGGACCTAGAGACAGTCATAGAGTGAAGTAAGTCAGAAAGAGAAAAACAAATATCGTATATTAATGCATATATGTGGAATCTAGAAAAATGGTACAAACGAACTGGTATGCAAGGCAGAAACAGAGACACAGATGTAGAAAACAAACGTATGGACACCAAGGGGGGGAAGTGGGGATGGTGGTGGTGGTGGGACGAATTGGGAGATTGGGATTGACATATATACACTAATATGTATAAAATAGATAACTAATAAGAATGTGCTGTATAAAATAAAATAAAATTTTAAAAAAGAGTTAACTAAATTCTTAGTATAGAATGAATTCCACTACTAGCTGCTTATATATGGATCCCAAATATTCTAAGTAATATTTTGTCGTGGATTTTTTTCTCATTGATGTTGTTATTTTCTATGTTCTGTCACATTACAGAATAAAAGGTATTTAAAATGGAAAAAAAAAAAAAGAACGTTAACATCATCTGCACAGTTCTTGAGGAATCCAATTAATCCAATTAAAAATGAAATGAAAGCTTCTCATTTGGCTTCACTTTCCCATCTTGCATTAATACAACTGTCATGGTTTATTCCTTGTTAGCTATTCACTATTCTCCCTATTCTGTTTCTGCAGCCCAGTTAGACTTTTTTTTCTTTCTTCAGTTGAAGTTTAGACCTCGCCCCATCCAAACCCTATCGAATTTGCCTGAAATCCTTGAAAAAGGATGCTGGAAGCTGATGACTTTTGCTCTGGGTTTATCTGTATTTCTTTCTTAGGTGCATGGCAGACAGTCTGGTGGCGAGAAGGTTGGTTGATTTTTTAAGAAGTTTCAGATCTAGACTAGTCCACTACCAAAGACTAAATATTCCTAATTAATGTCTACAATGCATTGCATAGTAGTAAAAGAATATGTCCTGTACAATTATTCTCTAGAACTGAAATTCTCACACTTTTTGGTCTCAGAACCTCTTCACATTCTTAAAAATTACAAAGGACCCCTAGGAAGCTTTGGTTTATGTGGTTTATATCTATCAATATTTACCATGTTAGAAACTGAGAAATTTTAAATATATACATATAAATTATTTTAAAAATAGCAATAATATACTCATTATATCTCAACACATGCAAACACATGTTGATGAAAAATGATTGTTTTTCAAAACGAAAGTGAAAAAAGTTAACATTGTTTTACATTTTCACAAATCTCTTTAATGTCTGGCTCAGTAGAAGACTGCTGGACTCTCATGTCTGCTTCTGCATTCAATCTGTTGAGATGTAATATATCATGAAGTTTTTAGAAAACTCCACTGTATCCACATGAGTGATTGAGAGTGAAAAAGGCAAATATATACTGTAACGAAAATAGGTTTGGCCTCGAGGATACCCTGAAAAGGTCTTCGGGACCCCCAGGGATCCTCAGACACTAGGACTTGATCTAGAAAATTTGTCATATTTCTTTTCTGACTACCGTATTTCGTCAATTTTTATAAATGTTCCATGTGGTGTTGGAAAAAAAAAAAGGTATCGTAGGAAATTACACCTGTAATGTAATTAATATAAATGTAGTATCAATTATTTAAATATAATATGAAATAAGTTTGCTGACCTTTGATTTATAAATCAAAGGTCAGCAAACTATGACCTGTTTTTGTATGGCCTTTGAGCTGATTATGGCTTTACATTTTTTCAAGGATTGTTAACACACACACACACACACACACACACACACACACACACAGATGCATATGTAGCAGAGACCATACATGGCCTGCAAAGCCTGAAATATTTGCTATCTGACTCTTTACAGAAAGTTTGCAGACCCCTAAATAAACTACCAATTGTATTACTCAGATCAGATATAAGCATATATATTTTTTCTTCTGCTTGGCAAAATTTAAAAAAAAATCAGTTTGTTAAAAGCCTCCCAGTATGAATATGAGTTTTATGGCATCTAAAAAGTTTTAAGTTTCGTATGTTTTGACAAGTAGAGTTTTTTCCACTTCTATCCTTGAATTTTATTTGTTCCGATTTTAATATTATCACTTAAGTTTTTAATATTCCTCATTTTAATGTGTCTCTTGTAAAATATGTTGTTGGATTGTATATTTTAATATAATCTGAGAGTATCTGACTTTAAGTGGGTTCATTTGGTTCATTCATATTTGTTGTACAAGTAATATTTGCTCTTTTTTCAGTCATCTCAGTATCTCACACTCTTGTTTTTAGATTTACTTTCTAACTTTAACCATCTGCAATGCATGTTCTTTGATTTTCTTAATTCTCTACTAATTTGTAAGGCATATGACCCATTGTAATACAATTAGTAGTTACTAATATCCGTGGAAATACTTAAAGCACCAATGTGAAGAGTAAAACTATCTATTCAAGAAATCCAAGTAAATGAGAAATTAAAATTGCCATAGCTCCCATTAATTGTGTCAGGGTCTGTGCAAAGCATTTGCATAAATCAGCTCATTTACTCCTTAGAGAAGTCCTTTGCGTAGGTTCTTCTTACAGATGAGGGTTCATGGGGCTTAAGTAAACTGTCCCCAGTCACCCTTCCAGTAAGTGGCTGATGTGGAAGTCAAAGACTGTCTGGCTGCCTCTCCAGACCCACCATTTAGCTATATACTTTGGGCTCTTGCCAAGCTGGCCAGTCTGTCCCAGAGAGCCCAACAGGCAGGCTCTTCCCTTGCTGCAATATTTTCTCCCATTCTACCCAGTCTAGAAGTAGTTATGGTGGATTGTGTCTGTGAGATCCACTGCTCCCACAGAAACACTTGTGGACTCCTTAGAAGTGTTGAACAGGTTCACAAAACACCCCAGAGAACTTGGGAGGGAGCTCTAGGGTTTTAGGTCTGATGGGGGCCAGAAAGGATGGTTATTCTGAGCTCTCAACACACCATTGTCCTTTAAACTCCAAATTCAAGCTACACATCCGTGTGGCCCCTGCCACCTTATTGGCCCATTTTAAGAGGGCCTGATTGGCCCTCTTAGAACAAAGGTGTTCAAATTTGCAGTATCTACCTATGTCCAAGGTCTCTGTTTCTTAGTATTTTATTTTATAACGTGTGGTTTTCCCTTCTTTCTCTTTTAGACCATAACCTACTTAGCATTCAAACGTGCCTTAAAAAAAAAAAAAAATCCCATAGCATTCTAAATTCACATGGAGCCAAATAGTTTATAAATGTTCTTGTCTGACTACTCCTTATAATTTTTAAGATAATAAGAAATAAATGATGTTAACATATAGTTTGAATTTTGTCATAAAGTCAACCCAAAGATGAAAGGACAGATTATGTCATTTACATTCTCTGTCATCCACTTGAATCATCCATAACTTTTTCAAGCAGCCTACACTTGGCATTGATCCATGCAGATCCTTCAGTGGGATGGAGGAACAGGCACCTGAGAGGTGCTGACTCACATGCTGCTCTGAGCAGCAGGCTGGCATAAGCCAGCAGGGTGGAAATGGAAGGCCTTGGCCACCCAGCAGGAGGAGCACCCCAGTGCCTGCTTAGTCTTCTGCATCCAGCCCGACGCCCAGGCAGCCTCACCTCTTGTGTAAACAGAGCAATGGAAGCCCACTGGCTAATCCTTCAAGGCTCTGGCTCTTTTCGCCCTGATCGATGAGAGTAAAATTCTGTACAACAGAGTATGGAACTTTAGATAGTGTATTATGGCTACAAATCACCCCTAGTTTAAAAGAAACAGCAAAGGCTAGTAGCAAAGAGCTTCAGGGTTGTGGTTGGCTTGAATCTCGGTTGTGACATTTATTAACTATGAGATTCCCTTGTGCCTCGGTTTTTCCATCTCTGAAATGCAGTAATAATAGCACCTCCCTCACAGGGTGGTTGTGAGGATTGAATAAGTTGATATATGCAAATTACTTCGTGTCAGCAACATGGTGAACATTTAGCAGAAGACACAGCCATATCATTATCTTCATTTCTATTACACTTTTATTGCTTCTTCACCTCTACCCTCTTCTCCTCCTCCTGCCTGTCCCTCTCACCTATTTTCTCAGTGACTTAATTTTTTATGTGATCTTTGTAAGCGGCCTCATACCCTCGAGAGCAAGATGGTTTTACACATACATTATTACAATAAAGAGAAGGAAAGAAGGGGAAGGAGAGAGAAGGGAAGAGAGGAAGAGAGAGAGGGAAGAAGGGGAGGATTGTGTATGGAATTAGTCAGGGCAGAACTTTCACTTACTATTTATTTAAGGTCACCCACTCCCTAACATTCTTATCTAAACCCTCTGGTCTCCTGGGAAGAAGGGAGTGTGATCCCTTGAAACATAGGACCCTGCCTCCTGGGACATCTCTTCTATCTCTGGCCACAGCGCCCTGTCTTTGCCTTTCCTCAGAGGCCACACTTGATGTGTATCTAGTCACTCTTCCATCTCTAATTGACCAAGAATTCTGTCCCACTCTCAGAATCATTCTCCAGCAAGCACTAGGCAGTCATCACCCATCAGAGCTGGCCTGTGACATAGAGCAAAGACACCGACGCCACCTTTCCATCTTGGTCAAGGCATTGCCATCCCAGGAAGCCCACTGGCCTCCCTTACGGTTTTAACCTTATTGAATACTTTGGAGAGGGAGCTCGTGATTCTCTCTGCACATTTGACTTAAAGCAGAGTGTGGCTGGAGTGGGGTCGAGGTGCAAAGCATCACTGGAAGGAGCTCCGCAGATACAATTAATATCTACACCCCGCTTCTTTTCATAAAGGATTTGTGGACTCTGATTAATTATTACTAATGAAGTTTTGGAAACTAGCACCACACTTCCCCAAAATGAGCGTACATATAATTATTTTGCCTTTGAAAAAGGGAGTCATGGAATAAAGAGCTTGAAATTCACTAGTAAAGATAACATGATTGATGACCGTGACGTATTTCATATTGAACACTCTGTGTAGTTTTGGGGCCACGAATCGCAAGAGCCTGGGAGTGACAGCTACTCAATTTTAGGAATCAGTCAGCAAGCAACATACTAGGCAGAATCTGATGTGGGTACCTGACATTTAATGCTGTGTAAATGAGCCAGAGGGCTCACAGAATCGCTTCTGTAGCTGTGTGACTTTTAACGAGTCATTTGATCTTTCTACTTCAAAATCTTCTTTTCTGTAAAAGGAGGGAGATATTCGAAGAAATCACTAAGAAACCTTCTTTTCTGGGATTTGACCCTTATAAGTCCCACATTACAATTTAATCATATATCTGTTAAGTTGATTGACATTCTTTAAAGAGATACTTGAAACTTTTTCTGAGCACCTCTTCCCTCCTTCCCTTAATTTCCAACTCTGTAACAGCTTTAACTCTAAGAATAGAACACGGCATTGAAATGAGCCGTATACTTCTGCATTTACATGGAAAAATTCTTATAGTGGCTTTATTTGCCTTGTGTGGCTAGATATTTAGCCCCTTAATTTCAAGGCAATAATTCATCCATTTTATTCAACGATGAGACAAGTGTGTATCTGATTCTTTAATTACAGTCACAAGGGACACCATTCCAACTGAGCTCTGCTTCCTACTGAGAGGCCATGTTTTTTCCCTGCAAGATTATACGTGAACAATGGTTACTGAATTAAGTGAAATCACAGAGTCCCTAAAAATAGATACAGGTATATTTCTTTCTACTTGCACCTCATCTACACGGTAGCGGTTCTTCTTACAGGCATTAACTTGCTGTGGTTGATCCTTTAAAGAGGTTCTTGATTTGGTTCTTCCTTAAAATTATCCTCAGGAGAAAAATACCAGAGAAACCTGAAGGTTGCGAATTAACTCAAGCATAGTAGCTTTCTCCTGCTGTAACTGCCACTTGCTAACTTCCCAATTAATTCTTCGCACCCGCCCTCCACCCACCTACACCCTTGCATATGATCTTAGTTATTTGACACAATCTACTAGAATCAGTATAGTAGCACCTTGATTAGTATTCACAGTAATTGCTATTCCACAGATCCTTAGTAGAATGTACTTATTTTCTTCCAGCAAATTTTCAGGTTGCTTAAGGTCAAGCCCATTTCAATGCAGGAAGAGGCATTTAATAAACACCTTATTCTTAGACACAAATAATTCTTTGCTTTGTCGAGGTTTAATTCCTCAAATTGCATCCTATGTGGAAGGACCACATAGAAGGGATCATTGTTTAAAGGGTACAAGGTGAGTTGGTGAAAAAAATAAGAAAAAGACTGGGAGACTGGGATGATCTCTGATCCATCAGCAAAGAAGTTCTGAAATGTGGAAGTGTTTCTCCACTGGAAAAGCCTAATTCTCCATTAGTGGATGACAAAAGAGATTTGGAAGGAATTATTTTTTCTAGGGGTGGGGGGTCCAGTCCCTCTGCTTCAACATAATCACAAAAATGCCCAAATAAACGTGTGAATACATACACATGGGCACAGAGGGCAGTAACTCAGAACTCCAGCAAATATGTCCACAGAATAATTCTACTTTGATGCATTAGGAAGCAAGCATTTTAAAGACTTTTGTCTTATTTGACTTTCTATCCCCATTCTCTATCATGGCTTCTGTAAATGGCGGTCAAAATACATGTCACTGACCAAGTAAAGATTAATAACAATAACTAAGCATTTTAATCACTCGCCTTTATTTTATTTAATATAATACTGATAAAATGCTAAAAGGTATATTTTTTAGTATCCTTATTTTATAGAGAAGGAAACTGAGATTTAAAATAATAGTTTACTTGTCTGAGGTCTGTCCCCACCAGAGACCATGATCACTTAAATCACTAAGACTACCTTTTTTCCAGGTGCTTCCAGGAAAACTCTGAAAAACAAATTACTTACATTTTCCGAAAGATTTTCTTATAGTCATTGGAAATTGAAGGCTTCTGCTATTCTCATTTTAAAGGCTTGTAAAAGAGTAACTAAATAAATTCCATATACACCCAGCAAAAATTAGATGGAAAAGAACATCATTTTATGTTTTGTCTCAATGCTCATTCCATAGGATTTGAACTGAAACAGTCCTTCCCCCCACTGTACTGAATATTTTATTAATAACTGCTGTAGGCTCAGTTGAATCATTGGCCTTTGTCAGATTTTCCCGGATCTCATCTTGTCTTTGCTGGCTCTCATTTTGAGCCTGGATTTCTGCTTAATATGATTTCAATTGATTAGGCGGTACTTTGTTGTCTTTTAGGAAGGTCATACGAAAGGCAGTAACAAGTACAGTATTTCACAGAGTGGAGCCTACTGCTGCCTTCTCATCTGCTATATTAGCCATTTGTTGTATTTCCTGTGTTGACAGTTGAGACCCTAAAGGATCAGCCTTTACAAACTTATAGTTACTGTTCATTCATCTCAGCAGTTTATAAAAAGGGTTATTCCTGAATAATTCAATGTAAAAACCTGAGCTAAACTTGGGAGAAAAGACTACTACTGGGGTGGTAAGCTGCCTGATTTAGTTACACACAGCACAGGAAAAAATAAACCAAATATACTTTGTAATTTCACTCTAAAAGTCGTTTCTTTCCTTTACAGAAATAAAAATTTGCCTATAATATATTCCTGCTGGGCACTCTGCTGTCTTGTGTCATTCAAAAACAATACTCAGTTTGTCTCACCTGCAGAGATTTATAGATTAATCTTTAAATCTCTGATTAGAAATTCATATGTGAATGAAATGCATGTTGGCCTTTGGCTTTTCATTAAATATTTTTTCTGATTATAAACAATTATATTCTCATTCTGGAAAATATGGAAAGTGCCAAAAAGAATAAAGTAGGAAAAGAAACAAGTTACAATTCTTTCAATTTGTTGGACTATTTAAAATTAAATCTCAGGTTGCTTCAGTGGGAAAAGAGGAATTCTAGAAGTAAAGACATAGATATTTTTTTGTCTGAGGTAGAGGAACCAAATTAGTAAGTGGAACTCAAAGAAGTATTTATTTCACATGGAATCAAGAGTCAGAAGGGTGAGCGGAATAAACGTCATTACATACAATAGAGTTATTTGGGGTTTTGCGGAATCCAGGCCCTGCTCTTGGCCACCAGCATCACCAGCAATGAGAGGGTTGGTCAAAACCAACAGTGGGTTGGAAATACCTATATCCTGGTATAGCACTTTGAAATCCACACATCACAAATAACTGACATTATTTCATCCTCTAACAATGCCATGAAATAGAATTTATTATCCTTTTAGAGAAAAGAACACTGAGTCTCAGAGAGGTTAAATGGCTTTACCAAAGCCACAGACTGATAAATGATCAAATCAGGACTACAAACTAGGTCTTCTGACCCTTAGACTAGTGATTGTTCTGTTAGATTTGGCTGCGTCTATAGGATGATGATGATGATAATCACAGTTGTGATAAAGCCAACATTTCTTGAGCTCTTATTATGTGCTTGGCACTGTTCTAAATGCTTTACATGCATTAATTCATTCAATAACATGATGGAATAATCCCCCCCAAAGTTCACAGTACAAAATTCTTTCTGCGTTTACAAATATGTAATTCCCCTTGGCATTCTGCAAAGTTATCACCTTCACGGTTCTGGAATCCAGAGAATTTATGCTAGATTGTGTGAAATGCTAGACAGAAGCATGGAAGAAGCAGATGGCCACCCTCAGGCCTAGAAAGGAGAAAATGGACCCTGACTAGGGAGGGAAATCAGTATTATTTCATTCAATAAAAAGGCTGACTCACATTCCAAACAAAGTAAACCTAGCATTTTTATCATCTTTCTCTAATTTGGAGCTATCGGAGAGTACAGTTGTCTTTAAATTTGATTATATATAAAGTCAGCTTGCAGAGGATTAGTGATATTTCATTACTTTGAAATTCTTGTTCAGTTGTTTCTATGCAAAGCATTTATTGAGGAATAATATGTGAGTTTTATTTTAGCAAAAACAGCAAAATTTAGTTTTAATCATGGGTAATAGATGTATATATATAAAACCAAAACTACTCTATAAAATATCTGTTGAAATTTCTTCAATTTTTTTTCCTTCTTTTGTTCCCGGCCCAGAGAATTCTTACAGAGCTTTTAAAAGTGGGTTTACCAGCTGTATGAGACACCTGTTGTGTCCAGTTTCACATCCATTCAGCCCACCTTTTCTCCAAACCTTACTATGGAAACCAGCTGCTAACCGGTGTACCTGGTCCGACAGCGCCACAAACCTCTCACTTTTTGATCACAGCACAGATGTTGTGGAAACCTGCCTGGCATCTGCCTCACAGCAACCTGGTTATGCAAAGGAGTCAGCACTCTTGACCAATGGGGAGCAGGTGTGGGTAAATGCTGTCTTCTATTGTGCAGGTGGGCAATTCTGAAGCAAATTCTGCAAGGCTTCTCCGAGGGTCCTGATGGAAGGGAGTCCCAGCTGCCCTCAGGGTGACCAACAGGAGAGCATTTATTTTTCTTTGCACCGGCCTGAACCCTTCCCATGGTTCACTCTCCCCAGCCTCCACTCTTGTTCTTTGGAATCACTTCCTAAAATAAACTACCTGTACACAATCCTTGGCCCCAGCTCTGCCTTCTGGGGGACCCCAGACTAAGACAGTCAGTTTTGCAAGTGGCCCTAGAAAACAGACCCTCAGGATGAGGTTTGGATTAGGATCTCTTCCTGGTCAGATGGTGGTAAGAGCTGCGTTGCTGATACAGCCTCCTGGGAATACTCTGGGCCTGCAGTAGCCGCACAATTCCTAAGACTCTCAGGGTGGCCAAAGGGAAGAAGGTACAGTTAATAGGTGAAGCCATAGCCTACGGCGCTTGAATAGTACTGTAGCAGAGATCATCAAAAGACTGTGGAGTTGGCTGGCCTCCATCAGTTGCTTTTAAAACCTTAAACAATATAAATAAAATGACTCAAGATAGCCAACAATCAACTCTAAACATGCTGTCAAATCAGAAGGTCTCCATGGTAGCATTTTAAGAGATCTTCATTTTTGCAGCTACAAGGCAGACTCTGATGAAAATGAGACTGAGGATTTAATTATAATGGTAGTCAAACAATAAAAGAGATTGAATATACCTCCTCAATAGGCCACATAGGCAAAATCAGCCCAGGGAGGAAAAGAGTGGAATCCTAAGACCTAGGATGGGGAAAATTGGGTGGATGAGCCTGAACAAACTGAACTTCCAGATTCCCCTGTACCCTCTGGGAGCTCAAGGGCACAGGGCATATGTCATCCACTACAATTACAATGTATAATCTCCTGCCCAGTTTCCAGACCTAAGGCAGTTCACAGACACAAACCCCTTGGCTTAAGGGAGAGTTAGTCCCCTTGAGAAAGGACCTGCCATGACATCAAAAGTATGTACAATAAATATAGCCCCAATCCTTCCCAAAGGACATGTGTCCCTAGAATAAATAATTTGGGACTCAAGGGGTAGGAGTAGGATTGGTTCCTCTCACCATGACTCCTGTGATCTCTCTACCTGTGTCCCACCTGTGGAATGTACACTCCCATCTCCTACTTTAGGGTCTCTGAGGTCAGGGAAAAATACTTCCACCTGGGGATACTCACCTAAGGCTGTGACTGCTGCCTGGTCATTTGTGGCCCAACGTGCCAACAGAGCAGCAAACCAAGAAAGGAGTTGCCATACTGGAGCGGGTAACTGATTCCTATTACCACGAAGAGCAAGATTTGCTATGACACAGTGAAGGCATGAAGCCTCTAGCTGCTTCCAGGCCTAACAACAACTGTAAACGGCCAGTTGTAGCAACCTCGGTCAGACATGTGCCCGGCAAGAGATTCAACATATAGGGATGAAGGTCTATGTCTCTCTACCTGGGAAGCAGTAGAGATCAGCTGAACTGCTGGGCAAGAATGAGGGAGACCTAGAATAAGCAGTGCTGTCGGGAGAGAGCGATGAGCGCTTTCAGGGCTGGGGGGAGTGATTAGATGGAGCTTGCTGCATCAACCTCCCTGTGACAAGGCTTTTCACAGAAAGTCGCTGGCTGCCTTCTGGAAGACTTGATCATGGTTTGCACTTCATGGAGAGCACAGGTGGCTTTGGGCGGTTCAAAGTATGGCCAGTGCTGGCCTCTCTTGTGTGCCAGGGCCTCCTGTCTTCAAGGCCCATCTCTTGCCATCACCATCACAATGGCACTAACTTTGCACAGACACAACCTGACTTCAGCCCACCTCAGACGCACCTCTTAGCTCTAGTTTTCTGCCTGGAGCTACTCTGATGCTGTGAGATGGGACTTCTTGGGGAGCTCTTTGGAATTCACCCACACCCAGCCCAGGATTTTGAGAGTTAATGTCATGCAGGGCAACCCTTAATAAGTGGGGAAGGGCAAGCTGTGGATAAATGCTCCACCTTCCCTCCCCTTGAACTATGGCTCAGGTCTGGGCCATAGTTCAGCAGTCACCTCAGAAAGTCCTGGCAGGGCCAGACCCTTGTTGACCTCAGTGGTAACCAAGCTAAGAACAGACCCTTGTTGGTTTTACTTTCTTCCTTATTTTACTCTTCCCTGTGCCTCACTCCTGATCTCTGGGATCACCGCCCCCCTCAGAACCAACTACCTTCATGCAAACCTTTGTCTACTCTCAGCCAAGGGGGACCCAGGTTAAGACACCACTTAATATATTGCTATGTCCTGTGTTAAGTGATACCAACCCAGAAGTAATAGAAATACGTTTATGCCAAATTCAATTTTCCTGATAGTGGGCACCCAACCACATACACTGTCCTTAAATCACATTCTTAAGGTATCTTTGCATCTTTTTCATTTTAAACTGTAAGTGGGAATTTTTTTAGATGGGTTTTTATGTGTGCAAGAACCAAAGGTTAAAGAAGTGCCGAGTGATCACAGGTGGAGCCTTATCCTTTGGATCACTGAATCATGGGTCTCAGATAATCAGGTGTCTGAGGCTGCCTTTCATCTGCTATAGATCGGCCCTAGCTCCCCTTTGTAAAATAGACAACTAGGGCTTGCTGACTCAAACTGACATGGCTTGGAATCTGCTGGGTAAGGATCACATAATTTCATAGTTGAGCTTGAAATCACTGTGCAAGACAATAACAGAGAAAGGAATAGCTTTTCTTAAATATTCTGCCCTGCACAAGATTACTTAAAATTTTTTCAATGCAACAAAATATGGTAGATAAGAACAGGTGTGCTGAGATGGGGACGAAGCAAAAAATGCTGGAGCAATTTTTTTTTCTTTTTATTATTATTGCATTCAGGGCTCAGAGTAAACTTGTGCTTTTAATAGCATAATGAGATAGCTCATGAAGGCCCACATTTTGTTTCTTGAAAATTTTCTCCTAAGTGTTGCTAAAAAATAGAAAAAAAATATTTTTCTTCTCAGATTTTGCCTTCTTAGAACCTACTTTCTGCCATAACTTATCAGACAAGCGAAACAGATATTTTTCTTAAAAGCTTCCCTCCCCATCCAGAACTGTCATGCCGGTCACATTATGCCACCTCCTAGAATGTCTTGGAGGTGCTGATGTGGGTCACAGTGGCATCATATAATAGAATCAATGGGCAGTTATTTGTACCTAGGTTACTTGAGGTAAGGTTACTTGAGACAGGATGGTAACTAACGATTCAGTAGAGATCAGGTAAGAGAATTACCCATGAAATTGAACTTGTCCACTATAAGAAAGCATATATTAAAATCAAGATTTATGAACTGAAAAATTAGTCGGCTATTTTATTACTTCCCTAGGGCTACCGTACCAAACCGAGTGGCTTAAAACAACAGAAATTTGTTCTCTCACGGTTCTGGGGTCCAGAAGCCCAAAATCAAGGTGCCAGCCGGGCCAGGCTCTCTGATGCTTCTAGGGGAGGATGCCTCCTTGCCTCCTCCAGTTTCTGGTAGCCCCAGGCATTCCTCGGCTGTGATAGCATCACTCCAATCTCTGCCTCTGTCATCACTTAGCGGTCTTCTCTCTTCATGTCTCTGCATCACCTTTCCTCGGTGCATGTCTGTGTCCAAATTTCCCCTTCTTTTAAGAACACCAGTCATATTGGATGAGCACCCACCCTAATGACCTCATCTTAACTAATTACATCTGCAATGACCCTGTTTCTAAAAAAGGTCACATTTAGAGGTACTGAGGGTTAGGATTTCAGCATATCTTTTGGGGGGACACAGTTCAACCCATAACAGGTGTAATCTTTGCAAGCATCTTAGAAACAATCCTGCAGTTTCAAGTTCTCACAGTGAGCTGCTCTCAACTTGGGAGGACTCCATTGTTCACGTGAGAGGCTCTATGTGAGGACATACTGAAGCGCTATGGGAACACCGGGAATTAGGTACTAGGACTGCCCTTGCTCGTGAGCTCATGTGCTACCTGGCAGCTCTACCCAATGTAATAGAGACCATTCTATCGATACAATAACTTGTATTTTCTTACGAGAGAACAAATATTACTACAAGTTCACTTCTAATTCCTCATTTCTTGTCTTTTGTGTGGCTTTTGCATCAGCTACACTTTACTGCCCGTGGATCTAATGATAAACAGAAATCACGAATAATGTGATGGCATTCTGAAGAGAAAGAAAAATTTCAGTAAATTTGTTTTATGATTGCATAAATATATGTAAGTATTTACAAATATGTATCGAGTGCCCATTATATTCAGAGACTTACTGATCACTTTTCCAGATACTATGTTGGGGGCTGGGGATGCAACAGAGAACAAGATTTATGATTCTTATCCACATGGAGCTTTGTGCCTATTAATTATCTTGCTCCTTTTAACGCTCCATCAAGACAGCAGAGTTTCAAGGTGGACTGGCTGGACATTAGTACCCATGGACAAAGACAGAGTTACCAGAATGTATGTGAACTCAGATTTTTAAAGATGAATTTCAGTGAAAAAGAAACTTAAAGCATCTTGTTGATACAAACTGTAATAATGTTTGTATTTATGATACTGTCACTTCAATTTCTTTTTTTCCACTGGATCTCATTCACAACGAGTTCCTTATGGCATACATATTAGTGAATACTCACTTGGAGACAATGGGATTTCTGACAGAGATCATAGAGGTCTTTAGTAGAATGTATTAGGTACACAGTCATAACAGAGAGAAGGAAATATGCACTAAATCCAAACTCAACATTAACACTAAAGAAGTGACAGGAATCACCATTTGACAACTTGCTGAAAGATTTCTGAATGACCCAAACCAGTCTGAAATGCAGTGGAACTCAGAAATAACAACATGATAAACTGTAAAAAGGATACTTCGAAAATATGTATATGTATGAATTTACGTGTATATATTTATAAGTAAATAAATATATACACATATTATGTACACATGCACATTATACACACACACACACACACACACATCTAGGGGGTTGTAAGGGGCCAATTCTCAGAAAACATGCAAATAAGGTCATGGCCTATTCTTTTCTTTCCCAGTGTTGTCAAAAATTGTTTTCTTGCTCTAGAGTTAAATAGAGTTTGTTTTTTTTTTTTTGTTTTTTTTTTTTTCAGAAAATTCCTGGGCTCAGGCAAGCAGTGTTAGGTGTCCAGATCTCCTTTAGAAGAATTATTTACTAAAGAATAATTGAGATCACTGCAATGCACCCAGAAACAGTAAATATGAACTGTTCTGATATACTGTCATATACACATCCTTACCCTCTGACTCAGCTTACTGGGGAAGCAGTGTGAACAGGGTGACTAGGCTTTCCAGGGAACTTTGCTTGGGGCAGTCCTGGTTTATGCTTGTTGCCCTGGCATGATTGTCAGTAGCACCCTGTTTTACTTCTAAAAGTGTCCTAGTCTGAACAATAAATTATTGGTTACCCAATAGACACAGAATCTGAAGACGAACTGTTAGATTTATCTAACAGATTTGTCTAAAATTTCACCTCATCCACACATGAAATAGGTCAATTAAACTCTAAACCTCCGTTTCCTCATTGGTAAACTATGAATACTCTTAACAACAATCTTTACATGCTAGTGTTGTTATAAGGATTACATACATTGATTAATAAATACCTGGCACTGTGCGTAGTTCACAGTTACTGCCCAATAAATACTAGCTGTTATTTTTATCATCACTGCATGATGTTGTCCTGATTTAAAACAGGGAGCACAGGAGCCCATCTCCCTTTCCAAAGCCACGTCTTGGAGGTGTACCTCTACCCTCCAAGTGCAGCCACCATTCTGGGTCTCTCTTTTAGGGTGTCCCCAAAGGATTTACAACCTGGATCTCTTTCCTTTGTCAGAAGTGAAGCCACTTGGCTTGTCTTCCAGATCTAGTTCTAAGCATGTCACTTTCAAATTAAACCCCATCATTGCCCACTAGTTTTAAACTGAATTTTTGAAAATAGCTTATCGTTAGATTTCACAGGAAGTCGCATCCGTCACTCTGGGATTGCCAAGAAGGAGTGCTGGAACTATTCCTAATCTGTCTTCTGTTCTTTTCTGAGTGGGCATTCATGCTTGTACAGCCTGCGTCTTGGCCAGGAAGGCTTACCTCTGCTGGGAAGGTTAGGTGGGAAAGCAGTGAAATTGTAGCTGGGAGCGGATGCCAGTGCGGCAGTGGCACGACGATCCAGCAATATCGGAGTTCCCGCCGAGAGAGAGATGGCGGTGGAAATGACGCTTTAATTGTCCTCGACACTGCAGCTCAGTTCATGGAGAACAGAAAACTGTTCTTTAAACAGATGGCAAACCTGTCCATCCATAACCAGGCATTTAATGAGATAAAACAGAGCAGCCAGGGCTGTAGGTGTGTGAGTCCAGACCATTTTGGAAGACATCAATTTAATTGCTCTTCTATTTTCGTGAAAGCTGTTCCCAGATGCCTTCCTTACCCTCTATTCTACCTTCCTTCTTTATTTTTATCTTTCCTGCCTTTCTGGTGTTTGGATCACAATCAGATGGACAGTTTCCTTTCCGGACTCCCAGTGCCATAGGTTTTAAATCACGAGCATAATTGGGGCAGCCTGGTGAAGCTGAAGCCATGTGGACTCTGATGCCAGAAGACCTGGGTGTGAATCTCTGCTCATTTAGTGGAAGTTTCCTTTTCTATAACATAATGATAGCACTTTCGTGAAGTTTGAAAAATGCAATACATGAAAAAAATACCAAGTATAGTTCCTAACCCTTAGTGGGTGTTCCATAAAAAAAAAACAAAAACAAAACAAACAACAGTGGCTGCTATTATTACTATGCCCAACTTTTCTTACATGATGTTGAAGTTAGGCTCTCCTAAGCTGCTCTTCTCCATTTATTTTAGGCCTTCAGCATAATACCCAGGGTCATGCCCAAGGAAATACAATTATATGGTACTCACGACCACATTATTATGTTTACTCACTGTCCCATCCGAATTTCTCCTGCCCCTGTGTAAAAGCATTGCCCTTTGTACTGCCTCATGGAGTAGAAGACCAACTAGTTGATCCCAAGCAGTTATTTAAGTCCTATATATTCAATTCAAAACAATTAGGTTCATTTCTATGAATGTCCACATGTGTAAAAACTGAATGCTACAGAGGCAGGGAGCTGGGCATATGTCATGGCCCCTGCCTTTCAGGTGCTACCTGTGAAATAGTTACACCTGAATAAATGTATAAAATGATCCTCTCGAGAAAAAACCAAGATTCTCTCTTGGATAAATAGTTCTGTTTCTATTCTGTCCTTGGATGTTTTATAATCCCCGTGGTACCCTGTGATGTTTGTGAAGTACTAGCATCATTTCCGAAACAGTCTAGTATCAGTTTCTGGAGAAGAAGCTCTTCCATCGTGGAGCTTTAGTACAGCTAGGAACAGAATAACTTAGCTATACCCTATTTTCCAAAGCTTAAAAATGAAATTATAAAGTAAACCAGAAGTTGAAAAGGAAAGAAAAAGTGATAACATGTGACAGTTAGTTGGGTGCCCATCTGGAAAGAACTAGGCTGAAAATGGAGCACAGGTCAAGGTCAGGAGTCAGCTGGGTAAAAGCCTGAACCACAAGAGCGGAAGTGGGAGAGGGAGGGGACCTAGGGTTCAAGGATGTTTGACCATGAGTGGCTCAGTGCCTGCAGGTCCTATAGTGTTGTTATCCCACAAGAAGGCCAACTGGCAGCAGGGATGCCCCCTGGGCAGGTGAGACAGCAAGGGGAGGGGAGCGTGCAACACAGGTGGCACGTCAGCTCTGCATGGTTTGGACAGTGGGCTGCTGCCAGACTCCTTTTTGAACATCTGTCCACTGACCTGGCAGATGTGCCACTGCTGGTCTTCATTAGGTGCTACGCACAGGCGGCGTCCAACCCAGAACAAGCCCCACCGTCCACTGATGGTGAAGGTGGCCTCTCCCTCCCCCTGGTTTGCACCATCTCTTTAACTAGCAAAGCAGCACCCTATCATAAGGTTCTGATTTAAGAGATGACTTCATTTTAGCAATAGTGAGTGCTGTAGATAAAATATTTAAAAGCCTTATGGTTTTATTAACATTTTAAGAGTTCAAAGAATTATAGCTTTTAACATCCAGATTTTTTTCTTTTTTATGTTTTAGTATAGGGAAGGGATTTAGGTATATGACCTCTCTTTCAAATCCTGATCTAAACCAAACAAGAGAACCTTCCTCATGCTAACAAGAAAACTTTCCTCACGCTAATTAGCTATAGCTTTATCTTAACAGTTTTAGGTTAATGATGAATTCTCTGTGAAATGGGATGGCTTTTTGCCCTAAGGCTAAGAGGAACCAGACCCAAACGCAAATGCTTTTAGGGACCAGACACCAATACAAACAGCAGAGTTTAAGGGCAATAGGCAATGGTAGAGGTGGTGGTGAAACAAAGGATGCAGGCCCCACCTAAGGAGATTCAAACGCAACTTTTTTTTTTTTTTATGTGAAAAATAAAACTCTTCTGCAGGCTACATTTGATCAAAGGCTTTCATTTGCAAACCTTGCTTAAATGATTCGATATATTGCTTACAATCTAAATTTTTATTGCTAGGCATTTTGAAGCTTTGTTTATAAAACACAACATGTTGGTTCCCTTTCAAAATTCTCTTATTTCAGTAGATCCAACTTAACTTTCATAAACTTAGATATATTTTTGCAAATCTCTATATGACCTCCTTTGTTTCCACTGACTTTACCTTTTCAGACTGAAATGTGGGGTATGGCCGGTTGAGTAGAAGTGCAGTAGGCTCAGAGACATCTTGCTTGATTATATATATTCCAGTATTTGAAATTTACTTGAGAGCATAAGGTACACACATCTCAACACTGAGCAAATTCATTCATTAAACTGTTACTTTTCTGTTAACTCTTAATTCACAAACACTTAAAGAACACCTTCTATGTGAGGTACATAGTTTTCAGGTGAATTTTATTCTACAATGAATATACAATGTGGTAAGTTCTATAAAGGAGGACTGGATAATTTGATATGATTAAATAAGAGGGTTTTTTTTTGCCAGTTTGCCAGCCTGACAAGTGGGAGAAAAATCGCCCATTCTACAGAAAACTCTGTAAAGCAACATCTTAGCATAAAAAATTTGGTTCAACTCTTTGTCTTCATGCATAACTCTTGTTTGTAATGGAAATTGGTGCTGTGGTTTCCAAGACTGAGTGCACAGGATAGTTTCAGAGGTTAGGCACTGCTTTGGAAAGATCATGAGATATTCTACCCCAGTACCTAGAACAGTACCTAGCACACTGATTATAGATACTCAATCAGTATTTGTTGAATAACTAGGTGAACGGATCATTCAAGGTTCAGTTAAGAGGACTGGAGAGCTTTGTCTTGCTTTTGACACATGAAGCCCCTGAGGAATATGTGGGCAGTACTCACAGCGTCTGATATACATCACTGAGCTCACCAGGCTGTTTCCATGTGTGAAGAGAGATCTCTGCAATCACCTGACTCCAATTATAGGCAGATGGTCAGTGACAAACATGGGTTTACGGGGGAGTTCATTCTTCCCCTTTGGATAACTTAAGTGTTTCATCCTATGAAATAAAACTCACTGATTAGGCATTAGATTCTTCAGTGCCTCCCAGAATAGCCATTTTAAGCACAGTGTGCATTGGAGTTTTAGAGTGGCAGGGCTAATTCAGTTACTTTGGGTTTGAAATTGGATTGACAAGGTCTATGCTTTCTGAATTTCCCTGTGTAAGAGAATATTTGGTTTATCACAATACTAACATGTAGTACCCGGTAGTCAGTAACAATAAGAGATGTATGATATTGACCACGCTGTATGTTACAGCTACAAAGCACATAGCTATGGATCCCAGCCTGTCAGGAGATAGTTTAGATTCCAAACATTCTGTCCTGGCCTCCTCATAATACTAACATTAACTGTCATTGGCTGAGCACTATTCTTTGTGAGGCCCGTGTCAGGGGCTCCATTTGCATTGTCTCTCACGTTAAAGGTGGCTCTTGCTATATACAGGTTAAGATGAAATAGCTGATGTACAAAGAGAAAAGTGCCTTGCCCCAAATCACGTACAAAGTGTCAAAGTCCTTGGGCACATTTGCATTTCATTGATTTTGTCTTTGGTTTCAAGTCCAGAAAGTATGGTTACTCTGTATTTCATTTACTAAGACTTACTTTATCACACATAGTTACAGCAATATAAAAGGTATAAAACAGAACTTAAGGGAACAAAAGCACAATAGGAGCCCACCACAGTCCTACCCTGGTGTTTACACTTACAGGCACAGAGACCTTTTGTCAGTTTTCTCCACACGAAACGCTTTTCACTTTCACACGCATTGTTCCTTCTGTCTGGAGCGCTATTCCCTAAATAATTACCATCTTCCTATGACAGCCCTATCGAAATCAGGTCACCCATTCATTTTTCCTCGGTACCCTGTAATTTTTCTTTAGAGCACTTTCTACAGTTTTAGTTGGTATTTAATTTTGTGTTTATTTCGTTAATGCTCATTTCTCCCACAAAGGTAGGAACCACATTTGTTCATGTCTTAGTCAGCTGTTGTAACAAAATATCATAGACGGGGTGGTTTAAACAAGAGACATTTACTTTTCACAGCTCTGGAGGCTGGAAAATCTGAGATCAGGGTATTAGCATGGTTGGGTTCTGGTGAGAGCCCTCTTGCTTCGTCCTCACATGACGAAGAGAGAGGGAGAGAGAGAAAGCTCTTTGATCTCTTCTTATAAGGGCACTAATCCTATCACAAGGATCCCACCCTCATGATCTCATCCAAACCTAATTACCTCCCAAAGGCCTCACCTCCAAATATCATCATGTAGGGGATTAGGGTATCAACACAGGAACTTGAGAGGGCATACTTCAGTCCATAGCAGTTCACACAGGACAGTGTTTACCATAACACAGGTTCTCAATATTTACTTAATGAATAAATGAATGAATTAATTAAAAATGTCCAGAAATCTCTATGTCCCTTTGAAAGTTGCTAAACTACAACTGGAATCCAGAACAGGGGGAGTGCTCCAGCAACAACGTAAGTAAGTAAGTCTTTAAGCCAAGAGGTAAGTTCAGGAGCTGCTGAGAAACCAAGGCTACAAGTGAAAGAGCTACGACAGCAATGCTTAGAGAACTCTGAAGTGAACACCAGTGTAACAGTGGGTTACAGCCCACCGCTGGGGCTACCACGGTGAAGATCTGACTTTTTCTTTGTCTTCTCTCTCAAGCAGGGCTAGTTACATGATTTGATTTGTGTGGCTCAGTGAAAAATAAAAATGCAGGACTCCTTGTTCAAAAAACAGGGGAAGGTGCCATTAAAAATACTAAAATATAAAGTCCTTTCCTTTTGTCGATGGTCTCTCTCAACTTGTTTTATTTTCATTTGCTATTTAACGTTTTTTTGTTTGTTTGGGTTTTTTTAGAAAGGGTTTTTTTTTTTTTTTTTTGGCTGCACTGTGAGGCATGTGGGATCCTAGTTCCCCAACCGGGGATCAAACCCATGTCTACTGCGGTGGAAGCGCGGATTCTTAACCACTGGACCACCAGGAAAGTCCCTTAATGTGGTTTTAAGGTAAAACAAAATTAAACATTTTAATTATTAGCATGAATTTTACCACTGTGCAGTCAGAGTTTTAGATGTAAATATGAGAGCATTTAACTCCTACTTGAAATCACCAAAATTAGACAATTCATATTCTGCACCTTGTAGGTGCATATGTATTTCATTCTTACCAGCACTTCAGAAACACTGCACAAAACCAACTCAACTACTTTTTTTTTTTTTGTGATAAGTGTACACTTTACCAACACTCTCTACCTTCGGCTTATTGATGAGTAAGGAAGGACAGAAAGGAAAGAGATCAACAGGTTGCCCTATTTTTCCCTCTCCTTCAATGTCATCATTTTCAGTGTATGTGGTTGGCTACTACAGGGAAGTACCAGGGCTAAGAAGGGATACGCTAGGGTTCCTTGGCTGGTTGTGCCTTAGAACGCAACTGCCTTCTTTCTGGTTTGAACAGAAAACATGGGCTCTCAGGGATGTCAGTGTCTCCCCTTAGTTGTAAACATAACATACCTTGTCCATACAATGAGCCTCACCAAACTCCTACACATTGGGATTCTGTGCTCATGAATGAGCACAGAATGAATGAGGTGGTAAGGAACTCACCATCATGCTCCACTGTTCCCCTGGACTGACTTACAAAACAGAAGTTCACAGTCAACAGTGACAGGAAGGGAAGAGCATGAGAAGATGGTGGAGGGAGGTGGGTGGGGAAGGGAGGACCAAGACTTAGCCTGTTGTCTGAAATCCCACGTGTTCTTTCTTCTGTGTCTCCATTTTTTTTCCCGATCATTTTTCATTTTTCAGTGGAGATAGTGAGCACTCTGTTTCTACTTCCTCCCTGAATCACACTGTTCAAAGGCAGCCTGCAATGGCCAGAAGAAGCCACTACCTTTGGCCCACTTTTCTAGCTAAGATCAATAAGGCAGTGGCGGTCACGGGGACAGGGCTCCCTGTGGTCTTATACACAAGACTTTTGCCCTTTGTGGAGCCACCCATCTTCACTTAATGGCTTAAACTGTTTCTTTTTTTTTAAAGGTCACGTGAATTTAGGCATTAAACAAACTACCAGATTAGCCAACATCGAAACCTTTCTTTTCCTAACAACAACAACAAAGGCTCTTATAGCTAACACCTCTAAATAAAGAAGTACTTTAAATTAAACATATATGGTTTAAAAATTTTGCCTGTAAATAATAATCATTGATAATTATCCCTCACCAGAAACTAAAGAATTGGTGTGTTTCCCATGTATAAACACTGACAACTACTCTATTTGCACGAAGAGCGTTACACAAGCAGAAATAGTTTCATTATTTAAATATTATCAAGAAAATCCTCTAAAAATAAAGGATTGTACTATACTTTATATCACATGAAAATGTAAGGTAGCATGTGCAAACTGTTTAAAGTGCTTGTTAAAGATTCTTATAATAAGAAAGGCTGGGAAAAGTAGAGTCACATCTTATCAAAACAATCTAAGAAATCTTAAGAATGCTGCTTTTCTAGTAATACATAAATATACACGAACATGAGCAAGAATCCAAGTAAAGAAACAGTTCTTATTCATAGGATTGACAGTTTTATTATTACACCAGCCTGAAATAACATATAATGGTGTGTGAGTGTGCACTGGAGTTTCTAAAAGCAGCTTTTAAGATAGGCTTAATGTGAGAAGGGTTCAACTTTCTTCTCTAAATTCTGGAGGATGGGGTCTCCTGGGGATAAAGGGTAAAAGTGGAGATAAACTTTTAATACAATCTCTATTCTTGCCACAATTTGTTGTATTTATTTGTTCAGCTCTATTTATTGTGTAGCCGCCATATGCCAGGTCCTGTGGATACAGTGAGGGCCTTGACAAATACACACTCAGCCTTCAGGAAGCTCAGAGCACAGGCCAGAAATAGTCTAGCACAGAGAACGTCACAGGGAAGTAAAAGGTATTTAGGAACACTTGGTGGGGGAACCTAGCAAGACCAAGGGTGGGGCGTCAGAGAAATCTTCCAGGAGGAAGAAACATCAAAATTAAGGGCCCTGGGATAAGTGAGACGTGACCAAGTCTGCAATGGGGGAGTGGAGAATGCTGAATCAGCAGAAATCCTGAGAAATTCTTTTAGGACCTGGTTTCCCCAGTTTTTATTAATCAGGAGCTGAGGCTCCTTTTAGATGATTTGAAGAAATTTCTAGGACTGAAAAAACTAAGTGCCTGTTATGATTGGTCTTGCGTTAGTTTGAATTTTCAATGTGTGTAAATAATTGATGAGGTTGAATCAGAGAGGTAAACCAGCAGGGCACCTTTAGTGGGGGCCAATAAGAACCACAGCCACACCCAAAGAGTTGCACAAAAAGGAAGTGTGGTGTCTTCTTTGGGCCATGCTTTTGGGCACTAGGGAATGCCATCCTTTCTGGGTGAGGGAGCTGGCAATAAAAGTAGGTTATGAGTTGGACCTGGATGTGCGTATGGGAGGGTTTTTTTTGTTTTTGATGTTATATACATCTAAAGGAAGCTAAGACACACCTGTATTGAGGTGTGTGACTGTATTAGTCAGGGATCTCTGGAGAAATAGAACCAATAGGATGTACACGAGGAGATTTATTATAGGTAGTGGCTCACACAATTATGGAGACTGAGAAGATCTGCAAGATGGAGAACCAGGAAAACTGGGGGTATAATTCAGCCTGAGACTGAAGGCCTGAGAAGCAGGAGTGCTTATGTCTGAAGGAAGGAGAAGATGGCTGAACAAGCACAAAGAGCAACTTCACCCTTCCTCAGCCTTTTGCTCTATTCAGGCCTTCAACTGACTGACTGATGCCCACCACACTGGGGAAGGTGGTTTTCTTTACTCAGTCTACCTATTTGACACTAATCTCCCTCAGAAACATCCTCACAGATACACCCAGAAACGTTTTACCAGTTATCTGGGCATCCCTTAGTCCAATCAAGATAACATAAAATTAATCATCACAATGATCCAACTGCCAACCACCGGCCATCAGGTACTGTATTCCAGGCAGAGGGAATAACATATTAAAAGACCCAGAGGCTAAGAGGCACCAACATCTCCAGGTGACAGGAAGTACTTAAATAAGGGTGGGCCAAGTGTGAGGCAGCAAATGGTGAAGGGTGAGTCACAGAGTAACCAGTAAGATTTCAAGTGTGTTGAGATTTTAGAATGCTGGAAATGGAAAGCCATTTAATACTTTAAGTAATGAAATGATATCATCAGATTTGCCGTTTCAGAATACCCTGGCTGCAAAGTGGAGGCTGGATTTAAGTGAAGGCAAGACTGGAAGGAAGAAAAGTAATTTATCAAGGAGATACGAGTGGCCCAGAGTTGGGAGTGGCAGTGGGCATGGGGAGATCTCAGACTGATGCACCTTGGTGATTTACCAGATGTGTGTCTCTGGGTGTGTGTGTGTGTGTGTGTGTGTGTGTGTGTAGTGAAAAAGGAGAGAGGTAAGGTTGACTCCCATGTTTACTGTTATGAGAACTGGGTGAATGGCTGGTGCAATCACCAAAAAAAAAAAAAAAGGAATATAGAAAGAGAAGTTAATGTGTATAGGGTTATTCCAGAGGTTATTACTACATCTTACATGTCTCCTTGTATGAGAAATGGAACTGAGTGTTGCCAGAATAATGACCATAGCCATTTGAGGGGAGTGTTTTGGAAAATAAAAACATTTGTAAGGGAGAATGCACTTAGATATTTGTTGCTGAAAGTAACTCTGACCTTGACTTCAACCTTCCCACGTCAACATCCATTCCCAATCCCACCCACCTAAATCTTGTCCTTCCTTTTGGAGCTGTAGGTACGAATCTAACTACTATGAAACATGGCAGCGCTTTTGAAAGGAGCCAGCTGGCTACTTCATTCTCCAATGTAAAGCATAATGGACCTTCAAGGACAACAAAGTTTAAACAGATCTAAGCGAAAGATTAAGACTCAACCAAAGCCTTTGTTACTCATTTTATTAATATTCCTTTTTTTTTAATACCAAAACTTAGGCCTAATGTCCTGAGAAGGGAAGATTCATGCATATACCCTTAATATTAAAAAGCATTTTCTGGATCAACTGGCAAGAAAGTACTGTCATAACAACATCACTAATAATGATAATTTCATCTGCCTTTATTTATTGTCTACTATGTGCTAGTTGCTTCTTGAACATTATTTCTATACTCATATAAACCCTACATGTTTATTATCTCCATTTGCCAGGTGAGCAATTGAGAGCAACGCTAAGTGGACCACAAAGGGAGTGCAGACCTTCAATGTGGTCTCCTTTCTATGGTCTAACCAATTACCTATACCTATAAGATAGTAAGAGCATATTTTGGAAATAAATCATTTGAAGTAAATAGATGTGGGCAGTGCTTTTGGCACTGTCTTAATCTTTCCCTCAAGCCTAGGAGTTTTGACATAAAAGGTTCATGATTGCTTAGCTATGAATAGACCACAATTTATTTTTTTTTCACCTGTTGATGGACATTTGGAATGATCTATTGATATTTAACATATTTTAACATGATATTGATTTTTATTATAATATTTAACAACATATTAAATATTCATATGTTGTTAAATATTCATTCCATTTTATTGCTGAATTGTATGCCACTGTATGAATATTCCACAATTTCCTGGTCAATGGGCAGCTTTCTTGCATGCAGTGATTTTAGGCCCAGGTCTTTTCATTCTGTGGTGTCACAAAATAAATAGGTTTGATGCCTATGCGTTGAGTTGGCAAACAGATGTAGAGAATGTAGAGGTCTATAGTCACCTCGGCCCAGAAATAACCCCTTCTCACACACATACTCCACTGGTGAAAAATAGTCATGTGCCCTCTCCTCAATGCAAGTGTGCTGGAAAATGTAGCTGATTGGACAGCTGCTTCCCACCATACTCTATACTATGTAAAGAGGAGGTTGAGATTGGTGGACAGTTTTATGTCACTGTCATGGATGTTTAACCCATCAATCTTTTTTCCTTTAAAGTTTTTAACTTTGGAGTCATGTTTAAAAAATAGTTCTTCACTCAGGAATTAGAGAAACATTTGCCAATATTCTTCTAACAGTTACATCATTTTAAACCAGGTAGCCTAACCTTAACACCATCCACTCTGCCCATTAATATGAAAGCACACTTTAATCAAATACTGAAAGAATTCTAGGGCTTCCCGGGTGGTCCAGTGGTTAAGAATCCACTTAACCCTGCCAACACAGGGCACACGGGTTCGAGCCCTGGTCCGGGAAGATCACACATGCCACGCAGCAACTAAGCTCGTGGACCACAACTACTGAGCCTGAGCTCTAGAGCCCACGAGCCACAACTACTGAAGCCTGCATGCCTAGAGCCCGTGCTCCGCAACGAGAAGCCACCAAAATGAGAAGCCCGTGCACCACAACGAAGAGTAGCCCCCGCTCGTCACAACTAGAGAAAGCCCGTCCGCAGCAACGAAGAGCCAACGCAGTCAAAAATATATATATAAATGAACAAAATAAATAAATTTTAAAAACTGAAAAATAAATAAAATAAAATAATTCTAACACACACACTTGGCACCCTTTATGAACTTGACTGTGTTCTATTTCACTTTTGTCTTGGGCTCATACCAGCCCTTGAATATTTTAATTATAAAAGTTCTGTAATTAAAAAAAAAATTCTCTGTGCCTCTCCCTCCAAAATTAGTCTTATTCTATCAAAAAAAAAAACCTTTCCCATCATACGCTCATTTATACATCAACATAAGTATCTCTCCAAATCTCTCCCTCAATCCTAAAATAATCACAGAAGAGTTTAATTAGTAGATAAATACATACATACATACAAACATATATGACAGATAAACAGATCATAGACACATTTGGAGGATAACTGATATATTTTCAATGTTGACTTTTCTCATTTAGGAGCTTGGTATTCATATTCGAGTTTTCTTATGTGTCCCTCATTATGCTCTCAACATTACAAACCTGGTAAATATTAAATAAATACATGCTGAATGGATCGTATACCATACTGTGCACACCTCTCATTAGATTATTCCTAGGTATTTTATACTTTTGTTGCTTAATAAAAAGATCTTTTTCTATTATAGATTTAAACTGGTTATTGCTAGTATATGAGAAAGCTAATCACTTAGAAGAAATGTATTATGCTGTAAAACTTTCAGGACTGAGAACGTGTTTCTGTTGCTTTCATAAATGAATGATAGTTTCAATGGCTACAGAATTCTAAGTCAAGAATATTTTCTTTTCACTGAAAACTACAGACACGACTCATACTATCTAATAATATTTGTTACTGAGATGTCTGAGGTCAACTGGATTTTTCTCTCCTTTTGTTTAGCAACTTATTTTTCTTTCCCTGTTGTATGCTTATAGAATTTTTACATTATCAGAAATTTAAATATGTTTATGTCTAATTCCTTCATTAATTTTTTTCCTCTGTCATAACCTAAAAATCAAATTTTTAACTCAGGGAATTTTTTTCAATGATTTAATAATTTTGGCTCCTTTTTCACATGCCTTGTGAATAATATGAATTTCTATTATAAATATATTGATCTCCTAGGCATTTCCTCCTTGTCTCTATCTTTTCTCCATCATAATTATCTCATACTTTTCCTCTAAGCTACAGAAAAATTTTCACTATTTGACTTTTATTTCACTATTTTGTTGAAGTAGTGAATCTATGCTTCACTACCTCTATTGTATTTTAATTTGGGGAATTTAAAAAATCTGAAGTCAAGCTTTACTTTATGTAATTGATGTAGTTTAGCATCAGTTAAGAAAACAATTCAATATATTTTTAAAAACATTTTACTATTAATCTTCTAGTAAGTTTATTTCCTGGGGTGGGAGTGGTGATGGAATATTTCCTCTAAATTCCTTATACTAGTGCCTGTGTTTGGAACTAATAAATGTTTCCATAAATGTTATTTTTATAACTTAAAGTTTGTTCCATTTTACCAACATTTCTCTATCTTCCCCACCCTCAACTTTTTTTTTTTTTAGATTCTACATTTAAGCGGTACCATGAGGTATCTTTCTTCCTCTGAGGATCTTATAACATGATAACTATAGTTGATAACACTGTATTGCATGATTAAAACGTGCTAAGATTAAAATTTAAATGTTCTCACCAAAAAAAAAAAATATCTGAGGTGATGGAGGCATTAACTCAGTGGGGGGAATCCTTTCACAATGAATAATGTATCAAATTGTTATGTTGTACACTTTAAATATCTTACAAACTTATTTGTCTATTATACCTCAAAAAAGCTGGGGAGTGGGGAGAATGATTTTTTTTCCTTGCAGTTTACTCATCCTTTAAATGGTAATCCCTGCTTGCTTAGTGCTGTTACTTAACACGAGTTGAACCAGAAATTGTCCCAGGACACAATTTACAGTTCCAAACAAAACCAGAGGGGCTTTACTTTTAACAGCTTAATTGTATTCAAAGTCCATTTTCTATCTGTGATTAGTAGAGACAGAACCATGACCAGAAGACCCATGCTGTGACTTATATATGGTGGGAACCTAGAGTTAGCTGGGTACCACCCATTTCTCTTACTGGTGTGACTGCCTTAGTGATGTGTACAAGCTCCCACTTCACTCAAAAGGCCTTCCTCACCAAATTAAGTCAGAGCTGCCACTTCCTAAAGTTCTGGCTAAAGGAAGGTTACACTAATCTTGTTTTATAATCATATTTCTTTCAGTAGCGCAAAGATAGCTGGGACATTTCTCCCTTTCTCTAATTGTAGACAACTGCTCTTAAATGGAGCTCACTGTCTCAATGTTAAATTTTAGTTAGGGCACCATCCAGGCAAAGTGTAGGCAGGCTGAGGGCCAGGGCCTGCAGTTCTGAGGATGGTAACTGTAAAGCCTCAAGTTCCCTTCTGGCCTTCCCTGGCTTACTGTCATCTCCATCTCCCTTCTCTCTTAATCTTAAGGGTACCTGTGGATTTCTGTCCTTTTAAGCCCCACATAGGTTCTTCCTTTGCATGAGATAAAAGTCAAGCTGGTTGATTTTCACCTAGGTTAGGGCTCACCTGGATTCTATATTCCTGAATTCCATCCAACTTTCTCTTTGGTGAATAGTAGGTATCCTTTCTTTTCTTCTTTTCTTTATTTTCTTTCTTTTCTCTTCTTCTTTTGAGTGCCCAATCTGACGTTTCTCTATTTTTTCTAATGGAGAGATCAGAAAAGAAGGTGCTAAATATGTGTCATCAAATTATTATGTTGAACCGAAAGTCTACATTTCTGTATTAGTTTTCATATTCTAGTCCCATTAGCTTTAAATAGAGGAAGAATTTTATACCATGAATCTGAAGAAGGAAAAAGAAAGAAGGGAGGGAGGGAGGGAGAGAGGGAGGGAGATAGGGAGGGAGGGAGGGAGGAAGGAAGGAAGGAAGGAAGGAAGGAAGGAAAGGAAGGAAGGAAGGAAGGAAGAAAGGAAGGAAGGAAGGAAGGAAGGAAGGGAGGGAGATAGGGAGGGAGGGAGGGAGGAAGGAAGGAAGGAAGGAAGGAAGGAAAGGAAGGAAGGAAGGAAGGAAGGAAGGAAGGAAAGGAAGGAAGGAAGGAAGGAAGGAAAGGAAGGAAGGAAGGAAGGGAGATAGGGAGGGAGGGAGGGAGGGAGGAAGGAAGGAAGGAAGGAAAGGAAGGAAGGAAGGAAGGAAGGAAGGAAGGAAAGGAAGGAAGGAAGGAAGGAAGGAAGGAAAGGAAGGAAAGGAAGGAAGGAAGGAAGGAAGGAAGGAAGGAAGGAAGGAAGGAAGGAAGGACCTAGACAGCAAAGCTATCGAAACACCACACTGACCGGTGAATTTACAAGGATTAACTTTTTCTAACTGACAATAGTAAGACAGCCAATTAAAGCAGTGGAGGACACCTGGTAATATTAAAACATTTTGAAGGAAAAGTAACAGTAAAAAGAAATGTACTAACGTATGTCTAATTTCACTATCCAAGATAAACCCTTCAATCCACCAGATTCATCCTCTGGATTTACAGCAGACTAAAGTCAACGCTGACCTTTGAGAAACCTCATGTTGATGCCTTTGGTCTTTGTGGAAAACACTGGAGTAGCTTTAATTTAAAAGTTTCTCTGTCAAACAGCACAACAACTTGTTAAGGTGTTGCAGACCAAGTCAATCCCTCCAGCTTTACAATACCGTCTTTTAGATTGTAAAACTGCCCTTGAAAATGGCTGGGGCAATTCTGGGCACTCTTATCAGCTCTCGTGGCCTGTTGGCATGAGAACTCTTGGAAGACAGATTGGTGTCCTGCAGCAGTTCACTGTGCTGGATGGACTCAATCCCTCCCCGGCACTCTCTCCAGCTGTCCTCCCTTCACACATGGCTACCTGGCCCTGCCCCCGGAGCTCTTCCTGCATTCCCAGTTACCTGGTATACCCTTCATTGGCTTGCCGTTTAAAGAATTCCTGTATTAAAGAGTCAAATGAAATAAATCCTCTCAAAGTTTACTTGCAAACAAACAACACTGCTAAAAAGTTAAGTTCCAAATAGTTTACTATAGTATACTATGATGCAGATATCAAAAATGCTAATGAAGAAATTTTTCATGTAAAATTATAATGATATGGGGAAATTCTGCAGCATAAAGCAAAAATAAAAGGTTTACAGGGAAGTATATATCAACTGTGGAAAAGGAAAATGTATTCAAAAAAGAACAACAGAGTACACTAAAATGCTAATAGTTGTTGCCTCAGTATGGTAGCATTATGCATGATAGTTTTATTCCTTTATAAATAGCTCCATATTTCTATAAAATGCATCTTCTTGGACAATTTGTATTTTTTAATGATTTAATCACTTCAGTTTTTAATAACCTGAAATGTCAAGTAGATCACAGCACTTTATAAAATTGTCTACATAGTATGATTTCAACTAAAAATAATGTATAGATGACTTGATGAAAATATGGGAAAATGTTAATAGGCAATCTCTTCTCTAGGTGAGATAATGCGTGATTGCTACTTCATTTCATTTCAAAGTTCACCTATATTTTCAGACTGGGCACACTGGTGGTGTATTAATTTTATATTAGAAAATAATGCCTAAGGCAAAGGAGAAATAAGAAAACTGCTACGCTCCTAATACTCCTAGTAAACCACTGTGCTACAAATACTTTGGATAAAAGTTGAGTTGTTTTCAGAAATTAAAGATATTAGCTTCACATATTTCAAGATAACGTATTTCACATTCCCCAGTTCACAAGTAGCAAATAGTTTCTCAAAAATATTTTTACCTCAAAGTGAAGTCAACTGAAATGAGGGGAAATCCTGTGAGAAAATTAAAAACAAATAAAGATAGAAAAGGTCTAGCCAGAGGTTCATCATAAAACAAGGATTCTGGCAGGACTCTGAAATGGAATGAGAAGGTTCGTGAACATACACCTAAAGTCCAGGGCCCCCACTGCCGCCTTCTTCCACTGTTTTTTGTTTGTTTGTTTGTTTACAGCCTTTGGGAAGACATTTTGATCCACAGAGGCAAGTGAAGAATTAGATCTTCTAATTCTTTCTGCAGTGGAGATGGGTATGCTCGCTGCTTTCTCAGTCCAGGGAATTC